>NW_022196690.1:0-1209276 GCF_008641045.1 Pistacia vera | reverse complement strand
CGAAATTTCAAATTTTAAAAACTTTCATTATTTCTGATTCGACCCACATATGTTTTAATCTTTTCATTTTAACCCATTTTACGTGTTTAATTAATCCTAACTATGCCACGTCATCTTCTCTAAATTAAAAAAAAATGATGAACAGTTTCAAGGCCATTTTCTTAAATCGAAACTTGGGATGACCCGCCAGCTAAATTTTCTCACACGGCGGTCAAAATCTGGCCACCACGAGAGCCAAGAAGCAGCCATTTGGCCGCTACTTTTGGCCCACGCAAAGGCCAAATCTGGCTGCCACAAGGCCTCCATGCGGTGGTCACATCTGACTATTTCTCTTGTACTTATTTTGAGAAAAGGCAGGATTTTGAGGGAGCAAATTGAAGAAAAAGGGATACTCATCAATGTATGATGGCGATGTCGTGGCTCCAACTCGCTGTTGGAGGCTACAACGCCTCTACCTAAAATCGCCGCTAACCCAATAACTCTCTCTTCTGTTCATATTTTTCTTATGTTTTGTGTTTTATGGATTTGTTGATTTTTGTGGATTTTTTGGGTTTGTGGATGTGAGGATTTGTTTGATTAATGGAGGTTTTGTGAAGATGGGAGAGACGGTGATAAATGGGGGTGGAGGATTGGCTGATGGTTGCGGTTGCGGTTGGTTGAGGTGTCAATGACTCGGTCCCTACACTTACCCCGAATTTTAAATTTTAATTTTTGATGCATAATATTAATTGACCATCCTGTCCTCACTTATAATGGCCTACACTTACCTCGACTTTTGACCATTCTACCCTTCTTCATAACAAAATTTAGTAACAGAACCATGTTGTGGGAGTAAAGTTGTATTTTGAAACTTTTTGGATGGGAAAGTGTCATTAGGCAATTATTTGGGTGGGAAGGAGTTGTTTACTAAAAAAAATTTGAAAAAAACCTAAAAAGATAAAGAATGTGGCCCATAACATCATTGTTTTAGAAAATTTAAGAAAATTATTAGAGTACTACGTTAGACACAACCTATGAAATTGTAAGTTTACATTGAGCCAAATAGTAAAATTTATATTATTTGGTATTGTTGATGCAAAAATACACCAACTAGAGCGATCCGATCGACCTTGACGGGATCGAAACTGATGTGTGCGTGATTACGGGTAACCAGCAATGTATAAACGAAAAATACAATAAAGCAAATGGCACAATGAGTTTTTAAAGTGGTTCGACGAGTGATACTCTTAAGCCTTTGCCCACTGTTTTTGTATTTGCTATGAGAGCTTACAATAATAATCCTAGAACAATTTGTTAACCCCTTTCTCATCGTTAGAGGGGGTTTATATACAAATTTTGTACAAACGAAAGAGCGAAAATAAATGGATTACAATTAAGATTGAAATGCAACTCTAATATTCTCACGATTGAGCGCCGAGATTGCGTCAGGATTACTGTCAATCTGATCCCTTCCGAGATATCTGGGATCTGAAGTTATCTATGAGCTGGTTGAACAACTGTAAGGATTGGTCGTGACTACCTTGTGCAAGGTCGAGCTACAACTCGACGAGCTTATATTGGGTCGGACAATTGGTTGAGTCAAACTGGTTCTGGATCAAGCTATAACCTTGCAATTCTCCGAGCTTGATGGAAAAATCACACACACATTTGTCCCGTAGTGTTTGGTGCTCATTTTGAGCTTCGAAGACTATTGCTCGATTTGATAACAAGCTCTGATCTCATCGGTTGTGCGCTGAATACAGATTTGGTCGAGCTTCATGAGTTGGACTCATCTCCAGTCAACATACTTAACACTTGGCTTTTCCTTTGCTGTGGTATTCTTGACAAACTTGGAATTTGAAATGAAGGGTGTATGTGTAACTTCCACGTGGTCATGTCGCATTAAATGCGACAGAGATAGTTACTATTCATCGTGCGTGGGTGCCAACAACTGTCCATGCACGCAATTGAAGCGATGTGCAATGACATTTATGATTATGGCAACCTGACGGTTGATCGCCTCTCGCGGATGATCAACACGTGGCAACGTCCAAGGGCTAGGATTGCTCGACAAGTGGAGGGCCATGATTCATTATAGATTGACGGTTGTGATCGAATCCCGCCCTTTCGTCTCCCATGTAAACCATTATAAAAGCATGCAACATTGTCATAACTTCTTCACGCTTTGCAAAAGTTTAGAGTTTTCTTTGCTTACTCTGTCCCTGTTATTTCATTTTCACAGCGCTCTTTCGACGAGTTTCATCTATCTTTTTACTTCGGTAAGGTTTCATTCCCCTCCTTTACTCGTTTTCATAACTTTTTATGGTTGAGGGTGGCCATTGCCGTGGCCACATTGAGCTTTTTAGGGCTTTATTAGGGTTTTTGAGTGTGTTTTCAGTGGTTCTGGGTTTAAGGAGGGTTTATGGTGAGGCCACTGGAATCTTGGTAGGTCGCATGTGTTTGTTGTCCGATGTGAGCTACCCTAGGTGCCTGAATTGAAAGCAAAGTGTGGATAGGTTGCCAAATATTTGAGCTTTGACACATGTTCGCTTATATTTTAGGTACCCAGAGACAAGCTATCATCATGTCTTTGTCAAGCAACCATAGAATTAATAGCATGTTCGACTCCCTAACGGGCTTAGTAGTTCTTGGCGGTGTAGTCCCTAAGGCTTTCAAGGATGTCATTGTCTAGAGTTTGGACCCCGATGCAGCAGGTTGCTCAGACCACGCTTTTGCGGAGATTATTCAGCCGAAGAAATCTCCAGTCCATAAGCTGCGCAAGGAACCACAATCATCAATTGGGATCGAGAATCTTAAGTGTATAACTGAAATTTATGCGTCTCAACTTTCCTTGAGGGCTCTAGGGAGCTTTTCTTAGAAAAATCCTCATACCAGCTGTGTGGCGGTCTCTGAATCCCTTTTGAGGTATGGGATGTCCATTCCCGCTCATCACTTCATCGGCAGTGTTTTGAGACAATTTGACATCGTCCCTTTTCAGCTGTCGGCGAACTCATAAATTATCATTGTAGGCTTGTACATAGCATACTGATAGCTGAGTTGGGCGAGCCATCCATAGAGGAGTTTGTCCACTTCTATAGGTTAAAAAAGGTCAAGACCAATCATATTATCTCTCCAAGGCAAGGAAAGTACATTTTAATGGTTTGGTCGACGTCCTAGAGACTAGTGTTTTTGCTTCGAAAGCTACTAAGAATTCGATCCTTGTGTGTGTAGGGCGTTTCCAAGCTCGACTGTCAGGCTAACCAAATTTCTTTGCTTTGCAGTAAACATCAATTAAAACTTTCTTCCTGTAGCGAGCTTAGAATGGCTTCTACACTTTAGCAATCTCTCTGACAGGGAACGCAACATTAACGAGATTATTTCGCTTCCTCGGTTGAGGGCGTATGACTTTTGTGTAGTCAAAGCCACATTCAACACTATTCTTGAGAAAGGTAAAGTGCTTACTTGCTTTTTTTTTTTTTATGTCACTGATTGTTTGCTTTTCCTTTCGTAGATATGTGGGCCAAGAGAGCAAAGGGCTTAAAGAAGAAGACAACAACGTCTAGGGCTGCCAAGAAACCACCGATCGCTCTAGTGAAGAAGCAGCCTACTGATGCTGTTGCAATGGTCGGATAGGGTGCCTTGCGCCCCATCTTCGAACGCGGCGATGGTGAGCTTGGGGAAGGCTCAAGCTCTAAGAGGCTTGCGACTACCTCCAAAGTAGTCAGGGAGAAAGGTGCCCTCGAGTCCCAAAAGGGCCTGGCGAAAAAGACCTCTGAGCCAACTAAAGGCTCGGGGAAGCAGAAGGCGCCCGAGCAGCATGATGGCTTGGGCAAGAAAAAGTGTTGGAGTAGCATGAGGGCTCTGGTGAGAAGAATTCGACTGAGCTGCAGAGGGCTTGGGAAAACAGAAGGTCACCGAGCAGCAAGGTGGCTCAGGCAAAAAGGCTACAAGGTAAGCTGGTGGCCCTAAGAGGTCCGCAGCCAAGGACTTGGCCAAGAAGAAATCTATTCCCATGAACGATGTTGTCATTCTCGTGGGAGGTAAATCAAGCTCGCCTCAGTAGGGAGGCTAAAAGACGGATGAGGTAGCTCAAGCTGCGCTCGATGCAATAATCAACGAGCTCCTCGAGCACATCGGCGGTCAGAGATGCCGTCACCCTGCGAACTTATGTGAGCATCAGAGATTTGTCTCCTCCCCAGCTACTATCTTGGGCATGTAGCTACGTGACAAAGGTATTGATAGTTCGCCCATTTTTTTTTTTTTTTTTTTTTTTATATGCTTCTCTTTATTCTTCGTTGACCTTCATTTTTTTTCGGCTTGCGTGGCGACCAAGCTTCTTTATGATAAGAGTTACCCACATTGATGGGTACTAATCAGGGGTGGCAGGAAACGGAGGTGCTCAAGGAGGATGTCTTGGCTAGGGCCAAGGTGGCTAAGAAAGAGAAGGACTCGAAGCAGCAGGCCAGGCTTGAACGACTTAAGGAAGAGATAGAGGCCTTTGGGGTCAAGAAAAGGGAGCTCCTTGACAAAATTAAAGTGAGTGAGACTGCATGGGCAAAGGTTGAAGCCAAGGCAGTTGAGGCTGAGAAGAGTTTGGTATAGCAGTGGGGTGCTAACAATAAGCTGAACTTCGAGCTCACCTCGACTCAGAAAGTTGCCTCAGATTGGGAGGCTAAGTTTAAAAAGGTCTCACTCGATCTCATCAAGGAGATGGAACGTCTCCAGAGGGCTGAGGCTGAGATTGAACAACTCAGGCTCGAAGTCGGGGAGTTAAACTAGGCCATCACGAGCTGAGCTTGGAAAACGTTGGTCTTCTTGTTCAGAAACTGTGGGAAGCTCATTCTTCAATCAACTTTTTTTTTTCTTCCGAAGGCTTACCAGAATGAGGTTGATAGGATGAGGACCGAGGCTCAAGGCATGGCCTATGTTTACTTGGATGACTATGAACCTGATGGTAGAGGTGAGGAGGGAGTCGAAGAGGGAGAAGAGGATGCTGGCATTAAGCAGAAGGTCAAGGATCTAGCTCCTCTGGCCACACTTCCACTTATTGCTGTCGACCTTCCTCCTATCAAGACTCTAAAAGACGTCCTTGCTACTATCTTTGAAGGGGTTGTCGAGATTCCTACTATCGACGATCCTTCTGTCCCGATTAGCGATGAACTCCCTGGTCCTATTTACGATGATGTCCTTGCTCTTCCAACTGCTCAGAGATTTTTTCATGTCTCTCTCTCTCTCTCTTTTCTTTTTAGTTTAGTTTGTAACTAAACTTCATAATCAATGAAAAATTTGTTTTGCACATATCTGTCGAGCAATTTTTATTTCTGTAAAGTCGTTTCGATCGTCCTAATTAGACTTATCATAAAAAATTCGAATTTGCTCTAAGTTATGCGTAGCTTGCTTCTTGAGGAACTTTTTGAATATACATAAGAAAATCTTGTGCGACAACTCTGAGTTTAGACTAATTGTCCACCTTGAGTTTTGGTTGCCGACTTGTGACCAATTTTCCTTCGACGTGTTTTACTTGAGTTTTTCCAAGTTTAACTTTGTCGATTCAGGAAATTTCTCCCTTAATGAGTTAAATTTTGGCGTGGCTTATCGAGCTAAGCTGCTTTTTCCGAACTCTTGACTTTGAGTTTTGGATGCGATTGCGCAGGTCGTGATTTTGAAACCATAGATGATAAATGACGAACAAGATACTAATAAACAAAAGGCAACAAACAAAATAAAGTTCATGAATAATACCTCTTTTTATTGATAGAATTTTAGCTATAAAATACCTTACAATGAATATTGGTAATACCTTTGCAAATGTTCGGCATTTTATGCTCGCAGTACAACTTCACCATTGAGGTGTCCTAGGTGGAAAGTTCTTGGTGCAAGCTTTTCTGAGATCGTGAATATACCTTCCCATTTGGCCCCAAGTGCCCCTAGATTTGGGTTTTGTGTACCTTGGACAACCTTTCTAAGGACTAGGTCGCCCAATTCAAAGTCCCTATTCTTGACCTTGGAGTTGAAGTATTGTCTGGCTCGATGTTGGTATGAGGCGAGCCTTGGCTAAGACTTGGCTCGATGTTCTTCGATTAGGTTTAGCCTTAGGCTAAGAAGATCTTCGTTTGTTTCTTCATTAAAGACTTCTCTCTGAAACAAACTAATCCCCATTTCAACTAGGACCATTACTTCTCACCTATATGAAATAGAGAATAGTGTTTCTCTTGTCGAGCTTCTGGCTGTCGTTCTGTAAGACCATAAGGCCTTGGGCAATTCCTTAGCCCATCTTCCCTTTAAAGCTTGAGCTTCTTCTTAATGGTATGCTTGATCACTTTGTTCACAACCTCCACTTGGCCATTAGCTTGAGGCCGATAAACAATGGCGAAGCTTTTCTTGATACCGAGCCTTTCGCAGAAAGATTTGAAGTCCTTATAATCGAATTGTTTCTCATTGTTGGTTTTCCAAATCTACAAATGATGTTTTTGTAGACGAAATCCTTCAGCTTGTTCGATGTGATGACAGCCAAAGGCTTGGCTTATGCCCATGATGCGTTGAAATTACAACATGCAATGTGTAGCAAGTGCACTAGTCGCAAAAAGTAATACAATGATAAGTATCGTTTCCACGAGGATTGTTTGTTAAGCACTGATTTTCCTAGTTGTTTATCAAGTTAGAGAAATCAAAAGATGTTTGGATTTGCAGAAGAAGTTTAAGCTAAAATGAAAACAAAATTTACTACATACTTTGAAAACTAATTAAAGACCATAAAACTAATTCGAGAGAAAATATCAATTAAACAAACGGTTAGGGTTTTGACTTCACTAGGATGTTATGAATTAATCTACGAATTATGCTACTTCTACACTCACATGCACGGATTATAAATCAGACTCCTTAATGTGTAAAACATACCTTCTCAGGCTATATTTTCCTACTTTTCCCTATTAAGCTTCAGTACCCAACAAATTGAAGGTTAATAGTTCCAAGTTCATTAAGCTAATGGAATCCTAAATTGATTTCATTGATTCTCAAACTTATCTCTAGCATTCAATACAACAATGGCAATTACCTTAAGAAGCTCATACATGATTCATTTCTCAATCTCATCATGTTCAACAAATAATTTCAATAAAAACAAGAGCAATCACACAATCCATGCAATAAAATGTAGAAGCAACATTAATTTATTGATTAAACATAAAAATCCCAATTACATCAAAACCCTAACACAAAGTGAGTTAGTTCATACTAAAATTAACACAAATAGAAATAAAAACAGTAAACAATGCATTCAACATGTTGGAATAAAGAAAAGAGAATGAAAATCTTCCCTATTTGATGAATCCAAAGAGATCATCTCTAATCTCCAATCTCCTCTTCTTTCTCCCAAAAATGACGAACTCACCTCTAAAATGGCTAAGCTTTTCTTATATAATCGGTCCAAAAAAACCTAAAACTCACCTAAAGTAAAACACACAGTTTTGAAAAACTAAAACTCGCAGACTTCGCTGCGGCGAAGAATATTCTTCACCACGGCAACGAGTTGGTTTAAAATTGTAAATCTTTCTCGAGAGTTTATCACCATGGCGAAGAAAGTACTTTGCCGCAGTGAAGTCTTCTGAACAATTTTGAAATTACAGAAGTGCCCTCCGCTTGCTTTCTTGCTTGAATCTTTGGTGCTCTCCAATAGGAATAAACTTCATAGTGCTTCAAATCGGCTTCAGAACTTCCCCGAATCCTGAGATTCCCTTGCTTCTGGGTCCAGAAACTCAATTCCACTCATTATTTGCTCTAACTGCATGTTTTGGCCTGAAACATAAAATATATGCAATTAAGTTGGAATTCAGGCACAAATGAAATAAGAAGTATCCAAAATTCGACCAAAAAGCGTAAATAAAACAGTATAATCCTAGGATTATCAACCCACTTAGTGAAGTAGTCTACTGCAACCACTGCGAACTTAACACCTCTTTTCCCTCAAAGGGCCTATCAAATCAATCCCCTAGATTGTAAACGGCCAAGGACCTGTCAAGTTAGTTCACTCTTGGGGTGGAGCTTGAGGAACATCTACAAATCTTTAGCATTTAACGCACCTCCACACATAGTCCACACATAGTCTGCTACGTCGTCAAAAACTGTTGGCCAATAATAGCCCTGGTGAAGCACCTTGTATGTTAGAGATTTGCCCTCTGCATGGTTCCCACAAATACCTTCATGGATTTCTCTCAAAACATAGTCCGCAACTCCATGATCAACACACCATAAGAGCGGTGAATTGTACCCACGCTTATACAATTTGTCATTGATAAGCGTGTATCAAGCTGACTATGTTCGAAGTGTCTTGGCTTCACTTCTTCCTTCAAGCACTGTTCCATCTCTTAGGTAAGCAATTATTGCATCCATCCAGCTATATCTCTGTTACTAAAACTGATTCTTGTGGAGCGAGGATGCTCGGACTTGGGCAGAATTTGATAGGTATCGAATCAGTCTATTCTTGGCTCATTACCGAACCTAGGCGAGCTAGAGCATCGGCCACTAAATTCTTTTCTCTCGGGATATGAAGAATAGTGAAAGATTTGAACTACTCGACATCACGTTTCACCTGTCGGAGATAAAATGTCATTTTGTCCTCTTTTGCTTGATATTCCTTGGAAATTTGATGGAATACAAGCTGAGTTGCTGTAAATCTTGATGGACTCTCCCCAATTTCTTTGGCGAGACGGATCCTTGCAATCATTGCTTCGTATTCTGCCTCATTGTTGGAGGTAGCAAACCTAAATCTGACTGCAACGTTGATCAGGTTCCCTTCGGGACTTTTGAGCAAGAGCCTAGCTCATGCCCCTTCTCATTTGAGGACCCTTCTACATACAGAGTCCACTACCATAGACCAACAAGCTTTGGTTCCTATGGTTCACTTACTCCCGAAATGCTCGCCCTTGGTGGGCTTACTTCTCCCTCGGGCCGAAAGGAAAATTCTGAAATGAAGTCTGCCAAAACCTGAGCTTTTATTGCCGTTCTCAGGATGTATTTGATATCATGTTGATTCATCTCCATTGTCCACTAAATTAATCTACCTGATGCCTCAGGCTTCTGCATTATTTTCCTCAGTGGGAAGTTCCTTAACCCATGAATGGAGTGCGCCTAGAAATAGGGCAGCAGCTTCCGAGAGGTGATGACAAGTGCATAGGCAAGCTTCTCCATCTCGAGGTATCTTGTCTCAGTACGGAGCAACCTCTTGCTTACATAGTACACTAGCCATTGCACTCCTGCCTCTTCGCGTACCAAAGTCGCACTAATCGTAGACTTTGACACTGATAAGTACAGCAGCAAAGGAAGCTGCCCCAAATGCTTCTTCAATTCTTGAAATGCTTTCTCACACTCCTCTGTCCATTTGAAACCCTTGTTTCCCTTTAGGGTTTTGAAGAATGGTAGGCACATATTTGTAGCTCGGGAGACAAACCTACTAAGTGTGGCCACACGTCCTATCAAGCTCTGAACCTGTCTTATGCTGGTCAGGCTTTTTATATTTAGGAGAGTTTGAATCTTTTCTGGATTGGCTTCGACACCGTGCTGATTGACCAAGAAACCCATAAACTTTCCCAAGCTTACTCCGAAAGCACACTTTAGAGGATTGAGTCTCATTTGGTATTTTTTGAGGATGTTCAACATTTCCTCTAGCTGTTTAATGTGGCTTTCGGCGACCTTTGACTTGATGAACATGTCATTGATGTACAACTCTATTGTCTTTTCGATTTACTCGGCAAACATCTTGTTCACCAAACGCTGTTAGGTCACTCCAGTGTTCTTCAAGCTGAACGGCATTACTCTATAATAGTAAATACCTGGTCAGTAATAAATAAGGCTTGTTCTTCATCGTGCTGATACATCGGGATTTGGTTATATCCCGAGTATGCGTCCATGAAACTGAGTAGTGTGTTTCCAACTGTCGTATCTACTAATTAGTCTATCTGCGACAGTGAAAAGCTATCTTTGGGACAGACTTTGTTCAAATCTGTGAAGTCAACGTAATTTTACCACTTGTCATTCAACTTTTTCACCAAAATTGGGTTGACAAGCTAGTTTGAGTATTTCACTTCCCTGATGAAGTTAATGTTCAAGAGCTTGTCAACTTCATCTTTGAGCGTTTTGGACCGCTCCCCATCCATAGATCTCATTTTTTGTCTGATTGGTTAAGCTTCTGGGTTGACATTTAATCTATCGCACATTACCTTGGGGCTGATCCCCACCATATCCGCATGTACCTAAATGAACACATTGAGGTTTTTCTATAGGAACCCCACCAAATTATTTACTAGCTCGTCGCTCAAATTGCTGCCAATTTTTAGCACGTGAGACGGGACTTGCTCACTGACAGATACTTCTTGTAACTCTTCTGTTGGCCCTACTATATGCTCTTCTTTATAGATATGAGGATCTATGGTGTCTTTCAAAGGTCAGGGGTTTGGCTCGATCTCTACGATGACCATGATTCTCGAGAGTTGCCATTTTAGTGCAACATTAATAACCCGGTTGTAGCACTCTCGAGATTCTTTTATGTAGCTCTTAATCATTACAACCCCACTTAGAGTTGGGAATCTCATCGCCTGGCAACATACCGAGGTGGCTGTACTCAGATAATCCAAGATCGATCTTTCGAGGATGACATTGTAAGTGGTCAAGCAATCCACTACTAAGAATTTTGTCATCACCATCCTGATCTTGGGTTCTACCCCTAGGGTCACGATCAAGTCGATTGTTCTCTTATGGACTAGATTGTCCCCAGTGAATCCATAAAGCGACAATGGACACACCTTTAGATATGGTTTTGTGAACCTCATTTCTCGGAAAGCTCCCAAGAAAATGATGGTCGCTGCACTGCCATTATCGACCATCACCCTGAGTACTCAGGCATTGTCAATCCTTGCTACAATCACGATCGCATCATGATTGTGGTGAGGAGATTTTTCACACTCATCCACGGTGAATCCTATCACCTTACTCTCTTGTCTGGGCTACTTCGGCAGCTTCTGAGCATATTACTTGCGAGAGTGCCTTGAGCTTTTTGCAATGTCGGGCCCCCCCATAGATCATGCCTACCAAGACCTCATTGTTGGTTGGGGCTTGTTGGACTTGATTATTTTGCTCGCTTATATTTTCACTAGTTGGCGCCTCCTTGACAAATTCTTTTAGGTGGCCCCCTCAGATAAGATCTTCGATGGCATCCTTTAAAGCCCTACACTCATTGGTGTTGTGCCCGATGTCCCAATGGTATCAACAATATTTCTGTCGATCTCTTTTGTTCGGTGCCTCCCTCATCCTTTCTGAAGCGAGTAGTCTCTTAGCCTCATGGGAGACTTCATATATATGAGCTATGTCTTAAGTGAGGGGGGTGTATTCTACATATTGTGCAAAAGGTTGCCTTTCCCCATGATTTTCTGTTTTTTGTCTTTTTTGGAACCTGTTCTAGTCCCTGTCATTGTGGTTTTGGCCCATTCGTTTATCTGTTGGGCAATCTTGTCATCTGTCTAAGGCTTTTCATGGCGAGCTTCAAGCTAGGGCAGCTAGCGAGCTTTCCACTCGCTGATGCTTAGCAACCATCTAATAAAACTTTGTCAGGCTCACGTGGTCTTCATTTTGGAGCTCTTTCCACAGCTCCCTTTATAGCCTGATGCCTGTAATTAGCAAAGTCTGGATTGATTCTTCGGGTGCATCCATAACCTTTGCTTGCTCATTGTGGAATCTTGTCAGATACGACGTTAGTGTTTTGTTTCTCTTTTGATGAATATTGCTCAGGTAGCTGAGCAGCATTGAGAACTGTCTCCTCACTTGGAATTGTTATAGGTACAACGAGGAGAACTGTTGCAAGGAGCTAATTGAGTTTGCCTTGAGCCTTTTGTACCACCTCTTGGCATCCCCTATCAATGTGACAGCGAAGCAGCGACACTTTGTCAAGTCACAAACCTGGTGTAGTTCCATCAGGTCATTAAAAGTGTTCAAGTAGTCTCTATGATCTCCTTTCCCATCAAACTTGCTTTTTGGCGCCTTGAATCCCTGGGAAAGTGGGGCTTGGTAAACTTCCTCTGTGAAGAGAGAGCTTATTATCTCTTCAGCCGCATTGTTCTGGCGAGCTCTTAGATCGTCGAGCATTTTCTACACCCGATTTAAGTTTTCATTGTGAGGGTTGCCCTAGCTGGCTTTATTCAGCCTTACCTCGAGCAAGTGAGTTCGCAAATCTATTGCTTGTGGGCCCCCTCCATTATGCGCATTGATGTGCGAGGTTGAGTCATGATGGTTGGGCTAGTAGGTGCTATCATACTCATCAGTGTGTTACTCGCAATGTTGGTTATAACTAGAACATTGGTCATTGTCAGATTGGGGCACATGACTCGCCTCACGAGCTTGCGAGGTCTAATCCTGCCTTGGGTGTGGGTTAAAATCGACACGCTGACGTTGAGGGCATCATTGAGTAGGTTGAGTGTCCCGTGGGTGACCATTACCTTTATTTTCCCCCATTGTCTGTTTTCCTAGTTGCCTTCTAGGGTTAGTTTGCCCACAGGACTCACGTTTATGAGCGGAATGTACCCTGTGTCGTCGAAGATGCCAGTTGCCCCTTGGTGCTGATGAACCAGATCAGTCATCGGCTGAATTCTGATCTGTCAGTGTAATATCTGTGAAACGTGGCTGGTCAAGATCTCGGGGGGTCGGTTGCTGATTTCTTAGCTCAACCGCGTTCTGTTGCACTACCTATGCATCTATTGTTCTAATCATCTCCACCAGTTGGCCGTTCTCGGGATTCGACATCCCTACCCCTTGGTTATTTGCAGTCTGTTGTGTTGGCAACAGTAGTGGTCGACGCCTGGTGGCGTCTTGATGCACCTCCTGGTGGGTGGTTTCCACGTTGTCATGATTTTCGGTGGTGGTTTTTGATCGTGTACAAACCCTTATCGGCCTTGAGTGATCGGGTCACTGGGATTGTTTGCCAGAAATTCTGAGATTTTGGTGGAGGCCCTGCTTCTAACGCCAAATTGTTGATACAAAAATAAAACAATTAGAGCGATCTGATCGACCTTAATGGGATCGGAACTGATGTGTGCGTGATTATGGGTAACCAGCAATGTATAAACGGAAAAAGCAATAAGGTAAATGGAACAATGAGTTTTTAAAGTGGTTCGACGAGTGATGCTCTTGAGCGTATGTCCACTGTTTTTATATTTGCTATGAGAGCTTACAATAATAATCCTAAAACAATTTGCTAACCCTTTTCTCATCGTTGGAGGGGGTTTATATACAGATTATGTACAAAGGAAAGAGCGAAAATAAAGGGATTAATTTAAGATTAAAATACAATTCCGATATTCATTAAAAGTGTTAAGTCATTAAAAGTGTTTAGGTGGTCTCTAGGATCTCCTTTCCCATCAAACTTGCTTTTTGACGCCTTGAATCCCTGGGAAAGTGGGGCTTGGTAAACTTCCTCTGTGAAGAGAGAGCTTATTATCTCTTCCGCCGCATTGTTCTGGCGGGCTCTTAGATCGTCGAGCATTTTCTACACCCAATCTAAGTTTTCATTGTGAGGGTTGCTCTAGCTGGCTTTACTCAGCCTTACCTCGAGCAAGTGAGTTCGCAAATCTATTGCTTGTGGGCCCCCTCCATTATGCGCATTGATACGCGAGGTTGAGTCATGATGGTTGGGCTGGTAGGTGCTATCATGCTCATCAGTGTGTTACTCGCAATGTTGGTTATAACTAGAACATTGGTCATTGTCAGATTGGGGCACATGACTCGCCTCATGAGCTTACGAGGTCTAAGCCTGCCTTGGGTGTGGGTTAAAACTGACACGTTGATGTTGGGGGTATCGTTGAGCAGGTTGAGTGTCCCGTGGGCAACCATTGCCTTCATTTTCCCCCACTGTCTGTTTTCCTAGTTGCCTCATGGGGTTAGTTTGCTCGCAGGACTCACATTCGTGAGCGGAATGTACATGTGTCGTCGGGGATGCCAGTTGCCCCTTAGTGCTGATGAACCAGAATAGTCGCCGGTTGAATTCCGATCTGTCGGTGTAGTATCTGTGAAACGTGGCTGGTTAAAATCTCAGGGGGTCGGTTGCTGATTTCTTAGCTCAGCCATGTTCTGTTGCACTGCCTATGCAACTATTGTTCTGATCATCTCCACTAGTTGGCCATTCTCGGGATTCGACATCCCTACCCCTTAGTTATTTGCAGTCTGTTGTGTTGGTGGCACTGGTGGTCGACGCCTGGTGGCGTCTTGATGCACCTCCTGGTGGGTGGTTTCCACGTTTTCATGGTTTTCGGTGGTGGTTTTTGATCATGTACAAACCATTGTGGGCCTTGAGTGATCGGGTTACTAGGATTGTTTGCTAGAAATTCTGAGATTTTTGTGGAGGTCCTCCTTCTAGCGCCAAATTATTGATACAAAAATAAACCAATTAGAGTGATCTGATCGACCTTAATGGGATCGGAACTAATGTGTGCGTGATTATGGGTAACTAGCAATGTATAAACGGAAAAAGCAATAAGGTAAATGGCACAATGAATTTTTAAAGTGGTTCGGCAAGTGATGCTCTTGAGCGTACGTCCACTGTTTTTATATTTGCTATGAGAGTTTACAATAATAATCCTAAAACAATTTGCTAACCCCTTTTTCATCGTTGGAGGGGGTTTATATACAGATTATGTACAAAGGAAAGAGCGAAAATAAAGGGATTAAATTTAAGATTGAAATACAATTCCGATATTTTTGCAATTGAGCGTTGAGATTACGCCAAGATTACTGTCGATCTGATCATTTCCAAGATATTCGTAATCTGAAGTTATTTGTGAGCTGGTTGAACAACTATAAGGGTTGGTCATGACTAGCTTGTGTTAGGTCAAGGTACAACTTGACGAGCTTATGTTGGGTCAGACAATTGGTTAAGTCGAACTGGTTTGGGATCGAGCTATAACCTCGCAATTCTCCGAGTTTGATGGAAAAATCGCAGACAACACATCTTTAAGAAAATGACATCAAATTCTATACAAATTTTATAATGTTTATTGTGATTAATAAAACAATAATTTACTTAAGCATGTATGACTCCTGATTCGTGAGGTTCATTTATATATTTAGTTGACAACTATATGTAATTAATCTTAATTATCCTTTTCAAAATTGTCATTTTCAAGATTTTTGATAAACGCCAAATTATTGCTCAAATCTGTTTATTTAATTTAATCCAAGATTTTATGAGATTATGCACGTGGCTTTTTTGTTCGAGTGTAATTGTAATTATGTAAAGGGCTCCGTTTTGTTCTGGGTGATTGACAACCGTTGATGTCACTCCTTCGAATATTATCAGGATAAGATAACAAATCTTATGAGTTGTATGGAATCATTTCTCTGTCAATCAATAGGGTTTATTTTATATATCTCCCTTAAGTTTGAAGAAATTAACTTGGACTCCAGAGGTGAAATGTGTAAAGTGTTTTAATTATGAGTGATAAAATTTATGATTAAAATATTTTTGAGTATATTACTAGAATAATCTTTTTAGAGTTTGAAAAGATGATTAATTTTTTGGTTATTTTATGAATATCCCGTATCTTAGAAGAAAAAAGTGGTGATTAACCCAATTAACACAGTAAATCATTTTCCTTAATTATTAATTACAATAAAATAAGTGAAAAAGAAGAAAACAAGCAAAGACATTGAAACAACTGGAGCCAGCCACACCTAAAGAAAGAGAGACCCGGTAAGCCAATAAATACACATAAAAATACTTTTCAAATAAATATCACAAAACAAATCCGTCCCCAAGCAGACGCGCACACCAAAAGTCTCCCAATGCGTTGCAGCACCAACAATGGATTCTTGCTCCCCGGAACTCAAACTCGCTTCTTCTCCACTCCACCCGACCCCTTCCTCCGTCTTAAGCCGACCCGAATCCCAATTGGGTCCTTAACCATAAAGGCCAAAATCAATGATGCTTTGGTGAAAGAATCCGCCGAGTTGAGCTTCTACGAGCTTCTGGGGATACCCGAGTCAGGAACCTTGCCGGAGATTAAGCAGGCCTACAAGCAGCTGGTACGGAAGTATCATCCTGACGTGTCGCCGCCGGATCAGGTCGAGGAGTATACGAAGCGGTTTATTCGGGTCCAGGAGGCTTATGAGACGTTGTCGGATCCTAGAAGGAGAGCTCTCTATGATCGTGATATATCTAAAAGCCTTCACCTCGCCTTCTCCGCCAGAAGACGATATCAAAACGACTTGGTACTGTGTTTTTTATTTTTATTTTTATTTTTTGGGATATGGATGTGTTGTTCAATTGTCGTTTTCTTTGATTTTTGTTCTTTATTATTATTAATTTGCTAGGGTTTTAATTTATTGTTTTTCGTGCATCAATTTGATTAAGGTGGGTTTGGAGGAAATTGGGGGTTTTAATGTAATTTTTTGATGTATTGAGATAATATTGTTTCTTTGCAAGAAGAGGTGGATGTATGAACAAATGGTACTTCCATGCTTTAATTTAGTAAAGAGAAATCAACTGGGTGGAGAAAACAGCTTAAAGTGAACAAACTTATATGAAAACTATGATTTTTAGGGGTATTTATTGTAATTCTTTTCAAAATTTTGTGGATTGATCACAGTACGAAGCTCAGTTGTGGCCTTCTTCATATTTCATTTGCTTTTTCAGTGTCAGGATTGTCAGCTATCATCCCGCTGTTTAATACATTTCATTTTCGGAACAGAAGTTTGTTTCTTGGTTTATATGAGATTTAAGTATTCCTTACTCTTTTGGTAGTGTGATTGTCATTTTCCGATGCAAATTGAATTGTTCTGTCATGTTTTAGTGATGTAGGATTCAAATCACATTGGTTTCTGTTATGTTTTAGTGATGTAGGATTGAAATCACGTTAGTTTCTTTGGTTTCAAAGATGTCTGCTTGATATTTTATACTCATAAGTTGAGGGGCTGTTTTGGTGGTTATGGTTTAATCTCTTCCAAATCTTCTTCTATATCATTTATTTTATCCATGTGGAAATTTTACTTGCTTTTCTCTTCTTTCAAGAGAGATTTTTTAGCCTTTGAATGTTTAAAAGAAAAGGGTGGACTGGTTATGTTTTCATTGGATTTCAAGATTTGCTTGCAGTGTTTGCAATGCCCTCTAATGTTTTAAAAGAGTTCGTCTTCTTTTGATTTCAGAGTCTAACTGCTGTTATATTAATCACCATTAACTCATTGGTGTTCTCTTTGCAATCAGGAGATGGAAGACAGAAGCGAGTGGAAGAATCGTTGGCAATCTCAGCTGTCTGAGCTGAAGAGAAGAAGCATGAATAAGGATGTGAAAGGAAACATGTCATGGGGAGCTCGAATGCGCCGGCAAAGGGAAGAATTATCAAAGGACTTATAGATATGTTTTATTTTATTGTATATATGCATGTTTCTACTTCATAGATAGTGTGTTTTTTCTTTTTCCTCTCCAGAATGAGAAAATTAAGGTGCTTTTGGGCGAAAAGTGTTGCTTGAAAGAGTTGAGGAGTATTACTTTTCTAATGGTATTTGTTAGTTGCCGAGAAATAGAAATTGTATAGTTTGCTTACTAATCATATTATAGGCAATGAATATTGTACATATAATTTTATCAGACATAAAAAATTTCGTTATAATAATTTTTGTTCTGTGTTCTGATTGTTGATTGTACTCTGTATTCATCTTTGAAAAACAATCTGAATAAAATTGTTTGTGAAATAAACGGGTAGATGGATTTTCCTTTTAACAGTAAAAGTGGCTGTAAATTAAAAAATTTAAGATTATTAGTTTTTACTTTAAAGCTTTTGGATGAATTAGTTGCTGAATTTTTTTGGCTCGAGTTATAATAGATCTTGTTATATGTTTAAATTTTTGGGTTGTTCTGATTATGGATTATGTTTCAATGCTAAATAATTAAACTTCAAGAGGTTAGACTAACGGTCAATAAGGTTTCTCCCTTCATTGACTCAAGGGGCCACCTACACACGATTCCCAAGCTTTTCAAATACTGTAAAAACCCCGTTATAATTATTAAATACCTTCCTTAAATTGTTAAAAGTCCTGGTCTTATTGGGGTTTTCAATAATTACAGGGGAGTTTTTAATAGATTTCCAAGATCTTCTATGTGTTAAGATTAAACGTTCCCACAAGGGGATGTATAAAATAAACCCTAAATTCCCATTGAATGATTTGATTTTGTTGAGCTGAAAGTGATTGGAAGCTTGTTTTCTTCATACAATAATTGATAAATGTATTCATTTTCTATCCTTTTTGTAAGTTTGTAAAGAGTTGAAATATATGTGGAAACTATTAGAAGAAACCGATGTCCTTATTCTATTAAATTAATTATGAATATGACATTGTGTGGACTTAAGTGTAAACTGCAATAGGAAATGGTCTTTGAATACACCAAAACAAAAGCAAGAACATAAAAGAGCATTGCGGGTGGATTTGCTTTATTTTCCAATCACTTCAAGCTTATAAAGAAGAGGTCTATTGCAGGTTTCAACGGCCTGATTCATGAAAAGTGGCAAAGCCCTGGAGTGCTTATCTTTGGGCCTCTGGAGTCTTGTGTTTGTGGCTCAAATTTTATCTTATCCGATATTCTCTGGGTGATTCTTACATTGCCGTCGATTATACAAAGAGTGATATTATTTAAACATCACTTTTTTTAAATTTTTTTAGTTTAATAATATATTGTATTTGTACATACATAATTATTGAAAATTTTTAATAAAATCTTTCAAAACTTTTTACCTCTATTTTCATCTTGCTCTTGCATAACTTTTGGTTGTAAATCACTTCAACTTGTTTTTATTTTATTTTATTAAATTATAGATAATTTTAAGTTGAATTATTTGGTTTAACTGCTTTTGATATTATTTGTAGAATTATGGTAGAAAGTATCATTTCCATCCTTTGGTTTAATTTCTTTTTTTTTTTTTTAATGGACTTTCGTTATTTTTTCTAAATCATAAGTTTATTCGAGTAAAAAATTTCCAAATAAGTAAACAAATGAAAAAGAAGAAAAAAAGAGTAAAAGTGCAATAAGCATTTCCTTTTGAAGAAATCTTTGTTTTGTTGCTTCTCACTTATGATATATAGGAAAGAAGAAAATTAAGTTAAAAAATACTAGAAAAAGAATAATTTATTAAATAAATTGAAATTAAATTAATGATATAGATTTTCAAACCATTTTTGTTGCTTAAAAAACACCATTTTTATACAAATTATTTGAGATTAGATTTTGCTTGCAAGAGTAGATAAGAACGTGTGAAATTTTGTCACATACATTTTCGGTAGTTTATAAACTTCGATTTTTCTCAGTTAAGTAGATATATTTCTTCTGTTTCCCGATTCCTCGTATAGATAGTAATTACGCCATACAAGTTTCAGATAAAGTTTATAATTACGCATTTTACAACCATTCTCTAATTATTACTAGATATTAACCAATCAAGAATTTCAATTTCGATATTATTAATACTAGAGAATCAATTGCATCTATCATCGGTATACAATTAGTAATTTTTTAAAATAATAATTAAGAAGATAACATAGATATTAAATTGAAATTATTTTGTAATTATTGATAATCGTTTTTTTATAACTTTTTTAAAAGAATTTATTCTCGAAAGTAACATATATAAAAAAAATACATATAATCGAATAATATTACATATATAAACTATTGATACAAACTATTCTTTATGAATTAATGTGGTAATCATTTGTGTATTTGGAATTCTAAACTTTTTTTTTTTTTTTTTAATTTAATCTTTTTAATACCTATTGTGTAACGCAATTAGTTTTTCAGCTTAAATATTTTAATATTTAAGTCAAAAACTAGGTGGTTTGGGGTCGCCTCGAATGGGCACCCAGCTGTTCGAGCTCAAGCTCGAACCGAGCCGAATCTGAGCTGCTCGTGAGCAGCTTCCCTCAACTACACCCCTAAATGTTAGTAGCCGTTTTGAGAAACTAATATTGTCAAGCTTTAATTTTATTATTTACTTTCATACTTCTTTTGCTCCCCACCCAATTTTGTATTATTTGTCTAGTTTCCTTATTCAGTTTAGTTTAAAATTTTGTATAAAGAAGGCTCATCTAATCATAAACACACAACAATTACTTCTTTTTTGTATCAGTTGTGCATTTGGAATTCTAGATATAATGTATGACTTTTTTTCTTTAATCTTAACATGGATCGTGTAATGCAATTAGTTTTGCTCATATAATTAAAAAAAAAATTATTATGTTTAATCATATGATGCAGAGTAATGTTAGGTTCACAAGTCAATCTCGCAACCTCCAATGTGATAGATCGTCATTCGTTAGTTTGTAAAATGGGTCTCACCTATTTATATGGGTCCTGCCTGCCCATTTGCGAGCTAACTAATAACGAGCTACCGCATAGGGAGTTATGAGAGAAGGTTGTGAGATTGGGTTGTGGATCTAGCATTATTGTATAATATATTTAATGAACCTCACAAAGTCTGCTTCTTCTTTATGTTTGTCTCAATTGTTGTTAACTAGCATGCATGTCCTTTTATTGTAGCCATTAGTAACATGTGCCCCCTTTGAATGAAAAATATGATATATGTCGATGCAAGATTTACAGTAATTAGAGTGATCCGATTGACCTTAATGGAATCGGAACGGATGTGTGCGTGATTAAAGATAACCAACGAATGTATATATAAAATGCGTGAATGTAAATAACACAATCAGATTTTAAAGTGGTTTGGCAAGTTGGAACTTAAGCCTACGTCCACTATTTTTCTGATTGCTTTAGAGAGCTTACAAGAAAATAGTAATACGCGTAGAACAATTTGCTAACCTCTCTCCCATCGTTGGAGGGGGTTTACATACAACTTTGTAAATAAGGAAAGAGAGAAATAATCGGGATTGCAATCACGTTCAAATTGCAATTCCAATATCTCGTGATTGTGTGCTAAGATTGCGTCATTACTGTTGTTGATCTGATCTATTATGAAATATCCAAGATCTTAGCTTATCTGTGATCTGTCGAACAATTGCCAGAGTTGGTAGTGACTAGCTTACGTTGGGTCGACCTATATCTTAACGAGCTTATGTTGGGTCGGACAAGTGTTAGTGTTGAGCCGAACTGATTTTGAGCTGAACTATAACCTCGCGGGACTTTGACTTCTCCGAGCTTAATGGAAAAATTACTCACAACATCTGCTTCCTAGTGTTCGGTACTCGTTTTGAGCTTCGAAAACTAATTGCTTGATTTCATATTTAGCTCGAACTTCACAAGTTGCATGTTGAATGCAGATTTGGTCGAGCTTCATGAGTTGTATGTTGAATGCAGATTTGGCCAAGTTTTAGTCGCTGTGAAAAAGACTTAGCTTTTCACTGTGATATTCTTGACAAACTTGGAAGTTGAAATGAGGGGCATGTAGGTTATTTCCACATGATCGTGTCTTATTAAATGCAGTTGGCTTTTGCATTTACTTTTCGTCACGCGTTGGCTAATACAGTTTTGCATACACGAAGTCTAAGTGATTTGTGACAGCGGTTATGATTGCAGAATTCTGATGGTTGATCGCCCTTTATAGATGGTTGACACATGGACACGTCAAGATTGCTCGATGAATGGAGGGCTGAGATTTGTTGTAGATCGACAGTCAAGATCGAATCTTGCCCTTTCGTCTCCTATGCTCACCATTGTAAAAGCGGGCATTCTTTATTATAATCACACATTGCAATATCCAAAAGCCATTTGCTTCTTATTCTATCGTTGCTCTTTCAAATTCACGACGACTTTTCAGCTAGTTCCCATCGTGTTTTGCACTTTGGTAAGGCTCTTGTCTTCATTCTTCTTTATTTTAAGCTTTCTTTGCCATTGAGCGTGGCCATTGCCATGGCCACACTAGCTTTTTTACGGTTTTTTTTAGTAAATTTTAGGTTTTAAGAGGGTTTAGGGAGGTGGCCGCGGGAATCTTGGTAGCTCGCTCACACTCCTTGGTTGATGCAGGCTATCTTGGATGCCTAAACTAAAAGCAAGTGTGGATAGGTCGCTAATTTTTTAGCTCTGACACTTGGTTACTTCTGTTTCAAGTATCTAGAGGCATGCTTCCACCATGTCTCTGTCCAACAGCCATAGCATAGATAAGCTTTTTGATTCCCCGACAACCTCAGTAGTTTGCGGGGGAGGAGTCCTAGAAAATGTTTATGAGGATTTTATTGTAAAGAGCTCGGACAACGATGCTGCGAGCTCTTCGGACAATGCTTCTGCCGAACTTCCTTTGCTAAGGAGCTCACCAGTTCGTAGACCTAGGAAGGAACCAAGTTCCTTAATTGGAGTCGACAATCTTGAGTGCATAAAAGATATTTATGCAACTTAACTTTCGTTGATGGCTCCGGGAGATATCTCCAAAAAAAATCCCTTCAAATGTTAGGTGATGATCTCGAACACCCTTCTGAGT
The DNA here is from genome assembly GCF_008641045.1 of Pistacia vera. Lineage (NCBI taxonomy): Eukaryota > Viridiplantae > Streptophyta > Magnoliopsida > Sapindales > Anacardiaceae > Pistacia > Pistacia vera. The sequence continues at coordinate 1,186,840 of NW_022196690.1, read as the reverse complement.
TGTGGAATATTCGTCCCACCTCATTACTTTATTGCCGATGTACTGAAAAGGTTCGGCAGTGCACCCCTCCAACTAACGGGAATTCATACATAATAATCGTAGGAATGTATATAGCATACATGATAGCCGATTTAGGCGAGCTATCGGTGGATGAGCTTGTCCACTTGTATAGACTAAAGAAAAGCCAAGACCAGATGTATTACCTCTCTAAGGTGAGGAAAATACATTTGAATGGTTTGGTCAAAGTCTCGAAGGGAAACTGGCATTTTTGCCTCAGAGGCCAGTAAGTATCCTGGTCTTCGCACAAAGCTTAATGCTTTTCAATCGGACACACAAGCTAACTTGATTCTCTTTGTTTTGCAGTATTTTTTGATAAACTTTCTCTCTAAAGCGAGCTGAGAGAGGCTTCAATGTTTTAGCGGGCTTCCCAATAGCGAGCGCGATGTTACTCAGCTTATCATGCTCTCTCGCCTGATAGCGTACAATTTTTGCAATGGTTTTGCAAAATTCTACATGATCTTTGAGAAAAGTGCTTAATAGCTTGCTTTTTTACGTTTCCATTTTGATAGATGGCTAACAATTCTGATTTCTTTACAAACATATGGGTTGATAAGCTGAAGAACCCGAAGAAGAAGGTGGCAACCGACGGAGTTGACAAGAAGCTACCAATAATCCTGGCGAAGAAACAGCCAGCGGACCCTGTTGGGACGACTAGGCTAGGTTCCTTGCGGTTTGCCCTCAAGTGTACTGTGGAGAGCTTGGGGAAGGCTCAAGTATAAAGAAGCCTACAACTGCTTCCAAGGCAATTAGGCAAAAAGTACTCTCGAGCTTCCCAAAGGCTTGACAAAGAAGTACTCCAAGCCGACAAAAGGCTCATGGAAGAAGAAGGTGACCGAGCAGTAGGAGGGCTCAAGAAAGAAAAAATTAGTTGAGTGATAGGGAGGCTCGAGAAAAAGGAAATCGACCAGTCAGTTGGAAGGCTTAGGAAAGAAGACTGTCGAGCCTACTAGTGGCCCAAAGAAAATCTTAGTCAAGAGCATGACCAAGAAGAAGTTCGTTCCAGCGGCTGGGGCCACCATTCCCATTGGAAGTAGGGAGAGCTCACCCCCATGACGTGGTAATGAGAAAGCAACTGATGTCGATCTTGATGAGTGGATTAGCAAGCTCCCCGAGCATATAGGCGTTGGAGCCTCAATGGTCAAGGAGGCCATTCCGAAGAGGACTTACGAGATGCTCAAGGTTGCCCTTCCTTACGAGCAGCTTGCTTGCTTTTGCAGCTATATCACCAAGGTATTAGTAGTTCAACTTTCTCAAAGTGTTTCAACATCTTTTCTCTTCCTTTTTGCTAATTGCTTTTTCCTTTTTCAGGGCTAGCATGGTGACTAAGTTGTTTTTTATGAGAGGTATCTGACCTTGGAGGGCAATCACCTAAGTTTTCAAGAGGTGGAAAAGCTTAAGGAGGACGCCTTAGTGAGGGTCAAGGTGGTGGAGAAGGAGAGGGAGTTGTTGCGAGCTGAGTTTGAGTGATTGAAAGAAAGGCAGGTAAAGGCCCTCGAGGTCAAAGAAAGAGAGTTTCTTGACAAACTCTCAATGAGCGAGGTTGCCTAGCAAAAAGCATAGAAGGACCAGCAGAAAGCTAAGAAAGGCCTAGCACAGCAGCAAGGTGCCAATAATAAGTTGGCTTCCAAGGTTACTATGGCTCAGAATGATGCGTTAGACTGGGAAGCCAAGTACACGAGCACCTAAGGCTAACTCTTCCAAGAGAGGGAGGACAACAAGGCCAAGGTAGAGGTTGTTAACCTCAAAAAAAGAGGTTAAACAACTGAAGTCGAAGGTCAAAAGTTACACCTAAAAGGCATCGATCTACTTGGTCTAGCAGCTATGGGAGGCTCATCCCTCGCTTGACTTCTCCTTTCTTCCTATCGTCTACCGAAAAGAAATTGAGAGGATAAAAGTTGAAGCAGCGGGCTTGGAGTTTGTTTACTCGGACAGCTCCTAGTCTAACAAGAGCAAGGATGAAGAAAGAGGCGACGAAGACAAAGAGGTCCTTGCTAGCCCCACTTCCGACTGCTGCTAGCGACCTTCCCCTAGGCAAGCCATCAAAAGACCCTCCTACTCCTGCTCCCAAAGATGCTCCCTAGGCTCTTGCTGCTGAAGATGACCCAACCCTTGGGCATAAACTAGTTTGTGTGTGTGTGTGTGTGTGTGTGTGTGTGTGTGTGTGTGTTGTTTTTAGTTTAGTTTTTGTAACTAAACTTTGATCTATCAATGAAATTTGACATTTTTCATCTTTGTCGAGCATTGATTTTATTTCTGCAGAGTCATTTTAACTGTTTTAAACGAACTTAGCATAAAAAATTCAAATTTGCTCCAAGTTATGCATAACTCGCTTCTTTAGGAACTTTTTTAATAAACAAAAAAATCTTTCTTGTGACAACGCCAAGTTTGGGCTAGTTGCCCATATCGCATTTGGTCATCGATTTATGATCGATTTTCTTTTGACATGTTTTACTAGAGTGTTTTTGGAGTTTTAACTTCGTCGTTTGGGGAATGTCTGGCATGGCTTACAAAGCTAAGTTGTCTTTTTTGAACTCTTGACTCCAATTTTTTAGATGTTATCGCTTAGGTCGTAATTTTGATATAACAGATAAATAATAATAAACGAAAGGAAGTTTTGAATGTTACCTCTTTATTGATAATCGAAATTTGGCCACAAAAGACCTTACAATTGTTATTGGAAGAAAAAAGAGAACAAACTTGAACCCGAGCTGCTTATTGGTAGTATCTTCGCAGATGCTTGGCGTTCCATGCTCGCAATACAGCTTCACCATATAGGTGTTCCAGGTGAAAGGTTCCTAGTGTGGGCTTTTCAGAGATACTAAAAGAACCTTCCCATTTAGGCCCAAGTTCCTCTAAGTTCGAATTTTGTGTACTTGGGATAACATTTCTGAGAACTAGGTTGCCCACCTCGAGGTCTCTGCTCTTGACTTTGGAATTGAAATATCTTTTAGCTCATTGTCAATAAGAAGCAACCCTTAATTGAAATTTAGCTCGATGTTCTTCGATTAAATCCGGCCTCAGACAAAAAATATCTTCATTTGTTTCCTTATCAAAGACCTCTCTCCAAAATGAACTAATCTCAACTTGAATCGGGGCCATCGCCTCGCATCCATAAGAAAGCGAGAACGGGGTTTCTCCTGTCGAGCTTCTAACTATTGTTTTGTATGACCATAAGGCCTCAGACAGCTCATCTGCCCATCTTCCTTTAAAAGAGTCGAGCTTCTTCTTAAAGGTGTGCTTGATTACCTTATTGATAGCTTCTACCTGTCTGTTAGCCTGAGGCCGGTAAACTATGAATAAGCTTTTCTTAATGTCGATCATTTCATAAAACGATTGTAAGTCTTTGCAATCGAACTATTTCCCATTGTCAGTTATCATTATATGGGGGATTTTGAATCTATGAATGATGCTTTTGTAGACGAAATCATTCAGCTTGTTCGAAGTGATGGCAGTTAAAGGCTCGACTTCTGCCCATTTGGTGAAGTAGTCAACTGCAACCACCACGAACTTGACAACTCATTTTCCCTGAGGCAAAGGGCCTATCAGATCGATCATTCAGATCGCGAATGGCCATGGGCTTGTTAGAGTGGTCAACTCTTGGGGTGGAGCTTGCGGAATATCTGCAAACCTCGGACATTTATCTCACTTTCGTACGAAGTCGGCTGCATTATCAAAAACTGTCAACTAATAATATCCTTGGTGGAGTACCTTGGATGCCAAAGATCTATCGTCGGTGTGATTTCCACAGATACCCTCATGGATTTCCTTCAGGATGTACTCTACATCCCCATGATCAACACATCGTAAGAGCGGGGAGTTATAGCGTCACTTATACAACTTGTCGTTGATAAGCGTATATCAAGCTGATTTCGCTCGAAGGGTCTTGGCTTCATTTCTTCCTTCGGGCACTATGCCATCTCTCAGGTACACAGTTATTGAATCCATCCAGCTATACCTTTGCCTTATTACCAAAACTGATTCTTGTGATGCTAGGATGCTTACACTTGGGAGGAATTTGACAAAGATAAAATCAATTGTTTCTTTGCTCATCACTGAAGCCAGGCAAGCTAAGGCATCAGCCACTGAATTCTTCTCCCTTGGGATCTGCAGAATTGAAAAAGTCTTGAAATGCTCAAGCTCAAATTTTACCTTTCGGAGATAGAACATCATTTTGTCCTTTTTGGCCTAATATTCTCCAAAGATTTGGTGGACCAAGAGCAGGGAGTCGCTATATATCTTAATTGACTTTTCCTCCATTTCTTTGGTAAGGTAGATCCCTGCAAGCATAGCCTCATATTCTGCCTCATTGTTCAAGGCGGAAAACTCAAATCTAACTATAGCTCGGATTGGATTCCCTTCAAGACTTTCAAGCAGGAGCCCAGCTCCTGCCTCCTTCTTATTCAAGGACCTATCCACGTACAAGGTCCATTGCCATAAACTGCTGAGCTTTGGCCTTACTGGTTTGCTATCTTCTGAGGTACTCGCTTCAGATAGAGTTATCTCCCCCTCGAGCTGGTACGAGAACTCTGAGATAAAGTCAGCCAAAGCTTGTCCCTTGATTACTGTTCTTGGGATATACTTGATATCGTGTTGACTAAGCTCCATAGTCCATTAAATCAATCTTCTCGATTCTTCAGGCTTTTGCATTATTTTTCTCAGTGGAAAATTAGTGAGGATATGTATAGAGTAAGGTTGAAAATAGGGCCATAATTTTCGAGCAGCTATGATGAGTGTATAAGCGAGCTTCTCCATTTCTGGGTACCTCGTTTCTACATCGAGCAGTCGCTTGCTCATGTAGTACACTGGCCACTACACTCCCCCTTCCTCGCGTACCAAAGTCGCGTTGATTGCAGACTTAGATACCGATAGGTACAATAATAAGGGCTCGCCTTAGACGTGCTTTGACAATAAAAGAGGCTACCCCAAGTGCCTCTTCAACTCCTGGAATGCTTTCTCGCACTCCTCTGTTTATTTGAAACTCTTGTTGTCCTTCAAAGTTTCAAAGAAGGGTAGGCATCTGTCAATAGCTCGGGAAACAAACCTGCTTAGTGCCACTGCCTTGTCAAACTCTGAACTTACTTTATCTTAGTCGAATTCTGCTTGTTCAAGAGAGCTTGAATTTTATTTGGGTTGATTTCAACACCTCGTTGATTTACTAAGAAGCCTAAGAACTTTCCCGAGCTGACTCCGAAAGCACATTTCAAAGGATTTAGTTGCATCTAATATTTCCTGAAGTTACTGAACATTTCCCTCAGATACTCGATGTGGCTTTCAACGACCTTAGATTTGACAAGGATATCATCAATGTATACTTCCATGGTTTTGCAAATCTGTTCGGTGAACATTTGATTTACCAAACGCTGGTAGGTCACCCCAACGTTCTTCAACCTGAACGGCATAATTCTATAACAGTAGATGCCCCGCTCATTAATAAAGGAGGTATTTTTTTCATCGGGCTGATACATCGAGATTTGATTGTATCCTGAGTATGTATCCATAAAGCTTAGTAGCGTGATGTGATGAGAATGCAAAATGTCATATTTACCCCCCTTAATGTCTAGTCTTTTATACTTATTTGTTTCCTAAATGTACTCATTATTATTCTATTTTGATTTAGGATACAAGACCACATACATCACTATGGATGATGCTTAATAGTTCAGTAGCCTTTTCACTTTGTACTGTGAAAGGTGACTTGGTCATCTTGCCTAAAAGGCATGACTCGCATACCTCAAATGACTGGAAGTCAAAAGGGTCCAAAACTCTATCCCTTGGAAGTTTTGCAATACAGGTCTGATTAACATGACCCAATCTACAATGCCAGAGGATGCAAATGGAGGCATTAAATACAAAACGAAACTAATTAGGTGAATTCGGATAGTTTTGACATCGCTTCGTAATCTGAGCATAACTCTCTCATTCAAGCTTCAATTGAGATGATTCAAAATTCTGTGGAATGCTAAGAAAGAGATCTACAACTTTCATGTTTTGAGTTTGGAGAGATACTCACTGCATCAAGGTTGTAATCGGGCTTGAAATTGATACACCTACACTACCGACGTTCTGGAAGATTCTACCTTGTCATGCAAGTCCAATAGGCAGTTTATTATTGGAAGATTTGAAGACCTGTTGCATGCAAGTTACAGTTGGAATCACCACTTTCCTATTTTGTATTAAGACTTTATTTTATTTTCAATTACTCAGATTAGGATAAAGGTTATTTTGGGATTTTAGAATATTTTTAGGAGATTTAGATTTAGTAGAATTAAAATTCGAATTGGATATGGAGGGAGGGAGATCGGATTAGGGATATACACACACGCCTCTCTTTCTCTCTGGTGGAATTCGTTTTTCTTTTGAGTTTTTCATAGCCATGAGCAGCTAAACTTTTACAACTTGGTCGAAGGAAACGGAGACCTCGGAATCAATAAAACTGTGAGATCTATCTATTTTTAGCATTCAATTTATGTTTTGAGTATTGGATGTTCTTCTATGCATATTGTCATGATTGTTGCGTTTAATTACTAGGAGGCCTACTAGTTTATTATTTTTTGCAATCTACTGCTAAGTTAGATATCAAATCCGTAATTGTTTGATCCCTTTAACTTGTGAAGCAATTAGGGTTTAAGAATTGCTGCGTCAGGAATTGTTAAGTCTTAAGAAGAACATTTGACTGAATTAAATACAACCACTTGTGTTTGTGTTGTTCAGCTTCATCGATCTCTTTAGGTCTTAAGGCTGCCACTAGATTAAATCTTTAGCGCTTGTCTAGGGTTGTTTAGTAGTAAGATTAATTAGATCGCTTGTTTCCTAGTTAATTACAACTAAGGAGAGATAGGAAAATAGTTCCAACGGTGAATACTCAAACTATGAATTGATTTATTTTTGCATCGATGATCAGTTATAAGATTCCGATGGTGGATGTTGACTTAGACTAAGGTTTGTTATTTTGATTGATTGATTAATTTGAATTGTTGTTTTCCTAAAATTGTTTCTGTTTTAACTCAAAAACCCGCCAGCCTTGTTCACGTAACATTAAATTCGGCTAAACACTCTCCATGGGAATGATCTGACTCACACTACTACATGTGTTTTTAGGTTTTAATTCTGGGTGCCTACGACAACACGCCATAGTGCGTTCCCTATTGTCGCATCTACTAGTTGGTCAATTTGAGGTAACAGAAAGCTCTCTTTAGGACAAGCCTTGTTCAAATCAGTGAAGTCGATGCAAGTTCACCACTTGCCATTCGACTTCTTTACTAAGACCGAATTGGCGAGCCAGTCCGGGTACTTCACTTCCTGAATGAAGTTGATGTTCAGGAGCTTATCAACTTCATCCTTGAGCGTTCTAGATCCCTCAACATCCATAGACCTTCTTTTATGTCTTATTAGGCAAGCCTCTGAATCGACATTTAATTTATGGCACATCACCTTGGGGCTGATACCCACCATATCTACACGTACCTAAGCGAACACGTCGAGGTTCTTTAGGAACCCATCTGGACTATTTTCCACCTCGTCGCTCAAGCTACTCCCATTTTTTATAATGCGAGTTGGATCTTTCTCGTTGACAAATACTTCTTGCAGCTCTTCTATCAGCCATGTTGTAGACTCTTCTTTATTAATGCAAGGATCTATGGTATCTTCCAAAAGTCCGAGCTTTGGCTCGGACTCAGCAATGATCATGGTTTTCGGGAGTGCCTATTTTTGTGCAGCATGAATAGCTCGATTGTAGCACTCCTTTGAGTCTTTCTTATAACTTATAATTGTTGCGATTCCGTCTGGAGTCGAGAATCTCATTGCCTGGCAACGCACCAAGGTGACTGTGCTCAGGTTATTTAAGAGTGGCCTTCCCAAAATGACGTTATAAGTGGTCAAGTAATCGACCACTAAAAACTCTACCATCAATGTCCTTATTTGAGGCTTTTCCCCAAGAGTTATAAGCAGTTCGATTGTTCCCTTGGGGACTAAGCTATCCCCAGTGATCTCCGTACAATGGTGACAGACATGTCCTTGGATCTTGCTCGATGAACCTCATTTCTCGAAAAGGTCCCACGAAAATGATATTTGTTGCACTGCCGTTACGACCATTACCCTGAGTACTTGGGCATTACCGATCCTCATCGCGATTACAATTGCATCATGGTTGTGGCAAGGGGATTGGTCGCATTCTTTCTTGGTGAAACTTATCACCTCGCTTTCTAGTCTAGGCCGCTTTGGCGGCTTTTGCTCATAATTCATTACTCAGGGAACCGGGTCTGTCTTAGCCTCTCCCGTATATTGCTCGCTAAAATGCCTGGAGCTCACTGTAATATCTGGTCCCCAATAGATCATACCCACCAACACATCATTGTTCGGTTGGGTTTGTTAGATTTGATTATTCTGCTCGCTCGAATTTTCGCGAGCTGGCTCTTCCTAGACAAATTCTTTTAGGTGGCCTTTTCTAATCAGGTCCTCAATGGCGTCTTTCAAAGCTCGACACACATTAGTGTTGTGTCCAATGTCTCGGTGGTATCTATAGTATTTCTGGCAATTTCTTCTACCCGGTACCCCCCTTATTCTCTCTAGTGCAGGTAATTTTCTAACCTCATGAAAGACTTCATAGATGTGAGCTACATCTTGTGTTAGGGGGTATATTCTGCATACCACGAAAAAATTTGTCTTTCCCCGCGAGATTTTATTCTTTATCTTTTTTAGAACCTATTCCGGTCCCTATCATTGCGATCCTGGCCCCTCCTTTTGTCTATTGGATGATTTTGTCACCTGTCAAGGGCTCTTCTAGGTGAGTTTCTAGCTAAGGCCGTCAGCGAGCTTTCTACTCGCTAATGTTTGGCAGCCATTTGAACTTGGCCAAGCTCGCATGATCTTCACTCTAAAGCTCTTTCTATAGTTTTGTCTGTGGCCTTATTCCTGCTATGAGCAAAGTAAGAATTGACTTCTCAAGAGCATCCGCGACCTTTGCCTATTCATTTTGGAACCTCATTAAATACGAGGTCAATGTTTCGTCTTTTTCCTAGCGAATATTAATCAAGTAGCTGAGTGGCATTACGAATTGTCTCTTTGCTTTGAATTGCTGTAAGTACATCAAGGTGAATTGTTGCCAAGACAGTATTAAGTTCGCTTTGAGCCTCTTATACCACCTCTTGGCATCTCCTACTAAAGTGACTGTGAAACAGCAACACTTTGCCAAGTCAGAGACCTGATGTAGCTCCATTAGGTCGTTGAATAGATCAAGGTGGTCTTTGGGATCCCCTTTCCCATTGAACTTGTTCTCGGGCGTCTTGAATCCCTAGGGAAGTGGAGCCTGATGGACTTTCCCTGTGAATGGAGAACTCACTATCTCTTCCGTCAAATTACCTTGGCGAGCTCTTAGATTGTTGAGCATTTTTTGCATCAGATCTAAGTCCTTGTCATGAAGAGTCTTCTAACTGTGAGTCCTATTTAGCCTTACCTTGAGCAGATGAGTTCGAAGGTCAGTTGCTTGCGAACCTACTCTATTAGGCGCGCTAGTGCGCGAGGTGAAGTCATAATGGCTAGGGTGGCAGGTGCTATCATGCTCTTTGGTACGTTGTTCACAATTGGTTAAAACAGAAACATTGGTTGTTGCCAAATTAGCGTGTAGGGCCAATCTCGCAAGCTTGCCTTTGGCATGGGTTAAAACCGAAACACTGGCGTTGGGTATGTTGTCGATTAGGACGGCCATCTATCAGGCAACCATTGCCTTCATTCTCCCCCATGGGCTGCTTGCTCGATCATCTCCCGAGGTTACTCATGCTCTTGAGCGGAAGGCGGCCTGCGATGTCGAGGGTTATGGTCATTCCTTGGTGCCGATGAACCAGATTGGTCGCCAGCAGAGTTATTCCTACCTATGGGGGTAATCTCTATGAAGAGTGGTTGATCAAGGTTCTGGTTGGCTGGCTGCTCGTTTCTTATCTCAGCCACGTTTTGTTGCAACACCTATGCAACCATCATCCCTATCATCTCCATCAGCTAGCCGTTCTCAAGATTTGAAGTCCCTACCCCATACTGGTTTGCAACTTGTTGCACTGACGACATTGTCGATTAGCATGCAGTAGCGCCCTGATGCACCTCCTGGTAGGCATCTTCCACATTTGTCATGGTTTTCGGTAATCGTTTTGGATCTTGTATGAACCATTGTGAATCATTGATGATCGGTTGTCAATAAAATTGTTTGTTTCTTGCCGAAATTGAGTAAAGTAGGCAGCGACCCTTCTTCTAGTGCCAAAATATTGATGCAAGATTTACACCAACTAGAGTGATCCGATTGACCTTGGTGGAATTAGAACGGATGTGTGCATGATTAAAGATAACCAGCGAATGTGTATAAAAAATGCATGAATGTAAAGAACACAATCAAATTTTAAAGTGGTTTGGCAAGTTGGAACTTAAGTCTACATCCACTGTTTTTATTAGTGTTTTAGAGAGCTTACAAGAAAATAGTAATATGCCTGGAACAATTTACTAACCCCTCTCCCATCGTTGGAGGGGGTTTATATACAAGTTTGTAAACAATGAAAGAGAGAAATTATTGGGATTGCAATCACGTTTGAATTGCTTATAATATTCTTGTGATTGTGCGCTAAAATCGTGCCATTACTATTGTTGATCTGATCTCCTTTGAAATATCCGAGATTTGATCATATTTGTGATCTGTCGAACAATTGTCAAAGTTGGTCGTGACAGACTTATATTGGGTCAAGTTATACCTCAATGAGCTTATGTTGCGTCAGACAAGTATTGAACCAAACTGATTCTGGGTCGAACTATAACCTCGTGGAACTTTTCAAGCTTAATGGAAAAATCACACATAATGTTTTCTTATTTTTTACAATATACTTCAATATAGTCGTTCTTCATCTAAATTGAACGACTCGTAAGTATAAAATGTAAAAGCTTTTGTTATGAAACTCTTCGTGACTCGTAATCTTGGCTTCTTTTGATTCTAATAAAGCGAGTAATGCAGGGAAAAGTTTAAAATGCAATCTGCTTCAATATGGTCGGTTTGCATTGTTATCAAATCTCTTGTGTAATGGATATAAGCTTTTATAACAAGCTTCTGTGACACGTAATCATGGACTGTGTGATTTTGATGATCCTAAAAATGGAGAAACAAGGTTAAGAGGCAATATAATTATATATGGTCGTTTTTATCTAAATTGAACGACTCATATAAAACATATAATTTTTTCTTTTCAAAACAAATAATAAAAACTGAGAAGGGGTTTGTTTGAATTTTGTAGAGTTTGGGTTTTTGGATAAGACTAAGGTTTAGTGTTTGTATAATGTTATATATATTCTAGGTGCAATGAGATTGGTACCTTTTTACTATTAAGATTAACGTTTTTATTTGAAAAATAGGTGAAACATTGGTAACTTGATTTCCCAAACTAAGGGTATCAAATTGATTCTTTTTTTTCTTTTTTTTTTGGGTGTGTGTGAAAGATAGGGTATTATCAAGTTTCTTCTTGGTTAGACTTTTAGCTAAAGAATTTTAGGTAGATAGTTCCTTATTTTTTTTTTTTTTTTTTTTTTTTTTTTTTGAGATGAGGGGGGGGGGGGGGGGGGGGGGGGGGGGGGGCGGGGGCTTGGGGAAGGGGGGGTGGTTGGGGTTTTTTCATCTTTGTAATATGCTTAAATACTTTTGTAAGACTATTTGAAATTATCAAAATAAATTTTAGGTAATGCTTTAATTAATTAAAATTATGTTTCCCCTTAGAGATTTATTTCATTAATTAAATATTATACATTTAGTATTTGTTTTAGGAAAGTAGTATTATTTGAGGTTTTTTCCTCTTCTTTATAAGAAACTATGACCAATGACTATCCGTATTTAACTTTGCCTTACGGAAGTAGGATTTGCTTTTTCTTTTTCCTTTTTTTGATATCTTCGTTAATTAAACAAATTAATTTGGTATAAATATGAGTGTTTTTTATTCCCATGTATACTGACTTCCATCAGCTGCAATCCAGCTATAACAATGTAAGCCCTCTCTCTCTGTCTCTCCATAAGCTTTTCGTCTTCTGTTTTCTGCTTCATAGTAATTGTAGATTATATACTTGATGTCTTCAAAGTTTAATGTAGAAATTTTTTTCATCTATGTATTTAGATTGTCAAAATTTTAATATAATTATTCTCTTATAGGAATAATCATAGATGCACTGTATATGATTTGTCAAAGTACCAAATGGATTCTTATGAGGTGAGTCGCTATCTAATTTTTTAATTGACAAAAAATCTATATATCCTCTTGTACGTGCTAATATTTTGTGAAGTAATTATCTAACTATTTGGTTGTAGAAATTAAGTTATGTATCCATAACACCCCATGCAGAATTCTTAAGGAATTTTGTCGCAAATACTATATGCCATAGTTGCAAAACATCTCAGGTATAAATATATTTATAATCAAATTATTATTGTAAATTATAATTTTCTAATTTTGATATTAACTCAATATTGTTGATTTTGTGTACAGCGTAAAAGATGTATCAACATGGCTGATGATCACAATTTATGTTCAGAGTGCTATAAGACTGCAGTTTTTTCCATTGAAAGATTACCTTATATTGTGCACAACTTGCGTAAATTTTACAGACAATTTAATCTTAAAGTCGATAAAAATATTCCCATTTTTTTGACTGATAAAGTTGAGATGAGAAAGTTATCAAAAGTAAGAATTATATTACTCTTTTTTTCTATTTCAATTTACTTAAAATTTATTAATTTTCAATATTCTTTTAACTTATTGTAATACTTTCCGAAGGAGTTTGACGATAAGACCACTCATAGTATGACCGTGTATGCGAAGAAAAGCACTACACTTGTGGTAATCATTTTTATTATATTTGTTTTATATTTAGGATTTTTTTTTTTTTTTTTAATTTGGTTTTTAAAAATATAGATTAAAAACTGTTTATGGCAAGGAGAAAAGATGGAAGCAGTTAAAGAACCTAAAAAGCTGTCCAAGATTTCAATTTTACTTCGCTTTGGATATCCTGAGTAATTTTCCTTCAACTTCACATATATTTTATTTTTAAAACATTTTTGTTTTATAACCAAAACATTTGAATCCAAAACACAGTGTTATAACAGGAGCAAGATTGGCACATGAGATGATGAATGTATGGTTGGGAAATAAAGGTAAACTTTTATTATTATTATTATTTCAAATTTAATTTGATTGAGCTTTTAAATAACTAAGCAAATCATATATTTTTGTAACAGGTTGCATGGATATACAGCAAAATATTAAAGAAGGAATTTGTAAGGTGATGGCTTACAAATGGTTGGATTGGTATTTCTGCAATTATGTTGATTCCTCGAGTGATAATGGCCGATTAGGTCTAAGGTATATTCAAATCTACAAACCTGAAATCGAATCAAACCGTGCGTTCAGAGGGGCTAAAATGGCAGTTGATAAGTATGGGTTAAAACATACGTTGAAGCATATCGTGAACACTAGAAATCTTCCTGATGTGAATCAAGCCACTGCACTTGTTAAAATTATGAATGAACCAAATGAGATTAATAGTGTTCTTTTAGCCCAAGAAGAGATGGAGGAACAAAGGGTAATTGATGGATCGGCCCAAAAAGTTTGTTTGCTCAAGATGAAGTCAAGAAGCCTAATTATAACCCAAACCGTCACAATTCCCCACTTGATGACTTTTTAAATCTAAACCCAACATTTGGTTGTAATTTGATTTGGTGATTGAGAAAGAAATTAAAGAGGGAAAACCAATATAGAATGTTCATGGTGTGTTATTGTGAAGTTTGACGATTTAATGATATTATCTCACTCTAAATTGGTGCAAACAGATCACTTCCAAACTAGTTGAATTTTTATTTTATTTTTTTGTAAGTTTTAGCCGTTATTTTCCATATACAATAACATTATATTTTCTTTTTGTGTTATTTTATTTAATTTCTTCTAGACTTCAAGAAAAATGGGTCTCATTTTCTCTTGAAATGTAGTTTTTTTCTTATTTCTTTCCTAAAGAACACACGAATAATCACTACATCAATTAATATTTATTTCGATTTCTTTAAGGGTTATTATCAGATACCTTCCTTTACATTTCAACTTACATCAATGACCTGAGTATGTGGTTTCTATGGACACCATGAGGTTTAGTGAAAGAAAATTAGTAGATCCATAGGTTTCACTTTTCAGAATAATATTTCACCCTCATAATTGATAGACATTTTGTGAAAAATTAATTCGGACATAAAATCTTGGCACATTTACAAAAACATTTAGTTAGTTTCTGTAATTAACAGAAGGTGTGTTAAACATAAAAAAAAATAAAAGATCTGAACTTTCTTCCAATCAACATGTAACAAAAGTGACCAAGAGAAAAGAGAAAGAATAAGACCTTGATAAACAATTAAAAGATTTAAAATAAAATTCCCTACCTTCAAAAATCCTTATATCATATTTTATCTTTTTATAATTCTATTGTCCTTTATTGTTTTTCTTTTTCTATTAAATTTTATTTTATAATTTTATAACCTAAAATGTTTCTTTTTTTATTTTCATTTTATTATTCTTAAATAGTGTAAAATAAAAATTATACCATAGTATCATTTAATTTTCTCATATCCTTAATAATATTTAATTTTCTTTAACTGCTATAGGTAGGGGTGTTCAAAAAAATGCAAAAACCGAACCAAAAAATCGGTTAACCGAAAGTTTTTCAAATATATATATATATATATATATATTAAATAATAACCTAAACTAAAATAAATCCCTAATTTACTCAATCTAAAATCCCAACCCAAATTTTTTTTCTTAGTTCCCAATGTATTGTCTATATTTACAATTTAATTTAGGACAAAATTAAAAAAAAAAAAAAAAGAGTTTTATAAAAAAAAAAAAGGGAAAACCGGTTAACCGCTTTTTTTAAAACGGTTAATCGGTTTTTCGGTTAACCGAAAAACCGGTTTTTCCTAAAACCGGTTCGGAAAAATTCTCGAACTAAAAATCCGGTTCGGTTTAGAAAAGTGGTTAACCGGTTTGGTTAACCGCTTTTGAACACCCCTAGCTATAGGGACTATAATGGAAATTTTACTGGGCCAAAGAGATACTTTCTCCAAACCTCATGGATGAAATGATCATCAACTCTATTATAGAGTTCCAGTTTTGTTTCATTACATTTACAGGGCTTGGGTTCGTGTTCGAAGTTTGCACTTGTACATACTACATAGTAATAAGCTCCTAATTTTGTTTCAAATTTTGTTCATGGACAAAGACGTATAATCACTTAAATACGTTCTTAGCACGTGACTAGTTACAAATATGTAAAACTAATTACGGTACTCTTATGAAATTTAACAAAATGTTGTTAATTTTTATTAATGAAATTTAAATTATTGCATATTTTATGATTTTAACAAATAAAAGAAACTAATTTTGATAAATAATTAAATTTTTTAATTTTAATTTGAACAATTAAACATTGATAAAAGAGGATACATTATCATTTAAGATGAGAAAATTGTAATTTGACCATTTAAAACAAGAGTTGTCACTACTCACTTGTACAAACTCTCTACTTTAAATAGAATGACTGAAACACAGGTTCCTTGTCCTTAGGGGCCGTTTGGTTGTATTACTGAAAATATAGGATTACCAATGAGATAGATTAACATAAAGATTAAGGAGACTGTTTTATAATATATGTTTGATTAGACTTGTGGGTATAAATAATTAATGTGTTTGGTTGAGAGGAATAAAAGAATTATGGGAGACCATTTTACTAAATGGCAGTTTTTTTTTTAAATATTATTATAATATTGTTTTATTGTTTAAATTGTTACTATTATCCCGCTAACATTTGAGAATTTTGCTAAAACACCCCAACCACAATAGAAGTTTAAAATCTAACAAAATACCCCCAGTCCCCAAGCAACGGTCTATTGAGTGTTGGAAATGCAGATTTATTTAGTGATTTGGGGCTCAAACTATAAGGAATTTAAGGTTCAATGCATGACTTATGATGTGATTTCTTGTATGTTTCGTTATCTTCCGGAATCATGGGTGTTGTATGTGTTTTCATGTATTCAAGTGCAAAAGAATGGATTATTCGTGCTTGTGCTGGTGTTCGAACATCCTGGACCCATCGAGTGCCGATAAATCAAGGCGAGAAGAAAAAGAGTGAAATTCTGACTTCGTGCCACAACACGATTTCTGAGCCGCAACGAGAAAATGGCGCAATCCAAACTACACCCCAGCAAAGAAGTATAGTGTCGCAACACAATGTCAATGAAATCCAAACTATGTCGTGGCGCAATTCAACTGGGTTGCGGTGTGGTATGGTTTTTGTCGAAGAAGAAATCGCCAGGAAACACGCCGAGGCACAATTCAACTGTGTCGAGGCACAAATCACACAGAATGCAAAAATATTGCGTTTCCAAACCTAATTTTAGCTACCAGTATTTACTAAACTGCCACTCATTGTAAAAACTATCTAAAGGGCAGTTTATTTCATTTTAGGTTTAATTTTAGATACAGATTTTGGAGAGAATATGTTTGGGGCTTCTTGGAAAGGTGGAGCTTGGAGATGAGAAGAGGTTTTCTTCCTCTCCTTCTCCTTGTTCTTCAGATTATGGTTCCAAGTGTTGTTGTTTCTTTTCCTTTATATTGTAGTTTGTTTTCTAGGGATTTGATGTAATCTAATTGAAGGCTTGTGTTTTATTGTTATTCTATTTGTTTGATCCATTCTATTATGTTCTAGATTCATTCATTGCCATTAATTCAATCTTTAGTTGATATTAGAGTCTGATCAACCTTGATGTTACTTAATTGATTGTATGAGACAAGATTGTGTATGGAATGACTGATTTGTGGCCCTGCCCGGGTATAGATTGGTCATTGTCTTTAAGATCGTCTTACGCTTAATGGGTTTTCGTTACTAGACTAGGCTATACACCACCAGCTAGTTTAGGTGATGGAAACTCTAGGTTATTCCGAATGGCCGCGGTAATACCTTAGAAACGAGAGACACCATACCTATCTTGATTAGCTCTGTGAATGGATGATTTGTGTCTATGCGAATTAGTTCCTTCATTATTTAGACTAGGCTATACGCCAATAGTTAGTTTAGAGGATGAAAGTACTAGGTTGAACCCGATGATGTACGAACCCTAGAATGGAGTGGACAGAACAATAGTTTGATGAAAAACACGTAGCCTGATGATTATGATGGAGTTAAAGCCCTAGGATCCTTTGTAGATAGTTAGACTTAGATTTACTTTAATGTTGTTTACATGTTTTTATTTATTTCATTCTCGTTTTAATTCATGAAGGCATAGATACTAGGATTGCAAGAGCACCTCCAATCTCTGTGGGATCGACCCTTACTCGTGCATTATGCTGTAATTGTGACTCGTGCACTTGCGAAGGATTAAACTTTATATCTATCACAATCAGCCACTGCCGGTTGCTTCCGACAATTGCCAGAATGGTGTACAACCAGCTAGATCTAATCGGTCGTGCATCGATCTAGCCAGAAACGGCCATATCGCCTTGGATCTAGCTGGAAGCGGCTAGATCTATCTATGGCCGTTAACAGCCTTGGATTTGGCTAAAAACGGCCAGATCGACACACAACCGACCAGATCTGGCCGAACATGCACTATTTCGGTGACTATCAGCAGCGGTCACTGGTGGTGATCGGCAGCCAACAATCGTCTTGGGTGGTTGGGGGTATTTTGTTAAATTTTAAACTTTTATTATGTCTAGGGTGTTTTAGCAAATTCTCAAATATAGGGGGTCATTGAGTATTTTGCACAGTTAAGCTAATTGTTATTTGATAGACATATAAGGGCATTTGTGTTTTAAATGTTAATTAATTAAGGGTAAAATGAAAACAAAATTGGATTACCCTGTTAATCTCAAAATAACATGCTTTCACTCGGTAATTGGATTACCCCCAATGGGGTTGTTTGGATAGGGGGTAAATAAGATAACAGGGGTAATCTTCGTTTATTTTGCATGATTCTTGTGTTTGGTTTGCAAGTAATAAAATATTACGGTAATCTTTTATTGCAAATAGTGTTTACGGTTGGTAATGTGAGGGGTAATCTTATTACTTTATTAAAGGGTGTTATTAAAACATTACTAAGGTAATATGATTTTTCTACCCATTTTGCCCTTAATTAAAAACCATTTCAGACACAATTGCCCTCAAATGTCTACCAAATAACAATTACCCAACCCCTTTACATTTGAGAAATTAGTTAAAACACCCCAGCCACAAAAAAGTTTAAAAGTTAACAAAATACCCCTTGCCACCCAAGACCACCTCTGGCTATGGCTCACCATCGTCGGCCGCCAGCGTTAGTCATCGTAATGGTGCACAACCAACGGGATCTAGCTAGTCGTGCGCTGGTAAGGCCTTTTCCAACAGATCCATGGCCGAAAATAGCCAGATCTGGTGTTTTTATGGCTGTTTCACAACTAAAGATGTGGTTGTGAAATGGCCATAGATTTGGCCATGAAATGGCCCCTTTTTTGGCCACATATTTGTGATCCATGGCCATTTCCAGCTTTGCCAATGCACTACCGGCCATATACGGCCAGTCGTGCACCATTCCATCGACTGTCGGTGGCGGTTAGCGATGGTGGTTGGCTACCGGCAATGGCTTGGGGTGGGTGGGGGTGATTTTGCTACAAATTAAAGTTTTATATGGTTGGGGTATTTTAGCAAAATTTCGAATGTAGGGGGTTAAAAGAAATGATTCTAAAAATAATAATAATAATAATAAGATTATGTTAGTATTTAAAAAGAGGGCAATATAGTAATCTATATAGCATACCTATCCATTTATCCTCTCAACCAAACATATTATTCACCTATTTATTTGAATCAACCAAACACATTTTCCAAATATTCTCAATAATCTTTAAGATGGTCTTTCTTTCTATTAATATAATATACCCCTATAATAAAATATTATATGATCCAAACGTCCCCAATATGGTGTACAATAAACACTATATGCATTGAAAGATTATTGAAATCTTTGATTACCTACAAACCAAACATTGTAATATCCCCTTTTTGAGATAGATTACCAGCATCATCATCCATTAACCCTAGCCAAACGGCCCCTTAATCCATTAGAATAAACACCAAAACTCTAATAAAATATTGATAGTATAAGATAAATTGTCGTTTTGGATATTTAAGAGGGAAAACAAATTCAAGGAAACTGTAATTAACTCTTTAACACATAAGGAAAGGTAAAAACCGTTTTTCCATCGCTGAATTAATTATCTTCAACCCCTTGACATTAATGATACAATTAAACTAAGAGAAATTTACTTTCCAGATTTGATAATTGAATTCCTAAGTACAGCCATGTTTGGCTTATTATTTGTATCCCTATTCCCAATCCTATTCTCCAAATAATGTTTGACACATTATTCCAGAAATATTACCCTATTTTTTAATTACTTTTAAACCCCATAAGGTTATTAATTTCATCAAATACATCCTAAAAAAAGTTTAAAAATTATCAAAAACACCCCCGCAACCCATACCTGCCAGATTCTGGCAACCATAGTCGGTGGTAGCCGAAATCTGTACAACGGCCTACCTGCCGACCATAAATGGCCGGAAGTTCACCGATCTAACGACGGCCAAATCTTGGCTATCGTTGACCGAAAACGACAGCCATATTTTGGCCTTTTTCGGCCGTCGACGGCCACGGCAGGCCGTAGATCTGGCCTTTTTCGGTCAGATCCGTGGTGGATCTGGCCGAAAAATGCCATAACAACGCGTTACGACACAGATCCGACCGGTCTGTGTCGTAACGCGATTTTTCTGCCAGATTCCGGCGGTGGTGGCCGGAATCTGGCACTGCAGGTGGTGGGGGTATTTTTGTCATTTTACATGTTGGGGTATTTATTAAATTAGCAAACTTAGTGGATTTTTTTATAAATTTTTAAATTTTACCTCGTAATACTCTCATATTCAATTATCTAATACTATCTTCAAAATCCTATCCAAAATAATAAACCAAACGCATCCTACATTGTTCAAGAGAATTCCAATTCCTTGATTGTCGGGGATTAGGATTCCTACCAATTTTGGGAGGAAACGTGGTTTACTTTGGTCCTCAATTTATCCTTTTGACCGTCATTAAATTTTCATTTCCCATTTTATCCTTAAATAAATAAATTTAATTAATTATTTTATCATTTAATGATTATTAAATCAAAATTAAAAATATTTATTTTCTTTAATAAATAAGAAACTATTGTTTTTATTTAACTAAAAATATTCAAAAATTTCAAATCGGTAAACACCAATCAACTTCACGGGTCGACAATTGTTCTTTGTGATTCTAGTGTTACCATCGACGCGTGAAAAATTAACAGCCGATGATCTACTAATCTAAGTAGATTCCAATCGCAGAAAATTGGTGACATACTTCATGCGTGCAATCAACAAAGACGTGACATCAAGTCATTGGTTATCAACAGTTGGAATCTACAAGAGTGATAGACCGTTGCCTTTGGTCCTTCAGCTGTTTGCGATGACGTCGAAATATTGAAGAAAACCCGCCGACCAAAGACATTGACTGGTTTGAAAATTTTAAATTTTTTAAAATAAAAAATAATAATCTTATACCTGTTAAATAAAAAATAATAATTTTATATTTATTTAATAAAAAATTTAATATTATATTACTGTTATTTATATTATTTAATTTATATTTTAATATTTTATAAAATATTTTAAATTAATAGGTAATTTTTTTCTAAATAATTTGATTGCTTTACTTGTAAACTTAGAAATGATATTAAGTTAGTTAAGGACATTTTTGTCCACACAACATATATTTTACTCTATTCCTTATATATTTCTTATCAAAAATAAACATGGCAATCCCAATTTACTCCCTCCTTCGTCCCATCCGCATTCACTTTTGCTAAGAAAACATGCCTTAAGGGTACGTTTGGTTCAGGGAATATTGTATTACTAGAGAAATGTGTTTGGTTAGGTTGGAATAAATTGGTGGATATGTTATGTAGATTACTAAATTGCCCTCTTTTTGAAAGATTAATATATTATTATTTTTTGAATCATTTCTTTTAACCCCCTACATCTGAAATTTTGCTGAAACACCTCAGTCATATAAAACTTTAATTTATAGCAAAATCACCCCTACCCACCTCAAGCCACTGTCGGCAGCCAGCCACCACCGTCAACAGTTGCCGGAATGGTGCATGACCAGTTGTGCACCGGAAAACGCCAATCTATGGTCGTTTCATAGGCAAAGATCTGGCATTTTCACGGCATAAATCCATGGTTGGAAATGGCCTTAGCAGCCATATCCAATCGATTGTGCACTATTTCGGTGATTGTCAACAGCGACCGGCCGGCAATGGCGATAGTCTTTGGTGGCTAGGGTGGTGGCTAGGGGTGGTTGTGGTCTTGGGTAATTTGGTTGAAGTACAAGGATAGTTTTGTCTTAAAAATCCTGAATATGAGGTTAAAATTGTCCATAAATTTATTGTAAATTGTTTAGATAACAACTGTATTATTGTCTTAAAATTTTATTAATAATGGGTAAAATTATAACAAAATTAAGATTACCAAATAATCTTAAAATACATACCTAAGAAAATCGAGATGATTTCCTCCTATATTACCAACAGTAATTACAATTGGTTTTGAAAGATTATCGGAATCTTATGTTACTTGACAATCAAACGTGTTAATGAAGTAATATAAGATGACATTACCTCAATATTGGGAGATTACCCCCAACCAAACACACCCTAAGAGAATTAACCAATTCGTGCCAATCTTGTTACTTTTTATCTCATGTGATTTTTGGAATGTTACACAACGAGTTTAAGTTGTGAAATAATATTTTTGAATAAATGATTTTTGATTTTTTTGATATTTCTTATCCTAAGCCAAGTATAATTTTTTTTTTTTTTAAATTAGGATTACACATTATTTTTCTAACATATTTTAACATTACATTACAGTATCTATATAACCTTACAATTTCTTACATTACTCTTTAATATTTAAATTTAAACATAAAAGAAGATGTGGACTTTTTAACTTGTATTATAACTATATATAGTTGTAATTAATATAGTTAATAGTAGCCAAAACTAGCATATCAATTTGAATAAAATGATTAAATAGATGCATATCATGTCTATTGGTGCGTGATTTTGACACTAACGACTCGCACGTGCAAAGTGCTAGGCTGTTCTTAGAAATTACATGTGAATGATTCATGAGAAGTGTTTATGGTGCTGAGATGACAAGGAGTTTGATCAGAAAGCGCGAAGCTTGATCTGAGAACATATAGAGTTCAATCAGAAAGCGCGAAGCCTGATCTGAGAATTCGAGATCAGCAATCTAAGCACTCAAAAGTATGATCTAGGTGCTCGGAAGCATAATCTGGCCATTCAGAACCGTGATCTAAATGATCTAAACGCGTGATCTCAACGATCTTGAATGTGTGATCTGAGTGCTTAGAAGCACAATCTGAGAGCTCTAATGCATGTGATCTGCGATCTAACCACGTGATCTGAGAGCTCCAATGCGTATGATCTGAGAGCTCTGATGCGTGTGAACTGTGATCTGGCTACATGATCTGGGTGCTCGAAAGCACGATCTGAGAGCTCTAATGCATATGATCTCGATCTGACCAAGTGATATAAGAGCTCTGATGCATGCGATCTGCGATCTGACCATGCGATCTAAAAGCTTAGATGCGTGCAATCTACAATCTGGCCGCGCGATCTGAGAGCTCTGATACATGCGATCTGCGATTTGACCATGCAATCTAAGAGCTTAAATGCGTGCGATCTGTAATCTGGCACACGATCTGAGAGCTCTAATGCGTACGATCTACAATTTGGCCACATGATTTGAGAACTCAGATGTGTGTGATATGCCATTTGACCACACAAACTGAGAGCTTCGATGTGTGTGATCTATGATCTGGCCACGCAATCTGAGAGCTCTAATGCGTGCGATCTGCGATTTGGCCACGTGATCTGAGAGCTCTGATGCGGAACATCCTTTAGTATTTTGATGATCACTTGAACTGTAGACCTCAGATTTGTATAATTCTTAGACCATCAAAAAGCTAACGCAAAGGGTTATAACTCTTCTGTTTATCATATCACTAGATTCAAACTTTATCAGGCTTAGATTTTCACATCTGATAACGTGAAGATTTTGAGGCTTGCTAGAAAAACATGGAGAGCTGATGTGAATCATGCCCTCCTTCTAGCACCAAACTGTTGATGTGTGATTTTGACACCAACGACTCACACGTACAAAGTGTTAAACTGTTCTTAGAAATTACACGTGAATGATTCATGAGAAGTATTTATGGTGCTGAGATGATATGTGTTTGATGAAACATAAATAAAAGATGGACAATAGGGATTTTTATAGTGGTTCGGATGTTTAAAGCAAATCCTACATCTACTGTTATTTTATTATTCTCTGACTATTTTTCTAATATTCCCTGTAAGGCATACAAAAATGGAGAAATACTTTGTTTACAAAGAAAAAAATAATAAAGCTCAAATGTTTGTCTAACTCTCATATGCCTAGCCAACCCCTTTTTCACAAAGAGAGGTGCCCATTTATACCTTTGAGGTCAATGTAATGAGTGCTTTTGCAAGTTGTCTTGACACGTGAGGATCATTCCTTAATCCTTATCTTAAAATGAGATACGATTGATATAAAATATCTTTTGGAGGCGGTTTGAGTTTTTGACAGCTAATACCACCTTATCTTTAAGTGATTGTTGAACTCTAATTGGTGGTGCTAACAGTAGTGTATATTTTTTGCACAACAATATCTATGTTAGATCTTTTAAATGGTTAAGTTCATTTAAATTAGAAATATATACAATATCATAGCTGTATCGAATTTAACATCAATAATTGTCTTAATTAGTACTATATATTTTTAGTAATAACATCAATTATGAGCCAGAAATACATATTTCAACAATAAAAAAAATGAAAACAAGTTGAAGCAAAACAAAAAATAGAGGTATTGGAAAATAAATTAATTTAAAATAAGGTTATATGATGTAGAATGAACATTAGAGATTTTCTAAGGTAGATTATGAATAAGGTTAGATGGGGTAAAGTGAAAATTATTAAAAACTCTAAGGTGGCATTTGGATCATATAATGTTTTATTATAGGGGGATGTTATATTAACAGAAAGATAGATTACCTTGAAGATTACTGAGAATGTTTAGAAAATGTGTTTGGTTGGTTCGAATAAATTGATGAATAATATGTTTGGTTAGGAGGATAAATGAGTGGGTATATTATATAGATTACTAAATTGCCCTCCCTTTTAAATATTAATATAATATTATTTTTATTATTTTTTGATCATTTTTTAACCCCCTATATTTGAAATTTTTCTAAAACACCCCAGCCATATAAAACTTTAATTTGTAGCAAAATCACTCTTACCCACCCCACACCACTATCGACAGTCAGCCATCACCACTAGCTACTGTCAGCAGTCGATGGAATGGCACACGATTGGTCGTATATGGTCGGTTGTGCACTGACAAAGCTCTTTCCGTTTCACGGCTAGATCTATGGCCATTTCATGACCAAAGATCTGGCCGTGAAACAGCCACAGATCTGGCCATGAAAAGGCCAAATCTTTGGTTGTGAAAAGGCCAGATCTTTGGCCCTGGAACGGCCAAATCTATGGCCATTTCACGACCATATATTTGGCTGTCAAACAGCCATAGAAACGGTCAGATCTAGTCATTTCTGGCCATGGATCTAAAAGGCCTTACCGGCGCACGATTGGCCAGATCCCGCTAGTTATGCACCATTACGGCAACTAACATAAGTGGCCTGTAGTGGTAACGGCCGGTGGTGGTCTTGGGTGGCTACGGGTATTCTATTAACTTTTAAACTTTTTTGTGGCTAGGGTGTTTTAGTTAATTTCTCAAATGTAAGGGGACAGTGAACTATTATTTGCTAGACATTTGAGGGCAATTATATCCGGAATGGTATTTAATTAAGGAGAAAATAGGTATAAAAATCAGATTACCCAGTAATCTTTTAATCTTAGGGGTGGGGGAGGGTATCAGACTACCCCTTGCATTACCAACAGTAAACACTCTTTGCAATAAAAGATGCCTATAATATTTTATTACTTGCAACCAAATACCAGAATCTTGCAAAATAAATGAAGATTACCCTCGCTATCTTATATGTCCCCGATCCAAACACACCCTAGGGGTATTTCATAATTATACAAAAAATTCAACTTTCACCATAACTAATGTTTATCACGTCAACAATTACTTATCTAAGGCTACTATTAGTGATCCATTGATCTTAAAATTTAAAAATTTTAAGACTATATTATTTGACACTATTTTGGTGGTGGAGTTGAAAAGTATCACTTTTTGAAAAGTTTCTCACAATATAGCAAAATGACATTTTACACTATTTTTATTAATGAAAATGCCCTTGTTCACAAATTCTCAAATCTTTAACCAAAACCCATTGTTCAACCTTAAACCCTTAATCAAAACTCATTCTTCAACCCTTAAAACTCATCTAACCTATTCTCCATAACTAAAATTTCTATCATATTGAAGCATATTTATGTAGATGGGTGATTAATGTTGATTGTTTAGGTTAATTTTCAGATGGGATGTTGAAAATCAAAAGATTTTTATGTTTTTGATGAAAATTGAGATTGGCTATCAAAGAGTATCGGTCGTACCAGTCCCCTTTCCAATCTAAGGTTAAAGATGACGAAAAGTGTCTAATAGGACTATAAGGGGTAAATGTAATTTTCACAAAGAGGTATTTTGATACCCTCTGATAGGGGCTATTAAACATCCAATAGGACTTACAGAGGGTATTTGTAATTTTTAGCAATAGTATCTTTTTTTTTGACAAGCTTCTCTTGATTGCATATACCTTTTGAAGGATCGAATGGCCAAGAGATGGGGGGGGGGGGGGGGGGGGGGGGGGGGGGGGGGGGGGGTGTGGAGGGTGGAGAGAAGGGTTGGAATTAAGCCTTTAAAGCACCTAAGGTCACTTTTTAACTACATGTAGGGGGCGTTTGGTTAAGGGTTATGTGGGATTATTGGGGTTAAGTCATTTTATATTACTTGATTACCATGTTTAGTTTGTCAAGTAATATAAGATTCCGGTAATTTTCAAATACCAATAGTGGCTACTGTTGGTAATAGTGGAGGTAATCTGATTACCTCCATTTTCTTAGGTATTGTAAGATTACTTGGGTAATCTTTTTTTTTGTTACAATTCTTTCCCTTATTTTTAAATTTATTTACTTGAATCTTGCTTTTACCATTTCACCCCAATTAATTAACTTTTTGGATAAAATTACCCTTAAAATCAAAACAAATTTCAGATTACCCAAGCCGCCACCCCCTACCCACCTGCTGCCGCTTGCTACTAGCCAAACCACTGCCGGCCGCTGCGGGAAGTCATTGAAAGTCACCTGGAGTCGCTGTGAGCAACCCACCGTGACCGGGAGGCCCCGATATGGCCGTTTCAGCCATCAATATGGCCAAAAACGGCCATATCGAGGCCTCCTATCACGATGGGTTGCTCACGGTGACTTCTGGCGATGGTTTGCAGTGGTGGCAGGGTGGTGGAGGCGAGTTTGTTATAAATTAAAGTTTTATATAAGCAGGGGTGTTTTAGCTAAATTTGAAATATTGGGGGTTAAAAGTTATTTAAAAATTAATAACAAAATTAATATTTAAAAAGAGGGCAATTTAGTAATTTAAATAACATACACACCAATTTGTTCCTCCTAACCAAACATATTAATATAACATACCTACCAATTTATTCCAACTAACCAAACACATTTTCTTAAAGATTCCCAATAATCTTCAAGGTAATATAAGATTCCAGTAATCCAACATTCCCTGAACCAAACGCACCCACAGAAGTTTTAGCTAATTAGTGACTTAGAGTCTTCTCTAGTGCAAGTTGTGAATGTGAATAATCATAAGCAAACAAGTATGAACAAGTAAAGAATTACCAAAAGTAAAGAGAATAGGGAATATAAAATCAAACACGGTGATACATAGTGGTTCTGCCTAAACCCAACCTACGTCCACACTTCCAAGCTATCCTCTTTGGAGTATTCCACTATCTCACTTAATCTTCAACCAAGACTAAGATTTCTTCATACAAGTTGACTTCCAAGGTACAACCAAACCTATACACAAGTGTTTTACCCAACACTTCAACCCAATTGACTTCAAGGTGTCAATTAGACCTCTCTCAATCACTAGGACTTACTTTCTCACAATAGAAAAGCCTAAAACCCCAAGAGTGAAACCCACTTTATTACAATTCAAGATTTGATTAAAAATGAATGAACAAGTGTTTAACCAAATACCACCCAATCTATAAAGTATACAAGTGATGTTGTAGCAAGGGTTTAAGATTATAATGAGAAAGAATTGGAAATGAAAGCTCTAAATCTTTTGAATACTTTTGATATGAAGTTTTCCAAGTTCTAGAATGCCAAAGGTTAAGTCAATATGATTTGGTTGGGTTTATAAAGAAAATTCCTCAAAAAATATTTGTTATGCACAAAAATGAATTTCCCAGTTCGCGTTATTCGGTCGACCTAATGGTCTATTCGATCAAACTATTGCTGACTTATTACTAGCCATTATAACTACTAACGGACATTAGGTAAACCTAATGGTTCATTTAGTCGACCTTATAGTCATCATTAGACCTGGCAAAATGGGTTTAGACCCGCGGGTTGGCCCGTACCCGGGTAAAAAATATAAGGTATGGGTCTAAAATATTATACCCAATTTTTTTGGACCGTACCCGGCCCGGCCCGGCCCGTACAACTGATGGGTTATACGGGTGAACCCGCGGGCACCCGTTTTTCAAAGGAATCCCTAATTTTACTTTTTATCACGCGCATCTCTCATCTTTCACTCTCAATCTCAGTTATTCTATGGCGGCCGCATCTCATCTCTCAACTCTCAGCAACTCAAGTATCCTTGTCGGCTCATCTCCTCTCTCTGACGCTGGTAAACAATTCGAGTGCTGCAAGGAATTAGCAGAAGCAGTGGGTGAAGATAAATGTTATTCTGGTTCATAACTTTAATTTTGTGTATTGGGTTCTTGAATTGATAAAGCGTATGGCAGTAGAGAACGTGGCTAGGGTTATTCTTGCCAGTTCTTTTTGATTGCTTTGCAGCAGGTGCAGAGAAGATAAGAGAGAGAGTGAAGGAATCGGTTTATCCAATACGTTTTATTGAAAGCTCTCTAAAACCCCAACTTTGATTTTTCTTTCTATCTATCATCTGATTCTGATCCAATATGTACTTTGGTTTGTCTCTTTCGTGTGTCCACTTACTTTGTTAAATTGATGGGCGAAAAGAAAACACATTGATAGCCTTCACCTAGCTGTCTATCATCTTCTGCATTTGCATTTGTTTCTATCCATCATTTTGATTCTTGAGCTGATCTTCACTATCATAAAAACCGCTGCTGAGAATGGTTACTGATGTGTGAATTGAAACGCGATACATTTATGAGTATTTGGTTTAGAGTATCATTTCAATTTCTTTTCTTTTATTGATAAATATATAAAAGTTTCAATCTCTGGTATGAAATTTTGATGAAGTTCGTTCTCTCTCTCTCTCTTTGGGTCCACAATGAGTAATTGATCTGTGCAACTTCTGTAAGCGCGCATCTGTGCAACTTCTGTTAGGGATGAAACTGTCAAAACCGAAAGCTGGAGAGAGAAAAAACGGTCCACCCGCGGGTCCACCCGTACCCGTATAGGGTAGGGCACGGGTCCAAAATATTGGACCCATATAAATCCACCCGTATAAGACCCGTACCCGTTTTACCCGTATCCGTTTTACCCGGCCCGTACCCGACCCACCCACCCGTTTTGCCAGGTCTAGTCATCATATTGGTCATCCTTTTAACAAGGCATTTTATAATGTTTCTGTCAAATAGGATAACCACTAAATTGGTTAAACCACAAGATTTTAAAACTTTTCTAAATATCATTTTAACCCCCATAACTTTAAATATGATATTTTGGTCCACAATTACAAATCAACAATAGGAATCCTATATGGTTACCTAATGGGTTAAACTGTGAAGATTCAAAACTTGGAAATTTGTTTAACCCCTTTAGTTTGAAAAATGACATTGAGGCCCTAATTCGAAAAACGAAAAATCTACTTTTTGAGAGTTTTCTTATGCAAAGGAATTTTTCTAACCAAGCTCATGCTTAACACATAAGAAATTGACTATAAGAAAGTATACCTAAAGTAAGCTTTCTTGAATTCCTCGAAATTTTTTCATCAAATCATTGTTTTTTTCCCTTCTTGATAAACCTTTGAATTCATTGGGAAATTTCTTTGCCATCTAAATCCAAACTTAAGCAAGAGTCATTACCAAACATGCTTAGAGATACATTAGTTTGTTATTATCAAAATAAGAGAATGATGACTCATTGAGTCAACACCATATATATCCTATTGGACATCCGATACCCTTTCATTGGACAATATTGACATGTATTTCGTAAGCATACGAAATCACACAAATAATAAAGAATGAGTAACGGATGTCGAATCCCAAGAGAATTACTATTACCAAAAATGAAACTAATCTATCTTATTACTATTTGATTAATTGGACAAGAGTAGAATTTTAACACTTTCATTGTGAAACAATATGACTAAACGTAGGGCATATATTTTGCACAATTTTCTCCTATGCATCGACAATTATTGCTAACATCATTAAGTTTTTTCTAAAGGCCAAACTCCCTAACTTTCCAATAACATTCTCTTGAATAATTACCAAATTAACTCTTTATTACCAACACAAGCTATCTCTAAACTGGATTTAGGTCTTAAGAGATCATTAAGTTATGTAGAATTTACCAGAACCTCACAGATCACGATAACCTATCTCTAGCGTGTGGTTTTAGTATCTTAGACTAAGTAAGTTTCATCTCTTGATCTCAACCTGGTCCATCAAATCATTCAACTCTCATATCTATAAGAATTGAAAACATTATGCATAATAATAAAACTTAGAAATAATGCTTAATACAAATTAACAATAATGAAATCAACACATATTCATAAATCGGGCTACATCTTAGCTCTAGAAAATTTATTTAGTTCATACATGCAATTAAAAGAACAACCATTGTAAAAATAAACATGAGTTTAAGAAAGAATAGAAAAACTTCTCTAATTGGTGAATCAAAAACCCCAAGTATTGTTGCTTTGATCTTCCAAAAGTAGCTGGTCTTCTCTCTCCCTTTTTTTTCTCCTCCCCAAAATAATAGCTAAAGACCTCTATTTATAACACTAGGGTTTTTGGAATGTAATAGGAAAAACTTTATTCCAAAATAAAACAAGGAAATTCGAGCTAGGGCTTAACACAATCCATGCAGGCTCATGAAACTAATGTCGCCATGGCAAAGATTTTCTCTACCGCGATGAGTGCTCAATTATGTTTCTTGCTTGTTGACCCAAAACACGCTAGTTGCGGCTACGTAAATCTTTGCAACGGTGAGCGACAATTTCCTCAAACGAGCATGATCTCTTTAGAATATAATGAAGTCATTAACATATGAATTATAGTCCTCTAAATCAGCTTTCCAATGACACAAGAATCATCCAAATCCGAGATCCACAACTCAAGTTATTGTCCAAGTATTGACACATGTACCTTACTCAAAATGCTATTACTCTCTCGTCTCAACTCTGATCCTTGCATTGTTCATTCAACATCATCATGATCTCCATCTTTATCATTTTTTTCATTTGAACATTCTTTTTTTAACCATTTATGACCTGAAAGTACTCAAAACACACATGTGATCCCATAAAAGATATTTATAAAATAATTATGTGAAATTCCACAATTTACACCAAATTTCCAACAAATAATCTCAATAAATCAGTAAGTAAACATGTATTTTCAAGCTCTCATCAAATATTATTCAATTTTCATTGTTGTTGAGCCCTCATGTGTTTTGATGTGCCAAAATTAACCAAAGAGTTGATTGGTTACCTAACAAACATGCAAAGGTATGATAAGAACTCATAACAAAGAAACAAAATGTAGTTTTCCTATTGGTACGACCGTGCAGGACAAAGGAACAACCGGTCCTTGTATTACAAAGTTGCTTAGATGCATATTCCTCTCAACACGACAACGTTCCATGTGATCATGCATGCTTCTGCCCAAAATGGAGTCAAGTTGCTTACACCAGCACTACCAAGCACCACACCCATTCCATCCAAGTCAAAAGTCAAAGTACTTAGAATTCAAAAATCTCGCGCTATTGATAAATCTTGGAAGACAAGCCTTGAAGATCAAGTATCCAAAGTGAAATGATCGTTCCTATGGTAGAATGACCGATGTGCGTAGTCTCCCTCATTTACTTTTTCTTACACATTTTGACTTCCTTCTTCCATCTTCTTCTCCTTCTTCACTTATTCACCAGACCCGTGAATCTCTTTCTCTCTTGTGCTCTCTCTCTCCTTTTGTCAACAAAGCTTCCTACACCCATTTTCGGCTCTTTTACACTCATTCACCAGACATAAAGCAACCTGATTCTCTCTTGACTCTCTCTCTCTCTCTCCCCTTCCGTCAACAGAGATTCTTGCACCCATTTTTGGCTCTTCTTCACTCATTCACTAGACCCGTGAAATCCAGCTGATTCTCTCTTGTGCTCCCTTTCTCCTTCCGTCAACAGAGCTTCTTGCACCCATTTTCGGCTCTTCTTCACTCCTTCACTAGACCCATGAAAGCCATTGGATTCTCTCTTGCACCCTCTTTCTTCTTCCATCAACAAACCTTTTGTTGCCCATTTTCGGCTCAGATCCAACTGATCTGAGATCTTTTGGCTCACATCTCTCTAATCTCCTCACTTTCGGCTCAACTCCGGCTCACATACGTAAGTCCGTAAACTCTCTTTTTGTGTTTTTGTTTAATTAAATGTCATTGTGTGTGCTTTATATCAATAGAGTTTCTTGATGATTTTTCTGCTCTTTATCTTAGGATAAATTGCCAGAGGAAAGGCCACACCTTATTTCTGGGCTTCGACTACCAGGTATATAGTTTACCGTTTATTTTGTTCTTAGTCATTTCTTTTCAATGAGCACAAAATTATGGACTATCAAGGTTTTATGGTTTGACCTTGTTCCCTTTTAGAACTTGATGAATTTGTTAGAGAAGCCAGATATTTGTAAGTATCATAAAAAATTAAAAAAAAAAAAAAAAAAGTTAATCTCACTTAATTTAATTGTAAAAACATTGTCACAACTGGCACAACATGAATGTAGAACTTTCCTCTCAGGGCAGGTTCATAATTGTAGTATTTGAACTTTCCTCTAAGGAAAGGTTTGCTTGGGTGTTTATGTGGGGGCTTGGGTGTTTATGTGTTTGATTGTGTCTAGTGTTAAGGTGGTTGCTACTAGGCTACTTTTTTTGTGCTTTTGGTTAGGTGCCATTTATTAAATCTCAAGCAAGTGTTTCTTTTTTACAGTGTGTGGAAAATGGTGCAGGTAGAAACTTGATAAGAATGGTATTCTTTTTTTTTTTTTTTTCTCTCTCTCTCTCTCTCTCTTACTAAGTTTGTATTAGATTCTAGTTCAATTTTGGAGTTGGTGATTTTAGGAAAAGGGTTTAAGAGTTATTTCTTA
The DNA here is from genome assembly GCF_008641045.1 of Pistacia vera. Taxonomy (NCBI): domain Eukaryota; kingdom Viridiplantae; phylum Streptophyta; class Magnoliopsida; order Sapindales; family Anacardiaceae; genus Pistacia; species Pistacia vera. Next base: position 1,154,008 of record NW_022196690.1, on the reverse strand, counting down.
TAGGGTAGAGTTTATGCTTCATATAAATTGTTGTTACTTGTTACATTTTATCGGGTTTTGAAAGTCAAGTCTTTGAGTTGCAAGGCATTGCTTTTTTCAATTCAAATTGATAAATGGGATTGTTCTTGCATTGTACTTTGGGACCCAACCCACTCTGATTGTGTTGTTCCTCAGGTGAATTTTGGTTTTCTTTTCTCTTTTTTCTTTTGTCTTACATTGTTGGGCAAAATTCAGTGTGCATGTAAGTTTAGGACACTATTAAGCCATGTCTGTTTCATTCTCTCCTCATATTGGATTTGTGTCATGTATTGTTAATTTAAGGAACATCTTGTTGTGGCTAGTAAAATGATCTGCCACACTATCAAGCAATGTCTGTTTGGTTCTCTCCCTATTAGATAATTTTTCCCTGTGTCTTTTACAGTGTTTATATCTAAGTTCTTTTTATTTATTTATTCATTCAAATTCGTTTTTTGGGATTTTTCTAACTTATGTATTATTTATTTTGTAGATTGACAACTCTAATTTGATCGTAATAACTAATTACATTGCTATGAACAAATGTACATGTAATTCAACCCACCGTCGTAGGATTGATTATTACTTTCGACAAAGAAAGGTTCAACGTTTTTCCGCACTTGGAGTATATCGAAGACCGTGTTAGTCTACTTTGTCCGTAGTATCCTTGTACTTACTGCTTCAAGTAGTTTTGACTCAAACGAGGTAATAATTTCTCTTCATTTAATTTATAATGTTTTAAGTTCCATATGTTCGACTTGGTATGTGTGTTGATTGTTACAATATTTCAATCTTGGTTGTTGTTCTCACCCTACTGTTATTAGATGAGTGTGTCTGTTCAATAGACCCCTGACCTCACCCATGAGTTTTTAGTTCTATTGGTTGAGCGTGCGAAAACATCCCATGGTACTTCAATTAAATCTTCTGATTACAAAATTATTAGTGATAAGTTATTTGATATAGCTAGGAAGAAACTTGAAGTCAGACAATTATCTTCTAAGTATTTTCGGTTGAGAATGGCATATCATTGTTGGCGTGCTCTACTTCAACATACGGGGTTCAGTTGAGATCATTAGTTGCAAACTCTAACACGTTTTAAAGAGATTTGGGAAGAATATGTAAAGGTAAACAACATATTTTTTTCAATTTTTATAACACAGTAGCTGGTACGTTTTTTTTTTTGGGAATATGAAATTTAATGTATGTCTGTTTTCATTAACAGCAAAACCCACGGGCGTAGCACTTCCTACATAAGGGACTTGTTGATAAAGAGTTATATGAGGTTATATTCGAGAAGCAAAATGCAACTGGCACATTCGCTTACACATCTGTATCTTAACCAGTAGTATCTAACATGATTTTTCCTGATCATGTAGAGGTGGACATGGATGAAGATGGCTTCAAACTTGATCCGGATAGATCAAATGGGGAAAAACGATCAAACATGTTAGGATCTGGAAGATCCATAAATAGGAAGAGGAGAGCTGTTTGGGGAAACCCACTAGTGGGTGTGATTGGTAAATTGGTAGAAGCTATTTCTAATAGGACTATGAGATATGTGACATCATATCGCAGTGCCGATGGTGTGACCGAAAAGAACGCAAGTGTTGGGACGGATCCATATTCCTTGAAAAATTGTCAAGACATTTTGACAATTATGCAATTAGATGTAAAGATATTTTTGGCGGTTGTGAAGTTCTTAGTTGCCAACCCAGAGTGGCATGAGATAATGGCAAATATGACACTCGAGCAAACATAATTTTGGATTTATAATGACTTTTGTAGTATGTAGATGAGGTTGTTTGTCTTACTTGTTGAACCAATGTTTTTTACTTGTTAGTTAAGACTTATTCCTTTGACATTTGAGAGATTTTATTTTTACTACCTTCTTATTAAAGACTTCACTTGCTTTGTTATAAGAACCAATGAAAAATGTGTTGTTGTGCAATGTGAAAGAACATGTTTCATATATGTTGGAAATTGTAAAGAGATTTAAAAATTGAATTTTATTTATATTTTGCTAAGTACTGCAAAAAATATGAACTAATGAACAAATTGTTACAAATGGACAGGTATAGATGGCGTTGTTTAGTCGTACAAATTGTAACCGAGATAATGAAAGTGAAGAAGTAGAATTATATGCAGATGTTGTAGTTGCATTGTGTGGGGTTGTTGCGTATGAAACGGAGTTCAGCATGTAAGGACATCAACATAGACATACATCTACATTAAATGGTCACAATTATACGATGGAACTACTAAATGGTCATTCTGCATGAATGTACAATAAGTGTCATATGGGCAAACAATGTTTTCAGACCTTATGTTATATGTTGGCACAAGAAAGAAAATTGCGAGTAACCAAGCACATGAGTATTGAAGAGCAAGTTATGATATTTTTTTATAATAGTTAGGCATGGCAATGGGGCGGGGATCTCATTCACCGTCCCTATCCTTGCACTCAACATCAATCCCCACCCCCACCCCGTCGCCGCCCCATTAATTTTACATTAACATCAATTTGAGCATTACCGAACATAATAGTTAATTCTCTTTCAATGTTTAGATTCGTCCACATGACAAACACTTCAATTAATTGTTTAAACTTAAGCTAAGGCAGTTTACTTGTCCAAAATACAGACTCGTTATGTATTCGTCCACATGATGAACGACACTATGAAGTCGGCTAAGGGCGAATGGCAGTGGCAACAAATTTAAGACTTAAGGGTTAGGGTTTCTTCTTGTTCAATTGTTTAGGTTGAGGGAAATTAGGAAAATATGGGTTTATATAGGTAAGATAATTTTGTAATTAGGTGAAATATATAGGGGTATTAGTGAAAAGTAAATATATATTATATGTAAGGTAGGGCGGGGGTGGGGGTGGGGGTCCCTGGGGATGGGGATTAAAACTCCTCCCATCCCTGCCTCTATTCCCAAAAAAACTAGGCAATCCTCGCCCCATACGGGATGGGGCCTTAGAATTTCGAGGCCCATAGCCATGCCTAATAATAGTAGGGAAAAACGCAACAAATAGTACTTGTATGGAGGATTACCAACATTCTGGTGAGACAATCTCTAGATATGTCCTTGTAGTTTGTGATGCGATATTGGAGTTGAAGTCAGAGTTTTTTAAGCCACCTGACTCCAATGATGTTCCATTGGAGATATCGACTCACAAAAACTATTACCCTTTCTTTAAGGTACTTTTTTATTATTTTTAATTAGTTTATAGTTATGTTCATTGTTTTATATATGTTATTAGTCTTCCCATATTATCAAAATTCAATTTTGTCGACAGGACTATATTGGAGCGATTGACGGTACACATGTACATGCTTGGACACCAATTGAGGTATTCGAGTTGTACTGGAATTGTAAAGGAACATTGTCGCAAATGTGATGACTGTATGCAACTTCAAGATGTTGTTCACTTATGTCGTCACCGGCTGGGAAGGATCCGCCCATGACTCAAAAATTTTAAATTCAGTTCTAGATAATCCTGATTCCGGTTTCCCACATTCTCCTCCATGTATAACTAACTTCTTTACGTATTTTAGTTAAACTATAAACATGTTTTTTTACATTTGCAAATAACATTCATTATTTTATTGTAGGAAAATATTACTTAGTAGATGCAGGTTATGCGAACAGAGGTGGGTTCCTTGCCCCACATAGACGAGTTCCTTACCGTGTTCTTGATGTGCATCGTAACTAGAGTGGACCCCTTCAGTTGTTTAATTACAAACATGCATCGCTTCGGAATGTTGTGGAGAAAACCTTAGGTGTTTTGAAAAAAAGGTTTCGTATTCTTGATGGCATGAACAATTACCCATTGGAGAGGCAAGCTAAAATTGCTATGACATATTGTGTAATTCACAATTTTATCATAAGGTTGATATGCATAACCTATTTTTGAAAAGTTTAATGCAGATAGAGTTTATGAGGAAGGATATCTTGATATAGAAAACGGGGCAGAAACTGAAGGGAATGGGGTGGGATCGAATCAACTGCGTCAACATAATACAGACGACGTGGGAACTTTGTGGGATAATATAACTAACAATAAAGCTACGGACACCGATATTTTTGCACCGAAAACGTGTACCGGCTTACGTGTCCACTGACTCACACCAATAATCTGGACTCGTTATTAAATATTTTTCTAGTGAACGGCTGTCCATTAAATATGGATGGTCGTTCACTTACATTGACCCCCGTCCATATTATATGGACGAGGGTCCATTTACTACGGACATACGTCTCCATTTAAAGGATGCCCGTCTATAAGTAAAATAGAATAATTTTTTTTTATAAAAGTTGGGGACGGCCGTTCATAGGTTATGGACGACCGTCCCTTCATTTTGGACATTCCTCCTATCCAAATGTAAGGGACGTCCGTCCACAAATACCAAAGTTTTTTTTTATTTTTTATTTTTATATTTAGATTAAAGACAAACATTCCTTATTTACGGGCATCTGTCCAAAATAAAGGGACACGGCCATACTTAAATTTTTTTAATGTTTCAAAAAGAATTGTTAAATAATATAACAAACACATTTTCAAATTCAAATAATATTCAACAAAAACTTATTTTCAAATTCAAATCCTATTATTCTAAAACTTATTTTCAAATTGAAAATTTGAAATCAAATTCTAATACCCTAAATTTCATTATTAGGTTGTTACATATTTAGGTTACTCGCCTTCAACAGGACAAAACAGGGCCAGGGTTTTAGCGAGGTTTTTCACAATCATACTATCGTTCTCTCTCTGCGATTCTCTCAGCTGCAATTCATGTTTATTTAATCAATTTAACAAACGAAACCTTCAATTCACCTCAAATTCTCTAATGGCGACGCCCTCACACGCGCTGGCCGTTAAGTCTCTCAACAAATCTCCCGGCCGCCGCCGCTTTGTCGTAAGCGCTCTCTCACTTCTGAACCCTAAATTCTTCATCTTCTTTTGTTCTTGATAAAATAACAATTTTGTTTGTTTGGTTGGTTTTAATTTTGGTATGTGTGTAACATAACAGTTCAAGAGTGTCTCACAACGATTAGATGACATCGATATCAATGTTTTCCGAAGCCTTGATAAAGTTAAAACTGCGCCTTCTGAAGAAGGAGGCTCCTTTCTCCGCGATTGTCTATACGAATGGAGGGTAGGACTTCTTTCATTAAAGCTTCTTAACTTCTTTCATTAAAGCTTCCTAACTTTTTCATTGAAATTCATATGTTGAGGTGGTGTTCTTCATTGTAAAAGTCGAGAATGTATTTTTTAATCATCTAATTGAGGCAATATTTTTACGTTTTATGTATTTCATTTTTTTTCACTGCTTTGTGTTTTCAAAAAGGGAGAATGGTAAGTGAATGGAAAAATTGAAGATGGATATGAAAGTGAACACTCCCAGAATGTTTACGAAGATTCATTGCTTTTTTGAAGATGATATTATGTTCTTCTTTTCTTCAAATTAGCCTCCTATAATTATTAGTGGTGATTTATGAGCTTTTGTTCATTATTCTGTTGTGAAGAATGTTGGGTGGAAGTCTGACAGAAAGACGGTATTTGGAAGGAAAGAGTAACTCATTCTAGAAGGCTTTTTAATAACTTTTAGAGGAAAAAAAGTTGCAAGGCCATGTCGTATTCTATTGTTTTTGCTTCTCTTGATTTAAGAATTTTGTATGTGATTTGGGCGGGTATTGCCAATTTATATATCATATCTTTTTTTGACTTCTTTCTGTGTACATCATGCTATATGCTTTGTGGCTTTCACTTATGGAATGATTAATTTTTTTTAGAAAATTGATATCAACTAAATTAGTTAAAAATAGTGTATGCGGTGCAGTAATTTGTTCATTTGATTTAATTATGTCGGAGATTCAAATGGCTCAATTAATTGTTGAAGCATGCATAAATTCTTCACATTGAGATTTTTTAAGTTCTTTCATCAATTTTTTTTTTTCTTTAATTCTGTCTTCTTATCTTCATAATGCAGGAATTAAATACTGCCGAGGACTTCATTTCATTATATGTGGAAATAGTTCCTTTTGTAGATAAGCTACCCTCAGTATTGTACCACAAGGAACTGATATTCTCCAAACTTATTTCTAGATTACAAATGAGAGCAAGACTATCACTTGAGCCTATTCTGAGGTATGAATTGCAATTCTTAAATTATCAAGTTTTGAGCTATTAAATAGTTTTTATTTAGCTGCATGTTTTGGCACTTTTCTTCCCATTGCTCCAATAATTTAGACATAATTGAACCATGCTTCATCTCACCAAGATGACAAGCGAATGCCAACATCAGTATATTTCCATCTCCTGCTGTTGATTGTCAAAAGTTGAAATTAAGATCATGAAGTAGTAGATTTAATGAAGTAAAAGAAGAAATGGAGGAGTTGATTCGAAGCCACAGAACTCACCCTACCCAATGTCTATATATTAATAGACATTTGAGACTTTTTGAATTCACATGGTTCAACTAATAAAATGATACAACTATATTCAACCCAATGAGCTTCTGTTCCCATTACTAAAAATCTATATAATAAATTAAGCAGCTCTGACATCTCTAGTATATGAATTCTGGCTTCAAATAGTTGTGATACATTTCCTGAAAGTATAATTTCTCTTGTGTCATTTTTTCTCCAGTTTAGTTTGTATGAAAAATAATAGTGAGGGAATCAAATGATCACTCAAAATGTGTTCTTAAAGATAAAGAGGTGAAAAGCTTCCATGCCAGGAAAAGCATGAGAGAAAATAGTGGTGGACCATAAAAGAAATTGAAGCACCAATTTAATAAAAAATGTAGTATCTGTTGAAGCTCTTTCTATGGACCAAAGGTAGCAATTTCACTGACTGGTAAAGAGTTTGGGAGGCAAGAGACTTTAGGATGCTTTGCTATAAAATGAGAGGATAACCAGCTATAGAATGTTCTGCTGAATATAACTTTTCTGACATAAGTACACAATGAAGCTCTGGTTTATGTGCTCTCTTTCAGCTTTCATTTTCTTTATTTTCTTCTGTTATCAGTTTTGTTTTTCTTTTGCACAAGATTATACAATTCTATATTTTAAACAACTATTTTTGTGCTGCAGCTTGATTGCAGTTTTATCAAGAGATCTCCTTGAGGATTTTTTACCGTGAGTTTGTCTTCCTTTTGACTCAATTCACCTGATGGGGACAAATATTATATTGCATTTGCCATTCTCTCTGTGCATTATTTGTTGGCTGCTGCTACCTTCTGGTGATTCGCAAAGTTCATATGGGTTCAATGTTTCATGCTTTATTTGAATCTTTACCTTGCAGTAATTTTGCCCCTGCATGTAACCTTCCATTTGTGTTTCTCTGAAAATTTGTAAAATACTTAACAAATCTAGTTGATGTGTCTATATTTTTGAGTTGATGATGGTGAAATAACTAGGTTTTATAGTAGTATGCTACAACTAAAATGTAAAGTTCTAATGGCTCATGAGGCCATCAAAGCTATGACTCTAATTCTTTTTATGAATTACATTCAAGCCATGTAAGTTAATGGTGGAAGGGTCTATGGTTCAATTGAGGTGAGTATGGCTTAGTTTTGTCTATAGTGAATGGTTAGGTATGGATAATGTATACAGATTTGTATAGTTTTTTTCCCTCAACAATTTTTGTCCATGATTATTGAGAACACCTGGTTGATACAGTTCATAACTATAACTTATATTATACATAAATACAAATATTTTTATTTCCTGTCCAAAAAACATTGGATTAATTTTGATATAGATTTGGGCAGAGCATCACTATATGGTTAACATCTTGGTAATGTATGAGAACTGGGAAGATTAGGGCTGATTGGATGTTGACTAGGTGTCTGGATTTGGAGATGTGTAGTTCCACTATTTTCCATGTGTGGGATCTTGCCACTTGATGGAGGGAGCGACCATCCACAATAGCTATTTTTCTTGCAGGATGATAATCATGGGGCAGTTTTGATTGATGACATTGAAGTTAGTGACTTTAAAGTTCCTCTCCCTCTTTTCTTTTAATGGTATATAGTTTTAGAATGATGTGCTTTAAGAAAGGATGAAGTTTGTGATAAACTAAGTTCCTCAGTTTCCCTTTCCCTTTTCTACATAAGCCATGTGTGTTAATATAATCCAGATTGTAAATTTTCCTTTTAAATAGGGATATTGATACATTGTTGTAATAGAATAGATTTTTTAGACAATATTTACCTAGTTGTTAGATGAAGGAAATGGGGAAAAGGGAAATAAAAGAATAGCTAATGACTAGCAAGCAACTGATTGTATTTAGAAGACAACCAATACTTACATGAGGTGGCAATATGAAGGCCCCTAATTTTGAAATACAGTAACAGATATTTAGCGTGTTTATTAGTTTTGTATTTTAACTTGTTTCATTTTCTTGGGTAGATTTTTGCCGAGGATTGTCGATTCTTTAGTTTCTCTCCTTGAAAGTGGTGCTGATAGGGAGCCAGAGATTGTTGAGCAGGTTAATGCAATGGTTTTCTTGAATCTCTTTACTTGTTAGTGTTAAATTTCTTCATTTGGTACTTGTTTAAGACTTGCTAAATACTGATAAAATCTAATTTACAGTCTTTTTTTTTTGCAGATTTTTACATCTTGGTTTTATATTATGATGTATTTGCAGAAATATCTCATTCGAGACTTAACAAGTGTGCTCAAGTAAGTACATTGTTGTATTAGTTGGTGATTTGCAACATATATATAGTTACTTTTAGATCTTTGTGAGGAGGGAAACGTCTGCATTAAATTTTTAAATAATTGAAAATAAAATTGTATTGCCAAATGTTTGATGTAAATGAGCTCTTTTAGTTGCCTTATGGGTATATACAGATTAGATTAGTATGGCTGAAAAAAATGGTTATAGATGGAGACAACCAGTGCCTCTTCCCACTTGTTAAAAATAAAGAAAAAAGGAACATCTTGAGATTCAGCTGGCGCAGAAGCCCATAAAGAAGCCTTAAACTTAGCTTTGTCCCCTAAGTCTCTTTTTTTGACTGAAAAATTTATTTTGTTTCTTTCTATCCAAATAACCCAAAGTGCATGTTGCTCTTTTTAAATTCTAAATGCAACATACAACCATAATACCAGTTGTTGGTTGGAAGATGGCCATTGATTCAAAGACGATTCCTATCTTGGACAGGGTATTGTGCAGATGGAAACCATTCTTGATCAGCATTGCATTTGTTGTAAGACCATCCATTGGAATAGATGCTTAGTCACCATGTGATGTAATTGTAAATTAATAGTTTCATAAAAACTGCTTTTGGAACTATTAAACTAAACTAAAAACATCGAGATTATAATTTTTGAAAGCTAACTGGTGGGGAATACTTGCAGCAATTGTTTGAAACATATAAGAGGTGCGATTATTTTGTAGTGCCCAACCCTTTTTGGTAGAAAGAAGATGATGAGGAGGTAACTTGGGAGCTTTTTAGAAACTAGTATATGGCTATGATGTTGGATTTGTTTTAAATTTAATGTTTGATATTATGTTGAATGGTATTTTAGGAATTACTAGATTCGCTTGACTGAGGTTCTTCTAGGGTTCTTGTGCCCTTAGTTGTGATATAGTTGATCTTTCTATAATTAAAATTCATTGTGACATTTATTAAGTTGAATAAAATTTCACATAGAGTGATTTTCACATAATTTTTCTGTATTCTCAATTTTTCTTTTCCTGAAGGGTTACTCTAAAATTAAGATATTACCCAAAGGATTATGTCCAAGAATTTATGGCAGAGGCTACATCATTCTTGCTGAGGAAGGACCGTAAGCAGCTAAAATCAGGTATCAGTATGCTATAGGATTTTCACCTTCTATGCTCTTTTTAGTTGTCAATTATAGACATGCATACATATAAGCGTTGTGGATGATATTTATGAGAACTGACAGCTTATTAGTGATAAGAATGTGCCACAAAATATTGATAGAATCAACTTGATTGGTAAAAGTTAAGAGCATTTTATTATTTAGGGGTAATAAATAATTTTGTATTGGGTCATATGGGCATTTAGGTTTAGATTAAGTCAATATTTTTCATATTTGTTCTATTTAGGATTTATTAGTGAAATCATTGTCTTATTGATTAATAGCTATGAGTTAATTTTATTTCATGATAAGCAAGCCGTTTACAAACATGTTCTGAGATTAGTGTTTGGCAATAATTTTTCCTTGCTTTTTCATTTGCAAGTCTTATTGAAATTCTTCTTGGTGAGACTTCTAAATGATTTTTAATAGGATTTTTTTCTCTCTGTTGATGTTTTCTGTTATTGTTTATATCATTATGCAATTTTACTTCCTTTTGATGTGTCTCTCTTGCCCTTTTTGTGTAATGTGTAAAATGGAGACTACTAATCATCTCTTCCTTCGCTTTTTTATTGCTCAAAACTAATGAGCTAGATTTTTAAAGAATGCAAGATCTTGTGACCATTCCAGGTTGTTGTGATTCGTTATTGAATTTTTTTTGTTTCCTGAAATGGAAAGAAAGCTAAATTTATTTCGAGATATGTGATTTTAGTCTTTCTTTAGGTTATATGGTAAGAAAGATATTATTGTGTATTTGGTGGAAAAGGAGATAATATTAGTGGTGGATTGCAAGGTAGAGTTAAACTTTTTGCTTCTCCTTAAGTTTCGATTTCTAAGCAGTTTCAGAACACTTCTTTGTCTTAATAGGGGTATTGGTTAATTATTTGTAGCTTGGTTTCTTTTGATTCATGCAAAGGAAGATTACTATGGACATAATTTTCAGTATTATTAAAAAGAAAAGTATAAAAGGCTCTTCTTCATTGCATAGTTGTTAGACTTGGAACTTTCTCTCCAGTTGCATTGTGAATTGGTGACTTTTGTTTTGTGTTAGTATTGTTTTACTTTGGACAACACTCCAATTAAGTTGTCAACCCCGATCAAAACTTTGCCTATCCTGAGTTTTAATATTATATTGATGGGTTACTGGTTTCATGTTGTATAGAAAAATAGTTGTGGTTAATGGTGTTTGTACCTGTGCTCATGTTGATCAAGTGATCATTCACTGCTAGGCTTAATTTGTTCTTGTTAAATAGGTTAACAAGAATTATGTACCAACCATTTAGGTGGGCTTGATTTGTGTGCTTATTTCACCTTTTAGCTTGGTATTAGGTTCGGGGGCTGGTTGCTAATGAGAGAAGTTACAAAAAATTATGTTTTTACTATTTGAACTCACAAAACTCTTGGTAAAGTTTTAATTTATTTTAATTGTGTTCATGTAGTTGTACTGTATAATAACTTTTTGGTTAAATTCTCCTTGGTTTTGTGGCTGAAAAAAATATGGTAACTTTTGAGAGAAAATTAATATTATGTTTTATGTTAACATTCCATATGTTTTTGTGGATCTGCCTGCTCCTAAGAGTGGGATTGAGTATGCTTCTATTGATCCATAATCTGTTTTTTTCAACTGGTCATTTATTAGTTAATTGAAATGTGTGGCATGGTTATTTGTGTGCAATGCAGTTCAAACCTAAAAACTCTTTTCAAATGCTCATGTCATGTGACATTATCAGTGGGGTAAGCTTGTTGTAGATGCCTAGAGTATTTGTGTACTATGATTTTATGGTGTAATACGTCTTTTTTGGTGTAGTCTTGTTAATTAATGAACAAAAATAGTGGGCAATGGTTTCAGACTTGATGGGGGAGTTCTAGTTGATCTAGATTTAGTTGAAATGATGTATGATTATATGGATCCACATGTCTTGGAATCTGGGGTTCTGTTACAGAATCTCTTTTTTAGAGTGATTACTGAATCTCATTTGTTTATTCATTTCTGTGTCTTGTGGTCCTGGTTGTAGTCCTTATCTTTCAGTAGCAAATGAATACTTCCAGACAAATTTTGATTGGTAGATAAACCATTATTAGACACAGAATTTAAATATGGATAAATTATATATGATTATTATTGACTATTATATTTACATATTTATATGGCAATTTGGTATAGGGCTTTGTTCAGTTGTGCATTGTTGAACTGGATTTGTGTTACTGAATGATGTGCACTTTTTAATGACTGAACTGTTACAGGTATCAGAAAGATCATGTTAGAGGTTGTGAAGAAACCATCGCCTGAACGAAAATCTGGAGTCAGTGGTTTGCTTTATCATGTTATGAGAGGAGCAGCATCAAGATTCCATTCAGAAGCAGAGCAAGTTTTGAGGTTATTGCTGAGCAATTCGATACTTTCTATTGGTGATAAGTTGAACCAAGGCAAGCTCTTTTCCTATGATAAGGCTCTGTTCGGACAATACACACACTAATATTATTAAAGCATAAATATGGAAATTATTTCTCAGACGAGTTCATCAATGTAGACAGAATTATGCTTTCTTTTGTTTTCAAAAGACTGAATTTTCTGTTTTATTCTTATTAATGATAAATTTTCTCCAGTATTATATATATATATATATATATATATAAACCTCTAGTGCTTACTTTATGTATATGCATGTATGTGTTTTAACTTATTTACTTTGGAAGACATTTGCTTGTCATGAGTTAAAAACTGATTTTGTATTGGGTTGTAGTGTTATTGGTTTAGAAACTGTAGATGGAGGTTGGTTGAATCAGGAATTTCGTCATAAAACTAATTGTGTGGGGTTGTTTCTAATCAAATAGGTATTTCCATTTTTATAGTTTGGACAGAAAATTAGATGGAGAGAGTGAAATTGAATTTGGTGTTTTTATGTGGTAAACTGATAAATGCCCAACAAACATCTACTAGTGGTTAGACTGCACATAATTCGGCAAGAGCATAATTGCTAGATTAGTTTTCAGTACCTTGTTCTCAATTAATTGCAATAGTTTCATAAGTAGGACCTGGAATTTAATGAATTTGAAAAAAATTTGGTTGAGGTTATCTTGGGTCATGCGCAGAGGACCAATATCATGATGAGGCTAAATCTAGCTTTCAAGAAGCCCTAATCAAACTATTAATAACATACTGGGAACTATCAATTTTAAAATTTGGGGAAAACACGAGAGAAGCAAATGTATCTGCTTCCAGATGTATAAGTACTTAAAACGTAAGATTAGCCATGGAATAGAAAGGCTATGTGAGATATGACATCGTTGTATGTGCCCATTAAGGTTTAGGCATTAGAACCAACCTAAACAATTTTAATGGCCTGTATGGGCTGCTACATGCATGCTTTGCTTAGTTCACTTTAGAATGCGAATATAGTCTTTGATGCTGAAGGTGATGGTTAGGATGCTCGGCGCTGTGGTATTAAATAAGTTTTTAGCCTCTGGGAAGGGGGAATTGAGATTCAAATTACCTACACATTGTATTTTGTCTGAAGGAATGAGAGAAAGGAGACCACATTGCCAACGTCTGAAGGGGAAATGGCTCTTGACTTTAAATTTTGTTTGCATGGGTTTCTAAGTATGTATCATGATCAGTGAGATTTAACAAGGTTTTACAAATACATGTTTTTGTGTTTGAAGTTGAAATTGATGAAGGCCTACCTACATGTTCCACTTCTCACTTCTGTATTGCATACTGTTAAAAGTCTATATTTTCTGTATTCTGTCTGTTATGCAATCTTCATCCATGGTTTATACCTTATATACCCAATGCCTACTTGTATTTCAATTTTTATTTCTTAAGGACCTGCTGATATAGTACAATTTAATTCAAATTTGTAAAGGACCATTTTACTTTTATTTTTATTTTTATAGGAATTCTTTTTTTGTTTCAAGTTTAATTACTGTTAGAATCATTGCAATTTAGTTTTTCATTCATGATCTGTATGGATTTGCATAAAGCTTTAATATGTAAGATTCTTTAGAGGGGCTGATCTTCCTTCTAGGGATATGCTATTGGTTTCTGATAACAAGTGTCTTTTTCTCTTTATGTTAGGTTCAGATGTTGTTGAAGTTGTGATCTCAGCTTTTCAGAGAATATGTGACAGTTTTGAACCCAAGGAATTACATTTGATGAGCGAATGCTTATATCAGGAAATAATTGACTGTATAGCTAATGGATGCTTGTTGCACCTAAGTAACCTATTGTCGCTACGTATTGCTACCATTCAGATTGATAAGGGTTTTAAGGTTCCTGGTGAGCTAAAAACGAGTTCTGATGCTTTGGTATCTTTATTGTAGTGTGTAATTCAATTTATTTTTATGGCACACTTATCTTTTATACTTATAGTGTTAGCAATACAAACTGCTTTGTTGCCAAACAGATCATCAGTCAATGCTTGGGCTTGTGGATCTACTTGTTCGTACATTTGTCATACCTTCAGGTGACGGTAAGGAGGTTGATAAATTATCTGAAGTCATCGATAAAGTTTTGCAACTCATGCTATGCATTCTTGATGGGATACACAGAATTGATGATATGTCCACTGTATCTGACTGTACTTCACAGTGGGCACCTGTATTTAAGTTGAGGAACTCAAGGTAATGTCTTAAATGGAAGAGTTCTATTTTTGGTGTCATTCTTTTTTTGAGCTTCTCATATTCTTAACATATTTGGGCTTGGGTTTCAGTTTGTTGACATTTATTAGAGGGCTGCTATTGAAGGACCCATGCATACTATATACATTTAGAGTTCATATTTTAAGGTAATATTGACATTAATCTATTTTCTTTCTCTGGTTCTTACATTGTTGGTTTGCACATTCTTTCTTGACTTTTCTTGTTGTAATTACAGTGCAATGAATGATCTGATAGAAACTTCAAGTGAAGAAGTTATATGTCTGTTATTGTCCTACTCTGAGAAACTGCGAATGAACCCTCAATACAATAACTTGTTGGATGGAATACCTGAGGGCGTAGTTTCTAGGATTTGCAATTTTCTACAAGAGGAAATCTCTTCTCTGATAAAGATTGTTCGTGGGAATTTATTATCTATTAAATTTGATGAGACCAAGTTGGCTCTGATGTGGGGAGCCATCAGGTGCTATGCTCATATCTTGGATGTGCAAACAAACTCATCTTTGCTTACGGATTTGATAGATGCACTTGATCTTCTTATAAGGAATGATGGTGGTAAGACATCTTCTCTTTTAATCACAAATAGTATTTCTTTGCTGTGTATGTGGGTGGAAATCATATCATTATTTATTAAATTTTCTTCCACTA
Organism: Pistacia vera; assembly: GCF_008641045.1. NCBI lineage: Eukaryota > Viridiplantae > Streptophyta > Magnoliopsida > Sapindales > Anacardiaceae > Pistacia > Pistacia vera. The sequence continues at coordinate 1,138,849 of NW_022196690.1, read as the reverse complement.
AGACTATGCTATAGGACATGGCCTTGTGTTGTTAGGTGTATGAATTCCATCGATTAGGAAGTTAATTTTAGGGTCTTTCTCGAAAGATCAACTGACGTAACTAACAATAGACGGGCAACATTAAAGAGAACTAAAGATATGTTGCATGTTCCACCAGTCATATTCTGCACCTGAATGTGTTTGATAGATATTTTATTTTATTTTATTTTATTTTTTTGATAGGAAACTATTTGTATATTAATAATGAAAATTTATTTGATATATATTAATGTTTAAAACCAGCTTTTTCAGCAAATATTTTCTGGAAATTCTTTGAAATGGCACATCTTTAAACAGGATGTTACCATCTTTTATGCATGCTCTTGATTCATTAGAGGTGTTCTTCCAGAAGTTGTTGCAGATGTTCCTAAACACATTTGGCAAAGCCTAGCTGGTGCTGCTTTAACTTCCTATAACGAATGGCATTGGGAGAAAAAATCTGGACTTGAAGAAACAAGTAAAGTTTTGCATCTTGCAAAAACTTGCAAATCATCCTCACAAGTACTAAGTGCTGTTGCTGATTATTTGGATTATGTGCATGGGTAGGTTGATCTGTGACATGTCTGATGTGTCATGAACTGTATTCTTGGTATTTAGTGTCTAATCATGTTCATTGGTTGCTAATACTTGAAATAATTAAAAAATAAAATTGATAGGATTACATTGCAAGAAGACAACAGCCGTAAAGAATACCAGCCAGAGCTCAAAGCAGAAAAGGCTGTGGATGCAGTTGAAACATATGCAGATAATTTGTGCCAATCGGACAAGACTATTCGTGTTCCGACTCTTAGAATTTTATGCCACTATGAACCTTACACTTATGAGACTTCAGCTTCAGATCAGCCCCCTGAGAAGAAAATGAAAACAGAAACCGGGGTTTCTGACCCTAGCAGTGTGGACTTTCATGGCCATAATGTATGTATAGTTTAAATTCTTCCCATGCTTGCTATTTGAAACAATTTTTGAATTAGAATCTTGTAAGCTGATTTTTGTGAAAATACATCAGGTTGTTCAGCTCCTCCTCTCCATTGAGACAACTCCTCTTTCAATATCTACTAGCAGGAAAATTATCCTATTGATCTCTAGAGTACAGATGATTCTATCCGCTGGAAGGATACCTGAAATGTATATACCTGTCTTGTTGAATGGAGTAATTGGAATTCTTCATAATCGTTTTAGCTATCTTTGGAATCCAGCATCTGAGTGCCTTGCAGTTTTGGTTAGCAAGCATGTTGGACTTGTTTGGGATAAATTTGTTGACTATTTTCAACAATGCCAATGCATGTTTCAAAGATCTCATAATCAACTCGACAAGATCAGTTCTGAGTCATATAAGGAGCCTAGTGGTACGTTGCAATTTGGTTGTTCTTATTAAGTTCAAGGTCACTGGACTGAATAATATTTGATAGGTACCTAGCGGTATGTTGCAACTTGATTGTTCTTATAAGTTCAGGGTCACTGGACTAAATAATATTTGATGGATACTTAATTTTTCGCTTAATAAAAATAATGTTGTAGATTATGTTAAGTTAATTAGATGGTGAATTTGGTTCACATACTTTTTACGATGTGGCTTTCTTATTATTCAATCAGATGGTTAATTTTTACCTTGGTCTCATTGTTCAGATTTGGTTGAGCGTTTTAATATATTTGTTTCTCCTGCATCTGATAGCACCCCGTGCGCAACAGTATTGTCCTTGTTGCTCCAGGCTCTACAGAAAATTCCTTTTGTAGTTGAATCTCGGTCGCAACGAATTATATCTCTGTTATTGGAATTTTTGGGCTATGACAGCACTGATCTCACAGGGTAGTTTGTCTCATAGATCTCCTGTATTTTTTAGACACTTGTTTTTGCTTTCTATGATACTTGTGAAAGTATTACTTGAAACCATCTTATGAAAAGCTCTGAATTGCAGTGTGGGATCATTCAATTCAGATATTTGCAAAGGCAAAGAGTGGAAAGGTGTCCTTAAAGAATGGTTGAACTTGTTGAAACTGATGCGAAATCCCAAGTCCTTCTATAGAAGTCAATTTCTCAAAGATGTTCTACAAAATAGGTTGGTAAAAAATTGGATTGGATAATGCTTATAACTGTATTGTTTAATCGTTGTTATGGTGTTAGTTAATTGTTACATTTGGTTGTGTTAAATAGGCTTCTGGATGAAAATGATGCTGAAATACAAATGAAGGTTCTTGATTGCCTTTTGATGTGGAGAGATGGTTTCTTGATTCCATATGATCAGCATCTTAAAAACTTGATCAATTCAAAAAATTTGAGAGAAGAAGTAACAACATGGAGTTTGTCTAGAGAATCTGTTCTGATGGAAGATGCTCACAGAGCTTATCTCGTGCCCTTAGTTATTCGTCTCTTGGTGCCAAAAGTCAGAAAATTGAAGACGCTTGCTTCTCGAAAAGTAAGTCTTGAATTTGTACTCTTTTCCTTGTAAGCATAGTCAAAATTTATTGATCAATAAATTATATCCTACTGAACTTTATCCTTTTTCTTGTCAGCAAGCGAGTATATATCACCGAAAGGCACTGCTCGGTTTCATTGCTCAATTAGATGTTGATGAGCTTCCCCTTTTCTTCACATTGTTGATAAAGTCCTTGAATATTATTCCAAAGGGAGCTGATGTTGATGTATTCTGGACCACACCAAACTATACTATGGATAACTTTCATGAACTGAGTTTCTTAAAGTATTTCAACATAGAGAACCTGGCAATCTTGTCTTGGAAGAAGAGTCATGGCTTTCTGCATGTGATTGAGGATGTTTTTGGAGTTTTTGATGAATCGCATATTAGACCTTTTCTTCATCTATTAATGGGATGTGTTGTTCGGATATTGGTAAGCTGCACTTCAAGTATTGTTGCTGCAAAGGGTGGATCCTCTTCAATAAAAGATCATTCAAGTACTGACCTGACTGTACATGAGCATGACAGACCAGTTGGAAATGATGTCCTGGTAATATTCTTATGGCTAATAATTGCAAATGCTTTCTGTTCAAGTTGATTTTGAATTGAACCACTTTTACAACTATATTTGTAATGTTAGCTGAATTGAATGTCTAAATAATTATCAACTATAATTGTTGAAAATTAAGGCTGACATTCAAGAAGGTTTCTAATTTGATTCTATCTCTTACGTTTTTCCTTGCATGTTGCTCATTTATAGTTTTCTCTTTACTCTCAATGTCTTAAAGTGTGCTTGCTTTGGATTTGGCACTTTAAGATGGTTATTTTATTTTTTCCTCCTAAGCTAAGTTGGAATTGAGTTGACTTGTCAAGAACCTCATGCTACTGCAAAAAGCGCAAATTCATGTTATTACATATATTCAGTCCTTGCATTTAATGAATGGAATATATTTTTTGTTTTATTGTGTGCAGACCAGCTCAGCTGTGAAGCAGTTGAAGGATCTAAGATCTTTGTGCCTTAGAATCATTTCTAGTGTTCTCAATAAGTATGATGATCATGATTATGGTTGTGAGTTCTGGGACCTTTTCTTTAAGTCAGTGAAACCTTTAGTTGATGCTTTCAAGCAGGAGGGTTCTAGTAGTGAGAAACCCAGTTCACTGTTTTCTTGTTTTTTGGCTATGAGTAGAAGCCACGAACTGGTATCACTATTGTATAGGGAAAAGAATTTGGTTCCTGATATTTTTTCAATTCTAAGTGTCACTACTGCCTCTGAAGCCATTGTATCTAGTGTTCTCATGTTCATTGAGAACCTCCTGAATCTTGATAGTGAGTTAGGTGATGAGGATAGTGCTATCAATAAACTTCTACTTCCAAACCTTGAGGCACTTATCTGCAGCATGCATTATCGTTTTCAGAGTGCAACCAAGAGGTGAAAATTCTGCTCCCTCAATAATTTGCTTTGTATTTCTACTTCTTGGACTATACCCGAAAATATTGATTAAAGCTTTATTGTTGATTTCATGTTTGTTTTATTCTCAATGCTTGTCTAAGGATTCTTCATTGCAGTTCCGGAAATAAATTGTCTAGGCCCATTTTAGCTTTTTTATAACTGTAGAAATGGTTATGGTAATTTCCTGGGGTTTTAAATGATACAAGTCATCAAAAATTTCCATTTTGATTCTGCTTATGTTACATGTTCTTAGAGGTGGTCCTGTTAGTTTCTTGGGATTTAAAACAATAAAAGACGTACAAATTTTTTATTTTGATTCTGTTTATGTTACATGTTCTTGGGTGTTTGATACCAACTCAATTGGTCTCTGAATATTTGGCAGCAAGTAAAGATTTGAATAGCCAAATTCTCATAATAAAGTTTATGTCACGGTTCATATTGAGATAGTATTTTGAAAGATTTTTATCTGTATCTAACAAATCTCATCTCTAAAAAATTCAACATCTTCTCTGTTGTGTCTGTTTCATTCCCTCAACGTACTTTATTATTTTGGTTTTCTTTCTCGGAATTTTGTTTCATGAGGTGTAGTCCACTTGATGCTTTATTTATAATGACTAATTTCTTGTTGTTGGCTTGATAATTATTTGGTTAGTTGGTGTTATTATTTTCAAAATTTCATGATTATTTTGCTTGTGCTATGGTAGAATGAACTTATATTTGTGGTTATACGTACTGTTGTTTGCTTCATATTGAAAATTCTGAATGGAAATTAAACTGCTGTCATTTAATATTTATGTGCTTATGTTTTTGGTGTTCCAGGAAATTGCTTAAATCTTCTGGGGAGACAGAGATTAGAATTTTTAAACTGCTATCCAAATACATTAAAGATCCATCTATGGCAAGAAAATTTGTGGATATCTTACTACCCTTCCTAGTGAAGGGTGTTAAAGATTCTGGTAATAACATTCTCTTTTGTTTCTAAGATGTGTGGAAATTATAAATCTTACTATGAAGTCTAATATTGGTCTTGTTGCTCTCTCAGGTTTCTCAGTTAAAATTTTGGATGTTCTTCAAGATATCATACCAGTAGTAGAAACTGGGAGTACCAAAAAGATTCTTAATGCTGTCTGTCCACTACTTGTTTCTGTTGAACTAGAAATGCGGTTGTCTATTTGTCATCTTCTTGTTGAGCTCGCTAAAGCTGATCCTTCTGTGTTCCCTGTGGTAATCCTTGGTCTTCTACTTGTCTTTTCTTAACCATTACCTCTGAGGAACTTTTTTCATTTATAAAAATTCTCACTTGCAATTTTCATAATTTTGATTTGAAACAGGCAGAACTTGTCAGTCAGTTGAATGCAACATCTTCAGAGGAAATGAACAGCCTTGATTATGATTCTATTGTTGCTGCATATGATAAGATTGACATTGATTTATTCCATACTACAGAAGTGGATTATGCATTACTAATATTGTCACATTGTGTGTATGATATGTCATCAGAAGATCTAATCCTAAGGAAAAGTGCACAGAGGATAATGCTCTTATTTGTTGATTTTTCTTCCCTAATTCTTGACGGAGAAAAGTGTAATGGGCATGAGTCGACTAGAATAGTTGAAGGTTCTTGGACTATTACATCCATTCAGCGTATCATGAAGAACTTTATTTTGAAGCACATGGGGGAAGCAATGAATAGTGGAAGTAAAGTTAAAAAGGTATAAAAAGTTCTCTTCATTATGTGGCCATTGTTGATGTATAAACTTTACCTTACCCCCTCATATAAACCAGACCCAGAATTGAGTGCAATACATGAACAGATGGACAAATTCAAACAAAAAAAAAAAAGAAAAAGGAAAAATAAAAAAGCAATCTTTAGTTTTTACAAAAACAATAATGATTTAATCTTCAGAATATTATATTTTTTTGTTCAACTAATTAGTAATCTATTATTTTCCTTATAAGATTTATGTGGTTTCAGGAGTGGATTGACTTACTGAGAGAAATGATATTGAAGCTTCCACAACTATCAAATCTTAGTTCATTGAGAGATCTATGCTCTGGGGATACTGAAGTTGATTTTTTCAATAATATTATTCACTTACAGGTGATTTCCTTTTATTCTATCTTCTTTTTTCTTACATTCTTTTAGGTAGATTCTGATTTAACTTTGAGAATTCATTTATGCTTTTACTCGATACATTACAGCCGTTCATTTGTAAAATAGTTTGTATTTACCAATTTTTCTGCAATTCAGAAGATATGTTTTCTCAAGATGGGTGGAAACCTTTACATTTCTTGATGAAAGGAGAGGTTTATCTACCTCTTAGTTGTTCCTAGAGTGAAATTAACTTATATTCTAGCCACAGCCATTTATCACTGTTTCATTTGTTTTTGCTCTCTCTCTCTCTCTCTCTCTCTCTCTCTTTTTGTCTTTTCTTTCAGATCAGATCCTGCTTTTTCTTTTCCTCCTATTAGAGTCTGATAAGCCTTTTTGTTCTTGCAGAAACATAGAAGAGCACGGGCACTGACACGTTTTAGGAAAGTCGTCAGTGCAAGCAGTATGCCAGAGGTAAATATACATTTTTTCCCCTTTGTACATCCATTTTCACAGATTGTTCCCATTTCCTAGTCACTGAAACTTGCTATGCTTTTGTTAACATGCAGGACCTCTTGAATAAAGTGTTTGTCCCACTATTTTTTAGTATGTTGTTTGATGTACAAGATGAAAATGTTAGAAGTGCATGCTCTGAAGCTCTTGCTTCAATTTCTGCTCTTATGGAATGGAAGTCCTACTCTGCTTTGTTGATTAGATGCTTTCAGGAGATGGAGAAGAACCAACAAAAGCAAAAGATTTTGTTGCGACTATTTTGCTCTATTTTGGACCAATTCCATTTCTCAGAAATTTGTTCTGGTCAAGAAGCCAAATACTCTTTGGATGACGCTTTAGGTGCTAATACTAGTCGTACTAATTCTTCATTAGTGGATGACAGAAGTTCAACGATTGTCTCGGAGATAAAGACATGGCTTCATGAAATCATGCTCCCAAAAATACAAAAATTACTGAATTTTGATTCTGAGAAGGTCAATGTTGACATCAGTCGGGCTGCACTGAAACTACTAAAGTTGCTTCCAGGAGACATTATGGACTCCCAACTTCCTAGTATCATCCATCGTATTTCAAACTTTTTAAAGAGTCGTTCAGATTCCATGCGTAATAGTGCTAGATTATCTTTGGCTGATTGTCTGAAGGAGCTGGGGCTGGAATACTTGAAATTTATCTTAGGGGTCTTGCGAGCTACTTTGAAGCGAGGATATGAGATGCATGTGTTGGGATATACTCTTAATTTTATTTTGTCAAAGAATCTTTCGAATCCCATTGGTGGGAAGTTGGATTACTGTTTGGAAGATCTCCTTTCTGCAGTCAAGAATGATATCCTTGGAGATGTTGCTGAAGAGAAAGAGGTGGAAAAAATTGCTTCCAAAATGATTGAAACTAAGAAGCAAAAGTCTTTTGAGACCCTGGAATTGATTGCCAAAAATATAACATTCAAAACCCATGCCTTGAAACTTCTTTCTGTTGTAACAACTCATTTACAGATGCATCTGACTCCTAAAACTAAATCAAAATTGGAAAGTATGCTTAATCACATTGCTGCTGGTATTGATTGCAATCAATCAGTGGATCAGACTGACTTATTTGTCTTTATATATGGCCTAATTGAAGATAGGATGAAAGAGGAAAATGATTTGCATTCGAGTTCAGCCAGTACTGGAACAAATAATCATAAAAGTGATGCAAAAGATAAAACTATTTCTTCAGGCCGAGTTATTGTTGCTAAATCAGCATGTTCTCATCTTATTACAGTGTTTGCTCTTGGGCTTTTGCAGAAGCGTTTAAAGAATCTAAGATCGAACGAGCATGATGAGAAACATTTATCAATGCTAGATTCTTTTGTGACACTGCTTGGAAATTGCCTGAGTTCTAAGTATGAAGATGTTTTATCAGCATCCCTTAGATGCCTTACTTCATTGGTAAGCCTCCCCCTGCCATCTCTAGAATCTCAGGCTGATAAAATAAAAGCAACTCTGCTGGATATTGCCCAAAGCTCACTAAACTCTGGCAGTCCTTTAATGCAGTCATGTCTAAGCTTGTTAACAAAGCTTCTGCGCAGCACGAAAATTACCCTTTCCTCAGACCAACTGCATCTGCTAATTCAGTTTCCTGTGTTCATTGATCTTGAGAGGAATCCTTCTGATGTTGCTCTTTCACTTCTGAAGGCAATTGTTAGTCGCAAGCTAGTGGTTCATGAGATATATGATATTGTAGTTCGAGTTGCAGAATTGATGGTAACAAGTCAAGTCGAATCTATTCGCAAGAAATCTAGTCAGATTTCATTGCAGTTCCTACTTGATTATCATCTATCGGACAAACGATTGCAACAACATTTAGATTTTCTGCTAGCAAATCTGAGGCAAGTATCCTGTAATATTTGATGAAGTATTGTTTTTTATTTATATTTTAATAAGCTCTAAATTTGCTTGGTTACTATTGCAGTTATGAGCATTCAAGTGGAAGAGAAGCTGTGCTTGAAATGCTCCATGCAATTATAAAGAAATTTCCGCAAACAAAGTTGGATGAGCAATCTCACACATTATTTGTCCATTTGGTGGCTCGTTTGGCTAATGACCATGATAATAAAGTTCGTTCCATGACTGGGGTAGCCATAAAGCTTCTTATTGAACGTATTAACCCACATATGCTTCATTCAATTTTGGAGTATAGTCTATCTTGGTATTTGTGCATGAAGCAGCAACTCTGGAGTGCTGGTGCACAGGTAAAAGTTTCTTACTTTGTATTGTAAATTGTTCATCATAAATGGTATCTGTTCTCTTTTAAATCTACACATACATAGGTGTGATGTACATGCAACCATTTCAAGGGGGGGCATACTTCTCAGTTTGGTATACACACACACACACATGTAAGTGTGATGTACATGCACCTATTTCAAGGGATTGCCTGCTTATCAGTTTGGGCCTCTTAGCCTGATGAATGACAGGTCTGCCTTCAGGCATGGTTATATTCTCATTCTCTGTTTTTTTTTTTAAGCTGTAAAGTACCTAAAGGGCATTCTAGACAGTGAATCAAAGACATGTTTTGCCATTGGTTTGTGCTTCACTAATCTTTCATCAGTGTTTGGTTAATCTATGTCAAATCCAGATAGGATATCTCATTAGCGACCATTTTGGGATCTCTTGTGTCTTATCTCAAAGATTCAAATATTCTCAAGGATGAAAGGAAGTATAAGTTTGGAGACTATAGTGTTTGCACTTAAGTTGTAGTGTAGTCTTTTACTTTTCAGTTCCTTGTCTATTTATTTATTTTATTTTTTTGTTCTTACTTGGTGCCACTAAGATTTTTCAGATTTGCATGGAATCTACACATATTCCACTTTGTAAATTCTACCTATATCCTGTACATATTAACTGTTATTTAAAAGCTATTTTGTGCTATCTATGAATAATATATGGTGATCATTATTCTTATTATTTTTTGGTTCTTGCTTGGTATACTGAGTTGTTTTGTTTTGTTTTTTTTTTTATTTTTTTGGTGGATTTGCATGGAAGCTATGCATATTTCATCTTGTAAATTCTACTTATCTTCTGTACATATCGACTGTTATTAAAAAGCTATATCGTTCTATCTATGAATAATGTATTGTGATTATGTGAATGTTTGATTACATGTTGAGTTACTGAGGAATGCATTACAGACTTGTTTCACTGCCTGGGTGAAACAAACTATGGACAACATTTTCTATCTTGCAATGTTCTTTGCCTGTTAACAATGCTAATTCCTGTTCTGTTTCTTTTTCTAAGCTTGGATATAGATACAGAAAACCCTAAAGTTCTGACTGGTAAACAGTTTTTTGTGAATATAAGAAAATCTATGCTTCCTCTCGTTGAGGCTTATTCTGCTTTCTGTGGGGAAAAAAAGATTTTATTTTGAGGAGATGCTGTCTATTGGCTGTTTCTTGGGTTTAATGGTTGGACGGGGATAAAAGAATATTTTAAGAAACTATTGAAAATTATGTTGATTTTCTGTGGGAGAGTTTAATTTAATGCTTCTTTATGGGCTTCAGTTTCAAATCAGTTTTGGGATTCTTCCATATCCTTTATTCATGGAGATTGAAATGCTGTTTTGGTTTATGTCTTTTGTCTGTTCTCTTTGCTCTTTTTTCTTTGTTTATGTAATTAAGCAAAATAATATATTTCTACATGAGAGATAGCTCTTTTAGTCTCATGTTCTTGCAGCTGCTGTTGATGATGTGTGTTCTCATGCATTTTCAGGGAAAACTAAATTGCTATGGTTAATGATTCTGGTCAGTGGAGTTTGAAAACTAAATTTGTCGTATCCGTGGATGATATTATTACATAACCATACTTGAGTCACTTGGTAGTGCCATTTATGTTGTGAAATTACATATTTTTGAAATATTTGATGATTGACAAATTTAATTATGATTAAGATGGCTAGTCCAGTGGATGTCAGACTTTATACATGTGATCATATCTTGTATAAAAACTTTTGAACTTTGTACTCATTCAAGCATAAAATCTCATATGATTATGTTCCAAAGTTTTGGAGGGTTTATATTCACGGAACTGCAAAATAATGTATTTGCTTGTTGGCTTTACTTCTGTTGCTTTAGTGTGTTCCTTTTCCAATGGTTTGAGGATGTGCTTTACAGGTCTTGGGATTACTAGTTGAAGTTATGAAGAGAAACTTTCAAAGGCATATAAGTGCTGTATTGCCAGTGACAAGAAGCATTTTGCAGTCAACTATAAATATAGTTAGAGATGGGCAATTGGATCTTTCTGATGAGGTTACCATCCCTTTTTGGAAAGAGGCATACTATTCCCTAGTGTTGCTGGAGAAGATCCTATGTCAGTTCCCAGACCTTATCTTTGACAGGGACTTGGAGGTATTACACACTTTGTTCCTTTCCATAACATTGAATATATTTTATGTAGTGTGCTCAGTGCGTTTTTCCCCTGGAATATTGATCCTATTATTACATGGGGTAGGTTTGGTATGGTAGAGTTATGGAAACACTTATTTTTTTTTTTTCATATGATGGACCTTAGCTCCATGGAATAATAGGATCAAAACAATTAGTATACATAAATCACAAATAGTACAACTTACTATAGTAGAAATATAGAATCTTTAGGGTTTAGTAACTATAGTCTATTGGGGATTTAGATTGAAGGATTGGTAAGTCGCAAAAGGTGGACAATTGTTGTGGAAGAACCACCATTAGATTCATATAGCTTTTGGTATCAGAACCTTCTTTCCCTACTGTTTTAAACATGTTAGCTGGCTATTGCCAATGATTTTTCCCTTTGGTTATTGTTTGTATAATCGTGTGAATGTGGGTTAAGTTAGATGCTTTGCTTGTTAGGATGCTGTGGTGGCTTATGGTTTAAAGAATTGGGAATTACAAGGTTTTATGTGTCTTTTAAATTTTTAGGGTTACTGGATGTAAGTATTTACTGATAAATGATTTCCTATATTTAGAATATATCATGGGAAATAAGGAGGATGAATATGATAAAGTTAATTTTTTTATTTTAATATTTCCATAATTAGTGTGTATTATTTACATGCATGTCTTTGTTCGTACTAGATGGTAATGAAGAGTCCAATATATTCATATGCCATATAATTCTTAATATTTTTATTTCATAATCTTAGTATAATAAGGCTTGACACCAATTATTATGAATTTAATTGGACAGCCTAAACTTTTTGAATACTACTTCGAGATTATAATGTCATAGTTATTACAAGTTAAACATTTGAGATATTTTTTAATCTTTAGGATTCCTGGTAACATGATACTATTGAAGTTGGAAATTTCAATATTCTGATTAGCTTGCATAAATTGTGAAATTTTTCCATCATGCTATTGAAATCATTCTTGCTCAGATGGTTGTCAATTTTTAGCCTCCCCTGGTCGTAGGCTATTAGTTGCTGAGTTTCGAGTCATATAGATAGATGACTTAGTTTTACTTGATGACATGCGTTTTCTGTTACACTGTTGAATCTGTTGCTGTTTTTTTCTCTTCCTCTATTTATTTATTTAAACTCTTTTACGTGATTCTCAGAATATTTGGGAAGCAATTTGTGAGTTGATGTTGCACCCACACACATGGTTGCGAAACAGATCAAATCGCCTTATAGCCTTGTATTTTAGTGCTTTAACTGAAGCTAGCAAACAACATCAAGAGAAAGCAAGAGAAAATTTATTCCTGATGAAGCCAAGTAGAATCTTTATGATAGCTGTTTCTCTATGCTACCAGCTAGAGACCCAACTCACTTTTGATGAGGCTTTCAGCAACCGGATTACCCAAAATCTTGTGTCTGCAATTTGTACTATGCATTCTTTGAGGGAACAAAGGGAGTGTATAGACCCTCACAACTTTTGGTCCGCCCTTGGACCACATGAACAAGGCCTGTTTCTTAAAGCTTTCAAGTTACTTGAATCAAGAAAAGGAAAAGGAATATTTTTGTCTATTATCTCCAGCACATCTGACCAAAATGACCAAGACCAGCCTAAGGATTTTCAATTTTTGCTTGTGTCTAATTTGCTCAGAAAAATGGGAAAGATTGCTCTTCAGAAGGAGGCTGTTCAGGTTGGTCTGTGATTGAGTTTTTTAGTTTGTCGAGGATAGTAGAGAAATTCTCAGCCTGTTCCAAATTAATTTCTTTTCTTTTCTTTTCTTTTCGTGTCTTGATTAAAGTACTTACTGACAATGAAATTTTTTATGTTTCTCACAGATGAAAATCGTCTTCAATAGTTTTAGACTAATTTCATCAGAAATTGGTCCAAGCCACTGCCAGCTTTATGCATACCAAATGCTGCCGTCGTTGTATAAAGTTTGTGAAGGATTTGCTGGAAAGCTTATCACTGGTAATTCTTGTCCTCACATACAAAGTTAAATTTGATATATAAGCAAAGTACCATACTACTATTTACTCTTTCTTTAATTTGCTGAATCTTATCGTATTAAATTTTAATTTTTCTTGTCATAGTTTACTAAATAGAATTAGTAAGTTAATCCATTGTTCTTTTTTTTTTTTTTTTTAATTTTTTAAAAGATTTTAAATTTATTTTATTCTTGAAGCATTTGACAAGTTTCAAATTCATTTTTCAGATGATATGAAGCAATTAGCACAAGAGGTAAGTGATAGCATACGAAATACGGTAGGCAGTCAGAATTTTGTACAAATCTATAATGAGATCAGAAAGAATCTGAAGCAAAAGAGGGATAAGAGGAAGCAAGAGGAAAAGGTCATGGCTGTTGTCAACCCAGTTCGAAATGCCAAGAGGAAACTGAGGATCGCAGCCAAGCATCGTGTCAACAAGAAAAGAAAGATGATGACAATGAAAATGGGAAGATGGTTGCGTTAGATATCGACGCCTTGCCTATATCAAGATTCACCCTCCGGATTTACCTACTCTTTCTCAAAGAGGTATATTGCTGTTTACTGGTCAGTCTCTTTTGTAGATTAAGTTTTCCTTTGTCATTGTAATACTCATGACAGAGTTGTTCTGTAATTTGAAGAGAGCTTAGATTTAGTACCCAGGTAAAAGGGGTGTGTGAGATCAATCAAAATTTTGTCAAACTATAAAGATATAGATGAGTAGGAAGTAAACCCAATGTAAATAAGGTTTTATTTTCATTTTCTCAAAAATGTATAATAACTGGGGGCAAAACATTTTTTTTAATATCAATTTTGAAGCCAGTTTTACGTCGAATTACACAGTTGAAATTGTAGACAACTACAATTCCTCTTGTGAAATTTGTATCCTTTGTTGTTTGTTCTTTTAAATAGCAGTTTCTGTAGTTGAGATGAAGTTTTTATTTTTCTATGAAAAGCGTTATAACCATTATTGATTTTTCTTTATTTCAATATAATCGGAAAACTTTTGCCCCATTCAATCACAACCAAACTGCATCACCACTCCCCCCCGCAGCGAAATGCACCTGTGCCCCACATTTCTTCAAATTGTTGTATTTCGAAGTTTGAACGAAATCAATTGTTCAATACTATAATTGACTCGAATATAAGTTTCCATTTCCAATCTTCTTTTTGAAATGCAATTCACCTGCAGTGTTCTTTTGGGATTCTCGAAAAGGAATGTTCCTGTGACTCTTTTTTTGGAGCGATCCGTGAATTTTTTATCTTGAAGTTTAAGAAATCAACTTTGCCAAGCCTTCCACTCGGCACTGCCGAACTACACGTACTGCACGCCGCTACATATTTATCCTAAAGACTTGACTCAATTTTTCAGCTTTCTAAAAGAAAAGATGGGACCCGGTCCATTGCGGTGTCAATGTTCTCTCCAATCAATTTACTTATTTTCAATTTTAATGGAAATGCAAATGGACATACTGGAAGAAAAAATGGGCTTTAGACCGATTGCCGAAAACTACTAAAGGCTAAACAACTTCCTCTGGCTATTCAGGCCACTATCCCCTCCTCTTCCATAACCTCTGTAATCACTACCTGCCACCAGCCACTAATCCCTTCCTCTTCCATAACCAACGTAACCACCACCTGCCGCCGGCCACTATCCCCTCCTCTTCCATAACCTCCGTAACTACCACCTGCCGCCATCCCGGTGCGTTTCAGGCCGGAAACCTGGCCTGGTGTACAACGATTCCGCACGAGAAGAAAGAAGAAAAGGAAGAAAGAGGATCTGTTTTTTGAATTGGTAAAATGACATAATTATCTTCTAATTATTTTTTAAAAATAAAATAAAATAAAATTGGATAGATGGATGGAAAACTGTCGTTTATGAAACTAGTCGGTGAAAACTTGTCCTAATGGGTCGTTCACCCTTTTTTTGAATCAATTTTGTACTCTTGTTTTCTATTTTTTTTCTTCTAAATATTGAAAATGATTGACAAATATGAAATATGAAAACGTGCTTGTCATGTTTATCTACAATAATTATAATAATCAGTATTTACATTAATTTTAATAATTAATCAATTATTGAATCTGCCTATGTAGAAACTTTAATTAAAATTTCGAATAGTTTTTTATTTAACACATTTAGTTGTAGGTCCCCCATGCAATGTTGTTATAACCTTATAAAACTCTATCCAAATCTTTTTATATACAAATTTTGAATTGAAATGATTAAAAAAGCAAAATTTGTGGCCGCCATTAGGCAACCTTATTGGTCAGCACCGGTACCGTGCATGGCATCGGTTATCTTACACATTTTGAGCAATATTATTCATTTTAACATCAAATAAATACCATTAAACCAATACTCATTTTCTTTGTTTCAAAGTGTCGAAGAAGAATTTGTGAATGTTTTGTTCCCATATTTGAATGTCTTAAGAAATTTTGAGAGAGACACTGTCTAAATTTTAAATATTTAATTATCAATTTATGTTATTTTTCAACCCTTTTTTGTCTGCTTGCTTGGTGCATGTCTTGAGAGTTGTACATTTTGTTAGAATTTTAATTTAATTAAAATTCATCATTTACTAAATTCACTAATTTGGTCTTGCACTTTTAATTAAACTGTGGAGCGATTATTAAGCAATTATCCCTAGCAGTTGTCTTTCATGAAAAAACTACTACATTTTAAAAGGGAGCATCACAAGTCCCCAATTCAAGCAATTAATTATCTCACATTCCCAAAACCATCACACTGAAAATTGCTATTGAATTAGAAGAATTTGTAAACTTTAAGAAAATAGTACTATGAAGACTAACAAGTGATCTACAACCAAATTGCTATGGCGGCAGCTTGGTGTTAATTTATTTCCGTTGGATTCTTTATATAAGCATGTATATGAATTTATATGTTATGGTTGTATACATGTTGATTGATATGAATGAAGAACTTTACATTTAGTATCAGAGCATGTTTATAATCTCTGACTAACATGGTTATTATATATATATATATATATTGTAAAATGTGATTATAACGGTTGTTGATATGTGATATATAGTGGAATTTTTGAATGAAAATTTGGAGTATATTATATGAAAATTGTGACATTTTTATATTAAAACCTGTTACTATAAATTATGGATAACTTTCAGTATTACACATATCTATTTTCATTTTTAGTATCACTGGAATCCTTGTTGAAAGAGTTCTTTAATAATATATTATTTGCAAAAAACGGAGTTGTAATTGCAAAGATATGATGATTTAAGATTTTTTGGATAAATCATCATTTGGGCGATTTTGGCCACCGATTTGGGACGGCAGCAACATCTGGGCTGTCGTCGGCGTAGAATATTCAGTTTTTCTCTCTTAAACTGATGCGTGCTGAGCGCAACCAAAAATACGTGTATTCATAGCAAGTGTAGGTCGATCTAAAAGGACTAGTCAATCAAATTACCTAACTGAATATCACAATAAATTAATGAAAAAATGGAGAAATTTTACTTCGAAAATTAATTGACACAACAATAATTACTAATAACAGGAATTGAGTAAAGAAAATTGATTTAAAGACGATCTTGATTCAAGGAAAATTATCCACGGTCGCAAACTGATCACTGATTTCTAATATATATTATTCTTTAATTGAATACTTAACTTAAGATTATCAAGAAACCAAACAACCTTTACCTCCCCTAATCTAAGCACAGTACACAAATTAATTCTTATCAATAAACCAATTGATATTAAACAATCATTATGAATTTACTGATAGCATGACAAATTAGGAAGGAGTTAAAGATGAATAACGATCGAACAAGTGCTAAATTATTTAATTCATTCCATGTTTCTTTTAAGTAATTATCAGCAAAAGCTTGAATCACAATTGTTTTGCTTAATTACTACTTTAACTGAATATTATAACAATTACGAATTACAAATTCAGTTTAGCAATCAATCAATTAATAGGCCTCTTTAATTAATTAAATCATGCAACCGTTAATAAATAAAACAAAGAAACACATATATACGAATAGAAGAATAACTAAGATTAAGAACAAAGTCTCACAATTATGCTAACCAGATTAGAGTTTCCTTGAATCAAACTAAAGAATTTAGCTAGGCATGATGGGATGAAAGCACGAAGAAAAAGAAAATAAAATTACGTTCTATCTCCAAATCTCCGTACCCTAGTAGCCTAAAAGTTATATTTATATGCCAAAGAAACATACAAGGGCTGCCCCTTTAAAAACCAACTCCTTCGTATTGATCCTAATGGTACGACCGTTTCCAATCTCGAAGACATGTGAGGACTTCAATCAATTTTGATGAAAGTTTAATCCTCCTTTCATTTAAAATTCTTCCACTTGCACTAAATGTTTGTTCGGATGAGACAGGAACATAGAAAACATCTAGGGCAAGTCTTGATAATACTGGATGGAAAAATATATTTTCTGATTTTTCAATATTTTAAGACATCAAAGTTGGCTCTTTGTTGTGGATTTACTAGTAGCAAGTCAGGGATTCCCAAATATTGGTGAAGCTCATTACTCTGCAACTGCATGGAGTACATTGTATTTGTTGTTGATGCTTCTGAAGAGGAGGTTGTGCTTCAGGTTCGGGTCTTCTTCGACCTATTAAGTGCACTCTAGAAAGTCTTCATTTGTGTCTTCCGATGCTACTTTCTCAGGTATTGTGCCTCTTTGCTAGTTCCCGTACCTGCTTTCACATTACAAATATACCTCTTTAAGACACTGTCTTATCTCTCCTAGTTGATTGGCATATGCTTCGTCTCGTAAATTTTTACTTAACGTATCTAAACCATTTTCTAAACCCGTTAATTTAATCCTAGGATGAAATATGACAGCTAAACAAAAAAGAAAAGGAATGGGTTTCCAATATTTTTTAAATTTTAATTCCATTGCCTTTATTGGTCCCACTATAATTTCATAGTTTCTATTTTTTTTTTTTTAAATAAATCTGAAATTTTTATAATTGTATGTATTATTAATGGACTAGTAGGATAATACACACCAAAAAGTTTTAAAGTGGAAAGATAAATGATTTTAAGAAAAGAATGAAATTTTTGAGTTATATGTCAATCACTGTCTACCAAATAATGAGAACCCCTATGATTTGCTACAAAATAACTAATTAAATTTACATAAGATAAACATGCATCAAGCATTAAATAAGTACTATTCCACCTAATAGGCATGTCTAATGCAAAATTTCTAAGAGACAAATTTGATTTTATACAAGCATCTTGAAATTCAACATTTTTTTTATTACTACTAGTAATCCAAGCTAAAAAATCTCTAATTCTATTAATATTATTTCTAATTTTTTCATACAACTTTTCACAATTAAATTAATTATGTAACATGCACAATGTTGGTGAAAAAACTTCAAATTCTCATAAAAAGGAAAATTTGTTTTGAAAAAGTCTATAGCTATACTGTTAACACTTGCATTATCTAAAGTTAAACTTATCACTTTGTGAACAATATCATAATCTTCTAAAACTTCAACAATTTTATTATAAATTTGTTGATCACTATGATCCACATCCATTAATCTAAATCCCAATAAAGATTTATTTAATTTACATTCGTTATCAAAATAATGACTAGTCATACAAATATAAAATTGTTTAGCTCTACCACTTCAAATATCGGCGGTTAGAGCCACATTAACATGACAATTATGTATTTTATTTCTTAATTCTAATTTCATTTTCCCAAACAATTTTATTAAATTTCTTCTAGTTGCAGTTTTAGAATAAGTTGTAAATTCTGAAAAAATAAATTTTTAATAAATCTTTCAAAATATTTATCTTCAGCCATATTAATAGGTTGATCAGTTCCAGCAATATATAAAGCTAATTGTTCCTTATATACATTAGAATTATAACGCCAAGTAGTACCCATACTAGTTATTTGAGTTTGATTGGTTTCTCTATTTCCATGATGATTTATATGTTTACTAGCATACTTTTTTAAAGTACTAATACCATTACCTGCATCAGCATTATAAATATTTCCACAATACTTGCATCTTGCTTTCTTCACTTGAACTTCATTTTCTGTCTTGTAAAACTTTTCGAAATGCACCCAAACGTCTGATGTGTGCCTGTCATCGATTTCGACTGCAGTTGATGAACCCGCTTCTACTTGAGATGGAGTTGGACAAGGAAAACGATTACGAGAACAACCTTTAGAACCACCAGGAGCTATAACAACATGAGGAGGAAGGGGGGAATATTATGAGGTATATCAGATTTTGAGAATAGGAAAGCATGACTGTTTGAATCTACTGCATTTACATTAGTAAATTCAGGGGGACTAGGATAATTTTCTTCATCATCGAAATTGATGGTGCGATCGAAATATCTATCCATTCTAGTTAAAAAAAAATGGATATAAAAGAATTAAAGGATAATTGGAATTTGGAAATATGAAATAAAAATTGAAAAAACTAATAAAAATTAATATGAGAGCAAATTGACAACAAAGAGATTGAGAGATTTTTATAGAGAAAATGAGAGAATGAGAGAATTTGGGATGTGAGGAAATACGAGAAATTTAGGCCCTATTTATAGAAAAAGAAAATGACCAAAAAGACCCCTCCAACTACTACGATGCCAACCCGAGAGTCAACCCAGCAGGTTGGCCGTTGGGCTGCCACCCTGGCGGGTTGACATGTTTTAAATATAAAAAATAAAAACGACATGTTGGGTTGTCGCGTTGGCCTATGAAGGCCCAGCCCGCACTCGAGGGATACCCAGGCCGGAGTGAACCCGGCTCGCCTTTAAGGAGGGTTAGGTTGGTCCCGGGTTGAGGAGGGTTGGGTTAGGGTTGACCCGCCTAACCCAAACCATATTTTCCACCTCTAGTCGATACCGAAGTATGAAAATGTCAAAGATATGATAGATACTATTCATGCTCAGTTTGAAACGTTTGATAAGGCATTAGGCAGCACCTTTATGAGTAGGCTGACATCAATGAGGCTCACTGGTATTAAAGGAGTCCATGAGCACATTATGACGATGAGGGACATTGCTACTTAATTGAGGTCCTTTAAGATGGAGATTAATGATGATTTCCTGTTGTATTATATCCTGAACTCTACCTCATCTCATTATTCTCCTTTCAAGATATCTTATGACACACAAAAGGCTAAATGGTCAATCAATGAACTTTTGACCATGTGTGTTCAAAAGGAGGAGAGATTGATTTAGGAAGTTAATGAAAATGCACATTTGGTGATAGAAAATGTCAAATGCACTTCAAGCAAGCATAAGAAGTGGAAAGGAAAAGACAAGTTGCATGAGGTTATGAGCAAAAGAAATAAAGACAACACCAAGTGTTTTTTCTGTAAAAAGAAGGGACATAAGAAGAAGGATTGTCCTAAGAGAAAGGTCATACTTGATAAGAAAGGCAATCTCATATCTCTTATGTGTTATGAATCTAATATAATTTGTACTTCTGATATTGATTGGTGGATTGATTTTGGTACTACAATCCATGTTTCTAATACCATGCAGGGTTTTCTAAACCAAAAAAAACATACGAGAAGTGAATGTAGCATTTCTTCGGGAAACATGACGCCTTCACATGAGGAAGCTATAGGGACATATAGACTTATTTTAAGTACTAATTTTATTTTGGATTTGGAATGAAATTTTTATATTCCTAGTTTCTCTAGTAATTTAATTTATGTCTCTAAACTTGTACCTTGTGGATACTGTTTCAACTTTTATGGTAGTTTTAATTTATTTAAGAACTAATCTATTATTGGAAATGATGGTGTGTTTAAAATTCATTTAACTGATAATGTTTATACTTTGATGACTTCACATGCTAGCGTTGGTATTAAACATACAATTGTGAGTGAAAACTCTTCCTTTTTGTGGCATCGGAGATTATGACACATCTCCATTGATAGGATAAAAAGGTTGGTAAATGCTGGAGTTCTTGAAACTCTTGACTTTATTGACTTTGATACTTGTATAGACTGCATTAAAAGAAAATAGGCTAACAAATCTAAGAAAGGTGCTAGGAAGAGTACTGAACTTTTAGAAATCATACACATTGACATTTGTTGCCCTAACATGAGCTCTAATGGTAAAAAATATTTCATCACTTTTATTGATAATCACTCATGATATATGTATCTCTACTTGCTTCATCATAAGGATGAAGCGTTGGATGCTTTCAAAGTATTTAAAGTAGGAGTAAAGAAAAAATGTGGAAAACAAATTAAAACTGAGATTTGATAGAGATGGTGAATACTATGATAGATACACTAGTACAAGATAAGCACTTGGTCCATTTGCTAAATTTCTTTAAGGTATTGTGGCTTAATACGCTTTGTCTAGCACACCGTCTTGGAACGATGTATCAGAACAGAGAAATAGAATATTAATGGATATGGTAAGAAGTATACTGAGTAACTCTAAACTTCCTCATTCCTTGTGGATTGAAGCTCTTAAAACAACAGCGTATATTTTAGATCGAATTCCAGCTAAGGCAATTCCCAAAATGCCTTTCGAGTTGTGGAAAGGTTGGAAACCAAGTTTAAGTCATTTATGTGTCTGGGGTTGTCCAGCTGAAGTTAGAGTTTATAATCCTCAAGAAAGGAAGTTAGACCCCAGGACTATTAGTGTATATTTTATTAGATATGTTGAGAAATCTAAGGGATATAGTTTTTATTGTCTAAACCATTCTAGTAGAATTGTTAAATCAAGATATGTCAAATTTCTTAAGAATGATGTTGTCAATGGGAGTGATCAACTCAGAGACTTAATCTCTGAGAAATAAGTTTGAGAGAAAAATGGTGTTACAAATAATGCTCCTACATCAAGTAAAATATTGGTTGTTCATCCAAGCATGATGAACGATAAGGAATCAATCATTTAACATCCACGTTCTGTTGAAACTGTTTTAGAAAGTCATTTTGAACAACCTTCACCACAGGAGGAAAACCCAGTTGTGCAACAATCTCAATAAGAGACTGTTGATATAATATTAAGGAGATCTACTAGAATAAAGAAATCAATAATTCCTACTTATTATGTATTGTATCTGCAAGAGTCTAACTGCGACATAAGTGTTGAAGATGACCCAAACACGTTTTCACAAGCTATGGAAAGTCGTAAGTCTAAGATGTGGTATAATGCTATGGTTGATGAGATGAATTCTATGTCAGTTAATAGAGTTTGAGACCTTGTTGAGTTGCCTATTGGAAAGAAACCTATTAGTTGTAAATGAGTATTTAAAACCAAAAGAGATTCATTGAGCAACATTGGGAGATACAAGGCTAGACTTGTTGCCAAATGGTTTATGCAAAGGGAAAGAATTGATTACAAAGAGACAATTTCTCCAGTTTCTAAAAAGGATTCCTTCCACATTATCATGACACTAGTTCCCATTTTGATTTAGATGTAAATCAAATGGATGTGAAAACAACTTTCCTCAATGAAGATTTGGAGGCTTATATGAAACAGTTAGATAGGTTCTTTTCAAGTGGTGTTGAGCATTTGGTTTGCAAGCTTCAGAAATTCATTTATGGACTTAAACAAGCCTCCCGATAGTGGTATTTAAGATTTCATACTGTTATCTCGTCATTTGGTTTTGTAAAGAATGTTATAGATCAATGTATATATCACAAGGTCAATGGGAGCAAAATCATCTTTCTTGTGTTATATTTAGATGATATTCTACTTGCACCCAATGATTTGGGTTTGCTGCATGAGGTGAAACAATTTTTCTCTCAACATTTTAGTATGAAGGATATGGGTGAGACATCTTATGTCATTTGCATTAAGATTCATAGGAAAAGGTTTCAACATGTTTTGGGACTATCTTAGGAAGCCTATATTAATAAAATTCTTAAGAGATTTAGGATGAAAAATTGTTCACCTAGTGTTGGACCCATTGTTAAAGGTGGCAGGTTCAATCTAAACCAATGTCCTACGCTTGAGATTGAAAATGAACAGATGAAAAACATTCCTTCCTCAACTGTTAGAAGCCTTATGTATGCTCAAGTCTGTACTAGACCTGACATTGCTTTTGCAGTTGGAATGTTAGGAAGATATCAAAGTAATCTAGGCTTAGATCATTGGCGAGCTACAAAGAAGGTCATGAGGTACCTTCAAGGGACTAAAGATTTTATGCTTACATATAGATGATCCGACATTTTAGAGGTCGTTGGATATTTAGATTCAGACTTTGCTAGTTATATTGATTCTCATAAATCAAATCTAGATATGTTTTTATGCTTGTCGGAGGTGCTATATCCTAGAGAAGTGCCAAAAAAACCTTGATTGCCACTTCTACCTTGGAAGCTGAGTTTGTTTACTGTTTTGAGGCTACTACACAGGGTATTTGGTTGAGAAGTTTCATTTCTGGGCTTAAAGTTATGAGTCTATTTCTAGGCCAATAAGGTTATATTGTGACAATACAACTGTTGTGTTCTCTGTTAAGATCATAAGACTGGAAGTCAAAGTAAACACATCAACATTAAATACTTAGCAATAAGAAAGCACGCTAAAGCCAACGAAGTGTTTATGGAACACATACATACCAAGTAGATGATTGCAGATCCTCTGGCAAAAGGCATGGCACCAAAGACGTTCAAGGATCATGTAGTTCAAATGGGATTATGTCTCGATTTATCACTTTGAGAGGTAATACTTTCATTCATTGAAACTTTGTAATTTAGTTTTTTTTCTCTTTTTAAGTTGTATACATTTTGGTTAGAGAATAACAAACATTTTGAAAGACTTGGAATAGACATTTGAGGTTTGTTCATAAAGTAATTTTCCACATTTTTGAGTTTATTTAGAAAGAGAAAAATTGCTTAATAATACACAAAAGGTAATACTTATTTAAAAAAGACTTAACGCTATGATTCATTCAATTCAATTTTTATGATTAAACACAAAGGATATAAAACTACTATGTTGTGGATTGTGTAATAAAAGTTTGGACAAAATGGGAGAATGTTAGAATTTTAATTTAAATAAAATTCATCATTTATTAAATTTACTAATTTGGTCTTGCATTTTTTATTAGACCGTGATTTTATAAACTGTTGACCAGTTACTAAGCAATTATCTCTAGCAGTTGTCTTTGATGGAAAGACTACTGCATTTTAAAAGGGAGTGTCACAGCCCACATTCAAGCAATTGATTATCTCACATTCCAAAAAATATCGTACTGAAAATTGCTATTGAATTGGAAGAATCTGTAGACTTTAAGAAGACAGTAATGTGAAGACTAACAAGTGATCCACAACCAAATTGCTATAGCAAGAGGTTAGTGTAAATTTATTTTCGCTAGATTCTTTATATAAACATGTATATGAATTTATATGTTATGATTATTTACATGTTGATTGATATGAACGAAGAGTTTTACACGTTTCTCTTTTGTTTTTTAAAAACAAAAAGAAAAAAAGAGTAAAAGAACAACATTTACACATTTTACAAAAAAAGAAAAATGGTTATAGTAGTCTAGACAAACAACAACAGTTGGACACATAAACAATTGGAAGAAAAGGTGTTGGTTAGTCATAAGAAATGATTTTGATTACAATTTCATTGTCGCTGCTAGTCTCCTTGATGAATTTGAAGAAGTAGCAGCTTTAGACACAATGGGTGATGGAGGATCAGTTTTCTTCTTTCTACAAATAACACTTTATCGAGATTTTTATAGTAATGTTTAATCTTGATATTGCACTAGCCAAAATTTTGAGAAAAAAAGAATAGCAGGCAGTTGGCTGATATAATGTAATGAAGATGAGATTACTTGTTCTTTTATAGTATTAAGAATTTCACTGATAAAGTATGTTCAACATTTACATCAATAGAAACTACACTTTACATCCTTTTGCAGTTAGTTTTCTTCATAAAAATGGATGTCTGACCGGGTTTGACCATGATAAAGACTATAATAACCTTTCACTTGTATGGGATAGGTAATTCACATCTAAGGATAAAATACAAACGTCTTACGCCCAATCATCGTGGATAACGAATGCATCTTCTGTATGACCGAGTTGTTAGCGGATGCTTATTCCCCACACTTCTTCTTTGGGAAAAGAAGTTTACGACCCGTGGACCTTCTATCTTCATATGGCATTGCTCCGTCAGGCTTTCACCTATTATGAAAATTCCCCACTGTTGCCTCCGGCTAGCTCGTATCTCAAATTGGTTTGCATGTATAATACTCATATGTAGTCTGAGCCATATCACCTTGCAAATGGTTGGATCGGTATTTCTGTAATTATTTTGATTCCTCGAGTGAATATGGCCAATTAGTTCTAAGATATATTCAGCACTACAAACCTGAAATCGAATCAGGCGGTGAGCTTAGATGGGCTAAAATAGCAGTTGATAAGTATGGGTTTAAACATACGTTGAAGCATATCATCAACACTGGGAATCTTCCAAACTAGTTGAAATTTTTTTATGAGTTATTCTATGTGCAGTAAGATTATATTTTCTTTTTGTGTTATTTTATTTAATTTCTTCTAGATTTCCAAAAAAATGGGTCTCATTTTCTCTTGTAAGTAGTAATTATATCACATTTGCTGAAAAGTGTAGTTTTTTTATTTTTTCTTTCCTGAAGAACATATGAATAATCAACATTGCCTTTCCGGCTTTCCCACGATATGTAGCCAATTAATATTTATTTCAATTTCTTTGAAGGGTTATTATCAGATACCTCCCTTGAGGTATCATAAATCTCCATAAACCACCCTTTACATACATCAATAACCTCCCTTAAAAACCGTTTCTTAACAGTTAGGAGCTATGTAAGAAGATGTAGAAGAAAGTTAAGAAGCAAAAATTGGATTTTTTTTTTTTTTTTTATTATTATTTGCACTGAGTTTCTCATTCATCGGTGGGTTATGTTATGAGATATGGAAGGTAGTTACGAAGCTGTTGACGTATTTGTTTTGCTCATCATTTTCATGCTCATCTACATTTTCATCCTGAAAGGAGATATTGACATAAATAGTTAAAAGAGGTAAATAAATGAGAGAATCAACAGATAGAGATAAATGGCGGAGAGAATCGACAATCAAAGATAAAAAAGGTAAATGAAGGAGAGAATTGGTAAACGAGATGAGACCGTTGTGTTCGTGAGGGAACCACAAAATTGTAGACTTTTGTCTAGGGTTTTCATAGAAATGCTGAAAAGTAAGAAAAAC
Organism: Pistacia vera; assembly: GCF_008641045.1. Lineage (NCBI taxonomy): Eukaryota > Viridiplantae > Streptophyta > Magnoliopsida > Sapindales > Anacardiaceae > Pistacia > Pistacia vera. Next base: position 1,112,737 of record NW_022196690.1, on the reverse strand, counting down.
CCACTCTTAAAAGTGAAAATTACAAATTTACATGCTTGCTAGTTAAGTTTAACCATAAATATTAACAAAATGAGGGTTACGATTCAATTTCCCAAACCAACAGGTGTGTCTTTTTAATACCTCAAACGTTGGGGTATGTGTGTAAATTAATGATCAATATATATATATATATATATAGTAATTGAGTAAAATTGTTAATGTAATAAAAGGAGAATAAATTATTTATGTATTTAACAATAATTTTTGAATTACTTGTCCACTGTCTGCTTTAAGTTTTGCTTCATCATTTGTCCTATTGAAAATGTTGATTTAATTAATTCTGCACTAGCTAACTAGTTACAAATAGATTCCATTTTCAAGCCTTTTGGTCAGTTATCAGATTTAATTATAGTCAACCAATCCAACGTATCAAATTAATCTACACTGGTCACTTAGCTGCTACTTTATTTTCTTCTCAAAAATGTCATCTTTCTTCATATTTCTTTTCCTCGTCTTCATGCTTGTGTCTCTTATTGTAGTACAACGTTTGACTCTGACTTCAAATTTAATAAAAGAATAGATGATCCCTAATACAAAAGAATAAGCTTATTTATTAAGGTATTATAAAATTTAATAGATGATTTAAATTTAAATTAATAGATTTAAAGGAAAAAAAAGAAATCAAGTCACTCACAAGAAAAAATATTTGTTTAATTATGCAATTTTAATTTCTACCTATTTCCGAAACCTGTGGAGGGTTAAGGAAAAATTCCATTGTTGTTTCATCAATTCTTTGTATGAAGATGATAATTAAAAAAAAATGAATTATTTTGTTAAAAAGTAACACTATATATACAATATTTCTCATATAATATGATATGATAAAAGATGATTGGATGAAAATTTATTTTTAATTTAAAAATCAATCAATCATCTTTTGTTACATCATATTATATGAAAAATGTTGTATGTATAGCATTATGGGACATCATAGAGCATCTATTAGTTAACTGTCCAAAAATTCAATTCAAGATATCTTTTCCCCAAATAAATATTCTTCTAAAAGATTTTCGCTATTTCAGAAACTACCGTTCATTTTACTAAAGATAATAACAATTTTTACCCTATAAAAGTGCTTCTACAAATACCGAAAGCACTTCCAAATTCTTTCCTTGATTGAAACGCAAGAAATCAATTAAAAAATAATCAATTTCAATTTGACATATTAACCCATAAAAAGATTTGCCATGCAAGCACATAAACCAAAGTATTTTTGGTGAAAATACGTAGGCTCAAAGGACAAAAATGGGGAAGCAAGTACACGGCATTTAAGCTAGTTCACTATAAAGAATAGCGGGGGATGCGGAATAACATCTAAGCTTGTGGCTGTATTCTCAGTAACGGTCTTCGGTTTCTTTTCCTCTTGGCATCTTCTTCCTCTTCCTCTTTCTCTTACCATCACCATTTATTATATATTTTTTTTTTTCCTTAAGCACTGTCTCCCTTATATTTTTGTTCATTCCGGACGCCAACACCAATGCATTTTTAGTCCCATTAATCTCCTTTTCGGGTGTGCCAAGACAGGTATATCTATCTATCTATCTATGTATTTTCATTTATTGAAATCTAACTCATGTTCATGTTTTTGTTTATGTTTATGTTTATGTTTGTTACGTGTACCACAGGCGCACGTTACATGGAGATTTTTGGCACCAGAGGTTCGGACGATGAAAATCTACCGTTTTAAAAGCGGATGTTTTATACGGATCTGGTAATTTGTGTCTTTAGAACATACGTTAATTATTTTATTTTATGATTATGTTAGTGTTAATGGATATTCTATGCTAGAAAGGGAGTTTATTTATTATTGTACATGAATGAATGGATAGATTGATGTGGGAATTGCAGAATTTGGTATATTTGTTTGGTGTCTTCTTTATCCAATGGGGATATCGAAGGACAATGTTCATGGACTTGTTTTGGCTGTATCTTCAAGCATATTTATTGGCTCTAGCTTTATTGTCAAGAAGAAAGGTCTTACAAATGCTAGGGGAACTGGAACTGGAGCAGGTTTGTTTTTATTTGCGTTATTATTTTTACATTCTTAATACATAGACAGCAGAGTAATCTTGTTTTGCTAATGTTTTTTCTAATTGATTAGGTGCTGGAGGACATGCATACTTGTTTGAACCTTGGTGGTGGGCTGGGATGATTACTAGTAAGCAAAAGTCATCAATTTAATAATTGATTTGTTCTAATGAAATTTATGATCTTAAGTATTTAAGTCTATTTCTGTAACTTTTCATTTTACTGTTAGCACGTTTCATTATTTTTTCTGTTAGTTAGATTAGTTGAGTAGAAAAATTTGGAGTGACAACTTCAACTTTAGCTTATAGTGAAATTTATCTGATTTTGAGAATGTAGAGAATGTACAATGAGGTTTTAATCAAGTGAGGATGCTTATATTTAATTGGAGGCAGCCCACCAAAAGGTCAAGATAATGTGAACAAATTTTATCTCTAATCCTTTTTCTTGATAAAATTGATGTCAATATCTGGCAGAACTTATATTTAGTGACAAACATATTTTTAAGGTAACAACCAAAATAGGCCGCTATTTGTCCCTGAAATGTTTGTTCTTGAACATGAATTCTCCTTGCATTTTGTAGCATAGAAAAAAGAGCAATGACTTTTACCTTTCTGGTTCTTTTGATGACTTCTTATGTGAAATGAAGCTTCTCTTTTTATCAGATTTGAATGGAGTAATATTTGCATATTGGGGGTTTTGCTTCATCTATCTGCTGCCAATCTACATTGGTTCCAGTTTGCACATTTTTCTTTTCTGCTTTCTTTCAATTGATTCAAAATTTGCCAATAGGAGGAAAATCCAATCAACTGACCATGATATAGGTTCTGATTTTATACATTTTGAGAATTGGTACTGTTAGAGTATTTGTGCTTCTGCATAGAGGAAACGTGAATAATTCCTAATTTTGATTCTCCTTATTTGATGTCCAAACACATATGATTTAGGTGGGTTTAGTTATCTTCCTCCAACAATCTGCAATAATTTTGGTCCATAAAAGGAATAGATAGTATGCTCAAATTATGGTGCTCACATAGATTGGAAGGGAAACAAAGTGTTGTAAAAATTTCAGTTTTNTCTCTATGAAATTCTATCTCTTTTCACTCCCCACAATTTCAACTAATTTTGAGTGAAAAGACCATTTTACCTCTAATGAAAGTTTAAGGGATTTTCTTCACATTTCTCTCAAAATAGCTTTAACAAAAATTCAACTAAGGGCTAACCAACCAATATTAACAATATATCAATCCAAATAAAAGCAAAACAATAAACATTCAAGCAATACACCATAACTTAGCTACGTACCTCAAGTGGGGCGTTACACAGCCAAACAAGAATTGATCTAATTTCTTCCACATAGTATGTTCTATATTGACAATCTTCCTAGAGTTATCATCAGGAGAGATTATGAGAGCTGGAGGACATGGTTTAGCACCTCTAACAAATCCTTCAAGTTCATAGGCTTTCAACGCAGGAGGCACCTGTGATTTCCAGTAGGCATAGTTCTTCTCCCCCAATTTAATAGTAACGTTTGGAAGAGCATTTGCCAGAGGAAATGATGAAACCGAGCTTGAAATTTTTCCATCAGCATTGATGTAAGTTGAAGTAGGAGACTTAGGATCAGCCATCTAACATTTGTCAAATTCAGCTCTGATACCATGAAAATTTCAGAAAAACAGAGAGCAAGAGCAGGCCAAAAAAAAAAAAAAAAAAAATTTAATTTGAAAGTACTGTATTTTTCACAACTTGTCAACTGTCCCTACTTTTACAATTTATAGAAAAATGAATCAGGATTCATACTTGTGTACAATCATCTCAACCGCTCAATCAGGATAGCAGAGCCTTCATTCTAACCGTTGGATTATTTTTCTTGATGCAAGTTGTATTGCAACTTGTCAATTTGCATAACAAAATTCTGCAACTTGTCAACTTGCATAACAGCTTCCACCGCAACTTGTCAACTTGCTCAACTAATTTTCCGTCCACTTGTAGCTTGTTGAAAATGAAATAAAAAAACGTGTTGACATCTGAACAATTTCACCTGCTTGAGCTGAAGCTTGTTACAGTCAACAGCATATGATAGTATATGTTGGAATTTGCTCTCTCATAGGCTCTCTTATGAGAGAGCAAATATTATCTTTCCACTTGTTTTTGTGATGAAAACATTAATTGTGCTACTATTTTTAAATTCAGGTTGTGGCTGTTTGCTGTGTAATGCAAATCAACTACTTGAACAGGGTAAAAAATTTTGACATACAAGACAAGAAATACACACTTTCATTCTGAAATGTATGTGATATATTTGTATTTGAAGCTATTTCATGTACGCAATTTATTTATTTATTTAAAATAAATATAGAGCAATAGCTCTCAACTCAGCCCACCATCTACCTAGCTGAAATGGATTCTCAACTTATTGGAGTAAATTAGGGACATGTTATTGTAAATGTTGCAACTTAAATCATGCTTTTTCAGAAGATTTAAGAGGCTGAAACTTCTCTACTAACTACCATTGTTCAAGCTGCTTAAGAGTTTAGTTTCTTCTTTGAATAATATTCCATTCCTGCAAAAATCTTGACATCCCTTTTTCTTAGTTTTATTAGAAAATAGGTTGCAGCCAGAGCTTGTTCGATAAAATAACTATTCAACATTCTAAAACTTTACGACAGGATCGCTTATAGCTTATATGTTATCGCATTTCCAAGTCTAGAATCTCATAACAAGTATTGCTGGAACTCTCTAGTGTTATGCATTCAATATAGTCTAAAAGCTTCTCTCCAGGACTGTTCTTTGACAAATGCTTAATCTAGATGTTATTATTATACATTAATTTGCAGGCTCTGGACACCTTCAAAACATCTGTTATATCTCCAGTTTACTATGTTACATTTACAACACTTACCATTCTTGCTAGCATGATCATGTTCAAGGTATTGTATCGCGAATTTTTAATCTTATGCTTAAAAGTATTTAATAATTCTTGTCACAACGCCATTCCTTTCCTGATAGTTCAAACTTGTTGGTCCATATATTAGGATACATAACAGAAATGTTTCCAAGGCTGAAATTTTTGAACATACAAATGCAACTCTATTTTTCATTGTTAGTGTGTAATTTGATTGATAAGCATATCTCGAAGATGCAATAGGTCTGGTTGCAGCATCTTTTGTGTTTTGTTGCCGCTATGTTTGATTTCAAATACAGGATTGGGACTCACAAAATGCANTTCCAATGCTGAATTTTTTGAACATTCAAATGCAACTCTATTGTGCATAGTTAGTATGTAATTTGATTGATAAGCATATCTCGACGATGCATTAATAGATCTGATTGCAGCATCTTTTGTGTTTTGTTGCCGCTATGTTTGATTACAAATACAGGATTGGGACTCACAAAATGCATCACAGATTGTGACACAATTATGCGGCTTTGTTACAATTGTATCTGGAACTTTTCTTCTTCACAGAACAAGGGACCTGGAAAGCAAGCCAGAAAGTAAGTCGGAACGCAAGTCGGAAAGCGAAACCCCCGTAATTGCTGCACCACATCCTAGTCCAAACTCGAGCAATGTATAGCCACATTTATCAACTATAGGGACAGCTTTCTGTTACATTCCCTCTGAAAAATACAAGTTTTAAATTTTAAAGATGATAGAGCTTGTGGAGAAACTTGTTTTGTAATTAGAAAGAACATAAGAAGAGAAGGCTCATCTTATGAATGTGGAGATAAGTAGAAATCCTGGCAGGGGTTTTAGTGAAAAAAGATCTTCATTTTGTTTTTATTTCTTCAGTTTTGAGCAGATTATAGCATGTAAATATTTTGGACATAGATGAATGATTGCTGGAACAGACCTCTTCCAAAAGCACACCACTGATAAATCTAAAAACTGCAACTGCAATATATATTCATTACAATTTCTTCAATAGTAGTTAGTAAATTTCTCATGTTTCTGTGCGTATTTCTGCTCAAATATATCTTTAATTTAAAACTACGGAGAAAACAATAGTAAGTGTTCTTAGTATTATCACCTTATGCTAATGAAAAACCTAATATACACCGTGTAACAAAGATAACCTTCTTTCTGTTCTGTCTCGAACGGAAGATCTCTTTTACAAAATATTTCGCATCCTAAAGTGCACGGTGAAATAACATGTTAAGAGGAAGGATCATGATTTATATTAATGGAGGTCAGCTTTTTAAAAAATGATCAAAATCACTAAGAGTTGAAGCCCTTAAAGCCAGTTTCAGACTTCATGTCAACCAACAACTGTATAATTTATTCCTTTGGCCATTATGATATTCACATACTATTAAAACATTCATTTTGTTGTCTAATGAATTTATCCAAGCGATTAGACATGGCAAAAAAAATAAGGTATACAGGTAGAGGCGAAACTAGAAATTTATAAATAGTGATTCAAACGTAATAATGTAAGGATTTATGACATTCGTCTTTAATATAGAATGATAAAAGGGAATAAATATTTTTTAAATAAGTATTGATAAATGATAGATAAAGAAATATATTAAATTAATTGATTTTGTATGAGTACATAACACTTGCTAAGTTTAACATAAATGGTTTTCTCTCTTTTAAGTTTTTCATAATTTAATACACATAAACCAAACTTACAAAAACGAATATTAATTACAAGAATGGTGTTATTTAAGTCCCACCAAATTTCTTTCTGAGCCCCAATATTAATTTTTTTTTTTTAAATATGTATTTTTTAAGCTTGTAATTACCAAGAAGGGCATATACATATTCTTTTGGTATACCCTATGTATTCACGAACTCTTTTTCTCAATATCCTAAATACTATATCTTTTTTTTCTTTTTTTAATACTGTAGTTTGAATTCTTTGTTCGGAAATTATGTAGTTTTGATGAAATTATTTTTTGAAGAGATGGAAGATGGATTCAAACAATGGAAATAAAATAATATTGAGTATTTCCGTTAATTGTTCTTGCTTAGGGTTTGGTCCAAGAAATCTAGTTTAATCCTATTTATACTACTATTTAATTCTTAGATATGCCTGGGAGAACGATGAAAAAATATATATTTTAACATTCATCCTATGCTAATTGATATACCAAGTAAAATGTCTTTTATTTGCTTAGTTTTCATAGAAGAAAACTGATTTTGATAAAAAAAAAAAAACTACTATTTATAAGAGTTTGGATAAGATCTAGACGGTCAAAAAAAATGAAAATGGCGACTGAAATTTAACTTTGGAGAAAAAATAAGGATGATGGGGTTAACAAAGAAATTTGGAAGGAGAAATATTGGAGAAGGGCAATTATGGGATTGTTCAAGATACTTGGATACGATATAAGAGATTGAGTAATACTACGTTTACACCATTTTTTTATACCATATTCATTACATCATGATGTGGCATATGTCACAATCACGCAAATTTTTAATTATTTTAAATTTGTAATATTATAATAGAATTTGTGTGGTTATGACATATGCCATATCATAATGTAACGAAAATGATGTAAAAAAGTGGTGTAAATATAACATTATTCTAAAAGGTTTTGTCATCTACATTTTCATGGGATGTGGTTTCTTTAAAAAGAATATGGTGAAAGGGTTCCCACAATTTAAAGTAACTTCAAAACCATGTGAAGGAAGTACTATGGCAAGCAGCACCGCATGTCTGTATTGGCATCTATAGGTTGAAACTTATATGTATTGGCATCTATAGGTTGAAACTTATATGTATTGGCATCTATAGGTTGACAAAAAAAAAAAAAAAACCTCCTATTTTTAGTTAGTAGATGTATTTTCTTATATTTGTAAATTATTTCTCTTGAATGAGTTGGTTGTATTTTTTTATTTTTTTTGCAGAAATAAAAGCATTATGGAGAGAGAGAGTATACAAAGATGGACAGAAGTTGTCCAAACAAGAGTGTGTGTGTATTTATATATATTGATGATCTGGGGTGTCCAGGCCAGCTTATGCACACTAGAACTATCGACCGATTACGAGGTCCAGTAGCTACTTTTATCAACAACCGTGAAGACTTAAACTGGAGAGACTATATTAGATCCTTCTTTTACTCTTTTACTTTCAAGAAGACTCAAACTTGAGAGACTATGTTAGATCCTCTTTTACTTTTTTGTAATCAGGCCACCCAGTGGTGGTTAACAAGCCTGTATATTCTTAACTCATGCTAAATGAAAGCTAGGAAGGACAAGACTTCATTTAAATCATAGAGAGGAATTAAGCCTTCAATAAGACATTTCAAAATATTACTTAGGATTGGAAGGAGAACATGGAAGAAGAGCTGCCCTCTGGTCATTATTCAAATGTAAGACAATATTCAAAAAATCTTTAAGAAGAAACTTCTTCAGATCCGACATAACCTTCATCAAGTTCCAACTCAACTGTACTATCTTAATCTTTATAATCTATCTCAATATAAACTTGAATGTTTTTCAAAATATACGAGAAGTAGACAGTTTTGAAGAAGCTTGAAACCAAGAAGTTTAGGTGACAGTCATCAAGGTAAAATATAGTATGATAAAAATGAATCAAACTTAAAAGCGTAGATCGTGAAATCATTGATGAAAATGGGTTTTCAAAACAAATTCTATTGAGACGGAAGCAATCAAAAGCACAAATGTGGCCAAGGCTTGAAAAATAAAAACTTCGACTGCTTTTGCTGTCTAAAAAAGATGAAAAACTTTTTAACTTGATGTAAAGTCTACATTTCTAAATGGACTTTTGAAAGAAGATTTGGAAGTGGAACTGCCACAATGTTTTCTTGTGAAAAAACAAAAATGTAAAGTGTACAAGTTAAAGAAGACTCTTCATAGCTTAAGGAAGGCTTCTTAAATATGGTATGCTAAAGTTGATATATATTGGATTGGTAAGAGAATATAGAGTCAACATTTATCAAAGGGTAACGTTTTTAAAGTTAAAACCGCCAACAACACTTAGGACTAGGAAGGTGTGTTGAATTATTGGCTTACTCTTTGGAAAGAAAAAGAGTTTTCGCTATAGAATGATTTGTTCTAAGAAAAATTCTTATTCTTTTAAGGTAATTTCCTTGTAGATTTTGTTTCCCTTATCAGTTTTGGATTATGTGAAGAAATTAAATAAAAAGTAGTGTATATATATATATAAGAAAATGAGTGTGATTCCTATAACAAAAATGAGATGTCTACACCTATAAATATGTCATGAGCTACAAAAAGGTGTGGGTTAAGATCTCAGCACAAAAGAGAGTACTGCACTGGTAAGTTAGAACCTAGTGTGTGTTCGACACCAAGAGAAGAAAGTGTGAGTGAGAAAATTTCATTCAAGAGTACTGTGTTATTGTCAAGGGCCTAGTGTGTCTTCCACAACAAGAGAAGAAACGTAGCATTCATAAGAGTTAGAAAAGAATAGAGCTTATCTCTACACATTGAATATGCGAGCTGACAAAGGGGGTATAAAGGTTAAAGACGTAGTTTTAAAGGTAAAATTGAGTTATGATCTTGTATTTGTCTTAGTCATTTTCTTGAGTACAGGCGGGTAGTATTTTGCTAAACCATGTTAAATTCGTGTGTACCTGTATTATTATTTTCGCTTTTATCTTAAATTTGTGCTTAACTTAGAGTAAGTGCTATAAGTATATTGATTTTCGACAAACTAGTATCAAGCTAAGGTTGAAGATAAATCGACTTAACCAGTATCAAAGCAAAGGTCAAATTGCACACAAAAGCCTCAAGATATGGTAAGAATTTACATATCTAAAGTCGTTAGGAAAACTGGTCTTCACACCCTCGGTGGTTTAGGATTTCATCCAGACCACACTTTCCTTACCCTATACTCTATTGATTCATACACTATTTTTTCTAAGGAATTACTCTACATGCTCTGGTACTCTTATGCCAGTATGATATTTGTATTTCCTTCCCTGTTGAATAGACCTTATAAATTACCTCTCTGACCTTCAGCAACCTTGGACATACTAAAAAGATGGTGCTCTTCAATGGTTTCATTCCCTATCGTGGTGGTTTTCTTCCTTCAAGATTTACTCCAACCCAGCAAGGTATCTAAGAGATATCCTCACACTAGACATGTCATTCTACTTTTTCACAGACAACTGATTCCCCATCAGTCTTCCCTTCAGTTTGTTAGTACAATTCAAGAATACCGAATCTTTCCGTATGGTCTTCACCGTGAATGGGACGCATACACAAAAGAGTTTCATGAATTCCTGCGATGCATAGCAAAAACCAACCAGAAGATACCTCCTCAAATATGGCCCCGCATTGATGAAGATGCACCCTGGGCATTCCTTCCTCTGGAATATTCCTCCCAGGTCAAACAAGATTCAGAGATATACTACTCCACCAAATGCATATGCAAGACAACAAAATATCCAATCAGGCGTGTTCTATACATGGTCACAAATTTTCAACCATCGGCCCAGTCAAAGTCTTGGACAAATTTGCCAACTCTCTAGACGTCCTACGTGGAATAAAGAAAATGATTGGAATCGGACCCATGAAATTTTTTTTTCTTCACAACATCCTCTGTACTGTAACAACTGTACTCAACCAGACCTGGACCCACAACAAAATTACACAACAAGCCCAACTGTTGGAAAACCTTCCCAGGCCCAAACTTGCTCGGAGTTTGCTCAACATGACCTCAGACTCTCATTCAACTTGCTTATATCCTAATTACTTGTTATGTATAATAATTAATACAATGAGCAATTGGTCAACTCGCAACTTTCTCTCACAATCCTAATATGACATCTTGCAATTGCTCAACTTACAATGGGTATTGTCCGTCTAATTGCAAACTATCATATCGAGGGTTGTGATAAAAAGTTTATAAGATTAGGTTGTGAACCAATCTTTATTGTTAATGCAATAAATTTAGAACATCATAACATTCGACTTCGGACTTCTTCCTGACACAAAATAACACAACAAATTGCATTTAATTCTCACCAACTATAAGAGATAAAAAATTTAAATTTTAAAAATAAGTTGTTAATGAAAATTTATAAATGTAAATAAAACATTATAATTTAAAAAAAGGCATTGAATAAAATTAAATTTACCATTCAATCACTCTTATTGGAGGATAAATGCATCGAATGTAAAAAAAAAAATTGCCTAAACTTTGAATAAACACTTCAAATTTATGAGTATGAATATATTTCTATAATATTTTTGTCTCCGGAAATTAATAGCATATTTGTGAATTGAAAATCATATAAAAATAAAATCATACAAAGCAAAAATATAATAACCACACTATTGATCTTTGCATGCATTTTTTACAGCATCAACTTAATTTAGACCCCTCGGAAACATAGTACGAAGAGAGAGGAAAATTGACGTCCATCTCCTTGGAAAAACGATAGAGACTCAAATCACTGCTCGAAATGTCTCATTTATGATCAATATCTCGCTTCAATTCTGAAACCAATGTCATTTCTTTCACTGCGATTGTAGCATATATTTTCTTGAATGTTAATTAACTGTTAAAAGATCTATATCGAAGTTTAACATAATTAACCCATGACTGTGAAAAGTACCGTGCTTATGATAAAATCCAAAAAAAAAAAAAATAAAAAAAAAATCAAATATTAATTAAATTTATCCAACACTAGCATTTAAATTGGAAATTAATAGAGTTGTGACCAAGTGTATATATAAGAAAATTGCAAGGTATGGTGATTTTGTGTGAATCAACTGTCGTTATAAAATGAATTTATTAATTTATTACTTTTATTTTTGTTGGAAGGTAGATATTCTCATTCACAACCTATTTTATTTTTTTGAAATCTCATTTTAAGTAAATGTGGGATTATATGAAACAAGAGCAACTAGCAGAAAATACAATACACAACTCTCATTTATAATTATTTATTAATTATTAATAATCATGCACTTGCTCATGACTATTTTGAGTAGTGATTTTATTTTCTTATATATGCTTTTGTTGTAACAATTATTTATTTACTTACTTTTAACTTGTAATTTGTGCATAATTTGTATATCACAAATGACATAAAATTTAATTTCGACGATAACTATTAAAATATTAGGGATATTGTTCATGTTTATGAGATTAAAGTATGACCGATTGATTCATTAATTATTCCATTAGGAGAATAAATAATATCATAAGTCTAAAATGAATTAATTAATAATTAAAAAAAATTCTATTCAATAATTTTGTTAGGAGAATAAAAGGCAATAAAATTCTTTAAAAATAATAATTTAACTTTATCTTCAAATAAAAATAAAATTAGATATAGTGAAAAATTAAATGAAAAGAGAAAAACCAGCAATTAAAATTTAGAAAAATGTAATTCATCATAATAACTATTATTTTCCCTATATAGAAATTTATATAACCAGATAGGATGATTATCCCAATCATTTATTTTAGCTCTAGCAAGGTTCACATCTAAAACTTCGCTAACTTCATTCTTTAAATCGAAAATAGTTCTCAAGATTGGCATTTGGATCTTGGGTATCACATGTCCACTCGTGATCGTAAAAAGTACCGTACTCATGATAAAACCCCAAAAAAAATTTTTTAAAAAAGAAAGAAATTGCTTGTTAATTAATTTTTTTAGTACTCTAGGATTTAGATTGAGAGTTACAATTATAATTAACTTTATATATTAGAAAATTAAAGACCTGTTGATTTTTTGTAAGACACTGGCAATGTGAAATGAACATCATATAAGTTCTTTTTTAATGTATATATATATATATATTTTTTTTTTTTTCTCATTCACAAGATATTTCATTTGTTTCTAATAAACAGGCTTAATTAGAACTCAAGCCTTGAAATCACATATATACATTATAACGCAATATGAAATGAACATTATATATAGTGGCGTGCATGGCCAGGGTCCGTGGTGTGCACGACCAAGGTCCAAAGCCATGATAAACAAGCTTGGGTATAACTTAATCCCAAAAGTTTACTCACGGAATGAGGGAGCCCAACCACATATTATTTGATCAATTAACACAATTAATTTGCTAACAAAACTTGGTTATTTCTTAATTCATTATTTGAAACATAATTAACTACTTATATATAAAGAGCACCATAACATCCATTTCTTTACTTACCCAAAAAAAAAAATCAATTTCTCGCATTTTTCCTATAGAAAACTAAATTAAATAACAACTTAATTGATATATAGTCATCTCTTATCTTGCTTCTAACCTGTATAGAGCCTTTAACTTGAATTTCAGTGAATTGACAAACATGGTATTCAAAGAGAGGGTACTCATCATCCATCTCCCCATAATGGCAATGGAGGGTCAATGTTGACGAGGATGGAATGCCAAAGGTCCTCTTAATTTAAGTTTTGAAATCACCAACCAACATTGATTCCTTGACCCAAAACCATGAGCATCTTCTTCATTTGGCCATTTTAACATAATTATGAATTGGGGATCCCTTTCTAATGGTCTCACTTTAAGAAAAAAAATCATAAGATCCATTACATGTCATAACAGAAATTACTATGTTGTCTTCTAACAAAACATTGTCATTATAGAAGATTGATTGTCGTTTAGGTGGCAGACCTATCTTAGTTTGAATTTCTTGTTTCAAGCCAAGAATGGTTGTAGTGGGCAGCATGTTGACAATAATCGTCACCTACTGACCATAGATATATAATTTTTTGCAAGTAACGGTGGTGAAATAATGGTAAACTAGTAGTGCTACTCAAGTGTGTATATATATATATATATATATATATATAGCAGCCAGGTTCACAGAGCGAAGATGCCTCAAGAAACCATTTAACATTCTTCGAGTATTTCAAATAACATTTTCTACATTTTGTATTTCAACGTTAATTTCAGCTAGTCGCTGGGGAATGGCAAGAATTTTGGGAGGGCCATAGCTTCTCAAAATACACTGGAAGAAAGCACTTTTATTTTTTTGTTTTTGTAGAGTGCAAAAGCTTACCGAGCCTATATTTATAGAGTGTAGAGAGATAAAATCCTGCAGTATGAATTGCATGGCTATATATATATATTATTTCACCTGAGCAACATTACTAGTTTAATATTATTTCACCACCGTTACTTGCAAAAAACTATATATCTATGGTCAGCAAGTGACTATTATTGTTGACATGCTGCCCACTGCACCCATTTTTGGTTTGAAATAAGAAATTCAAACTAAGGTAAGTCTCCCACCTAAACGACAATCAATCTTCTATAATGACAATGTTTTGTTAGAAGACAACATAGTAATTTCTGTTATGACTTATAATGGATCTTATGATCTTTTTTCTTAAAGTGAGACCATTAGAAGGGGATCCCCAATTCATAATTATATTAAAATGGCCAAATGAAGAAGATGTTCATGGTTTTGGGGGCAAGGAATCAATGTTGGTTGGTGATTTCAAAACCGAAATTAAGAGGACCTTTGGCATTCCATCCTCGTCAACATTGACCCTCTGTTGCCATTATGGGGAGATGGACAATGAGTACCCTCTCTCTGAATACTATGTTTGTCAATTCACTGAAATTCGAGTTAAAGGCTCTATACAAGTTAGAAGCAAGATAAGAGATGACTATATATCAATTAAGTTGTTATTTAATTTAGTTTTCTATAGGAAAAATGCAAGAAATGGATGTTATGGTGCTCTTCATATCTAAGTAGTTAATTATGTTTCAAATAATAAATTAAGAAATAACCAAGTTTTGTTAGCAAATTAATTGTGTTAATTGATCAAATAACATGTGGTTGGGCTCCCTCCTTCCTTGAGCAAACTTTTGGGATTAAGTTATACGCAAGCTTGTTTATCATGGCTTTGGACATTGGTCGTGCACACCACGGATCCTGGTCGTGCACACCACGGACTTTGGTCGTGCACGCCATGACCCCTAGCCGTGCACACCACGGACCTTGGCCGTGCACGCCACTATACATAATGTTCAGTTCATATTGCATTATGGTGTATATATGTGATTTTGAGGCTTGAGTTCTAACTAAGCATGTTTATTAGAAATAAATGAAATATCTTGTGAATGAGAAAAAAAAAATACATTAAAAAAGAACCTACATAATGTTCATTTCATATTATCAGTGTCTTACACAAAATCAACAGGCCTTTAATTTTCTAATTAATATATATATAGTACTCAGATTGTGCCAATCATGCAATTCGTACTGCAGGATTTTATTTCTCTAAACTCTATAAATATAGGCTTGGTAAGCTTCCCTGCTCTACAAACAAAAAACATAAAAGAGTTTTCTACTAATGCATATCGAGAAGCCATAGCCCTCCCAAAATTCTCGCCATTTCCCAGCGACTTGCTGAAATTAACGTTGAAATACAAAATGTAGAAAATACTCGAAGAATGTTAAATGGTTTCTTGAGGCATCTTCGCTCCGTGAACCCAACTACTATATATATATATATATATATATATATAAAGCCATGTATATAATGTTATGTTCATCCTGAAAGTATTATATATATATATAAAGTCATGTATATAATGTTATGTTCATCTTGAAAGTATTTTTTGGAAGGTAAATATACTCATCCGCGTGATAGGTTATCTATTTTTTGCATGGCCAGGGTCCATGATGTGCATGACCAGGGTCCAAATGGCTTGGGTAGAACTAAATCCCAAAAGTTAGTTCAAGAGAGGTGGGACCTCAAGCACATATATACACCATAACAACCTACCAAATTGATAATGTGAGATAAATACAATTTCTAATAGTTTCAATTTTGAGTGTTTTGTAATTGTATACTTTTGGATTTTATATTTAATTTTGATAATACATATTATAATTTATTAAAAATATAAATTAAGTTGTGATAATGTGATTTTATATTGTTATTAAGTATTGTGATCTATATGCATCTGATTTTTTAAGAACACAAATTACTTAATTAATATATAAACATATCTTATATTACTTAAAAACAACTAAATGATGCATAGCCTTGGACTTGAATTTCAGTGAATTGACAAACATAGTATGCATAGAGAGGGTACTCATCCTTCATCTCCTCATAATGGGAATGGAGAACATTCTTGACGAGAATGTGTTGAAAGTCAAGCCGTTGATTGTGTCTATTTGATTGTTTTGTTTCTTTGTTATGTACTAGCTAGTGTATCTTGTGTTTTAGGAGTTTTTATTATTTTAGGAATTTTTTATTTCGTAATTATTCTTTTCCTTTTACAAGAAGATTGAATTCCTAATTGTCAAATCTTCTTGATTTATTTTTATTTTTTTCCTTTAAGATAGATTCATTTCTGGAATTGTCTCACCATTGTTACCTATTTATTTATGTCTTCTTTATTCAATAGAAAAGTAGATCACGGAAGAAATTGAGTTGGTGTTCTTTCATACTTTCATTCTCTATTTTCTTCATGGTATCAGAGTGGGTTTAATCCTCTCTTTGTCTCTATCATCAATTTTTTCCTACTTGTTATATATGCATCAATAGATAGAGAAAGAAGGCCAAGGAAATCATGTCTTTGTCTAGGAGCCATCACCTTCTAAAGCAAGTCCGTTTAACAAAGAGCTAATGGAGATGCTTCAAAAATTATTGTCTCCTCTTTTGTCAACTCAGTCACAAACCGGCTCATCTTCCAACCATGTCATTGGTTACGGAACCTTGACTCACAAAGATAATTTTTTGAGCACCTTTACTATGGGTAAGAAATGTAAAAAACCTTGGATTGTGGACTCAGGAGCATCTGATCACATGACGAGAGATGCAACGATGTTTGATACAAATAGCCCATGTCCAAATAATTTAAAGGTCCGTATAGTAGATGGTTCCCTATCAAAGGTTATCGGTATAGGTTCAATTGCGCTATCAAAGGATTTTACTCTCAACTCTATTCTTTTTGTTCCTATTGGATAAAGGTGAGCACCCATGATAGATTAACCCAAACAATGTGTGAAGTGGAAACTGTCAAAGGCAGTTTTTCGCCTAAAAGAACCTGCTTGGTAACTGCCCATATATATAAACGAAGTTTTTCTTTTAAAAAAAAAGATTCACTCTCTCTCTCTAAAAAACATTGTTAAAGAAAATTCTCTACGGTAGTTTTTTCTCTCCAAATTCAACTTTTGCTTCAGAGTTAAGGAGAAGATGTATTTATGCTGTGAAATACATTGTAATTCGTTTATGTAAAAAATGTGATTGCAATAGGTGACTATTAACATAATCTTGGGATTAGTTTATAATATTTGTTATTTTGAATTTTTTCCAACATTAGTATCAGAGCCATGGTTTACATTGTTTTTAATTTCGTACTATTGTGTTAAAGCATGTTGCATGTTACTTAGATGCAATTCTGAAATTTCATTTTTTGTGCATAAAAATTGTCTTTTTGGAAATGATAATTAGATTATTAGATTCCTTTTGAAATTATAAAGAAAATGGCTTTTGAATCATAAAAAACGGAGTTAAAATGACTTAGTTATGCCTCTTTAAAGATTCGGGTTTTGTATGGGTTGTTTTCTAGGTCGGGTACAAGTTGCAGACCTGGACAGAGTTAAAAGATGATAAGGACCGACAAGTCATTTTAATTTCAGCCTTATAAATGACTTGTCATTTTTTTAACTCTTTTTTAATAAAAAAAAAAATGAAAACCAATATGGGTGGTGAGATTGAACCCAAGTCTCCAAAATAAAGCCCAACTCCTTAACCACTGGGCTACATTTTGATTTATGTTAGCCATACTTACAAACCATATATATTCATCTTCGGCCCAACCCAAAAAAAAAGGGTCAAGTTGACCCACGGATATGAGCTAGAACATCAAACGGGTTAGTCAAACCCAATTAACCCCGACCCATATGACCAAACAGGGTAGTCAAACCCGGTCAATGCCCGACCCATAAGGTCAAACAAAGTCAATGGGTCAAATCGGGTCGGTTAAAGGTGAAACGGGTCAAATCGGCCCAAATTCAGGGTGAGGCACGTGGCAAGCGCATGGAGACCCCTGACCGGCGCGTGGAAGTGCGTGACTACTTCTAGGTAGTGCGTGAGGGCGCATGGAGTGTTCTAAATTTTTTTTTTTCTTTGCTGTAAAGAATAAAATGCATACTTGGTACATTATTATGAGTCTAATTTTGTTATTAAGCCATAAACACGTATATATATTATTTATCAAATATAGTCAACCTTTATTTGATAAATAAATAGTTTTTTTTTTTTATTTGTTACAGAAAAAATGTTACGTTACAGACGTGCAATGGCTGCTGGAACACCCACTCAAAAGGAAAGGGTTATGAACATGATTAGAACTCTACAAACTCACACCTTAATATTAAGAGACATAGAGGATGAGTTGGTGCAACTCGTAAATCATTTCATTCATGTGAATGAAAAGATTCAGGAAATTGTCTGGATAGGGGGATTAAAGGAAGATGAGTTGAAATACAAAGTCCTTAGAGAGACTCTTGGTTACCCTAGTCTCGTTGGTCTCCTTGATCTGGTTTGGAACAAGCTGAAAGTTCAAAACCTTAAAGATGACAATAAAGATTATAGGCGTTTAGTTAACAACTATATCAATGAGTACATAGATTGGGGTGCCAAAAAGACAGCTGGTGCATCTATAGGAGACTCCACTCGTAAAGGACATCACAAGAAACTGAGAGTTCCCTTGCCTAGGGTTACTTACAAGTTAGATAAAGACCTTAGGAAAAGGATTATTATATCCTTCCCAGTTTACGGAATGTGGCAGTTCACTTAGTTTTTTTGGAAATTGTTTGTTTTAATGTCACTACATGTTGAATTCTATTTACATAATGGAATCAGTTTTTATTTATTTATTTATTTTTATTAAAATTTAAATTTTTATGTGAATTTATGTTGAATTATACTTATATCATTGTGTCTTAATATTATTTTAGAATTACAATTAATTATATCTATGATAATTGGAGATTAGAATTTTGGATGATGATTGTTGACATTGTTAACTTTTGATTCCAAATCTAATATACAATTATTATTGATATAATTAATTAAATATATGTATGTTCTAAGCATTGAATAACATACATTATCCAATGTGTAATTTTTAGAAATGGCACCTGCATCTAAGTACATTGTCGCCGAACTTAATAAAGGAGAAAAATTTAATGGCAAAAATTATGAGATATGGAGCATGAAAATCCAATATGTTTTGGAAGAACAAGAAGTTCTTGAAGCTCTTACCACGACCATGGAAGAGCCTAAAGAAGGAGTCACGGCTCAACATAGAAGAGACCGTGCAGCTTACGACATGTGGAAGAAGAAGAATTCCACTACTCGCATCACTTTGTTGAGTAGCATGGACAATGATCTCATGAAAAAGTACCGGGATTACGAATTAGCAAAGGACACGTGGTCTGCCATTGCTACAAAGTTTAGCAGTACGTCCATTACCAAACTTCGGTCACTCACTATCAAGTTTGACACATATAAGAAAAAGCCTGAACATACTATGAGAGTACACTTAAGGCACTTGTCAAACATGATTATTGAGTTGAGAGATGCAGGTCATGTCCTAACTGATGAATAACAGGTTTAAGCTGTCATAAGATCATTGCCTCAAAATTGGGAACACATGAAGATACACCTTACCCACAATGAAGGCATTAGAAATTTAGAAGATGCCACACGACATTTGGAACTGGAAGAAGATCGCTTTAATGCGAGTAAGGCAAATACTGATGTGTATATGACTGGTTCCAGTTCACATGGTGGGAAGGATTTAAACGTAAATTTTGAGGTGGATCACAAAGAAAAGGCAATACTGATAAGGCTCAAGGGAAGAACAGAAAGTCTTATAAACACAAAAAATGAAAACATCCTGCCAGGAAGAGAAACATGGCAAAGGTGAAATGCTATAACTGTGGCAACAAGGGACATTTTGCTCACAATTGTAGCGAGCCGAAAAAGGTAAATTACTTGTTTGCACAAGTAAATTATATAAATGTTTCCAGTTATGTTTTTCTAACTGAATCTCATCCTTTGTGGACTGTAGATTCAGCAGCAACAGACCACATAGCGAAAGACAAGAGTGTTTTCGTGGAGTTTCGACGAATACCATAGGAAACAAAATGGATATATGTAGGTAACAATTCAAAAGTGGAAGTTAAAGGGATCGGCACATGCAAATTGATCATGCGTGGAGGTCGAATCCTATACCTACATGACGTGTTATATGCACCCGATGTTCGTCGAAATTTGATTTCCGTGTTAGAACTTATTAAACTAGGTTTTAATTTAAACTTTTCCAGTACTGATGTCCATTTATTTTTGGACACAACTTACTATGATTGTGGTTATATTTCTGATGGTTTTATAGTACTTGACATTGCTCATAATTATAGTAATGTTTTGTTTTTCCTTCATTACATCTTCTAATAATGATGATGTGAATGTATGGCATGCACGACTCGGCCATATTGGCCAACAACGAATGAATATACTAGCAAGAGAAGGCTTGTTAGGATCCTTAGCAAAAGTAGACTTGACTACTTGTGAACATTGCCTAGCTGGAAAAACAGCAAGAAAACCATTTGGAAAAGCGATAAGAGCTGAAGTTCCATTGCAACTAATTCATTCTGACATATGTGGTCCAATGAATGTGAGGGCTAGACATGGGGCTGTTTATTTCATCACATTTATAGATAATTTCACTCGATATGGTTATGTTTTTTTTATTTTTCAAAAATCAGAAGCTTTAGAATGCTTTTAAAAGTTTAAAAACTTAGTTGAGAATCAATTAGATAAAAAGATAAAAGTTATACGAACCGATCGAAGTCGTGAATATTTATCTGATTAGTTCAGAAATTTTTGTGGTGAAATGGGAATAGAACGTCAATTAACTATTCCAAGAACTCCGCAACAAATGGTGTTGCAGAACGAAGAAACAAAACCCTACTTGAGATGGTGAGGTCTATGATGGCACAAGCAAACTTGCCCATCACTTTTTGGGGTGATGCCTTATTGACTGCCACATATATCCTAAATCGAGTACCCTCCAAATCTATTACTACTACACCATATGAGTTATGGATAAATCGGAAACCCAATTTGAGTCTCCTAAAGCTATGGGGATGTGCTGCCTATGTTCATGATCCTTCCCATAAATATAGAAAATTAGGTCCAAGAGGGAAGAAATGTATCTTCATAAGATAATCAGAACATTCAAAAGGATACGTCTTCATAGGAGAACAAGAAAGTGGTAGCATCATTGAGTTTGAATCACGAGATGTCACATTCTTAGAAACCGATTTTCCTAAGAAGGGTGAGATAGATTAAGACTTGTTTCTATATGAAACACAAGACCAAGGCAATTCTGTTGTTGAAAATCATTTTGTTATACTACATCCCAGTGGGAGGGATATGAAAGTTGATGAATCAGTTTCAGATCCTCCATCATTCCCCACTGACGATCCAACTATGATAGCTGGTCCAAGTGGGAGTAACACCAATCAATCTCCAATACATCGATGAAACATGAAACAAGTTCCACGTCGACGATTTGAGATTGAGGGGAAAATTTTTCTAGTTACTCCACAAGATGAAGAAGAGCCAAGGAATGTAAATGAGGCTCTCAATTGCCCTTCTAAGGAAAAATGAATGAAAGCAATGGAAGAAGAATTGGAGTCTATGAAATCAAACCAAGTATGGGAATTGGTTGATTTACCAAAAGGACGTAAAACCATTGGCAACAAGTGGGTTCTCAAAATCAAGTGTAAAGCTGATGGCAGTATTGAAAGATACAAAGCTCGCTTAATCACGAAGGGATATACACAACAAGAAGGAATATATTATGAAGAAACTTTTTCGCCTGTTGTGCAGTTTACCTCAATCCGACTTATTCTAGCTATAGTTGCTAGCATGGATCTTGAATTGCATCAAGTGGATGTAAAGACTGCTTTTCTTAATGGAGAATTACAAGAAGAAATCTATATGGAACAACCAATAGGTTTTATTAGAGAAGGTCAAGAACACAAAGTGTGTAGGCTTTTAAAGTCAATTTATGGCCTCAAGCAGTCCTCAAGACAGTGGTATATTCGATTTCATAATGCGATAATGTCGTATGATTTCAAAATGATAGATGAAGATCAATGTGTATATACAAAGAGATCCAATAACAAATTTGTTATATTATCATTATATGTTGATGATATACTTATAGTTGGAAATGATAAGGGATTTGTCAATGAAATCAAATGATGGTTATCATCTCATTTTGAAATGAAAGATATGGTGAAGCTGCATATATTTTAGGAGTCAAGATTTCAAGAGATCTTCAAGAAAATTAGTATCTCTTTCACAAGAACCATACATTAAGAAAATTCTTGAATGATTTCATATGCAAGATTGTAAACCCATAGACAAACCCTATCGTGAAAGGCGAGACTTTGAGTTGTTAAATGTGTCCGAAGACTCCGCAAGAAAAGGAACAAATGAAGAATGTTCCTTATATAAGTGCTGTTGGAAGTCTCATGTACGCCATGATGTGCACTAGAGCTGACATCTGTTATGCCGTTGGGTTGGTAAGCAAATATCAGTTCGACCTAGGACAAGCACATTAGAAAGCAGTGAAGAGAATCTTAAGATATCTAAAAGGAACAGCTGATTACTCATTATGTTATCAAGGAAATGATTTACACTTGAGAGGCTACACCGATGTTGACTGGGGAGGAGATTTAGATGAAAGGAAATCTACTTCCGGATATGTTTTCTTACCAAATGGTGGGGCCATATCTTGGAGCAGTAAGAAACAATCATGTATAGCCTTATCTACAATGGAGGCTAAGTTTGTAGCATTTTTAGTTGCAGTGCAGGAAGCCGTTTGGTTAAGACAGTTCATGGATCATCTGGGAATAATTAATGTTGCTATTGAACCAGTAAGAGTAAACTGTGATAGTCAAGCAGCAATAGTATACACTAAGGATCCCAAATATCATGGTAAAATGAAACACATAGATATCAAATATAATTTTGTGCGAGACTTGGTAGCACAAAAGGAGGTGAACATGAAGTACATATCTACGCATGACATGGTTACGGATCCATTTACAAAGCCTATACCAAGAGATACTTTCAATAGACATGTTAGATCTCTAAGCTTACGTAGGTGTTGAATATACTCATACTTTGAGATTTCCCAAAATTGCTCACGTTTGTCTTATCAATATTAAATAACAAGATTGTCAATGCTCAATTTCGATTATTATGGAACACACATGAAGGAGTGTATATATATATATATATATACATATTAGTTATGTAAATATTATATATGTTTATTTTGAAAAGCATGTTGGACAGTTAAAAGATTGGCCTTCTCACACAGGCAATCGCCTCCATTACTTCGTAGGAATGGAGATGAGACGATTTTAAGCTTATTATCTAGGTGATAATAGAGAGCCAAGCTTAAAATGTTTGATGTCACTTAAAAAAAAAAATAGAATTAAAATAATGTCATAATGAAATGTGACCATAAGTGATAAATGATCACTTTATCTGTCTAATTGCCAGATTAGAGTTTTGATGAATTAAAAGTATGTAAAGTGAACTCAAGTTAGACATTAGGTATGTCTGAACTAAAATTTGTATGGCATTTACAAGAAAAGAGTCATGCACTCCATGGGAAATGAGGAAATGTTGTAGCATGTGATTCATACCACATGTGCAAAACATTGACCAAAGGGGTAATGAAAGTCAAAATCTCAGCTTTAACATTGTGTGAGACCCCGAGATTTTAAGAATAAAATCTCATAAAATACCCTTATTACTCTATTCTGTTTCTTGAAAACCTCATTTAATGATTGCTATCTTATAGTGTTACCAAAAGATTAAGATAAATTCAATCTGCTGGGACATTTCTAGAAAAGCAAGTTAAATGAAAGTTGCAAGAATCGAGAAAAAAGGAAGATTACGATTTTGAATTATCACACTATAATCATGTGTACCTATTGGTCGACCAATTATGTTTTACTTTTATGTAAAAACAAAACATAATTATGAATACAACTGATATTTATTATAAATGAGATTGTTGAAAAAAAATGTGATAAGTAATCTAGGGTATTGCATACAACATACAACCTAAGTTTCACATTTCGAGAAGTTATATATCCTTAACAGATATATGACTAATGTGCTCTCGAAGTATGCATGGTCACACGGCATATTTACTAAAGTATGAACCTGAAAGAAGCACAGAGAGAGATAGTCCCATCATGTGTGAGTGGGAGATATTGGATAAGAGTGAGCACCCATGATGGATTAACCCAAACGACGTGTGAAGTGGAAAATGCCAAAGACAATTTTTCGCCTAAAAAAACCTGCTTGGTAACTGCCCATATATATAAGCGAAGTTTTTCTTTTAGAAAAAAAGATTCACTCTCTCTAAAAAACATTTTTGAAGAAAATTCTCTACGGTAGTTTTTTCTTTCCAAATTCAACTTTTGCTTCAGAGTTAAGGAGAAGAGGTATTTATGCTGTGAAATACATTGTAATTCGTTTATGTAAAAAATGTGATTGCAATGGGTGACTATTAACATGATCTTGGGATTACTTTAGAATATTTGTTATTCTGAATTTTTTCCAACAGTTCCTAACTTGGAATATAATATATTGTCAATTAGTAAACTCACTAAGGAAAAGAGGTGTGTTATTAATTTTTCCTCCATTTATTGTGAATTTCAGGATTTGGATTTGGGGAAGACGATTGGCAATGTTGAGGAAAGCTCTGGACTCTACATCCTTAAGGAGCCCCATTATCCACAAGAACAACCTCAAAAGGCAATTAGTGGTAATTCTTTTTCTGTTTCTTGTCAAAATAACAATAGTGAAATCATGTTGTGGCACTATCGCTTAGGTCATCCAAATTTTATGTATCTCAAGCATTTATTTCTATCCTTATTTAACAAAAATCCAAAATCCTTTGACTGTGAAATCTGTCAATTATCAAAACATGTTTGGTCTCATTTTCCCATTCAACCTTGCAAAGCATCTAGTCTATTCTTGATGATTCATAGTGATATTTGGGGTCCATCAAAAATAAAAAATGTAACAGGTGCAAGGTGGTTTGTCTCATTCATAGATGATCACAGTAGATTAACCTAGGTATTCCTCATGAAAGAAAAATCAGAAATGGTTCAAATATTCAAAAGTTTCAAAAATATGATTCAGACCCAATTCCAATAAAAAACACAAATCCTAAAGTTTGATAATGATAGAGATTATTTCAACTCCAGCCTATGAGAATTTCTAGCGAAAAAAGGAATAGTTCACTTAAGTTCATGTATAAGTACCCCACAACAAAATGGAATCGCTGAAAGAAAAAATAGACATTTACTGGAGTTGGCTAGATCGTTCATGTTCACAACAAATGTACCAAAATATCTCTGGGGGGAAGCAGTTCTTATGGCAGCTTACCTTATCAATAGAATGTTGTCTAGAGTTCTAAAATTCAACACACCTTGTCACACCCTCCTAAAATCCTTTCCAACAACTCGTCTTATTTCCACCATCCCACCCAAAAATTTTGGGTACTCTGTCTTTGTCCATGTCCATCAAGAACATAGAAGTAAACTTGATCCTACGTCACTCAAGTGCATCTTTCTTAGGTATTCCTCAAATAAAAAAGGGTATAAATGTTACTCTCCAATCACACAGAAATTCTACTATTCAATGGACGTCACCTTTTTTGAAAACCAACCTTACTACCCCAAAATTGATATTCAGCGGAAGAATTCAACTCAGGAATATCAATTTTGGGACTTTGAGTTACTCATTGAGTCATCCATCACCACAGAAAATCACATTTCTCCAAAGCCTCCTAATCAACTCCTACCTGTCGAAAAAGCTAAGTTCATTGTTAACTTGCGAGATAAGGAGCACATCCAAAAGGAAATGGAGGAAAGTCCACTTCCTCAACAAATCCATGAAGCTGAACCAAGTCCGAATTCGAGCAAAATTCCAGGTAACAATATTTTTGACTTAGATAATGTTGTTGATTCCGAGTAAGAAAATGATATTCTGAATATGCCCATAGCTTGGAAAAAATGAGTTAGATCATGCACTCAGCATCCCATTGGGAATTTTATTTCATATGATAAACTATCACCATTTTTCCGTGCCTTTACTGTTAGCATCATAGAGATACATGTTCTTCAAAACATTCAGGAAGTTTTCAAGTGTCCTAAGTGGAAAATTGTAGTTGATGAGGAAGTTCAGGCTCTTGAAAAGAATGGTACTTGGGAAATTACTGAACTCCCGAGAGGGAAGAAACCGGTTAGATGTAAATGGATTTTCACATTAAAGTACAAGGTAGATAGGAATGTGGATAGGTATAAGGTGAGGTTGGTCGCCAAAAGATTTACTTAATCATATGACATTGACTATCAAGAAACGTTTGCTCCCGTTGCCAAGCTCAATACCATTCATGTACTGTTATCATTGGCGGCAAATCTTGATTGGTCGCTTCACTAACTTGATGTAAAGAATGTCTTTCTCAATGGTGACTTAGAAGAAGAAGTGTATATGGAAATTCCTATAGACCTAGAATCAAGATTCAATGTCAAGAAGGTATGTCTTCTTAGAAAAATCCTTATATGGCTTAAAAACAGTCTCCTCGTGCCTGATTTGAAAGATTCACTAATGCGGTGAAAAGGTATGGGTACTCTCAATGTCAGTCAGACCACACATTATTTGTGAAGCGCTCCTCTAATAGGAAATTGGCTGTTATCATTGTATATGTGGACGGTATCATTCTAATAGGTGATCATGAAGAGGAACTATGTAAGATTAAACAATTTCTTGCAAAGGAGTTTGAAATCAAGGATCTCAGGAACCTCAAATTTTTTCTCAAAATGGAGATTGCATGGTCAAAGAAAGGTATAGCAGTCTCACAACGTAAATATGTTCTAAATTTAATGAATGAAACAAGAATGCTAGGATGTAAACCTATGGAAACTCATATGGATTCAACTGTCAAACTTGTTAACAACGATGATAGTGTACCTGTTGATAAAGGAAGCTATCAACGCCTTGTAGGGAAGCTCATATATCTATCTCATACAAGGGCAGACATAGGTTTCTCAATAAGTGTTGTAAGTCAATTCATGAACAATCTTGCTAAGATTCACATGACAGTTGTCTATAGAATATTGAGGTACCTCAAAATGACACTTGGTAAGGGTATTTTCTTCCAAAGAATGATTGAGAGGAATATTGAGATATTTTTAGATGCAGACTGGGAAGGTTAGTGATAGATCACAAATCAACATTAGGATATTGTTCCTATGTGTGGGGAAACTTGGTGACTTGGAGAAGCAAGAAGCAATCTATTGTAGCCCCTAGTAGTGTGAAAGCTGAATTTCGAGCCATGACACGAAGAATTTGTGAAGGAATTTGGTTACCAAGATTACTGTCAGAATTAAAGGTTCCCTTGGAGCATCTTATGAAATTATATTGTGACAATCAAGCTTTCATTAGTATAGCCAAGAATCTGGTTCATCATGATCTAACTAAGCATGTGGATATAGATAGACATTTTATCAAAGAAAAGATTGAAGAAGGAATTTTTAAGGTTAGCTACACCCTGACAACCGGTCAAATTGTAAATATTCTCACAACAGCTCTTGCTCGAGCCAACTTCGAAGACTTTATAGAGAAACTTGGTATGATCAACATCTATGCATCAACTTGAGGCGGAGTGTTAAAAGTCAAGCTGTTGATTGTGTTTATTTGATTATTTTGCTTCCTTGTTATGTATTAGCTAGTGTATCTTGTTTTTTTAGGAGTTTTTATTACTTTAGGAATTTTTTTTTCTTAATTATTCTTTTCCTTCTATAAGAAGATTGAGTTCCTAATTGTCAAATCTTCTTGATTTATTTTTATTTTTTTTTCTTTAAGAGAGATTCCTTTTCGGAATTGTCTTACCATTGTAACCTATTTATTTATATCTTCTTTATTCAATAGAAAAGTAGATCACAGAAGAAATTGAGTTGGTTTTCTTTCATACTTTCATTCTTTATTTTCTTCAGGATGGAATGCCTAAGAACCTCTTGATTTGGGTTTTGAAATCAGCAACCACAATTGACTCCTTGGCCCATAAAGCACGAGCATCTTCATTTGGCCATTTTAACATAATTGGGAATTTGGTATCCCCTTCTAATGGTCTCACTTGAAGAAAAAGAGCATAATGTCTTCTAAAGTTCACATTAGAAAGCTCAATCTGTTTAACAAATGATGGTCGTCTAGAAAGATAGATTATAATCAACTGGGACACCTACCTTAGTTTCAATTTGTTGCTTCACGTCAATAATGGTTGAGGTGATCAGCTAGTAGTGCTGCTCAAGTGTTCATATAAAAAAAAAAAAATTAAGCTTAATTAGACTATATGTATATAAAGGCATGCATGTAATGTGTATTTTTGGAAAATAGTCAGGGTGCATGGCGTGCACTACTGGAGTCCAAACCCATGAGAAACATGCTTGGGTAGAACCAGAGCTAGGCAAAAAGCCTGAGCCCAAGGATCGATTCGGTCCTTGGGGAGGGGTGATCAGGCCCAGGTCGGTCCCTCCTCCAAGGCCCGGGCTTGGGACCAATCCCAGGCTCGGGCCTAGTTAATTTTAAAATACCCCTTATCAAATAACCAAAACTGCTCTAACAAATAACCAAAACTCCCTTATAATATACAAAATATATAATAAATTTCAAATACCCTTGATAAATTACAAAAACTCCCTTACATAATTATTATTACCCCTAAATATATAAAAAAAATTAGGAGGCTAAATGGATATTTACCAAGCCTACATAGGACTGGTCCCAAGACCAGTTCTATACAGGCCAGGTTCGGGCCTAGGACCAATATGGGCCCTCACAAAAGTGACGGGCCCAAGATCAATCCCAACCAAATTGGGACCAATCCTTGAGGTTCTGGGCTTTGGACCGACCGCTCGAGCCCAACTTTGCCCACCTCTAGGTAGAACTAAGGGACCAATCCCAAATTGGGACCGCTCCTTGAGGGCTCGGGCTTGGAACTGCCCAGGCCCAACTTTGCCCACCTCTAGGTAGAACTCAATCCCACAAGAAATGGGGAAGCTCAACCACATATATAGACCATAACAACCTACCAAATTGGCAATATGGGATAAATACAGCTTTAAATAGTTTCAATTTCGAGTGCTTTGTAATTTTATACTTTTAGTTTTTATACGCAATTTTGATAATACAATATTAAAATTTATTAAAATTATAAATTAAGTTGTGATATTGTGGTTTTATATTGTTATTAAGTATTGTGATCTATATGCATCAGGTTTTTTAATAACATAATAAACTACTTAAGAAATTCCTTTTGAAACTATTACTATACAAAGTTGTTATAATTATTTTTTTTAAATTAAGAATAAAAATTAACACCATAATTAATTTATCATATAGTTATGCAAACTATTGGATTTATAATTAGTTTACTAATATTTGGGCTAGGTCGGGTTAGATTCGAGTAAACCCAAATGGGGTTAGGTTTTTCTATTATATATTTTCTGTAATTGTGAGAAACCTAAGGTGTGAAAGAATAAAGAATGAGAGTAAGCTATTGTCATTATTCTTTGTAATTGTTGCAGAGTTATGATATTTAATAAAATTATCTATTTGAATGTTAGACGCGGTTCCTTATTAGAACGAATCAGGGTAAATCGTGTGTTCTGTCTTTTATTTTTTACTTTATTTGTGACGTATTTGGCTTTCAGATTCAACACAGACGATACGATATAGTTTATATACATAGATGATAGGATATCATTTAAGTATACGATAATATCACATAAATTTTTTAATAAAATTAAACTCTTTTTTTTTAATTTTTTTTTTTTGTTAATTATTGATATACTGAATTTATGTTAGCTACATTAATATGTTTAATTTTAATTTGATTAATTAACCATACATCACAAGAAAAATATAATGATAAAAGATTAAAGCTGTAACATTTAATTAATTTTGTAAGCCTATTCTTTGATCAATGAACATTGTTAATTTGCTAACTGAACTTGCTTATTTCTTAGTTTATTATTTGAAACATAATTAATTACTTATTATATGTAATAATTAATGCCATAAACTACATAGCTGGAAATCTAGCCCCTTTGAGTAGGCCTCATATTTAAAAAAAAAAAAATGATAATGTATAGGCTCAAAAAAATTACTATTAATATATATACCCAGACTTACCTTCAGATTTTTTTTAAATGAGAACTATTATATATATATAATAGTAATTTTTTTGAGCCTATATATATATATATATATATCCGGCCCACAGAAAACTTGTTATTGATATATATTCTAAGCCCACATTATATTAAAGGTTTAAAACTCTCTCAACTCTTCCTCACAACTTTACTTGTTTTTTTATAATTTTATCCCCAAAATTCTTTACTCTCTCGTTTTCTTTCTAATGTTATTCGCTCTTAAAATTTTTGAAAACTGGAATTGTTAAAGCTTTTCACTACTCAAGCTACCACAATTAGCTCCGTTTTCTGTTTTATCAATTTTAGGTATGTGTATTATTCATTTTAGGGTTGACTTATGCTTGTTTTTTAGAGGTTTTTTATTCTACTTTGATGGAAAAATGCATGGATCTTGTAAATTTGTTTTGTGTTTTGTGTTTAAGAATGTTCCTACTTTCCCAAATTAAACCTTAACTATATTTTAATGAACGCTATTCTTCACCCTTCACCCACCACTTTCCTACTTTTTAAATGTCACCATGTCTCAAAATTATTAAAGAAGTTTGAGTTATTATCTATGTTTATACCCAGAAAATTTTCCTTTTTTTTTTTTTTATTAATACATATTAAAAGTCAACACAATGTTGACTTAATTTAAGTTTTGGTTGACTTTAGCTTAGGTTAAGTCTGATCAAAGTCATAAAAAATTATATTATAATATTTGAAAGCCACAAAAAAAAAAAAAAAAAAAAGGGGAATAAAAAATTTGTGTGGAATATTTTTAGTGGATTTCCTCTGCATAAGGTTTAGTAGTTTTTTAAAAGTTTTCACTAATTGTTTGACAGACAATGGCAGAATCGCGAAGGCTCCCTCAGCAAAAATCTTATGTCTGCCACTGTTACCCATCAATGTAAAACTTATAAAACCGTACCGAGAAACTTGTAAATCAAGACCTAAACCTTGTAAAATGCACTTATACAGTATTGTAATCGTGTGTGTGAAAGAACTTCTAGTGTTTTCGAAAAAGTTTCATTAATGAAATTGGTTTTGATTTATGTGCAGAATGTGCTCCAAAATGCACATACAGATGCTCAGCCACAGCATACAAGAAACCATGCATGTTCTTCTGCCAAAATGCTGTGCAAAGTGCCTGTGTGCCCTCTGGCACCCATGGCAACAAGCGAACTTGCCCTTGCTACAACAATTGGAAGACCAAGAGAGGAGGCCCCAAATGCCCTTGATTAATTATTCACTAATTAATTAATTTAATTTTCTGTGTCACTACTATTAAATCATTATTTCTAATTATTAATTAATTAGCTTATTATTTTGCTTAATTTGTAGCCATTTTGGTATTTTGTTCTCTTATATGTGTTCTCCCTAAGCAATGGGTAATTCAAATATTAATTCATTAGTTTGGCCCTATTATTTTTAATTATTTTGCAACTCTTTCATGGATCGATAACTACTTTGGGATTCAATTTATATGCATATTGGTTTATAATTATGGATCAAAGAGTCTATATAAATTAAATAAAAGTAATTTCGAACCAGGACAGAGCCAAAAAAAAAAATTGTGGGGGCAGAGTGTAATATTAAAGAATTCAAGGGGTTATGGAAATTTTGAAGCTACATCTGAATTTCTGAAAGGAGTTAAATTAAGATTCAACTAATAAGGAGGGTCAAAGGAAATAAAGTTTAGGGTGAAAAATAATATATTTATTTATAAATTAAAAAAAAAATTGATGGACTATGAATAACTCCACCCTGGTTTTAACATTTCATTTTTTTTTTTTTTTGTGTATATAATATTCAAATTTTGATAATATAATTATTTACTACTCTACATATTCTTTTAATTCAATATGATATTAGTAGATAAGAGTTTAATTTAATTGAAGGGAAAATATTAAAATAAAAATTTTGTTCTTAGACGATGAGAAAAATCATTTAAAAATTTTAATGACCTGTACTTAAGAATTATATATCAAAAGTATATACAGTATATCCTAATCTCGATGTTTTCAAATAGTGACATTTTCACCCAAAAAGGAACTATAATATAGACAAAAATAGATATATAAAGACAAAAATACCCTTTTATGTTATATGTCTTCCAAAAATAATTTTTCCCTTTAGATTTGGGGAAATTTTTTTGGTCCACAGATTCTAATACATAACAATTTTTTCCAAGAATTCAAAATTTTAGATTAAAATATAAGTTAAGACTTAAGTTGTATCAATTACTGATGCTCTTGATTAGTTATTTATTTGGCAAAAGTTTCTTTATATCCTTTTTATGCTTGAGCAACTCAATTCTTTTTCAATCAATTAATAATATATATATAATTCAATCAAGTTCATATCATTCAATTGTGATATAAAGGTAAGGTACCATGTTACTCAAATACAATACTTTTAATTTGATTTTTGTTTCACATGATTTCACGTACAAGTGGGGCAAAGTTGAGCCCAGGCCCTCAAGGACTGATCCTAATTTGGGACCAGTCCTTGAGAGATCGAGCCTAAATTGGTTGGAATCGTTTTGGGTCTGTCACTTTTGTGAGGGCCCTGCCCAGTCCTAGGCTTGGTAAATATCAATTTAGCCTGCTAATTTTTTTATATATTTGGGATAATATAATTACGTAAGGGGGTTTTACAATTTATTAAGGGGTATTATGATATTTATTATGTATTTCATATATTATGGGAGATTTTGGTTATTTGTTAGAAGGGTTTTGGTTATTTGGTAAGTGTATTATGAAATTAATCGGGTCGGGCCTAGGACCAGGAGGAGGGATCGGCCTGGGCTCGGTCACCCCTCCCAAGGGCCCAGGTCGATCCCAGGACTGTTCCTTGGGTACAGGCCCTTTGGGCTAGGGCTTTTTGCCCAACCCTAGTTTCACGAGTACTGTTATACTTAATTTTTAAGATTATATATATATAAAGAGAGAGAGAGTAAAACCTCTCTATAGTCATAATGGGACTAACTAATTTTATTACTATGAGGAGATTATAACATAATAGAGGTGCAGTTACAAAAATTATTGTTTTGATTTCTTATTTTATAATTCATGTTTTAATAGTATAGTATTAGGATTTCAATTCATATTTTAATAGTATTAAGATTTCAATTTAGCACTTCAATTGCCTACTTTTGAAATGGATAGAAGATCTGTCTTGGAACTAGCAAAGATCGATATCATTGGTGGAACTGTAAATACAGTTGATGCATGATCAATTGATGTGAAACCACATACAATTACTAATGGTTTTAAGCACTGTAAAATTAGGATCCTCAGTGTCGAGGAATTGCAAGTTACAAATAAAGTGGATGAGGAGAATAAAAGAGTCATTGCAGAATTGAGGGATCAGATTCGACATCTTTACTACACTAATCAAATGAATATTAATGTCTTCCTCGATCATCCAAATGAGCAATAAATCCTTTATACATTAACCAAAGAAGAAATTAGTGCTACACTTTGGCAAGAGGAGAAAGGCAATAATCCTAAGGATGATAGTAAAGAAATACAAAAGGTTTCTTACTATGAAGCTCTAAACATGCTTGAGAAGAGCTAAAAATATTTTTGCTTCAACAAAAAAGTGTCCATGCTAGCGAGTTATTGAGTACTCGTAAAGTAAAAGATATAACAACAACTCTAAAATATAAATCATTGTCCCAAATAAATTTAGATAAATATTTTACTTTATCTTAAACCTTTAATGTAACATAACATATATATTTTTTATAATATATAGATAATTATTACTATGTAGAGACAACTTTCTTTAAAACGAGAATTAGAAAAATTATAACTAATTACAATGTAAAGTTAATTTTTATTTATAACTATCCTAAATTAAAACTAGATTTTTTTATGATTATATAAAGTTTATTCTCATAAAGAGTATCACTATAGAGAGATTTTACTCTATATATATATATATATATATATATTGCATTTCTAAAATGATTTTGAGATATAATTTGGGTATGTCTTATTGTTTTTCCAAATTTTAAATACAAAGGTAATATTTAAAAAGAAAAAAATCACTGTTTTAAAACACAGGCCTTGACCTCGTCAAGGGCTCGAGTCTCGGGTTAAGCGATGCAATCGTGGAGTCAGATCGATGACATCATCATTTAAACCCTTTCACTGTTATCTTCACAAGCTTAATTTAATTACTCTAACTCAAAAAACAAATTTTTGGATTCTTCCAGAATCTCATAAACTCTTTTCAGTACTCAGTCTCCCCAACTAATAAAAGTTCACATTTTTTTCTTTGATCAATTTCTTATCTGGTTAAAATCTTTCAACTCTAGCTCAAAGACATACACATTAAGCTCCAAGATGAAATCAACCAGACAAAACAAAACAGACCCAGAAACATAAAACACACAAAAGACAAAAATTCAATTACCCTTTAATATTCTCTAGCCAATTTTTTCTCAAAATAACAAGATTAAACAAACAAACAAACAAGTAACATGGGTTACCAGCTTCCTGTCTCTAACTCTAATGGTTGAGGAGAGAATAAGCTTGTTAAAAGAAGGGCGTGGTATTTGTGAAAACAGTCAGAAGAAGTTATGACCTTTAAGTATACGAGTTTCCAGATCTAATTCTTCTTCTTCTTCAGTCTCTCTTTGTTGTCTTCTTCTTCTTCTAGTCAAAAGGCTTAAACACAAAACCAAAAAAATAAAGTCCAATGTTCTATGTTTGCTCAAGAATGAATCAATGAAACACAAAGTCACAAACCCTAACAATAATGAAAGAGAAACGGGGGAGGCCGATTGTAATGGGTTGACCGACAATTTAAGTCAACGGAGCGTCGGAGCGAAGAATCAAGATTGAAGATGAAGAACGAATTGTGAACAAAGAAGAACAAAGACTAAAAAATATTAGGGATTTTCGTTTCAAGTGACCTGATTTTGTTCACAGGGCGGTTGAAGAGGCGGTTCGCCCCTGTTTCACGAGCTCAAATCTGGTCCAATCCAGGTCACAAACTATTAGTGTTTTGCTAGGGTGTGAAACGAGCCGAGCCGAGCGAGTCAAGCTTTTGGCTTATCGAGCTTGGCTTGTTTACACACGTGTCGAGTTCGGCTCAAGCCTGACGAGCCTCAAAATTGAGACTCGAGCTCGAGCCGGCTCGATAGCGAGCTCGCGAGCCTATCGAGCTCGAGCTCGATAAGGCTCGATCAAACCACCATTTATCGGGTTGATGAGCCAAGTTTCCTTTTTTACAGAATTTACCTGCGTACAACATTTCATATTACAATCCAATTTGAATTAACCATGACAGTTTGAATATTACAAATGTCTATTACCTTAAAAAATCAAAAAACAGTTCTGAATATATAAATAACATTCTTAGGAGTACATATACAATCCACCAATCAAAATACTATCCACCGTAGTCTGCAGTAGGCCTACTCTCGAGAAAACCACAATTTCCCCTTGCCTTTAGAAAATGTTCAATTTAAAAGTATTTTTTAAGGTAAAATGAGAAAAAAAATGTATAACATGAAACAAAAGCAAAGAAATAAAAGTTTTACCTATACATGCCTCCTACCACAGCCAAACCATGCACTAAATCCCAGGAATTATGGGATAGGAAGGTTGATCTCCAACAGTTGCTCTCTTCTTGAAAATGAAAGGAGGAGTAATTGAAGTTAGTTAGTATAAATATAAAGTAATAAGAAATTAATAAAAACAATATTCAAATAAGTATGTAACCTACTTTACATCATTTCTTACCCATTCAATGTCTTGCTCCAATCACATCCACATAAGAGCATCTCCACCGTGTTGGGAGCCAACGACGACGGTAGTGTCAATAACCCTACTGCCGACGCTGAAAGCAGACTCAGAAGCAATGTAGTAATAGGAATGGCTAATATGTCACGAGCCATGGTAGACAAGATAGGGAACTTTGTTGAATTAGCCTTCCACCAGGTCAAAGCATCAAATGTCGTAGCATCCCAACACATTTATGGCATCCCTCTCCCAGGTAACCGTCTAACTCTGATTTCGTTGGCTCAACCATCTCAACCCCATCCAGATACTCACTAAAATCATCCCAATCATCGCCATCTCTGCCGCTGCCCCTGACCCCCTCACCAACCTCCTGAACTGCACCCCTGTAGATGCAAAAGCACGGGCAGCTGTCGATGCTTTACTGGATCAACATACTCCCTATATACCTCATACAAGGATCTCGAACAACATCCATATTTTCCCGCGATTCAACTTAAGGATACATCTTAGGGACCCCATCAATTACCCTCATCTTCAGTCTGGGATCCAATAGCAGCCACACCCATCAATAGATTACATTCTCCCCAATATTTGTCAAACTTTTCTTTCATTTTCCAAATCATGGTCTGTATAAACTGATCTCCATCCCGACTCTTATTATCCAACATAATTTTTATTGACAAACTGTGTTTAGAAACAAGTTTGATGTCGGTAATCATCCCGATATCAGATTCGACCCAGACCTAAACACCTCAAAATAGGACAAATTTTCTCAACTTGTCCCAATCTCTCCTTGGGACTAAGATAACTCAAATCCCTCTTCTTCAAACAAGGGAAAACGCGCCTAAATTGCATGCCGTTGTCAACATATAATATGTTGAATTCCATCGCGTTTTGCAATCAAGAATAGCTTGCGAAATGGCATCGGCGTTGTTGAACAATCTCTGAAAACATCTTTAGTCTACTCTCCGATGAATTGATATACGACACGGTATCACGGATGTCCTAATAATGTGTCTAATCTGATGAAGACCATCTTGAACAACCAGGTTCAAGATATGTGCACAACACCTCACATGAAACATCTTGCCTCACATTGAGTTCCCCATAGCTTGGAAATTATCTTTCAACACTTTTACTCAACATCATTGCTTGAAGGATTATCCATCAATATCGTGTGGCCTTAGCTTCAATTCCCACTCATCAAACACTTGAAAATTGCATCAACAATGGCAACACCAGAAACGGGGAGGAGGGAAATTAATAAAGTTCAACACCCGTCTATAAACTTCCAATGATCATCAATCCAATGCCCAGTCAAAACCATGTATTCATCCTCTGGTTGCCTGAATGCCATAGATCTGTGGTCAGACTTATCTTCCTAACACCCTTCAATAGGGTCAGCAACTTCTGTCTCCACTTCAAACACTTTCATACAATCATTCTTACAAGTATTACGGGATATGGAGTCCATTCAGGAATCCCGTATTCATCATATTGTTCAACCCCTCTTCCTCCACAATGAAAATGGATGCTCATGCATCAGCACCCAATGTGCAATAAATTCCCTCATCTTCAGCATACTGAATTGGCCCGTAGAGCAGGCAGGACATTAGAGCCACCCTGAGAATTGGAAGGGGGGAAATTATTTGTTGTTGCCTCAAGTGAGTTGTTCTCTTTGCACACCTTTCAAATGTCTGTTGAATTGTGTTGTGCTTCCACTGGCAGTGATTTTCAACTTTGTTTTACAATGAATGCACTCTCCCCTTTATACCACAGGAGAAACCACCTCCGTAAATCTGACCACAAACTGATGTCTTCGTTCTCTTCTTCCTCTCTAGTTGATTGTCATTCTCAACATTTTCGGGGCTACTCACACTTGCTCGGTACCACCGTGCTCCATAAATGTTACGCCGATCAACTTCTTACCGTAATACAATCGTCGACGTCATCCAATGTAGGGGTGCTTGAGGAACTGTCTGCCGATGCCATACCTACAATTAAAAAATGAATTAACCGCTATCGTTAGACAATATCATAAAGTTAAAATAATATATAATTGACATAATATATATTCATTTACAAAATATATACCCAAAATGGTTTCTTCAATCAATGCAATAATAATATACAAACTGTAACTATCAGGGACGTGAGATTTAGCACAAGTAAACTAACAGGTATGTATATCAGTTGCGCAAGTTACAGATTTGGCTTGGCTCTTACGATATTATTAACAAAGCAACCCAATGAAGATTAAAATTGATCTAGAAGGTTCAAACACACTGATCAACTTCCAGAGAGATTTTTCTCAATTCCTCCAGCCTCAATAGCTAGTACATTTATCCAAATTGGCTAACATCACATAGATATAAAAATCCTATTTTACAAGAGATGCGACAGAATTACTAAAACTTGAAAGGATAGGTACTTCAAATTCTTCATAAATTAACAATTAAGGGAAACAGCATGAAATAAATAATCAAGACTCAAACCACCAGAAACAATTGCAAAAAGCAAACTACATTGACATTAACATATAAGTATCGGTTTTAATGCAAATAACAGACAAGAAACTCAGAAGTCAAAAAAGTGAATTTCAAAGTGAAGTATACAAGCCACTGTATGAACACAATCCTCGTTCCAGCAATTTGCATCCTCAACTTTCAAGTTTACAAGGTTAATGAAGCAGTTAATTCTTATTCTCTTCTCACAAGGAGAAATGCCGTTTCATGTGCAACAAATTAGGAAGTTTTAGAAGCCGATAAATTGTAATTTCCTGCTGCTTAAAATACCGACGGTCCTCTTCATCAACTAGAACAAGGTTCAAGTAACACTTCACACTGAATTTGTTGTTAATATGCGATGAGTTGGTGTCAACTTATAAGGGCTAGAAACAGTCTGATTGGAATTGATTCATCTGTAAAGCAAGAATGAATTTATAGCAAATGCATCCACCAACTCATCGAAATACATAATTTGCGGTACATCATTTTCACTTCTCTAAAGCATAAAACAAAAAAACCTGGAAGTTTCAGAGTGTTGGGCCTCCTTTTCCGGTTGCCGAGATCGGAGATGGCGACGGAGATTACCGATTTCAGAGTGTTTGGTTCGCTATTTGGGATTTGGGGGTATTTGGGATTTAGGGCAAGAACTGAAATTGAAGCTCTGTTTGCAATATCGTGTTATTTCAAATTTGCACTTTGGGGGGAAACTGTCATTTTAAAAAAAAAAATTTCACTATAAAATATCAGTTTAATACCTAATAGTTTAAAAAATCAGCAAAACACCCTGTGAAGTGTACAGTGCTTAATCGAGCCAGACCAGGCTCGTGAGCCCAAGAGCCGAGCTTCACTGTGTTCAAACTCGACTCGGTTAACGAATCGAGTTCGAGTTGAGTTGAACCGAGCCTTATCGAGCCGAGCTCTAAACGAGCTTTTATCGAGCCGAGCCGAGTCGGCTCGTGAGCCTGCTCAGCTCGTTTACAGTCCTAAGTTTTAGCATCGCCCAGACCGGACAGGTGACCGGCTCCTGGTCAAACCGGTCGATTTGATCCGAGTTTTAGAACAGAGAAAAAATTACGGCTGCATTTAGTTTCCTTATTTCACCAATATCTTATCCTTATTACAATTACAAATGCGATTTTGTTTTTTTTATTTTCAAAATCATATTCTAAATTAAGAAACTATTTTAAACTCTATAGGTTTGTTAATTAACAAAAACACCCCAACAAAAAAATTTATAAATTGACAAAACACTTTCACGCACCCATAATTGCAAATTCTGACAACTATCGTCGGTGGTAGCAAGAATCTGTCACAATCATGCCCTACTGATCGGTAATGTGCCGATTTGGTCTTTTTCGACCAGATCCACCGTAGATCTAGCAAAAAATGTTAGATTTGGCCACCAACGATGGCCATGACCGTCAATGACGGCCATATCTTTGGCCGTCATTGACGGTCAGATCTGACATTTTCTAGTTAGATCCACCATAGATCTGGCCAAAAAAGTCAGATTAGTGAACGACTGGCTAGATCCGATCAGTCGTGCCCCATAACGCCAGATTCTGGCCAGATCTCAACATAATAAAACAAACACACCCAATATTTACAAAGGGAGGGAAATTAAGAAACCAAAGAAAAAAAATACAGGCTAAATTAACTTATCAACAATCAAGTCACTCATAGGATAAAGAGCAATTTTCCGAATTTTTTTATTGTATAATAATAAATTATATCCAAGTTATCTTTACAATTATTCATATTTGTTTCTCCTAATATAGAAATCTCTGGTTTATTGATGATTTAGACGATGTTTATATTTAAAGAGAAAATGGGTCAATTTAGAGTACAATTGCGGTTAAAAATAATATTTTAAACACACCATGGAGAAGAAAGTATGAAAAGTTTTTAAAACAAACTTTCAAAAAAAAAAAATAATAATAATAAAAAAAAACTTGCAAGTTTGGAGACGTAAAAATCTACCTGTACGGAAAGAGGGACTGATCCCGTGAGGTCGAGGCCACTAGCGATTTGCTGCACCTGCATAGGTAAGAAAACAAGCGTAAAGCAAACGAGAAACATCAGGGTGGTGTTTGCCGTTGGCACTTCGACTCTTAAGTCAGCAAGGCTGAGTGAGGCTAGTTTAGTGAGGATTAGGGAGAAGAAAAGTTACCGAGAGTCTAGTTAGGGACTGTGACTACGGCTGTAATGCGAAGTTCTCAAGAGGGGGAACTTCAGGGTCTGAAGGTGTAATGTCTCTGTCCTTTGTGAAAGGGTTAGCCTTTGCTTAAATAGCGACTGCATGTTCTCTGAATCCTGGTGGGACTGGGAGTCCTTGCAGCGGTGGTCTTCCTAAAGAGTGGAGCCTTTGGCTCCCTTATCTCAATAGGAAAAGGAGTCCCAGTATGCCTTAGGATACGGACGTTAGACGAATTGGTATAACAATTGACTTCTTTAGTAGAGTTCAAGTAGTATTGTCGTTCGTAGAAGACTGTGGGCTTAATTATTAACAAAAGCACCCCAATGAAGATTAAATTGATCTAGTAAGGTTCAAACCCACTGTCACTTCCAGAGAGATTTTCTTCAATTCCTCCAGCCTCAATAGCTAAGTACATTTATCCAAATTGGCTAACATCACATAGTATAAAAATCCCTATTTTTACAGATGT
Organism: Pistacia vera; assembly: GCF_008641045.1. NCBI lineage: Eukaryota > Viridiplantae > Streptophyta > Magnoliopsida > Sapindales > Anacardiaceae > Pistacia > Pistacia vera. The sequence continues at coordinate 1,071,503 of NW_022196690.1, read as the reverse complement.
CTGACAGAATTACTTAAAACTTGAAAGGATATTACTTCAAAATCTTCAATAATTAACAATTAAGGGAAACACATGAAAAAATAATCAAGACTCAAACCACCAGAAACAATTGCAAAAACAAACTACACTTGACATTAACATACAGTATCGTTTTAATGCAAATAACAGACAAGAAACTCAAGAGTCAAAAAAGTGAATTTCAAGTGAAGTATACAAGCCACTGTAGAACCCAATCCTCGTTCCAGCAATTTGCATCCTCAACTTTCAAGATTTACAAGGTTATATGAAGCAGTTAATATTCTATTCTCTTCTCACAAGATGAAATGCCGATTTCATGTGCAACAATTAATTGAAGTTTCTAGAAGCCGATAAATTGTAATTTCCTGCTGCTTAAATACCGACGGTCCTCTTCATCAACTAGAACAAGGTTCAAGTAACACTTCACACTGAATTTGTTGTTAATATTGCGATGAGTTGGTGTCACTTATAAGGGCTAAGAACAGTCTGATGGAATTGATTCATCTGTAAAGCAGAATGATTTATAGCAAATGCATCCACCAACTCATCGAAATACATAATTTGCGGTACATCATTTTCACTTCTCTAATCCTCCTCCTACCACAGCCAAACCATGCACTAAATCCCAGGAACTTATGGGATAGGAAGGTTGATCTCCAACAGTTGCTACTCTTCTTGAAAATGACAAAGGAGGAGTAATTGAAGTTTAGTTAGTATAAATATAAAGTAATAGCTAAATTTAATAAAAACAATATTCAATATAAGTATGTAACCTACTTTACATCATTTCTTTACCCCATTCAATGTCTTGCTCCAATCACATCCACATAAGAGCATCTCCACCGTGTTGGGAGCCAACGACGATCGGTACGTGTCAATAACCCTACTGCCGACGCTGAAAGCAGACTCAGAAGCAATTGTAGTAATAGGAATGGCTAATATGTCACGAGCCATGGTAGACAAGATAGGGAACTTTGTTGAATTAGCCTTCCACCAGGTCAAAGCATCAAATGTCGTAGCATCCCCAACACATTTATGGCATCCCTCTCCCAGGTAACAGTCTAACTCTGATTTCGTTGGCTCAACCATCTCAACCCCATCCAGATACTCACTAAAATCATCCCAATCATCCGCCATCTCTGCCGCTGCCCCTGACCCCTCACCAACCTCCTGAACTGCACCCCCTGTAGATGCAAAAGCACGGGCAGCTGTCGATGCTTTACTGGCATCAACATACTCCCTATATACCTCATACAAGGCATCTCGAATAACATCCATATTTGCCCGCGATTCAACTTAAGGATACATCTTAGGGAACGCCTATTCAATTACCCTCATCTTCAGTCTGGGATCCAAAATAGCAGCCACACCCATCAATAGATTACATTCTCCCCAATATTTGTCAAACTTTTCTTTCATTTTCCAAATCATGGTCTGTATAAACTGATCTCCATCCCGACTCTTATTATCCAACATAATTTTTATTGTACATACTTGTTTTAGAAACAAGTTTGATGTCGGATAATCACTCCCTGATATCAGATTCGACGCAGCACTAAACACCTTCAAAATAGGACAAATTTTCTCAACTTTGTCCCAATCCTCCTCCTTGGGACAATAATGATAACTCAAATCCCTCTTCTTCAAACAAGGGAAAACGCGCCTAAATTGCATTGCCGTTGTCAACATATAATATGTTGAATTCCATCGCGTTTTGCAATCAAGAATAAGCTTGCGAAATGGCAATCGGCGTTGTTGAACAATCTCTGAAAACATCTTTAGTCTACTCTCCGATGAATTGATATACGACACGGTATCACGGATGTCCTCAATAATGTGTCTAATCTGATGAAGACCATCTTGAACAACCAGGTTCAAGATATGTGCACAACACCTCACATGAAACATCTTGCCCTCACATATGAGCTTCCCCATAGCTTGGAAATTATCTTTCAACACTTTTACTACAACATCATTGCTTGAAGGATTATCCATCAATATCGTGTGGACCTTAGCTTCAATTCCCCAATCCATCAAACACTTGAAAATTGCATCAACAATGGCAACACCAGAACGGGGAGGAGGGAAATTAATAAAGTTCAACACCCGTCTATTAAACTTCCAATGATCATCAATCCAATGCCCAGTCAAAACCATGTATTCCATCCTCTGGTTGCCTGAATGCCATAGATCTGTGGTCAGACTTATCTTCCTAACACCCTTCAATAGGGTCAGCAACTTCTGTCTCTCACTTTCAAACACTTTCATACAATCATTCTTACAAGTATTACGGGATATCGGAGTCCATTCAGGAATCCCGTACTTCATCATATTGTTCAACCCCTCTTCCTCCACAATAGAAAATGGATGCTCATGCATCAGCACCCAATGTGCAATAAATTCCCTCATCTTCAGCATACTGAATTGGCCCCGTAGAGCAGGCAGGACATTAGAGCCACCCTGAGAATTGGAAGGGGGGAAATTTATTTGTTGTTGCCTCAAGTGAGTTGTTCTCTTTGCACACCTTTTCAAATGTCTGTTGAATTGTGTTGTGCTTCCACTGGCAGTGATTTTCAACTTTGTTTTACAATGAATGCACTCTCCCTTCCTTATACCACCAGGGAGAACCACCTCCGTAAATTCTGACCACACAACTGATGTCTTCGCTCTCTTCTTCCTCTCTAGTTGATTGTCATTCTCAACATTTTCGGGGCTACTCACACTTTGCTCGGTACCACCTGTGCTTCCATAAATGTTACGCCGATCAACTGCTCTTACCGTAATACAATCGTCGACGTCATCCAATGTAGGGGTGCTTGAGGAACTGTCTGCCGATGCCATACCTACAATTAAAAAATGAATTAACCGCTATCGTTAGACAATATCATAAAGTTAAAATAATATATAATTGACATAATATATATTCATTTTACAAAAATATATACCCAAAATGGTTTCTTCAATCAATGCAATTATATATATACAAACCTGATAACTTATCAGGATGACGTGAGATTTAGCACAAGTAAACTAACAGGTATGTATATCAGTTGCGCAAGTTACAGATTTGGCTTGGCTCTTACGATATTATTAACAAAAGCAACCCAATGAAGATTAAAATTGATCTAGTAAGGTTCAAACACACTGATCAACTTCCAGAGAGATTTTTCTTCAATTCCTCCAGCCTCAATAGCTAAGTACATTTATCCAAATTGGCTAACATCACATAGATATAAAAATCCCTATTTTTACAAGAGATGCTGACAGAATTACTTAAAACTTGAAAGGATAGGTACTTCAAAATTCTTCAATAATTAACAATTAAGGGAAACAGCATGAAATAAATAATCAAGACTCAAACCACCAGAAACAATTGCAAAAAGCAAACTAACATTGACATTAACATACAGTATCGGTTTTAATGCAAATAACAGACAAGAAACTCAAGAGTCAAAAAAGTGAATTTCAAAGTGAAGTATACAAGCCACTGTATGAACCACAATCCTCGTTCCAGCAATTTGCATCCTCAACTTTCAAGATTTACAAGGTTTTATGAAGCAGTTAATATTCTATTCTCTTCTCACAAGGATGAAATGCCGATTTCATGTGCAACAATTAATTAGGAAGTTTCTAGAAGCCGATAAATTGTAATTTCCTTCTGCTTAAAATACCGACGGTCCTCTTCATCAACTAGAACAAGGTTCAAGTAATACTTCACACTGAATTTGTTGTTAATATTGCGATGAGTTGGTGTCAACTCATAAGGGCTAAGAAACAGTCTGATATTGATTCATCTGTAAAGCAAGAATGAATTTATAGCAAATGCATGCACCAACTCATCGAAACACATAATTTGCGGTAAATCATTTTCACTTCTCTAAAGCATAAAACAAACAAACATGGAAGTTTCAGAGTGTTGGGCCTCCTTTTCCGGTTGCCGAGATCGGAGATGGCGACAGAGATTACCGATTTCAGAATGTTTGGTTCGCTATTTGGGATTTGGGGGTATTTGGGATTTAGGGCAAGAGCTGAAATTGAAGCTCTGTTTGCAATATCGTGTTATTTCAAATTTGCACTTTGGGGGGAAACTATCATTTTTTAAAACTTTTTTCACTATAAAATATCAGTTTAATACCTAATAGTTTAAAAAATCAGCAAAACACCCTGCGAAGTGTACAGTGCTTAATCGAGCCGGACCAGGCTCGCGAGCCCACTAGCCGAGCCAGGCTCTCGAGCCCACGAGCCGAGCTTCACTGTGTTCGAACTCGACTCGGTTAACGAATCGAGTTCGAGTCGAGTCGAACCGAGCCTTATCGAGCCGAGCCGGACAGTCCTACACGGGGCCATGATAGGAGTAAAGTAACAGAAACACAATTATGAAAATCGTTTTCCAGAGCTTTAAGAAGATGGTTCTATGAATAATTGTGGCAACAGATAATAAACTGAAGGGAGACTGATCAAGACATTCAAGAAATTTAATTAAGAGAATTGCCAGTTAAAATTCTTCATACTTCCTTATAATCAACAATAATCCGTTTGGTTAGTTATTTAGAGTAACATTCTATGCTATTTAGCATTTTTGGAAAATATGACAGAATTATGAGAAGTTTTTGGTACATTTCTTAATAGCATTTTCTAAAAATATTTAGATTATTTTTAACCCCTTAAGTTTGTTAATTTAACTAAACACTTCCACAATAAAAGTTTATAAATTGACAAAAACACCCTCACCCACCCACATATTGCCGACAGTTGGCCACTACCGTTGGAAGGTGGCCATAATGGCGCATGATTGGCTGGATCTGGTCGGTTGCGTGCTGATCTAGCCTTTTTCGGTCAAATCCACCATAGATCTAACCAGAAACGGCCAGATCTACAGCCACAAATCTCTGGTCGGCCAAGATATGGTTGTTGTCAATAGCCAGATCTGGCCAAATCTAGTCGTCAACAGCTAGATGTTTGGCCATCGTTAAGGCAGAGGCAGCGACAACGGCGATGAGTGTTGGTGGGTGATAGTGGCTCGGGTGGGCGAAGGTGCTTTGGTAATTTTAAAACTTTTATTGAGAAAAATAATTGCTAATGTTTTGAGTTGAATAGGATATTTAAATTTTGAAGAATATTAAAACAAATGCATTTTTGGGTTTCTAGGATAGGATGTTGGAATAGGATAAGGGGAAAAAATTGTGCCAAACGGACGCATAATATTAATTAAAACTTAGGTGCGTAATTATTTTTTTATTTTATTTTATTTTTTTCAAATTGCATAAAGCCCATCATCCAATCTATGGTTCGTTATGTTATCAGTTAACAGTTAGAAGAAAACACGCCCAAGTCTTTGCTTCATTAGAACAAGTAGTTGCTGGGCTACCAAATAGTCCATACTAGGGATGTATATGAGCCGAGCCGAGTATCTCGGTACTCGAGCTCGGCTCGTGATGAACAGTAGCGAACTCGAGCTCGAGCCAAGCTTAGTCGAGCTTCAATATTCGTGTTCAAGCTCGAGCTCGCGAGTATGAAGTTGCACTCAAGCTCGAGCTCGAGCCTAATCGAGCTCGGTATAGTTGCAAATTACTGTATGTCAGCAATATATATATATATCACCTGTCACCTCATTTTCTCTTTCTTCTTCTCACCCGTCACCTTATCTTTTTTTTTTTTCTCTCTTTCTCCTCGTCCTCTTCTCTTTCTGCCTTATTCTCTTCTCTTTTCTTACTTCTTTAGATCTTCTCCTTCATCTTTTTTTTTTTTTTTTTCTTTCTCCCCATCCTCTTCTCTTTCTTCTTTACTTCTTCCATATTCTCTTCTCTATTCTCACCTCCTCTTCTCTTTCTTCTTCTACTTCTTCAGATTTTCTCCTTCATTTTTTTTCTTTCACATTCTAAGCTCTAATGGAACCGAAGATGAATGAAGGTGAAAGAGAAGATGAATGAATTTGGATTTTTGAAGCCGAAAGAAACAAAAAGAAACATATTAGTTTGGCTAGTTTTATGTCCAGTCCAGTTTGACTGTGGATCTGCTACTGTTTAAGCAGAGAGTTAGGACTTAGGATTTAGGGTTGAATGAAAAAATCCCAAATGGGTTTTGAGTTTTTGTTTGAGCTTTGAAATGGGTTTATCGTTTTTGTCTGTGAATGGGTCATGGGTGTTGTTTGTAATTTTGACAACTTAAAAATAAAACAACTTTTGAAATCTTGCAAATTGGCCCCTGAAACTCGTTTAAGCTCGCGAGCTCGACTAGCCGAGCTCAGATCAGATCGAACTCTACTCGCTACTGTTCACGAGCTGCTCGAGCTCGAGCTCGACTCGACTGGTTTCGAGTCGAACTCGAGCTTATGACAAGCCGAGCTCAAGTAGCTCGCAAGCTACTCGGCTCGTGTCTCATCCCTAGTCCATACACATTACTCAATAGTAATGAACCAAATTGATTTCTAGTTCGACAATATTATTCTATAGCAATTAAATGCATGCATATTAATATACTTGTTTTTTTTAACCAAAAACACATATAAAACATTAAATTATTAAAAGAATTGTTTTGGAATTAAAAACAGTAGTCATGATTCCATTTTGATCTTGTTGATACTGTTTATAGCTTGGGCTCTGTTGATTTCTATATAAATGGAGCTTTATAGAAGAACCCCACAAGGGTTTTAGAGGTTCTAGTTAATTTTGTAGTTGGTATTATGCATGGTTACCAAACTTTTGCTTCATGCATACATAGTTTGATACATATATATGTACATGTGTGTGAAAATAATTGTGTTATAGTCTTGTAACATAGGCTGCCTTGCAGCTGAGTCTCCTAGAGTTCAGCTTGTTTAATGACGTACTTTGTATCTTTTACCTCTCCTTCTGTTATAAATAAATAATAATCTTCTGTTGTTATATTAATTATGCAGTCTCTCTTCTACTGTTATTATAATCTGCATAATTCTCTCTAGGTGTTTTGGGTACGTAATGGATAATTATATTAATTGTTTAAGCTGCAAATACGCGGCAGGACCCAACAGCAAGCTATACAGTTCCTAAACACTTATAGGAGTAAGATTTAATTATAAATTTGTGTTATCTATGAAACTAGTTAATTAGAGATTAATTTGTAGATCACTTCATGTTTCATAAAGTATCTCTGCTCAGTCTTGGCTTCGGCTCATGAATGTGTGTTGGCGAGGAAGAGGTTTTCTGGAAATTGCAAAATCGGCTGAAGATTCTCAAGTGGATATTAATTTTTTATACAGGATTATGAATATGAAGGCAAATTGAGCACAAGATTTCTTACTTCTTAGTAACTTATAAAGATAAAATTATCTTAGAGATTGTTTCTTCTTTGTTTTTACTTAAACTTTAATATTTAGCTAGACTCGTACATCAGTTAATTCTTTCTTTCTCCTTTTTACTTTTTCCCGTCATTTAGGATGGAGTTTTCACTACAGTACATAGTATCAATTTGCAGTAACACAGATATCAGCAGACTAAGTTTGGAAACCACAAAAATTAATGAAAAGAATAATCAACAGTTTGGTAACTGCATGCTACGTTTTCAACAAAGTTTTGTGAGATTATTCACCATAGACTGAATCCATGAATATAATGCTACTCTTTATTCCTTGTAAACCTTCAAACGAGATTAGGATAGAAGAAGATAAGGTTTTCCTTGTGGCATTCATGATATACTCTTCAAAAAGTGAAAGATACAAAAGAGAAAAAAAATCATGTTCTCTAATTAATTAGATATCTTCTTGATCTTTCTTTGAGTATAGCCTCTCAGGCATTCTTGATCATAAATTTGGAAGCCTGTATGGGACCTTTTAAAAATTCGTTTCAATATATTCATAGATATCCATGTTCTATATCTCACTTATGTGAGGAAGAACTGACATGACACATGCTTTACCTAGAACATTTGATAGGAATAAATAACCCATCGTCAAAGAATATCCTGCCATTTGCATTCGCAGATGACCTTGCCTTTTCGATTCACACATAAAGAATATTATTTTTCCAATCTCAAAAACATAAATATGCTAATGAATTTCGACACATATCGGACTACCCTGCAAGACAAATTCTGTCTTTGCAGCCTTCTGAAAACTCTTGACAATGCAAAATCTTATCCCCTTCTTCATCTGTCTAATAGGTTGATGACAGGAAAGGAGAGGAAGATTATTGTCTTCTCGATCTCTGGTTAGATAAAATTTCATTCATCTTAGTTGAATATTGGTTACACTAATATTTAAAAGCTACCACATCAACTAAAATGAGTTGATTGAGTTAATTGATTTCATATTTATTATTACCAGAATTATATTTTAAAAAATAAAAAGTGAAAAATTAGAACCTGTTCAAATAGCAAGCTAGGATTATCACCAAAAAAAAAAAAAAGTAAAAAAAAATAAAACCGAAATTCTATAATCAAATATTCACATCTCTAGAGTTATCACGAACAGATCAAAGGGAAGTTACAATCAAGAAAAGGTTCTAAATAATCCATTTTGGAGCATCTATTATCTTAAATAATTGAGAATACCTTTTTTCTTATGAATAAAGTGAAAAATGAGATATTAACAAGCTCTTTTTACCAAATGGAATTGTAACTGAATTAATCTTTTTCTCAGAGAAAGAACAAAGTGTTCAGTGCCCTGAAGTGCTGCTTTTTATACCAAATGGATTTGTAACCAATTAATACTGGAATGGTAACTGAATTAATCTTTTCTCAGAGAAAGAATATAAAAGATCCATACACTGACACACAACCAGAAAAATTAGCCCAGTTGATAAAAATAACTCATTTTTTATAATTTTTGGGCAGGCACTTTGTTCTTCACTCTAGATTCCTCCATAATTACTTCACCATTGGAGTTACTGCCTTTTGTGATATTACTGTGTAAGTTTTGAATGGAATCATAAAAAGTTGAAGAATAATTGGAAGGCCAATTTTCTTCCTTTTTTCTAGCTTTCCCACTATACTGAAATTTACAAGAAATCTATTCTTAATTATCTTAATCAGATTTATGATTAATAAAGTGGGAGCTTTGTGATGNATTTATGTGAGGAAGAATTGACATGACACATGCTTTACCTAGAACATTTGATAGGAATAAATAACCCATCTTCAAAGAATATCCTGCCATTTGCATTTGCAGATGACCTTGCCTTTTCGATTCACACATAAAGAATATTATTTTTCCAATCTCAAAAACATAAATATGCTAATGACTACACATATCAGACTACCCTACAAGACAAATTCTATCTTTGCAGCCTTCTGAAAACTCTTGATAATGCAAAATCTTATCCCCTTCTTCATCTATCTAATAGATTGATGACAGGAGAGGAGAGGAAGAATATTGTCTTCTCGATCTCTGCTTAGATAAAATTTAATTCATTTTAGTTGAATATTGGTTACACTAATATTTAAAAGCTACCACATCAACTAAAATGAGTTGATTGAGTTAATTGATTTCATATTTATTATAACCAGAATTATATTTTTAAAAATAAAAAATGAAAAATTAGAACCTGATCAAATAGTAAGCTAGGATTATCACCAAAAAAAAAAAAAAAAAAAAAAAAAAAAAAAAAAAAAAAAAAAAAAAAAAAAAAAAAGATGAAAAATAAATTGTGGTGACATGGCTTGTGTTTTGCCACGGTGGAGTCAATTAAAATTGGGTGAGTCAAAGGGTGCAACGACGTCGTTTTATGATGAGCTAAAGAGGGTTTTTTCAACTCATTCGATCCAGCCCTCATTTCTCTTCTCTAACTTCATTTGTTCCAGAATGTGCTAATGGGAGACGAAATCTGATACTCATCTATGGCTGGAAATCCTTGGGGTTCCAAATGGAGGCTGATCCTGGAGATGACTGATGTATAAATTGATTTCATCTAATATGGATTCGCAGCAAGGGGAAAAGAGAAGAAAGCTAGGGTTTCTTTGGGTTGTATTCTTCCTTGCTCATTCTGTTTTCTTTGTTCAATACTCTGTAAATTGTCTACTTGACTGTGATAGTAATGACATCCTATTTACGCCTTGAAGAGTGGATGTAGGCTACCCAGCCAAACCACTATAATTCCTTGTGTTGATCTTTATCTCTTTACTTAATCTGCTGTTTGGTTAAATGCTTGATGATTCATTGTTGTTAATCTGTGATTACTTTCATGTTTGGGGATTGGTAGTTAACCAAAGAATCGGAATCNTTGGTACCAAGACAAACACAACAAAAACTACTCTTCTTTGTAAACTTACACTGCTAATTAATGGCCTTTCAGGCTCGTCAGGCAGATCATTACAACCGCCTTGCTAAGGTTGGCAGGGAAGGCTTTGCTCTGTTGGAAGAGCTCGAATTTATCCGCCCACCGAAGAAGTTTGGGAACAGGCATCAACCCCCTCAAGCACATCCTCAGCATTATAATAACTATCAGTACGAGCATCTTCAACCTGCTAATTATAGGACCAGGCATCAGCCCCCTCAAGCACATGATTTTCATCATCATCCTCAGCATTATAATAACTATCAGTACGAGCCCGTCATAGATAGCAACCAGGCTGCTCAACTCTACGGTGGCAAGGTGGTTGTGGATCATAGTATATTAAGAAAACCAATTCCCAACGGTGGTTATTAAGCTTTTGCTTAATTTTCTTCAGAAATATGCATACTTAATAGCCTTAACGTGTGCTATCTGAAGTACGAAATTTGTAATATCTTCTTGTTATACTTTGTGTATTATGTATCTTTCTTGGTCTAGCTTAGTTTTGTGTAAGCCTAATGGTCTGTCCTTTGTTATATACTATATGCCTCTCCCTTAGTTATCTTAGTTATTAAGGAGTAGAGAGTGTCAAAGTTTTATCAATCTGAAACTTATGTAATTATGTTGAACGATCTGTGAACAGAGCCTTATTTATGCTCTGAAATTATGTAGTTAATATAAATGGGCTGTTGGGCACTTCCAGTCTTCTAATTATGCCTCTCTCTCTTTCATATTAGGATGAGACTTGAAGTTGAAAGGTTACATCCAGTGTTTTAAAGCCAGACTATACCGGTTGGTCCAACCGGTAGCCAAATTTCAATCTGTTTACGTTACGTGATTTAATCCGGTTTTGACTTTGAACCAAATTGACCCGGCATGAACAATAACAATAAACCAGACCAGACAAAGGAAACAAAATTTAAAAATTGAAATCCCTAATATCTAAAAATAAATCCTTCCGCCTCTGTATCATCGGCCGTGTGGTCCCTTTTCGCCCGTTCGACCTTCATCTCCTCTTTGTGATAGCTCCCCTTGTTTGTGATGGGTTTTGTTGTGACGAATGGTGGTGTTTTGTAGTGGATTAGGGTTTTCGTGGTGGCCTAGTGGTGGTTTTTCCAGCGTTGGAATGATCTGGTGTGGATTGCAGTGACAACGGCTCGGGTTTCTTGGCCAGATCACAAGGCTGTGTTTGTTGGATTTCAAACCTGCAGGGACTGATGAAATTTCTCAGGGGTATGTCTTTTAAGTTTCATAATAAGGTTTCATGCTAACATTACCGGTCCGACCGACCAAACTAGGGATCGGCCCCTTGACCAAGTCAAGGCCCGATCCGAGTATAAACGTGGTTACATCTTCTGCAAAATTACTCGAGTAACTTTGGAAGCCAAATTCTATATATATATATATTCTGAATCTCTGATCACTATCATCCTTTGCTTTCCATTTGTCATATGGTTTTTCAATGTGAATTAACCAACTAGATTTGTGTGCTCCTTGCAACTACTGTAGTGGGGCCACGATTGGTTTAAAGTATTAATAGAAATACAATTGTGAATATATTTATCCTAACCAAACATATCAATATAATATATTCATTAATTTATTCCAACATAACCAAACATTTTTCTCTTTAAACATTTTTAGTAATCTTCAAAATAATCTATCTTTCCATTAATATAACATTTCCACTAATACAACATTTCTTAAACTAAATGCACCCGTTAGGATTATTTGCGGAATAACGAATTGCAGCTGGACTCATACAACGAATCCTAGCTAGGCTCATACATCAGTTGATTTTCTCTTTCTCCTTTTTACTTTTCCTATCATTTAGGATGAAGCTTTTACTGTGTATCTAATTACCTTATCTTTTCACTACAGTATACAACATCAATTTGCAGTAACACAGATGTCAGCAAATAAAGCTTGGAAACCACAAAAACTAATGAAAAGAATAATCAACAGTTCAGTAACTACATGCCACTTTTTCAACAAAGTTTTACGAGATTATTCACCTGAATCCATGAATATGATAATGCTACTCTTCTTTCCTAGTAAAGCTTCAAATGAGATTAGGATCAGAAGAAGATAAGGTTTTCTGACGCTGGGTGTGTTACGTCTTAAAGATATGAACTCCTTGTCATCATCATGAGGCTTATTGTTAGACCAAGTCAATTTTGCATATATCCATGCATATCAACATGAAATTTAACCCCTACCACATCACTGGCATTCAAAAAGTGAAAGATTCACAACTTTGGAACCCTATAATGGACCATTTAAAGATTTGTTTCAATTTATTCATATATATCCATATTCTATATCTCTCTTTTTTCTCTGTTTTTTTTTTTTTTCTCAACCAATTTTTTAGGACCCTGAAATTAACGACCAAATAAACCCTCCAATGACCAACTCTATTAACAATAGAGGAAAATCTAACTCAAAACCTCTTAAATAATACACTCAAGAGTTCCTATTGGCCCGCTTGACCATCAAAGGGTGGTTAAAAAAATAAAAATAAAATAACCCGTCTTCAAAATATCCTGCCATTTGCAACCTCACATGACCTTGCCTTCTCGATTCACATATAAAGAATATTATTTTTCATATCTCATAAAAATGAACTTATGCTAATGGATTTGGAAGAGAGGGGAGGGAAAATTATTGTCTTCTCGATCTCTGGTTAGATAAAATTTAATTCATCTTAGTTGAATATCTATTATGGCAAGAATGAGTTGATTTTTTAGTTAATCGATTTCATAATTATTATGGCAAGAATAGCAAACTTTAGACACTAAATTAGTGGAAACTTTTACTAAAATTTTATTTTAAAAATAGCAAGCAAAAATTAGAACCTGATCAATTCAAGTAGAACTGTCAATTATAAGGAAGTAGCAAGCTAGAATTACCAATTATCACAAAAAAATAAAATAAAAGATGAAAAACTAAAAAAATAAATAAGAAAAGAAATAAAGAAATAAAACCGAAATTCTATAATAAAAAATTCACATCTATGGAGTTATCATGTATAGATCAATTGGTAGTTACAATTTCCCACATCAAAGATATTGTCTTCAGTCATGAGAAGAAAAGGTTCTCTATAATCCATTTTGGAGCATCTATTTATCTTACATAATTGACAATACCTTGCCTTTTTTCTTATGAATAAAGTGAAAAATGAGATATTATGAAGCTCTTTATACCAAAAGGTAGGGCATGCATAAGGATAAAGCGTCAAGTGCCCTGAAGTGTTGCTCTTTTTTTATTTTTATCTAACCAATTTGTTATATCTCACGCCCTAATTAACCAACAACAACCAAGACAAACAAGAATCAAGATAGATCACACACACACAAGAACACCAAGCAATTACCATGGTTCACTTGCTCAATCTGAGCAAGATACGTCCACATTGAGCCTGGGAAACAAGCAAGCTCGCTGCACTAACACTATCAAGATTATAGGTCAGATTACAGATAGTATTAACACCTTTTTAACCCCTTCTACAATCTGTAACTCACCCTAGAGACTCTACCCTTGGAATCCCTAATGACAATGTAATCAAATACACCTGAATGACCTGAAACCAGTCACTCAATCTCAAAGATACAAGATTCAACCACAAAATTCGTAAAACCTAACAGACTCGATTTTGCTCAATGAAGAAGAGAGAGTTCTCACGAAAATACTATCTCTTCCAATCTACCCAAAGTTCAGCTTTTATATGGTTGACCAAAAAACTAATGATAGCCTTTGGATCTTCTTCCCATCAATGCTTAGGATCAATTCTTGAAGTTTGCTTAAAATGACATCGTCTCATTTAAACCATAAAACGTCAACGTTTCAAGCCATCACAATAAAAATCTCCACCTTGATGGATTGAACCCCAGTAATAGTGCAGCTTGCCCAACATGAATCCTTCATTGCTCTTTGTTACCATTGCTTACTTAATGGACAACAAGTTCAAGCAATGCTTGAACTTTGCAAGGGTAACAATCTTCGTGCCCATGTCAACTAGGTTATGTTCAGTAGGTACCTTATTTAGTGCTATTTATTCTCTGGTGACAGGTCCCTAACAAAGTGGTAGTGCACATCTATGTGTTTGGTTCGTTCATGGTACATCGGATTTTTGCTCAGCTGGATTGCGCTTTGACTGTCTGGGAATATTGTTGGCTTCTGTTCTGTCAGATTTGCTTCACTTAGGATCCCTTTAAGCTAGATTGCCTCTTTAAATACATTAGTTACAGCCACGTATTCAGCTTCGGTTGATGACAACACAACTATGGGCTGCAGCTGTGACTTCCAGCTGATGCAATTTCCACCTAGGGTGAAGTAGTATGCTGTAGTTGACTTCCTAGTGTCCTTGTCACCTGCAAAGTCTGAATCTACAAAACCAACCAACTCAAGTGAAGCAGTCATTTTACAATACTCCAATCCAACATTCAATGAACCATTAACATATTTAAGAACCCATTTCAGGGCTATCCAATGTTCCATACCAGGATTGGACATGTACCTGCTTAGCAAAGATATCACAAACGATAAATCTGGCCTAGTACTAATCATAGCATACATCAAGGACCTAATTACATTTGCATAGGGTATGGATTCCATTTTAATTAATTCTACATCAATTTTAGAGCATTGAACTTTACTCAATGTGAAATGGCTAGCTAGAGGCATTGAGACAGGTTTAGTCCCTGCCATTCCAAACTTTTCCACTAACTTATACACGTATGAACACTGGTGGATTCTCAATTCACACTTATTCCTATTCCTATCAATATGCATGCCTAATATCTTCTTTGCATCCCCTAGGTCTTTCATTTCAAATTTAGCACTGAGTTTATTCGTTAACTCACATATTAGAGGCTTTGATTTACTTATTAGAAGCATGTCATCTACGTACAAGAGTAAGAAAATAGGCATGTTATCCCTAATGGAAAAATAGAAATAGTTGTCGTACCTACTCCTTGTGAACTCTATACTTACAATAAAGGTGTCAAACCTTTTATACCATTGCCTAGGGGATTGTTTTAGGCCATATAAGGACTTAAGCAGTAAACAGACCTGGTTTGGAGCCTTTTAATCTATGAATCCTACTGGTTGGCTCATGTAGATTTCTTTATCAAGATCTCCATGTAAGAAAGCAATTGTGACATCCAACTGTTAAAGTTCCAAATCCGGGTGGGCTACTATGGATAACATTAGTCTTATGGTTTTGTATTTGACTACTGGGGAAAAGACTTCATTGAAGTCTATTCCCTCCGTTTGGGTAAAACCCTTGGCTACTAGTCTAGCCTTGTACCTAAGGGGTTCCTTAGTAGTGATACCTTCCTTTAATTTGAACAACCATTTGCATTGTATTACCTTTTGATCCTTTGGCTTTGGTACAAGTGTCTAGGTTTTGTTTACCTCTAAGGACTTCATTTCAGCTTCCATGGCAGTTCTCCAGTTGTTCCTCTCCCTTGAGTTCATGGCTTCCTCATAGGTTTCTGGTTCTCTTCTTTGTACTTCAGTACCTGCAAGAAGAGCAGTGTATATTAGGTCAGCATAGGAATATCTCATGGGTGCCCTTACCTGTCTTCTGGTTCTGTCTCTTGCAAGTTGGTAGTCTTGTAAGTCCTCAGGTTGTGGCTCAAGGGTTGCTGCTGGTACAGTGTCACCTTCTAGGTCTGGATCAGCCTGTTCAGTGTCATCTTCTGGTTCCAGTGAAACTCCAGTTTCTTGGGTGGCTTCTGTTTCTTGTGAGTGTTAAGGTAGGCCAGGAGGCTCCACCTCAATTGGTGTAACCTCTAGCTAACTTGAAGTATCCTCTGTACTTGAAGTTGAACCTGCATCATTGTTAGTTCCTTTAGAAGGAAAAACCCCCTCATTGAATATTACATCTTTGCTCACAATAATCCTAACCCCTAGTGATTTCCTATCCCAAAGTCTGTAGTCCTTAGTCCCTTCTTAATACCCTAAGAAGATGCATTTGGTTGATCTAGGTTCAAGCTTTCCTCTAACAGTGTGTGCATAGGCTGCACAACCAAAGACTCTTAAGTGACTCAAGTCTAGTCTTCTGCTAGTCCACATCTCTTCTGGACACTTTAGATTTATCGCTATAAACGGGCTCTTATTTACCAAATATGCTACGGTGGTAAGTGCTTCTCCCCAAAAAGAGGTGGGGAGTTTGGAGGTAATTAGCAGACACCTAAACTTATCAAGGAGGGTTCTATTCATTCTTTCAGCCACTCTATTCTGTTGTGGGGTGTATTTCACTGTCCTATGCCTCAAAACCCCTTGATCACTACAGAATTTGTCAAATTCTTGGTTGCAAAATTCCAACCCATTGTCGGTTCTAAGAACCTTAACCCTTTTGTTCATTTGATTTTCTACTAGGAGTTTCCAGTCCCTAAACCTTGCTAGGGCTTGATCTTTGGATTTTAATAGGTACACCCACACCTTTCGGCTGTAATCATCCACCAGAGACATAAAGTAGCTGTTTCCCCAAAGAGATTTCACTTTCCCAGGTCCCTACAGGTCAAAGCGGATGTATTCTAGTTGGCTAGTGGCTAGATGTGTCCCTTTTGTGAAACTGTTCCCATGTTGTTTACTTAGGATGCAGTTCTCAGAGAAATCAAGTGATGAGACATTGTCCTTACCAAACTGCCCTTTATGTTTCAGGATGTCCATACCTCTTTGACTCATGTGGCCTAATCTAAGGTGCCATTTCTCTATAGTGGACAGGTTAGCAGATACAAGCACAAAATTAAAACACTTTTGGGCATGGTTCCCACAGAGTATATAAAGGCCATTTCTTTTCTCTCCTTTCAGTATCAGGTTTTGATTCCTGTAAATATTCAAACATCCATTCTTTGCTCTATAGCAGTATCCTGATTCATCTAAGGTACCTAGAGAGATCAAGTTTCTTTTAAGCTATAGGATATACCTAACCCTTGTTAGCTTTACCAACTTCCTAGTGTTAACCTTTAGTGTCACAGTGCCTATCCTTCTCACCCTACATGCATTGTTATTTCCCATGTACACAGTTGCATGGTCAGTGTTTTCAAACTTCTAGAACTAGTCCCTATTTGGACTCATGTGGAAAGAGCACCCTGAGTCCAGCACCCACTCATCAACAGTGTCAGACATTGACACAGTAAGGACTTTAGGTTCCTCTAACAGGTTTTTAGTGGAGGCTAAGTTACTCTCTATGTTCTCCTATTTTTGCTTCCTGATCCACTCAAAACAGTTCTTTTTAATGTAGTTAGTTTTATTGCAAAAGAAACATTTTCTTGATTCTGTTTTGTTCTTGTTACTGCCTTCCATTTTTTCTTATTTCTAGTCCCCTCATGTGTCTAATTTCCCTTCCTAGTCTGACTAGACTCGACTCTGCTCTTAACAAACAAGTTTGTGCCATTTCGTTTCTGGACCTTTAGTTCTAATTCTCTAACCTTAAGCCCTGCTGTTATTAGGTCCAGATTTGGTACAGTACCAGAGTACTGTAGGGCATTTTTGACTACTTAGTATGTAATAGCTGCTCTCTACTCAAGTACTCATAAATTATACATAATGAAAATACATATAAAATAGTATAAAGAGTTGGGCCCAAATTTTTCCTTTATTAAACATATATATTTTTTACACAAAATTCGTATCATGTACAAAAGTTATCAACAACTATGTGGACAGTGTAGCCATTTCTCCTCGCATGCTGACGTCCATCCGACCGTGTCCTCACCTAGATCCTGCAAAACATAGGAAACAACAAGGTGAGCACTAAAACAATACTCAGTAAGTAAATCCTCTACTCATCTAACTCAGCTCTCCCTGTAACTCTCTCTAATTCTTTCCTTACAATTCTCATTTACTCTCTCTCTTATACTTCCCTCTATTTTCTCTTACTCATAACTCTTTTCTTCTCTTCTGTAAGTCACAATCTCATCTTACCAGAGGCACAGCCGGGACTCGCTCCCGCTCTCCGTGACTTCTACTCATTCTAGCCGTTCGGACTCGGTTATGCATGGATTCGGAAACCTTGGCCATGTGAGTGTATAAACTCTCTCTTAGGTACTCTCGGGTATAGCCCTCATCCGCATGTACTCTCACGGGCTACACCACTTTTCTCTCTCATACTCAAGCTGCTCTCTCTCTTGCGGCGTGCATACCATAATACTCTACCCATTACTCACGGGTTCCCCATCGCACAACCTACTCTATTATCTTTTTCTCTTTTTTTTTCTTAATAAAGCTCACACTCAAAGTTCTCTACTCTCTTTCTCTTAATACATATGGATGACTCATGCTCATTAATACACCCATGAAATGCAATTATGTCATGTAGCAATAATTAAGGTTCTCTACTTTTACTCATGCCTTACTCAATCATTTCATCATACAACTCATGTGCATATAAAACTCTACTTGATCTATAACTTTTCTCCTCTCTTTAATCATCCAAAATGGGAGAAACTCCCTCATACTCTCTAAGTTTCTGTCAAAGAAAAACACTCCCAAAGGGTTTGGCTCAAAACTCTCTCCAACTTCCATCAAACTCAACTCAAGCTCAACTCAACATTATAAAATCCCAACTCTTCTCATAACTCAATTACATTCAACAATAAATATAAATAGCCATCCATCTCATCACAATTTCTCAATAAACATAATACATACACATACATACATAAATCTCTACTCAAAAGAGTTATTAAATCTCAACTTGGGTTGGATTTACTTACCTTGTGGGTAAATAACTTCTCTAGCACTTTTCCTTCCCCTTGTTGTCTTGTCTTGTCTCTACAACTTTAAACAACAATAACAACATAAGACTTCAACAAATCATAAAGAAATTCTCATCTAAAGCAAGAATCCTTACCTTAGGATGCTTTAGATGAAATCTCTACTAACAACTACCCAAAAGCTCCCTAAAATTCCTTAGAAGTCTTGGAAGATTGAATAAAGGATGGGAAGAAAATAGAGAGTGAGAATGGCGGTGGAAATGGGTGAAATGAGGGTTTACTATACTTAATCCCTTGTTTAGCTCATATTGTAACCATTGTTTCCCATTTTGCCCTTGCTTTTCCTTAAAAATTCAATCTTTGTCCTTTGATTCATTACAAACACACCCCCAACTCCAACACATTCTCTACTAAATTTCCTTACATTTTACTCCCCACTTTTCCTGCTAATTAGGGGTAGAATAGTCATTTTACCCCTATGGAGAATTCTCTAGAACTCTCAAGAAACTTTTCTGCCATCCTGTCGTCGCGGTGAAGCAATTTCCATTGCCCCGACGAAAAATTACAGAAACGACATTGCAACACAGAGCTGACGTCGCCATGGCGAAGACTGTAATACCAAGATTCCTCAAATCTTAACCAATTTCAAGGCAAACACTCAACCAACTCAACATTCCATTTCAACCAAAGACCAACCAACCAAAAATAACAACATACAAACTCAATTGAAGCTAGATCAATGAATATTTAAGTAATACAACAAATCTTAACTACGTACCTCAAATGGGGCGTTACATGGTAGTCATCAGTCAGAGAGTTTAATAGGATCATTGCTAGGCTAGTTTCTCCTAATGCTTGGTCTGTCCCTTTTAGGATCAGGGTCATTTTTAGAAACTCGTCTAGGTTTTCCTCTATACTCCTAGAACTGTCCATTTTATATGAAAATAAAGCACCCTTTAAAAAAAGCCAAATTAGGGGCAAATTGCAAAGCATATAAGGAATTGAGTTTACCCCATAATCCAAGTGGTGATTCGATTCCGTCTACCTTCCTGAGGACACTATCGGACAGGTTCATGACTATCAGGTTGTAGGCCTCTTCATCAATCTCCTCCTTCTTCTTCAACTTCTCCTCTGGCCACTTCTTGGGGTCACCTTCCAGTGCAATGGCCACCTTGTTATGAGAGAGCAGCGCTTTTATTTTTTTTCTTCCAACTTCTGAAGTCAATCTTCCCATCATATTGGGAGATTTCCATTCGGGTGGTGGTGTTCATCATAGTGAAGTGTTTGGTTGGTTTGTGAGATAGCAAGATCAAGGACTCAGGCTTGTTCTTGAACTTCAAGAAACGAGGAGACCCAAGATTTCTACCCTTTATGAAATCTGAGCTAATTCGATCAGGATAACACTGTACCCAGTTTGATTTCTAAACCTTAAAATTGAGAAAGCCCCAATTTTAACGACTACTAGGAAAAACCCTAGAAATTTCATATTGGAATTGAGACCCGATTTCTTCCCTAACTTCTTGTAACCTAAAGCTCTAATACCACTGTTATATCTCATGCCCTAATTAACCAACAACAACCAACACAAACAAGAATCAAGATAGATCACACACACACACAAGAACACCAAGAAATTACTGTGGTTCACTTGCTCAATCTGAGCAAGCTACGTCCACGTTGAGCTCGGGAAACAAGCAAGCTCGCTGCACTAACACTATCAAGATTACAGTTCAAATTACACACAGTATTAACACCCTTTTAACCCCTTCTACAATCTGTAACTCACCCTAGAGACTCTACCCTTGGAATCCCTAATGACAATGTAATCAAATACACCCGAGTGACATGAAACCAGTCACTCAATCTCAAAGTTACAAGATTCAACCAAAAAATTCGTAAAACCTAACAGACTCGATTTTGCTGAATGAAGAAGAGAGAGTTCTCACGAAAATACTGTCTTTTCCAATTTGCCCAAAGTTCAGCTTTTATATGGTTGACCGAAAAACTAATGATAGCCTTTGGATCTTCTTCCGATCAACGCTCAGGATCAATTCTAGAGATCTGCTTAAAACGACGTCGTCTCATTTAAACCATAAAATGTCAACGTTTCAAGCCATCACAATAACACAATTAATACTGGAGTTGTAACTGGATATGAAAGATCCATACGCAACCAGAAAAATTAGCCCAGTTGATAAAAATAACTCATTTTTTTATAATTTTTGGGCTGGCACTTTGTTCTCCACTCTAGATTCCTCCAAAGTTACTTCACCATTAACTGCCATTTGTAATATTACTGTATCTGTTTTGAATGGAATCATAAAAAGTTGGAGAATATTTGGAAGGCCAATTTGCTTCCGTTTTTTCTAGCTTTCCCACGATTCTGAAAAGTTACAAGATATTTATTCTTAATCATCTTAAATTAGATTTATGATTAATAAACTGAGAGCTTTGTGACTGATGATTTCTATATAAAGGAACCTGACTTCAAACGTTAAGTACCAGACAAACACAACAAAAACTACC
Source organism: Pistacia vera (assembly GCF_008641045.1). NCBI lineage: Eukaryota > Viridiplantae > Streptophyta > Magnoliopsida > Sapindales > Anacardiaceae > Pistacia > Pistacia vera. Next base: position 1,049,989 of record NW_022196690.1, on the reverse strand, counting down.
CTCCTTTGTAAACTTACACTGCTAATTAATGGCCTTTCAGGCTCGTCAGGCAGATCATTACAACCGCCTTGCTAAAATTGGCAGGGAAGGCTTTGCTCTCTTGGAAGAGCTCGAGCTTATCCGCCCGCCGAAGAAGTTTGGGAACAGCCATCAGCCCACTCAAGCACGTGATTTTCATCCTCATCCTCAGCATTATAATAAGCATCAGTACGAGCATCATCAACCTGCTCATTATAATAACTATCAGTATGAGCATCACCAGTCTGCTGCTTATATCTACCGGGGTCCCCAAATTATCACCGTGCTGAAAGAGCCCGTCATAGATTGCAACCGGGCTGCCCAACTCTACGACGGCAAGGTGAGTGTGGATCATATTATAAGAAAACAAATTCCCGACGGTGGTTATTAAGCTTTTGCTTAATTTTCTTCAGAAATATGCATACTTAATAGCCTCATATGCTATCTGAAGTATGCAATTTGTACATATCTTCTTGTTATGCTTTGTGTATTAGGTATCTTTCTTGGTCTCCCATAGTTTTGTGTAAGCCTAATGGCCTGACCTTTGTTATATACTATATCCCCTTAGTTATCTTAGTTATTAAGAAGTAGAGAGTGTCAAAGTTTTATAAATCTGAAACTATGTAATTATGTTGAACGATCTGTAAAGAGAGCCTTATTTTATGCGCTGAAATTATGTAGTTAGTATATATGGGCCGTTGGGCACTTGCACTCTTATAATTTTGCCCCTCTCTTTTATATAAAGGATGAGACTTGACGTTGAAAGGTTACTTGTATTCCAAAATTACTCAATAGTAACTTTGGAGGCCGAATTCAATATAAATATTAATTCTGACCAGTATCATCCTTGCTTTCCGTTTGTGATATGGTTTTATAATGTGAATTAACCAACTAGATTTGTGTGCTCCTTGCAACTACAGTGGCGGGGCCATGATTGGGGTAAAGTAATATAAGCATAATTGTGAAAATCGTTTTCCAGAGCTTTAAAAAGATGGTTCTATGAATAATTCTGGCAACAGAGAACTAAAATAAACTGAAGGGATACTGATCAAGACATTCAAGAAATTTAATTTAGAGAATGGCCAGTTAAAATACTTCATTCTTCCTCATAATCAACAATAATTTGATTAAAAATATAAATATTCATCAAAACATGGGTGGATAAAATGTTTTTTTTTTTTTTTTTTTAAATTGCATAAATTCCATCGTCCAATCTATGCTTCCTTATGCTATCAGTTTAACAGTTATAAGAAAACACGCCCAAGTTTTTGCTTCACTAGAACAAGTGGCTGTTTGGCTGCCAAATGGTCCATACAAATTACTCAATAATAATGAACCAAAATTATTATTCTATAGCAATTAAAGGCATGCATATTAATATACTTGCTTTTTAAACCAAAAACACATATAAAACGTTAAATTATTGAAAGAAATATTTTGGAATTATTTTGGGATTAAAAACAGCAGTCATGATTCCATTTTGATCATGTTGATACTGTTTTTAGCTAGGGCTCTCTTGATTTCAATTTTTATGGAGCTCTGTTTCAGACCTTTTGGTTAAATAAATAATAATCTTTGTATCTTTTACCTCTCCTTATGTTATAAATAAATAATAATCTTCCATTGTTATATTAATTATGAAGTCTTTCTTCTACTATTATTATAATCAGCATAATTCTCTCTTAGTGTTTTGGGTAATGGATAACAATATTGTTTAAGCTGTAAATATGTGGCAGAACCCAACAGCAAGCTGTGCAACTCCTAAACACTTATAGGAGTAAGACTTAATTATAAATCTGTGTTATCTACTAAACTAGTTAAATAGCGATTAATTTGTAGATCACTTCAGGTTTCATAAAATATCTCTGCTCAGTCTTGGTTTGAGCTCATGCATGTGGCCAGGAAGAGGTTTTCTGTCTATACTTAATGATACACCATAATCATAGAAACATAAATTACAAAATCGGCTGAAAATTCTAAAGTGGATAATATTTTTTTTCCTTAAGATGTGAAGTGTATCTATTTTTATACAGGATTATGAATACGAACGAAAATTAAGCACAAGATTTCTTATTTCTTAGTAACTTCCAAAAATAAAGTTTATCTTAAAGATTTTTTTCTTATTTGTTTTAACTTAAACTTTAATCCTAGGAGGCGTTTGGTTGGGGGTTATCTCCCATTACTAAGGTAATGCCATCTTATATTACTTAGATTATCACGTTTGGTTGTCAAGTAATATAAGATTCTGGTAATCTTCAAAACCAATAGTAATTAATGTTGGTTATATATGTGGTAATCTAAATACCACCATTTTTTAGGTATTTTAAGATTACTTGGTAATTCATGTTTGTTACAATTTTACCCCTTAGGGGCCGTTTGGATCGGGTTAATATTAGATAACTAGGGTAATATTTTTTAAATTGAGCAAATGACGATGTTTTGTTGGTTTGTAAAAAAATATTCTCAGAATATTTTATGACAAACAGTGGCATTTTGGGGGGTAAATTGCCGAGAATCTTAATACTGGGGGCAGGGGGGAGGGTGGGCACAAGGCTTGCTGTTATTAAAACTTACCCAAGGTAATATATTTTGTTTCCCATATTGCCCCTAAACAATTGAGCATTTGGTCCAAATTAGCCTTATATTTGTTAAGATTTACAAAACACCCAATTCACTCATGCAGACCCTTTTGTCCTCATTTTTTAAATTTTCTAGACGACATTGCCCTTGTTATTGTTATTATTCACAGAAATGTCATCGTACCCAGAACTAGCCACCACCGGCAGCCGTCGTGGACCACCCCCAGAGGCTACCAAAAGTCGCCATAATGGCTTAAAACTGGCCGTGCGCCGGTGAGGCATTTTCCAACCATGGATCTTTCGACCATGGATCACAAATCCATGGTCGAAAACGGCTAGGTCTTTGGCTGTGAAATGGCCGATGTTTCACGGCCAGCTCTATGGTCATTTCATGGCCACATCTTTGGCCGTGAAACGGCTATGGCCAAATCTATGGCACTGCCAGCGTCACAGCTAGATCTGTGGCACTGTTGGCAGTCGCCGACGATGGTGGCTTGCTGCCGACAGTGGCTTGAGGTGTTTTTATTAAGTTTAAAACATTTTTGGTTGCTAGGGTGTTTTTGCTAAATCTAAAAAGTAAGGGGTTTCAAAAAAAAATAATAAATACTATTATGTTAATATTTAAAAAGGAGGGCAATTTAGTAATCTATATAACATATCCAACCATTTGTCCTCCCAACCAAACATATTATTTACAAATTTATTCGAATCAACCAAACACATTTTTTAAATATTCTCAGTAATTTTCAAGGTGATTTTTTATTCCGTTAATAAAATATCCCCCTATAATAAAACATTATATGATCCCCCTTATTAATAAAGTTTTAGGACAAGACAATAATGCCCTTATTTTGAAATTAATTTACATGAACCCGCAGTTACAGTTTTACCCCTAATAAATTAAGTTTTTACACAGTAATGCCCTTGTACTAAAAAAAATTACAGACCACCCAGGACCACCACTGTCTACCAGCCACCCCCACAGGCCGTTAGCCACCACCATCGACTGACGTTGTCGAAATAGCACACGGTTAGCTAGATCTGGCCGAAAAAGGCCAAATCTGTGGTAAAAAAACGACCAGATGACAGTAGATTTGGCTAAAATTGGTCAAATCTATTCAGAACGGAAATGACTAGATCCATCGATTTGGCCAAAAACGGTCAGATTGACGTCTGACCAGTCAGATCTGATCAATCGTGTGCTTTACAGCCACTGTCAGCCGTTGGGGTGGATGGGGGTGATTTTTTTTAAAATTAAACTTTTATGTGGCTGGGGTGTTTTAGCAAAATCTCAAATGTAGGGGGTTAAGAGAAATTATTCAGAAAAATAATATTATATTAAATTATTAATATTTAAAAAGGAGGGCAATCTTGTAATCTATATAACATACCTACCAATTTATTCTAACCTAATCAAACACATTTCTTTAAACATTCTTAGTAATCTTTAAGGTAATTTATGTTTCCATTAATATAACATTTTCGATAATACAACATTCCATGAACCAAACACACCGTTAAGATTATTCACGGAATAACGAATTGTAGTAAGACTCATACATCAGTTAATTCTTTCTTTCTCCTTTTTACTTTTCCTGCCATTTAGGATGAAGTTTTGATTGTGTATCTAATTACCTTATCTTTTCACTACAATACACAGTATCAATTTGCAGTAACATAGATGTCAGCAGACGAAGCTTGGAAACCACAAAAATTAATGAAAAGAATAATCAACAGTTCAGCAACTGCATGCCACTTGTTCAACATAGAGTCATAGAATGAATCCATGAGTATGATAATGCTACCTTGTTTCCTTGTAAAGCTTCAAACAAGATTAGGACCATAAGAAGATAAGGTTTTCTGACGCTGAGTGTGTTTGCATCTTAAAGATATGAACTCATTATATTAATATTTAAAAAGGAGGGCAATTTAGTAATCTACATAACAGATCCACCCATTTATCCTCCCAACCAAACATATTATTTACCAATTTATTCGAATCAACCAAACACATTTTTTAAATATTCCCAGTAATCTTCAAGGTGATTTTTTATTCCGTTAATATAATATCCCCCTATAATAAAACATTATATAATCCAAACGCCCCCTTATTAATAAAGTTTTAGGACAATAATGCCCTTATTTTGAAATTAATTTACATGAACATGCCAGTTTTACCCATAATAAATTAAGTTTTTACACAGTAATGCCCTTGTATTAAAACAAATTGCAAGCTACCCAGGACTACTTCTATCTACCAGCCACTACCACCGGTCGCTGGCCACCACCGTTGGCTGACATTGTCAAAACAGCACACGGTCAGCCAAATATGGCTGAAAACAGCCAAATTGGTGGTCAGAAATGATCAGATGGCCATAGATATGGCTAAAAATTGCCAAATCTATTCAAATTGGGAATGGATATATCCATCTATTTGGCCAAAAACGGTCAGATAGACATCCGACCAGTCAGATCCAATTAGTCATGCACTATTCCAGCCACTGCCGTTACGGCCAGTGGCTGACTGTGGCTTGGGGTGGATGGGGGTGATTTTTTAAAAAATTAAAATTTTATGTAGCTGGGGTGTTTTAGCAAAATCTCAAATGCAGGGGGTTAAGAGAAATTATTCAAAAAAATAATATTATATTAAATTATTAATATTTAAAAAGGAGGGCAATCTTGTAATCTATATAACATACCTACCAATTTATTTCAACCTAATCAAACACATTTCTTTAAACATTCTTAGTAATCTTTAAGATAATTTATGTTTCCATTAATATAACATTTCCGATAATACAATATTCCATTAACCAAACACACCCTTAAGATTATTCACGGAACAATGAATTGTAGCTAGACTCATACATCAATTAATTCTTTCTTTCTTCTTTTTACTTTTCCTGTCATTTAGGATGAAGTTTTGATTGTGTATCTAATTACCTTATCTTTTCACTACAATACACACTATCAATTTGTAGTAACATAGATGTCAACAGACGAAGCTTGGAAACCACAAAAATTAATGAAAAGAATAATCAACAATTCAGCAACTGCATGCCACTTTTTCAACATAGAGTCATAGAATGAATCCATGAGTATGATAATGCTACCTTGTTTCCTTGTAAAGCTTCAAACGAGATTAGGACCATAAGAAGATAAGGTTTTTTGACGCTGAGTGTGTTTGCATCTTAAAGATATGAACTCATTATCATCATCGTGAGGCTTATTTTTAGACCAAATCAATTTTGCATATATCCATGCATAACAACATGAAATTTAACCCCTACCACAACATTGGCATTCAAAAAGTGAAAGATTCACAACTTTGGAAGCCTATAATGGACCATTTAAAAATTCGTTTCAATTTATTCATATATATTCTATATCTTTTTTTTTTTTTTTTTTTTTTTTTTACCCATTTTTTTAGGCCTTAAAGTTAACGACCAGTAAACCCTCCAATAGTCACCTTTATTAGCAATAGAAGGAATCCACTTAAACCTCTTGAGTGATATACCCAAAAGTCTTATCACCCCATCCGACCACCCAAGGATAGTTAAAAAAATAACCCATCTTCAAAATATCCACCACTTGCACCGCACATGACCCTTGCCTTCTCGATTCACATATAAAGAATTTATTTTTCATATCTCAGAACATAAACTTATGCTATGGTTTGGAAGAGAGTGGAGAAATTATGTCTTCTCAATCTCTGGTTAGATAAAATTTAATTCATCTTAGTTGAATATTTATTATGGCAAGAATGAGTTGATCTTTGGGTTATCGATTTCATAATTATTATGGCAAGAATAGCAAACGTTACTAAATTAGTTGAAACTTGTAAGCAGAAATAGAATTATATTTTAAATATAGCACTGATCAATTCAAGTAGAACTGTCAATTATAAGGAAGTAGCAAGCTAGAATTAACAATTATCACCAAACAAAAAAATAAAATAAAAATAAAATAAAATAAAACTGAAATTTTGTAATCAAATATTCACATCTCTGAGTTATCATGTTAGATCAATTGGTAGTTCCGATTTCCACATCAAAGATATTGTCTGAAGTCATGACAAGAAAAGGTTCTCAATAATCCATTTGGAGCATCTATTATCTTAAATAATTGACAATCCCTGCTTTTTTCTTATGAATAAAGTGAAAAATGAAATACTGTGAAGCCTTTATGCCAATGCTAGTGCATGCAATAGGGGAATCGTGTTAAGTGCCCTGAACCTGAAGTGCTGCTCTTTTTTTATTTTTATGTAACCAATAATTAATACTGGAGTTGTAACTGAATTAATCTTTTTCCAGAGAACGAACATGAAAATCCATACACAACCAGAAAAATTAGCCTGGTTGATAAAAATACGTCATTTTTTTTTATAATTTTTGGCAGGCACTGTGTTCTCCACTGTTGATTCCTTCACAGTACTTCACCTTAGAGTTGCTGCCATTTGTGATATTACTGTTATGTTTTGAATGGAATCATAAAAGCTGAAGAATATTTGAAGGCCAATTTGCTTCCTTTTTTCTAGCTTTCCCACAGTACTAAAAGTTACAAGATATCTATTCTTAATTATCTTAATTAGATTTATGATTAATAGTGAAGCTTATACTGATGATTTCTATTAAAGGAACCTGACTTCAAACGTTTGGTACCAAGACAGCACAACAAAAACCTACGCTCTTTGTAAACTTACACTGCTAATTAATGGCGTTTCAGGCTCATCAGGCAGATCATTACAACCGCCTTGCTAAGGTTGGCAGGGAAGGCTTTGCTCTGTTGGAAGAGCTCGAGCTTATCCGCCCGCCGAAGAAGTTTGGGAACAGGCATCCCCCTCAAGCACATGATTTTCATCGTTATCCTCAGCATCAGTATGAACCCGTGATAGATAGCAACCAGGCTGCTCAACTCTACGGTGGCAAGGTGGTTGTGGATCATCGTATAAGAAAACAAATTCCCAATGGTGGTTATTTTCTTCAGAAATAGGCATACTTAATAGCCTTAACATATGCTATCTGAAGTATGCAATTTGTACATATCTTCTTGTCATATATACTTTGTGTATTATATATCTTTCTTGGTCTCCCATAGTTTTGTGTAAGCCTAATTGTCTGTCCTTTGTTATATGCTATATGCCTCTCCCTTAGTTATCTAAGTTATTAAGGAGTAGAGAGTGTCAAAGTTTTATCAATCTGAAACTATGTAATTATGTCGAACGACCTGTAAACAGAGCCTTATTTATGCTCTGAAATTATGTAGTTAATATATATGGGCTGTTGGGCACTTGCAGTCTTATAATTTTGCCTCTCTCTCGTTTATATAAAGGAGGAGACTTGAAGTTGGAAGGTTACATGTACTCCAAAATTACTCAACAGTAACTTTGGAGGCCGAATTCTATATATATTCTGACCAGTATCATCCTTGCTTTCCGTTTGTCATATGGTTTTGCAATGTGAATTAACCAACTAGATTTGTGTGCTCCTTGCAATTACAGTGGCCGCGGGGCCATGATAGGAGTAAAGTAATGGAAACACAATTGTGAAAATCGTTTTCCAGAGCTTTAAAAGATGGTTCTATGAATAATTGTGGCAACAGATAATAAACTGAAGGGAGACTGATCAAGACATTCAAGAAATTTAATTAAGAGAATTGCCGGTTAAAATTCTTACTACTTCCTCAAATCAGCCGTTTGGTTAGTAATTTATAATAACACTAGATGGCACACTCGTGCGTTGCACGGGTTTATTTATTATATTGTTTTTATTTTATTATCAAATTTTATATTTTAAGAAATTATAAATGGCTATTATTTCACAAAAAAATATGTCAAATATTGATTATAGTAGAACATTTTTTTATTAATCTTTTTTTTTTGTCGGGTTTTTATGTTTATTATTCGTTATATGATTGCCATTTAGGATATCGTTAATTGGTTTCCGTGTTTGCTACTTATTGGTGTTGATAAAATAGGAAAGATTCACATGCATTTAATTAATGTATGCAGTATAGATCTTTCACATTCCTCTTTTAATTTGATAAAATGCAAGTGATGGAAAATTGAAATGGTCAGTTTGTAATTCAGCAGGAATTGAATTCAATACATAGAAGTTGAAAGCCCCGCAACTTATGAAAGTGGTTTTGACACAAATAAATTAATTAATTGAAAAATGAAATAATACTGGAACATTTTAGTGATAGGAATATATTCCCTTTTCAAAGCAAAAGAAGAGTTGCAACACTTTTCTTACCACAATTTGATACATAATAATATAATTGAAATGACAATTTTGCCCTTCTTAAAATTAGTAGTTCCTGCATGGAATATAACTATTGCTTGGAGGTCCAACAATTAATCTTTCACCATTTTAAAAGGCTGCCCAGTACCATGAAATGAGCAAAAATAAAATAAAATAAAACTTGTTATCCTTCATCATCCAATACAAACTCTATTCGCCACAAAATACAAACAATTACTGGCTACAGAGTTCACAACAAAAACATGTATAACCTATCTAAGAATGTAAGTTTGCAACTTTTTGATAATAAAATATGCTTCATTGATAAACACTTTGCAATATAACATTTTTTATAAAACACAGAAAAACAAAATAAATGGACAATATATATATATATTTTTTTAAATGGTTCATACTGTGTCTACGCCAAAAAAGAAGTGTTCATTAAATTATTCCGAATGTCACCCCCATCAATGCTCACTGTGACCATCATTGCCAAAGGTTGGCTGCATAATAAAGGAATCAAAACTGAATCAATTTACGTTCAGAAATAAATCAGTAATAATATGCAATTTCATAAACAAACAATGGTTTAAAGTAAGCACCTGTGAGTGGGGCAATGGCTAGCTACACTTGGAATGACCACTTTCGGTTGCTCAACAGGTGGTGTATAGGTTGTTGTTGTAGGTGGAACAACTCTTGGTCAAGCATAGAGAGAAAGATGGGAACTATAGTTCCAAGCTCCATAAATATATCAAAAACTGATAATGAAACAGGCATCATTGATTCTCCGAAGAGCTTGATGCTAGAGCTTAGTTCGTCTTCAAGTCAAGAGATTAGTCAAATTAGCCAAATATGAATATGAATATCCAAGAATTTGTCAAACATCCACATATGTTTTAATCCAAACTTGAGTTCTACACAAAAGTTCACTAAAAACTTAAAAATTTCTATTTGAAAAACTCTTTCTGCAAGAAGTTTGAGTTTATACTCAAAGAAAATAATGTGTTACTAAATTTAGTCTGGTTGCATAAAAGCACCAAGAAAAAAAAAAAATTCAACTGCATTTAGACATTAAGAAAACTTAAAGAGTGAGTGCTTTTAAGATTACACTAAGTTGACACATAAATCATCAAATTTTTACTCTATAAAAGAAAAGATTACCTTTCGAATATGGTCTCTGCTTTCCATCATGTTAGCTGCTGGGTTTGACAACTAATCAAGTTCATTTATGATTAAAAAAAAAAATTAAAATGATGTTACTCATTTATCCCATCACACACACACATACATGCACATGCACACACATAAACACATACTGTATATGCATTAAATGTGACAAAATAAGAGAAAGTTGTGCAAATCTTGGAAGCTAATACATTGTGTAGTAGCTAAAACATATCATATCCAATTTGATGGAGATCTATGGACAAAACCATACCATTATGTTGTGTACCATAATAAATCTATAACTTCACATGGAAAATATATGTAATGCATGAAAGAAATAATACCAGACATTGACGGAGTTAGAATGCCATCACCAATAACCATGCTGGTTCCCAAAAGCACTACCAGTAGCAATATAAGTTACTCACTCCTCAATTGATCTTATGTTTCATCTAATTTTCTAGCGCAACTCTTGTGTTATACAAAGGGCTACAATCTCACAATACAAACATCATAAGTTCACGCCTTAGTCTAACATATCATAAGAAAATAATGAGAAGGAAACAAAAAAGAAATGAAACATGTTAGAATCATTCACAATGGCTTCAAAAACAACCTCATCAACTTACAGGAAATCCCAATTCAATTAAATCACAAAAACAATCAAACATTGCCATCAAATTTCCAATAAACATTTGAATTCTTCACACAAACGTACCCGCCTAGCAAGGCCAAGGCTAACACGATCAAGAATCTTGAAATCAGACATCTTGAACCTCATAACATGCCCTGACTCTTCTTCCTCCACAGAAACAACCTCAGATTCAACTCGAGAAACAACCTTCCTCAAAGGTGAACACTGAACTCCAAAACTTCTCCTCTGAAGCATCACACATGACTTTGACTTCCCACAAACTGCCTACTAATCAGCCTTGTTGACAAATTCCCACTTAAACTCCATCTCTCAACACCCTCCAAACCCAGACTGGAACCAATCCCACATATCGCCATATAGCCAATCTGCAAAAAGACAATTTTAGATCATTCTGAGAACAAAAATAACTATAGATGTTTAGTTCTCATGTCATTTTAAGGAACATATAAAAAAAATCAATATTTAAATCTAGTCATTGAATTATACAAAGAAATGAATCATTCAACACATATAGAATAAGTTTAAGTTCAATTGTTGAGAAACTTATTCACTACTTAATTAAAAAACTTATAAAATTTAAATCCAACCCATTAAGTTATACAATGAAATGGAATCTTTAAGAAATTGATTAAAAGGTGTAAAATAGTAATGTAGAATTATGCATTAACAATAGAATAAACAGTATTTATATTAGCTTCAGGTATCATCATTCAGTGGGAACAATATACTGTGAATCTTTTACCGATTTTATTGATAGTAGAACTTTTATCTATATAGTTCTATTTTTTTCCTTGAGGAATACCAAGTTCCTTTTCTTTGGCAATAAATATTACATGTATGGTTGAGCCTGTTATTTCTAACAAAGCATTCATTATATCTCTGTTCATCACTCTGGCAGTGTTGAGTTTGTCCAGCGTGACTTTAAGGTTTTGTAGAATACCTTCCAGTCCAGGCGAACCATTTGACGTTGCTGCTTGACCTGCTAAAAATCAAAAAATGGACATGTAAATGTAGATATATAGAAGGAACATAAGAGTAATCAGTTGATGTTATTTACCGCATGCTTCTGTTTGTTTGGATTTGGATTGACAATAGTTGGTCTTTTGTCTTCCATTTGTTAATGGTATCTGTGTGAAATGAAAGAAATATTTGAAGGTGTATGGATTGTTGAATTCTCTACTCTTATATAGCGTTAGATGTCATTAAATAACATTATATGATAATTAATTATTACAACAATTGTTCGTGTTATGTTCAATGTAATTGGATTATTGCTAATTAATATGACTTTTGATATTTTTTTAGTAAGTGTTTGCATGTTATTGGTTATGGTTATTTTGATTTAAATGTTTTATTGTTATTGGATGAGTTTAAAATTTTTAGATTTATATTAAATGTTAAATGATAATACGTTTTATAAAAAACGTTTTTCATTATTATGTTTGATATTTTTGTTTAATTGAATGTGAAGAGGTAAAGATATATTAATATTAATAATAATTAATTGAATGTGAATGGGTACAAAAATATTAATATTAATTAATAATGATAATTAATATGCATGAATGAATGTTGAATATTAATGGATTAATAAAGTATATTATTGAATTTCATGAATGTGAAAAGATATATTGTATCTTTATCAAATTAAAAAAGGAATGTGAAAGATTTCAAATTAAAAGAGGAATGTGAAAGATTTGTATTGAATACATTAATTGAATGCATGTGAATAATTTCTATTATAGCAATCTCTTAATATTCATGGAAATCAATAACACACAAGCGAATCATTAGTAATTTATCAAATTAAAAGAGGAATGTGAAAGATTTGTATTGAATACATTAATTGAATGCATGTGAATAATCCCTATTATAGCAAGCCCAATAAACAGCAAACACGTAGACCAATTAACGACATCCTACATGGCTATCATATAGTAATCCTACATGGCGTAAGAAAAAGTAGTATGCTTCAGTATTATATTATCAAATTAAAAGAGGAATGTGAAAGATCTCAAATTAAAGGAGGAATGTGAAAGATTTGTATTGAATACATTAATTGAATGCATGTGAATAATCCCTATTATAGCAAGCACAATAAATAGCAAACACGTGGACCAATTAAAAACATCCTACATGGCGATCATATAGCAATCCTACGTGCCGTCAGAAGAAGCAATCTGCTTCAGCATTATATAAATATATAGATTCTATGCTATTTAGCATTTTTGGAAAATAGGATATAATTCTGAGAAGTTTTTTATACATTTCTTAATGGCATTTTCTAAAAATATTTATATTATTTTAATGCCCTAAGTTTGTTAATTTAAATAAACACCCCCACCCACCCACCCACCCACATATTGTCGGCAATCAACCACCACTATCAAAAGGTGGCCGGAATGGTGCATGATTAGCTAGATCTGGCCGGTTATGCGCCGATCTGACCTTTTTCAGTCAGATCCACCATAGATCTAGCCAGAAACGGCTAGATCTACAGCCATAGATCTCTGGTTGGCTAAGATGTGGCTGTTGTCAATAGCCAGATCTGGCCAAATCTAGCCGTCAACTGCTAGATCTTTGGCCATCATTACGACGGAGGCAACGACGGCGACGATGACTGTTGGCGGGTAATAGTGGCTTGGGTGGGCAAAGGTGCTTTGTTAATTTTAAAGCTTTTATTGAGAAAAATAATTGTTAATGTTTTGAGTTGAATATGATAGGATTAAATTTTGAAGAATATTAAAACAAATGTCTTTTTGGGTTTTTAGAAAAGGATGTTGGAATAGGATACCAGGAGAAAAGTGTGCCAAACGGACGCATAAATATTAATCAAAACTTAGGTAAGTAAATGTTGTTGTCTTTTTTTTTTTTTTTTTTTTTTTTTTTTTTTTTTTTAAATTGCATAAAGCCCATCATCCAATCTATGGTTTCATTGGAACAAGTAGCTGCTGGGCTGCCACATGGTCCATAGACATTACTCAATAGTAACGAACCAAATTGATTTCTAGTTCGACAATATTATTCTATAGCAAGTAAATGCATGCATATTAATATACTTGTTTTTTAACCAAAAACACATAAAAAACATTAAATTATTAAAAGAATTATTTTGGAATTAAAAACAGTAGTCATGATTCCATTTTGATCTTGTTGATACTGTTTATAGCTTGGGCTCTCTTGATTTCTATATAAATGGAGCTATAAATGGAGCTTTACGGAAGAACCTCACAAGGGTTTTAGAGGTTCTAGTTAATTTTGTAGTTGGTATTATGCATGGTTACTTGCAGCTGAGTCTCCTCGAGTTCAGCAATTGTTTAATGGAGTACATTGTATCTTTTACCTCTCCTTCTGTTATAAATAAATAATAATCTTCCGTTGTTATATTAATTATGCAGTCTCTCTTCTACTATTATTCTAATCTACATAATTCTCTCTAGATGTTTTCGGTAATGGATAATTATATTAATTGTTTAAGCTATAAATACACGGCAGGACCCAACAGCAAGCTGTACAGTTCCTAAACACTTATAGGAGTAAAATTTAATTATAAATTTGTGTTATCTATGAAACTAGTTAATTAGAGATTAATTTGTAGATCACTTCATATTTCATAAAGTATCTCTGCTCAGTCTTGGCTTGAGCTCATGAATGTGTGTTGGCGAGGAAGAGGTTTTCTATCTATACTTTATGATACACCATAATCATAGAAACAGAAATAGCAAAATCAGCTGAAAATTCTCAAGTGGATATTAATTTTTATACAGGATTATGAATATGAAGGCAAATTGAGTACAAGATTTCTTACTTCTTAGTAACTTATAAAGATTGTTATGCCTAAAGAATGCAGAGCTAACGTAAGGTCCAGTCAGTATGCAAAAGTCAGAACATGGGTACACTCGTAGCCGAGTCACGTTAGGAAAGGAGCAGCATGCTTCTGTCAGAATAGTGGGTGCGTGCCAGACCAGCCAGAACTTGTGGTGATCCCACGTGTCTAATCCCCGTGCCAAATCGAGTAAATCACTCTAGAAGGTGGGCAATGTGACATAAATGAGGATTTGCACGGATAATCCCACCAACTCACAGATTCAGTAATGATAACCTTAATCCATCCCATTATAAATTGAGAGTTCCTCTCAATTTAAGGGATTAGCTACTCTCTCTCTCAATAATATATAGCATTCTCTCTCTTGTACTATCACTTGTAAGTCAGTCCTCTAACGCAACCTGACCCCTATCATTAACACAAACATCAGTGGACGTAGGACTTGCTTCCTTAGCATCCGAACTACTTTAAAAGTTGTTCCCATTGCATTTACTCTCGTTTTTCTTGCATTCACGTGTGCCTTTTGGGCCAGCTTAGCATTTCACACGTGCATTTTGTTGGTACCAAAATCACGCATCAACAGTTTGGCGCTAGAAGGAGGGCCTGATTTAGTATTCATCCTTCATCAGGAGAATCTCTAACTCACTTGTCCTACAACAGCAAATGGCCCGCCAACCTGTACTTGAGCGAACCAACCAAGGTGCTGAGGGGATACCCCAAGTCCATGTGGACACCTCTTCCGAAATACCTTCGGTTCCACAAAATGCCGCAGGGGGTATCCTATCAAGTTTACAACATGACCCTGCCATTATAAGCTACCTGGAGAGGTTAGATAATACTCTCCAAACGATCAACCAAAGGTTGGACCGTTTAGACCAAGGCGTGCCAACCAAATCAGCTAGGGCGGTGCAACCACCAAAAACGCCTATAGGTTGCGCGAAACTATGGCAAAGGGAGATAGCCCGTGCCACGAGCACTAAAACTCGTCGATGAAAGGGTAAGCAAGTAGCAAAAAAGGGGCCTACGGGCCCCAAAGGGCCAACGAACACCGACCGTGTCTCGAGTAGAATACTAGTGGCGTTAAGACTTGGTGAAAGGATGCAGCCCGAGCTATCCCATGCCACGTAGCAAGTACACCCCCATAAAAAAGCTGGGCGGGGCGATTCTTATCACCACCAGCAAAGTGATCCTGATCGTCATCGTGTGGGAGGTTCCCACACTTCGCGGGGCAGTTCGTACCATCATGAAGGTCGTGAAAATACCCCGCATCATTCATCGCCATCACATGCCTCTAGCCAGCATGTGTCGAGAGCGGCCGAGGCAACCGGTCGAGGCTAAGAGAAATCTGACCTCCGGACTTTCCTCAACCGTAATCACGAGAGTTGAACTCGCATGGGTGAAAGCAATCCCCAAGTGGCTCCATTGCCTCGAATTGAAGAACTACAGTGAGTTCTAGACCAGCTAAGAGCTGAGTAAAATGAGCAAGGGTAGGTCACGTCTGCATCCCTCTTCTCTCCCGAAGTGCTAGTCGCTACTCCCATTAGGATTTAGGATGCTTGACATGCGGGCGTTTGATGGAAATTCTGATCCGTAGGATCATTTATATGAATTCCACAACCTGATGGAGCTTCACCAGGTCTCAGATTTAGCAAAATGTCGTTGTTTGGCAGTGACTTTAACCTCTCATGCCAAACGGTGGTTCAGGTCACTCCCAGTGAGATCTATCAGTTTGTGGCCTCAGATGAGTGCGACTTTCCTAAGGCACTTCCAAGCAAACCGAAAGTTCTCAATGCTTTTGAGCTACCTCAGCAATATAAGGCAAGAAAGGGGTGAATCCCTCCAGTCTTACATCGACCGATTTCACAGAGAACTCAACAAGGTAGCTCATACTCCCGAAGATCTGTTTGGACTCTCATCATAGCGGGAGGTCATCCACAAAACGACTTGTGGAAAGAGCTACAGGTGAGGACGACATTTCCCTCACCCAATTCTATAACCTTGCGGAGAAGTACCTCCAGATTGAAAATTTAGTGGCGATACTCCGCCGCCACGACCCCGACGCCTCAAGAAATATGCCTGGTCAGGGGGAAAGCAGGAGAACTGATTACAGATGGGCTACTGACGATCAGCGAAAAGGAAAGAAACCTCGCTGCGAGCCCAAAAAGTCTTATGCTCCTATCCCTCGTCGCGATCGCGACAGAGATCAATATATGCCTCTGAATGCATCTGTATCGGCTATTCTTGACAAATCAGAAGAGGCCAGCCTACTCGGAGAGCCTGAGCCCATGAAAACTCCCGCGTCAGCCAGAAATAGTAAAAAGTACTATTGCTTTTATCGGGATAATGGGCATCACATTGATGAGTGCCGAGCTCTCAAACAGGCAACCGAAGAACTCATCAAGAAGGGGCATTTCAAGGAATATATTGACGACTCTACTCCCGCGCAAGAGAAAAGTCAAGGGAAACAAGGAAAGAAGAGTCGTGATCGCAAAGGCATATGCAGTGTCAATATGATCTTTGGAGGACTGCACCTCGTAGGGAACACGCGAGGTGCCCAGGAAAGATATGCTCACATGGCTCATTACGACCCTATCAGTATGATGAGCATGACGCAGTGACCACAAAAGGTTTGCAAGGATAAGGAGATTACCTTCTTTGAAAAAGATGCAGCACATTTGCGTCATCCCCACGACGCTCTTGTGATCACGCCCCTCATAAGGCGCCATAACGTCCACAGAATGTTGGTGGATAACGGAAGTGCTGTGAACATCCTATTCCAGACTGCTTTCGAAAGAATGAACTTGGACGAGGCCAACCTGAAGCCCGACTCGATTCCCCTATATGGTTTTACAAGGGACCACCAGATCCCTAAAGAAACAATCTTACTTCCAGTCACACTAGGTGACTTTGACAAAGTGACCAAGGTTACTGAATTCTTGATAGTGGATTGCCCATCTGCTTTTAATGGAATTCTGGGGCGACCTCTACTGAGAAACTTCAAGGCTGTCACTTCGATATACCATCTGAAGATGAAGTTCCCCACCTCGACGGGGATAGGGGAAGTTAGTGGATCTCAGAGCGCATCTCGCGACTGTTACATAAAAGCAGTGCAGATGGCATGCAAAGGGAAGGGTATCTCACGTGGCATTCCCCAACAGGCCATGATGATCAGCCGGATTGAGCCATAGCCTGGTCTAGCCAAGGATAATATAGATTCTCGAATTCAGGAAAGCCCTTCTAGTAGGCCGGTTGAGGATCTGTCTGAAGTGTCAGTAGACCTAAGCGAACTGAGCCGAGTGTTAAGGATTGGGAGCAATCTCAATCCTCAGCTCGCCTCCGAGCTGATCAGATTCCTCAAGGAAAATATCGATATATTTGCCTGGTTGCACGCAGATATAGTCAGGATCAGTCTGGATATCATCTGCCATGCGTTAAACATCGACAGCGAAGCCAAGCTAGTTTGCCAAAAAAAGAAGAGCGATGAATCCAGAGTGATATGCCACCTTAAAGCTAGAGGTGGATAACCTCCTTCGAAACGGGTCCATCCGAGAAGCACTCTACCTGACTTGGGTTGCCAACCCTATTCTGGTAAAGAAGCCCAATGGCAAATGGCGAACCTGTGTCAACTTCACCGACCTCAACAAAGCATCCCCAAAAGATAGATTTCCCCTGCCTAGAATCGACCAGCTCGTGGATGCCACCTCGGGGCACGAGCTGCTAAGTTTTATGGATGCGTACTCGAGATATAACCAAATCCTGATGTATGCGCTGGACGAAGAGCATACATCTTTTATTACAGATCGGGGACTGTACTGCTACGGGATTATGCCCTTCGGCCTCAAGAACGCTGGCGTGACCTACCAATGATTGGTTAACCAGATGTTCTCCGAACAGATCGGCAAGTCAATGGAGGTCTATGTAGATGACATGTTGGTCAAATCCCATGTCGCTTCAGATCACATAGCGCATCTCGCTAAGATGTTTGATATCTTCCGACTATACAGAATGAAGTTTAACCCCCTTAAGTGTTCGTTCGGGGTATCCTCGGGAAAATTCCTAGGATACATGGTTAACCAGTGGGAAATAGAGATCAACCCCGAGAAAATTCAAGCTCTCCTTGATATGGAAAGCCCAACCAGCAAAAAACAGGTCATGAGCCTTAATGGACAAATAGCGGCACTAAGTCGTTTCATATCGAGGTTAACAGATCGTTGTTTGCCATTCTTCAATGTTCTAAAGGCCAATAAAAGGTTCGAGTGGACTTCCGAGTGCGAACAGGCGTTCCAAAGCATTAAAGAGCACCTTAGGAAGCCACATCTCCTGTCTAAGCCTCTCCCACAAGAGATCCTCCTCCTGTACCTGTCCGTCTCTCAGTTCGCGATCAGTGCAGCTTTAGTTCGGGAAGAGGAAAAGGTCCAATGGCCAGTGTATTATGTGAGCAAGCGTCTGTTGGATGCTGAGATGCGGTATCCGGAAATGGAATGATTAGCCTCTTCCCTACTGATCGCTTCCTGAAAGCTATGACCTTACTTTCATGCCCATACGATCCATGTAATGACTAATTACCCATTAAGGCAGGTCCTCCAGAAGCCAGAGGCATCGGGTAAATTGCTTAAATGGGTCATGGAATTGAGTCAGTTCGATCTAAAGTACAAACCAAGATCGACTATCAAAGGGTAGGCTGTTGCCGATTTCATATTAGAATTCTCCTATCTTCCAACTGAGTCGGAGCAACAGCCCAACGAAGCCATTTAGGAAACTGCTAAGAATATGTTGACTTGGAGCCTCTACGTCGATGGATCGTCAAACAGAAAGAAGGCCGGTGTAGGTCTTCTCCTTTTGAGTCCCGAAGGGGCATGCGTTCATGGCATCCTCTGGTTCAGGTTTAAGGTAACCAACAATGAGGCCAAGTATGAAGCTCTGCTCGCTGGATTGCGATTGGCCAGAGAAATAGGCGCAACCGCGATCAGTATCCATAGCAAATCCATGCTGGTCGTCAACCAGATTATAAGAGAGTACTAAGCCAAGGAGGAAAATATGATCCGCTATTTGAAGGAAGCTAAGGCCGCACTCGAGCTGTTCAAGCACTTCGCGATCACTCAGATTTCCAGAGATAGCAACTCATTATTGGATTCAGAAGCACTAGATAGCATTCCTGTTCGATTCATCGGGGCCCCCAGTATCAGCCCGATCGAATAGGCCGTGAATGTAATAGAATCAGATTCCTGGATGACCCCTATTATCCAATACCTCAAGGACGGGACCTTGCCTGACGACAAGGTCGAGGCAAGGACTCTGCAAACAAGATCTGCTCGTTACACCCTCATCGGAGACCAGCTGTATAGGCAAGGGTTTAGCGCCCCTCTCCTCCGATGTGTAACCAGCGAAGAAGCGAATTACATCATGAGGGAAATACATAGGGGATCTACGGTAATCACACCGCCGCATGATTTCTTGCCAACAAAGTTGTTCGTCAAGGGTACTACTGGCCCCGAATCCAAGAAGACACCTACAACTTTGTCAAGAGGTGTGACAAGTGTCAACGGTTCGTGAACATATCGCGAGCTCCTTCCCACCAACTGATAACAATGACCAGCCCCTGGCCATTTTTCATGTAGGGAATCGATCTCATTGGCCCCATGCCAGTCGATAAAGGGGGAGTCAAATATGTCGTGGTCGTAGTAGATTATTTCACCAAATGGGTAGAAGCTGAGCCGCTAGCTGCGATTACGACCAAAAAGCTCAAGGACTTCATTTTCAAGAACATTGTGTGCCGCTACGGAATTCCTCATACCCTCATCTCAAATAATGGTAAACAGTTTGACAACGAAGAGTTCAAGAAGTTTTGCAACGAGCTGGGCATCCATAAAAAATTTGCCTCGGTCACGAGACTGCAAGCAAATGGTCAAGTTGAAGCTGTCAACAAAACCATCAAGTACACTCTAAAGGCCAAACTTGGCACAGCCAAGGGTAATTGGGCCGACGACCTTCCCAAAGTCCTATAGGCGTATAGGACAACTCCGAGAACCTTTACCTCAAAAACCCATTTTTCGCTAGCACATGGTTGCG
The DNA here is from genome assembly GCF_008641045.1 of Pistacia vera. NCBI lineage: Eukaryota > Viridiplantae > Streptophyta > Magnoliopsida > Sapindales > Anacardiaceae > Pistacia > Pistacia vera. The sequence goes on along the minus strand of NW_022196690.1, from coordinate 1,029,430 downwards.
AGGCCATGATCCCTATAGAGGTAGGAACTGGTTCGCTGTGGAGGGACTTGTACAATGAAGCGCTTATGCGAGCAAGTTTGGACCTTGTTGAAGAACATCGTGGCAAGACTTCGCTAAGAATAGTAGTCTATCAGCAATGCGCGAAAAGGTTCTTCGATTCTAAGGTTAGACGAAGAGACTTCCAGGTCGACGACCTTGTATTAAATGAAGTTCTTCTCGGTACTAGAGAACCAAGTACGGGAGTGTTGAGACCAAACTGGGAAGGCTCATACCGCATCGCCAAAGTGATAAGGCCGGGGACTTACCACCTAAAAAGGCTAAATGGTTCCATAGTACCGCAAGCTTGGAATGCTGAACACCTTCGACCTTATTATCAGTAATTCCGAACTCAGTTTTCCTTGTAAAGATTATTTTTTGATCTTTGTAGATGTAAATAAGTATTATTCTGTTCGCATGTAATTTTGTTCGTATAGACGTGTTATCATGTTCGCATAGACTTGTTCCAATATTATAAGTAATTAGAATGTGAACTCATGTATAATAAAGCAAACAGAAATCGTAAAAGCAAAATATATTTCATTAATATGAAGAGAACAGCAGGCAAGATGGTACAACTGTTAGCCCTAATCTGACTCTCGGAGGACCGACCTCATCATCCTAAGGCTAGTCGGCTGGGGGCTTCTTCTGGGCGTGTCCCAAACCCTCTATCTGATCGGATCTTCGGGTGGCCGCTGTTTCATCATCCTATCACGCCATGAACATGAGAGTCTCCTGTCAGTCCTTCAAGAGATCGGACATATCAATATACGGATTCTTCGGTCGCAAGGCATAGATGGACTCGATCGCCTATTCGGCAGCCTTCTCCTTGACCTCCGCTGCCTGATTCTGCATCTCTTCGGTCAGGGAAACAACTTTTCCCTAACTTGCTTGGAGTTCGGCCTCGAGAGCTTGCCTTTGCTTCTCGGAGGCATCCCTCTCTTGTTCTGCTCGCAAGGCCCATAGAGAGGTTGTTTTGAGCTCCTGGTCCCTCTCTCCGACCTCTTTGGAGAGTTTGGCTATGGTCCTTTGGAGCTCCTTTACTTCCTCCCCATGCTTCTCGAGCTCGGTTTTTTGGAAGTCCATCGTGCGAAGAGCCGCGTCCCTTTCGCTCAAGTACCGGTTCGTCGACTCAGAAGATAGGTCTTTTTCTACTTCGGCGGCTTCTAGGCCTCGCTTGAGCTTTGCGTTCTCTTCCTTCAGTGCGACCTTCCCCCTTTGTAGCTCCCAGCCGAACCTTCTGCACGGATAGTTACATGGAAAGCAGGGCCTACGAACAAGAAAAAATAGCAAGTTAATGTATCCAAATGAACTAAAAGAAGTCCTCGCCAAGGACAGTTCGTTTACCTTCCTTACCCGACTTCCTCCGGACGTCTAGCTACGACCTCCCAAGTTGATCGCCCTAGGGTTTGGTCTCTGACTCTTCGACCTGAATTTGCCTTATCTTCTTCTTTGCTCGCTAAGCCGTTGTCTTTAGCCTCGGGCGAACAACTGATGGTTGGGAGGCCCTCGCAGGTCGGATTGGTGCATCCTCCAAAGGTTGAGGCTGAAAAGTTCTAGTAGGTTGCACCAGGGGGCCCGATGTGGCACCTTCAGCCCGGGAATTGGCAAGAGCATCATCGGTCGCCTTGGTAGTCCTTGCCCATAGAAAATTGAATTGCCTTCATCGCGGCAGCACTGACTCCTTCAGAGGCATGGTCGCTGCATGCGAGCATCATTAGCAAAAGTAATTCATTGCACGACCAGAAAAGACCCAATTAACAAGACTTAAGCAATGGGGGCTCTAAGGACGCGTTTGCATTGAAGAAACCGTATTTCAGCAGATTCGCGGTCGCTACGAGCTTCTTCGCATTGCTACTAGCTTCGGGCAGGAAGCTGAAAGCTACAATCCTATCTGGATCGAAGAGCAGCCCTAAGTCGGTTGACTTGTTAACTGCCAGAAAGAAACAGGTCATTAGGAAAAGAATGCACTTCAAATTTAATGAATTCTCCAAGGGAAAAGAACCTACTTGGGTCCTGAAAGTGGCAATGGTCGTCATAACAAAAGAAGAAAAACTTCGTTTCGTAGGCCCCCGCGTTGCTAGGGTAGCTGTGTATTCCCACAGTTATAGTAGGTCACCTAGACAAGTAATAAGAATCCTTGTCCTTGGTCTTTTTCAAGTAATACGAGTAGCCGAGCTCCACCGTTGTTAGCTCGCCCAGCCCTTTCTCACGACACGCGATGTACATGGCAACAATAATTACATACGCGTTCGACATGAGTTGCATCGGTGCGATCCCAAAGTGATCCAAGAATGACCTGACAAAAGGGTGGAAGGGAATCAACCCCCCACCTTTGAAGATCTCCTTGGAGATCGCGGCCATCCCACTTGATGGGTATCACGATGAGCGGGTTCTATTGCGGAAAACTTCCATGTTGATACCATACTATTTTATCACTCTCTCGAGCTCTTCCCTGGTAAGTACCGAGTAGACCTTAGGAGTGACGTTCGAAGCACCCTGCAAGGACGAACTGGTTCCTTCCTCAGATCTGGTCGTTAAGGGGTCCATTCTACTGGTCTGCAAAAGCGACAAGCAGGGGGGTCATTTAGCCATCGTACGCTATTTCGTACGATAACGTGGAAGGAAACAAACTCCCTAAAACCCAGAGAAAGCCCTAACAGAATTATTCGAGCCACCATTCATGGCTCGAACCTGACATAAGCGTCTCATCTCTGATCAGCTACTGGAAGACTAACGCCATTTACCAACGTCGGGGAATAAGAAAATAAAAGCAGAGAACGATTCTTACCTCTCGGAATACGAAAATGGCTCCGTCTGCTTCGAATATCAGAAACACGCTGGTTTGGAAGGCAAAGATTCCAAGCTTGCAAAAGTCTCTTGCTCTCTCTGAAAAAGATGAGTGTGGTGACATTGCCTGAGATGGATCAAAGTTTTTATAGCAAAGGAAGCGACGCTTGTTTTTCTCGAAATCGAAACGACATTTGGGCCAAAAGTGTATCACCATTGATCACGACCACGTGTCGTAGATCAGTGAAAAAGAGTGAGCATCACGATTAAAGAAAACCAAACCTTCATCCTTTTCCGTTGGAAAACTCAAGCGACGGCACTCTCTCCTTCAGCATTAATTGCGCCCCAATCTGCATTTAATGCCCGGATAAGGGGTGTCGTTTTAGTATGTCATGCATTTAATGTTCTCATAAAGGGTACCGCGTCAGCATACCATGCATTTAATGCACCTGGTTGGCACTTATTATGCACAGGACACGTCTGTCAGAGTAGAGGCTGTTTCATTAAATGCGTCCATATCGAAAGTACAACAGGTAATCCTTGATGAAGTCAGGTCATTCATCCTTAACAAGCAATGACCATACGAGGTCGTGCTCGCAAAAAACACTATCCCGACCTATTTTTAAATAGGTCGGAATCACTAGCATTTCCCGAAAGCATCCAGTCGCGGCATGAATTATAGTTTCCACGGTTCAATCCTCAAACCTTAAAAACTAGGGGACTTCTGTTATGCCTAAAGAATGCAGGGCTGACGTAAGGTCTAATCAGCGTGTAAAAGTCAGAATATGGATACACCCGCAACCGAGTCACGTGAGGAAAGGAGCAGCATGCTTCTATCAGAATAGTGGGTGCGTGCCAGACCAGCCAGAACTTGTGGTGATCCCACGTGTCCAATTTCTATGCCAAATTGCGTAAATCACTCTAGAAGGTGGGCAATGTGACATAAAGGAGGATTTGCACGGATAATCCCACCAACTCACAGATTCAGTAATGATAACCTTAATCCATCCCATTATAAATTAAGAGCTCCTCTCAATTTAAGGGATTAGCTACTCTCTCTCTCAATAATATATAGCATTTTCTCTCTTGTACTATCACTTGTACGTCAGTCCGCTAACGCGACCTGACCCCTATCATTAATACAAACATCAGTGGACGTAGGATTTGCTTTCTTAGCATTCGAACCACTTTAAAAGCTGTTCCCATTGCATTTACTCTTGTTTTTCTTGCATTCACGTGTGCCTGAGCCAGCTCAGCATTTCACACGTGCGTTTCGTTGGTGTCAAAATCACGCATCAACAAAGATAAAGTTTATCTTAAAGATTGTTTCTTCTTTGTTTTTACTTAAAACTTTAAATATTTAGCTAGACTCATACATCAGTTAATTCTTTCTTTCTCTTTTTTACTTTCTCCTGTCATATAGGATGAAGTTTTCACTACAGTACACAGTATCAATTTGCAGTAACACAAATGTCAGCAGACTAAGTTTGGAAACCACAAAAATTAATGAAAAGAATAATCAACAGTTCGGTAACTGCATGCTACTTTTTCAACAAAGTTTTGTGAGATTATTCACCATAGACTGAACCTATGAATATGATAATGCTATTCTTTATTCATTGTAAAGCTTCAAACGAGATTAGGACCAGAAGAAGATAAGGTTTTCCTTGTGGCATTCATGATATACTTTTCAAAAATTGAAAGATACAAAAGGGAAAAAAAATCATGCTTTCTAATTAATTAGATATCTTCTTGATCTTTCTTTGAGTATAGCCTCTCAGGCATTCTTGATCATAAATTTGGAAGCCTGTATGGGACCTTTTAAAAATTCGTTTCAATTTATTCATAGATATCCATGTTCTATATCTCACTTATGTGAGGAAGAACTAACATGACACATGCTTTACCTAGAACATTTGATAGGAATAAATAACCCGTCTTCAAAGAATATCCTGCCATTTGCATTCGCAGATGACCTTGCCTTTTCGATTCACACATAAAGAATATTATTTTTCCAATCTCAAAAACATAAATATGCTAATGAATTTCGACACATATCGGACTACCCTGCAAGACAAATTCTGTCTTTGCAGCCTTCTGAAAACTCTTGACAATGCAAAATCTTATCCCTTCTTGATCTGTCGATAGATTGATGACAGAAGAGGAGAGGAAGATTATTGTTTTCTCGATCTCTGGTTAGATAAAATTTAATTCATCTTAGTTGAATATGGTTACACTAATATTTAAAAGCTACCACATCAACTAAAATGAGTTGATTGAGTTAATTGATTTCATATTTATTATAACCAGAATTTATTAAAAAATAACAGTGAAAAATTAGAACCTGATCAAATAGCAAGTTGGATTATCACCCAAAAAAAAAAAAAAAAAAAAAAAAAAAAAAAAAAAAAAAAAAAAAAAAAGATGAAATATAAAAAAAGAAATTAAAGAAATTAAAGCAAAACTCTATAATCAAATATTCACATCTCTGGAGTTATCACGAACAGATCAAATGGTGGTTACGATCAAGAAAATGTTCTAAATAATCCATTTTGGAGCATCTATTATCTTAAATAATTGAGAATACCTTTTTTCTTATGAATAAAGTGAAAAATGAGATATTAACAAGCTCTTTTTACCAAATGGAATTGTAACTGAATTAATCTTTTTCTCAGAGAAAGAATATAAAAGATCCATACACTGATACACAACCAGAAAAATTAGCCCAGTTGATAAAAATAACTCATTTTTTATAATTTTTGGGCAGGCACTTTGTTCTCCACTCTAGATTCCTCCATAGTTACTTCACCATTGGAGTTACTGCCTTTTGTGATATTACTGTGTAAATTTTAAATGGAATCATAAAAGGTTGAAAAATAATTGGAAGGCCAATTTGCTTCCTTTTTTCTAGCTTTCCCACTATACTGAAAGTTACAAGAAATCTATTCTTAATTATCTTAATCAGATTTATGATTAATAAAGTGGGAGCTTTGTGATGATTTCTATATAAAGGAACCTGACTTCAAACGTTTAGTACCAGGACGAACACAACAAAAACTATTCTTCTTTGTAAACTTACACTGCCAATTAATGGCCTTTCAGGCTCGTCAGGCAGATCATTACAACCGCCTTGCTAAGGTTGGCAGGGAAGGTTTTGCTCTCTTGGAAGAGCTCGAATTTATCCGCCCGCCGAAGAAGTTTGGGAACGGGCATCAGCCCCCTCAAGCACATGATTTTCATTATCATCCTCAGCATTATGATAACTATCAGGACCAGCATCTTCAACCTGCTTATTATAGGAACAGGCATCAGCCCCCTCAAACACATGATTTTCATCATCATCCTCAGCATTATAATAACTATCGGTACGAGCCCGTCATAGATAGCAACCAGGCTGCTAAACTCTACCGTGGAAAGCTGGTTGTGGATCATAGTATATTAAGAAAACCAATTCCCAACGGTGGTTATTAAGCTTTTGCTTAATTTTCTTCAGAAGCATGCATACTTAATAGCCTTAACGTATGCTATCTGAAGTACGCAATTTGTAATATCTTCTTGTTATACTTTGTGTATTATGTATCTTTCTTGGTCTACCATAGTTTTGTGTAAGCCTAATGGTCTTTCCTTTGTTATATACTATGTGCCTCTCCCTTAGTTATCTTTGTTATTAAGGAGTAAAGAGTGTCAAAGTTTTATCAATCTGAAACTATGTAATTATGTTGAACGATCTGTGAACAGAGCCTTATTTATGCTCTGAAATTCTGTAGTTAATATATATGGGCTGTTGGGCACTTCCAGTCTTCTAATTTTGGCTCTCTCTCTTTCATATTAGGATATGACTTGAAGTTGAAAGGTTACATCCAGTGTTTTAAAAGCCGGACTGTACCGATCGGTCCAACTGGTAGCCAGATTTCAATCCGTTTACGTTACATGATTTAATCCGGTTTTGACTTTGGACCAAATTGACTCGGAATGAACAATAACAATAAACTGGACCAAACAAAGAAAACAAAATTTAAAAATTGAAATCCCTAAAATCTAAAAATAAATCCTTCTACCTCTACATCATCGGCCGTGTGGTCCCTCTTCGCCCGTTCGACCTTCATCTCCTCTTTGTGATAGCTCCTCTTGTTTGTGATGGGGTTTGTTGTGACAAATGGTGGTGTTTTGTGGTGGATTAGGGTTTTTTTGGTGGCCTGGTGGTGGTTTTTCCAGCGTTGGAATGATCTGGTGTGGATTGCAGTGACAGTGGCTCAAGTTTCTTGGCCAGATCACAAGGGTGTGTTTGCTAGATTTCAAACCTGCAGGGACTGATAAAATTTCTCAAGGATATGTCTTCTAAGTTTCATAATAAGGTTTCAAGCTAACATCACCGGTCCGACCAACCAAACTGGGGATCGGCCCCTTGACCAAGTCAAGGCCCGGTCCGAGTATAAATGTGGTTACATCTTCTGCAAAACTACTCAAGAGTAATTTTGGGAGCCAAATTCAATATATATATTCTGACCACTGTCATCCCTTACTTTCCATTTGTCATATGGTTTTTCAATGTGAATTAACCAACTAGATTTGTGTGCTCCTTGCAACTACTGTAGCGGGGCCATGATTGGTGTAAAGTATTAATAGAAACACAATTGTAAATATATTTTTCCTAACCAAACATATCAATATAATATACTAATTAATAAATTTATTCCAACATAACCAAACACTTTTCTCTTTTAATATTCTTAGTAATCTTCAAGGTAATCTATCTTTCCATTAATATAACATTCCCAATAATACAACATTCTTTAAATCAAACGCACCCTTTAGCATTATTTGCGGAATAACGAATTGCAGCTGGACTCATACAACGAATCCTAGCTAGGCTCATACATCAGTTAATTTTTTTCTTTCTCCTTTTTACTTTTCCTATCATTTAGGATGAATGTTTTTACTGTGTATCTAATTACCTATCTTTTCACTATAGTACACAACATCAATTTGCAGTTACACAGATGTCAGCAAATAAAGCTTGGAAACTACAAAAATTAATGAAAAGAATAATCAACAGTTCAGTAACTACATGCCTTTCAACAAAGTTTTACGAGATTATTCACCATAGATTGAATCCATGAATATGATAATGCTACTCTTGTTTCCTAGTAAAGCTTCAAACGAGATTAGGACTAGAAGAAGATAATGTTTTTTGACGCTGAGTGTGTTACGTCTTAAAGATATGAACTCATTGTCATCATCATGAGGCTTATTGTGAGACCAAGTCAATTTTGCATATATCCATGTATATCAACATGAAATTTAACCCCTACCACATCACTGGCATTCAAAAAGTGAAAGATTCATAACTTTGGAAGCCTATAATGGACCATTTAAAGATTCGTTTCAATTTATTCATATATATCCATATTCTATATCTCTTTGTTTTCTTTCTTTTTTTCTCAACCAATCTTTTAGTGTCTTAAAGTTAATGACCTTATAAACCCTCCAATAACCAACTCTGTTAACATTAGAGGAGAATTCAACTCAAGACCTCTTTAGTAATATACTCAAGAGTCCCTATTGCCCCACTTGACCACCCACTGGTGGTTAAAAAAATAAAAAATAAAATAACCCATCTTCAAAATATCCTGCCATTTGCAAACCCACATGACCTTGCCTTCTCGATTCACATATAAAGAATATTATTTTTCATATCTCATAAACATGAACTTATGCTAATGGATTTAGAAGAGAGGGGAGGAAAATTATTGTCTTCTCAATCTCTAGTTAGATAAATTTTAATTCATCTTAGTTGAATATCTATTATGGCAAGAATGCGTTGATTTTTGAGTTAATCGATTTCATGATTATTATGGCAAGACTAGCAAACTTTAGACACTAAATTAGTGGAAACTTGTACCAGAATTTTATTTTAAAAAATAGCAAGCGAAAATTAGAACCTGATCAATTCAAGTAGAACTATAAATTATAAGGAAGTAGCAAGCTAGAATTATCAATTATCAAAAAATAAATAAATAAATAAAAGATGAAAAACTAAAAAAATAAAAAAAATAAAAAATAAAAGAAAAAGAAATAAAACCGAAATTCTATAATCAAATATTCACGTCTCTGGAGTTATCATCTATAATCAAATATTCACGTCTTCAGTGATGAGAAGAAAAGGTTCCCAATAATCCATTTTGGAGCATCTATTTATCTTAAATAATTGACAATACCTTGCCTTTTTTCTTATGAATAAAGTGATATTATGAAGCTCTCTATGCCAAACGGTAGGGCATGCATAAGGATAAAGTGTCAAGTGCTCTAAAGTGTTGCTCTTTTTTTATTTTTATCTGTTATGCTTGAGAAAGTAGGGCTAACGTCGAGCCTTGTCAACATGGGTGGTTGGAGCTTAAGAAGGTTCTACATCCACTCAGATGCAGCCACGTCACATGATGACGTGAGCAGCATGCTCCTGCCAATGAAGTGTGTATGTGCCAAGTTGGGGAAAGGCTATAACAGGTTCACGTGTCCAATCCCTACACAAGTCGAGGAAATCACTCAAGCAGGTGAGTAATGGGACACAGAGAAGGATTTGCACGACATCTGCCCCACTCACAGATTTAGTAATTATTATGTTAATTCCTCCCACTATAAATAGAGGGCTCCTCTCCCGTTTGTTGGATTGGCTTTTTTTTTTTTTTTTTGAAATGGCATACTTTCTCTCTCTCTCCCCTATATTCTCTAAGCTATAATTCAGCTCGCTGAACACAACCTAACTTTATACATTAATACAATACCAGTGGACATATGATTCACTTTTTGGGCATCCGAACCACTTTAAACATTGTTCTTCACCCCTTATTCAGCTAAATCCATCCATAATCACGTGTGACTTGATGAGAACGCAAAATGTCATATTTACCCCCTTAATGTCTAGTCTTTTATACTTATTTGCTGCCTAAATATACTCATTATTATTCTATTTTGATTTAGGATGCAAATGGAGGCGTTAATTACAAAACGGAACTAATTAAGTGAATTCGGACAGTTTCAATGTCGTTTCGTAATCTGGGCATACCTCTCTCATCCGAGCTCCAATTGAGATGATTCAAAATGATGTGGAACGCTAAGGAATAGATCTACAACTTTCATGATTTGAGTTTGGAGAGATATGTAAGAATCAGCATGCATGAAGAGTGGTGGAGATGGAGAATGAAAGCATGGATTCTAAAACCGGTTTTCAAACAAAGCTTGGAAAAGAGATTATACCTACTCCTTTGCTTTGGATTGATGAAGATTAGCTTCAAAAGGATGAAACCTCCACACTTTAACACCACCTTGAGAGATTAGAGAGTGGCCTTGGGTTTGAGAGAGAGTTTTGGTTTGTGTTTTTGTGAACTAGTCAAGAATGAACAAAAATGCAACCTTTTGCACTTATATATACTTGGGCAATATTGCAATTATTTATTTTTCACTTCCAAGCCCAATAAAATCTTATTTTATAAAGGGACCCCACGAATTTAATATGCTACCCTTTGAATAATCAATATTATTCAAGGGCCCATGTAAACTAAACTAGTTTACATTAACAACCCAAAAATTTACCCCTTTTACCTTTAAACCTATTTAAAAGGTTATTTTTTGTTCATCTCATTAACTTAACACTTTAATATAATAATTAAATATAATTAAATTATTGCTTGACCTTTTAACCTTAAAATGTCACAAATGATTTCTATGTAACTATTACTATGAAATCCTTTTATTACCCTCAAGGTGCTAGCCCTCTTCGGATAATTTTCCTCTCTCATCCTTCTCTAACTTCTCAAGGCTATGTTGTGACCATGTAGGTCCCCCGTGGATTAGCCGTAGCCGGTTCTGGATGAATCCAGAAACCTGTCCGAAGGCCCAACGACTATGGTAAACTCTAGCAATGTGTCATAGTTCCTAAACCAGATGAAGAAATACTTCATCGAACCCATTTCAAATCATACGTACCTGCAGGTAAAGTCCCTCCATTGAGATATCAACGAGTATGGATTCATGGAATGTCAAAATCCTAAACTTGATTTTTTACCGAATCGTCGATCAATATGTCCGAACTTGTCATCCACAAACTTACTTTTGTATGACTAATAATAGACTCTGGCCAGAGATTCAGTTTTCCAACATTTATCGTGTTCGCTAGGACTCAAATCCGGATGGAGTCAGCGGTACTCCCGATCCTATATTTCGAGTCAGGGATCCCCTCTGACCATCGTTCGTTTTCGCATATGAACAACGCATAACCAATAGGTTTTATTATACGAAACATGATTAGTCCGTCTTATACACCGTATGAACCATACGCATCCATATCGAATCCGACTCAATGTCTCAAGGCTACATCGTGCACTGATATAACCAATGATAAATCATTGACTACATCTTTTCCAGTGATTTGTCGTTATTCGGTCACGTTCGAAAAACAGTTCACCAACTGTAATCCATACCAATGCCCCAGTGACATGACTATCATCGTCATCCGTACTTATATCAACTCATGATATCTTTCGGAAGCATCTGGTATGCCTACTATGCAATAATTGCCCAAATTATATTGCTTCCATAGGACCCTTTTCGATAATTCATTTACCTATTAAAGGAATCATCTGGATAATTCATATACATACTATTAAATGCATGACTGAATAAGGAAGCAATTTACATATATGAATTGAAGAACTCTTCTTCTATTATTTATGAATATATATATATATATATATTATATAATATTATATATATATATACAGACAAATGCTCGAAACCGACAACCAAATGGTTTCTAAGGCATACCTAATATACACAAACAAACTCCCACTTGCACTAAAGCCATTCGATGTTGTATCTCATACCCTCTTCTCAAGATGATGGTCCAATTGCTTCAATGTCATCGCCTTAGTCAGTGGATCAGCTACATATTCTGCTGAAGGAGTCTTCAGAATCAAAATCTCTCCAGCTCCAACGATTCTCTCAAAAGTGATACTTACGCTGAATGTGTTCGGATTTTTGGTGTGCCCTTGTTCCTTGCCTGTGCAATAGCTCCAGTATTGTCACAGAACATGCTTACGGGTAAGCCATGTTTCGGAACCACACCAAGTTCAATTACGAACTTTCGCATCCAAATAGCCTCCTTCACTGCTTCCAAAGCAGCAATGTATTCAGCTTCTGTAGTGGAGTCAGCTGTGGTTGTCTGTTTGGAACTTTTCCACTAACACACCTCCATTACATAAAAATGTACACTAAGTAGACTTTCTATCATCAATATCTGATTGGAAATCAGAATCTGAGTATCCTTGATGTTTAACTCTGAACATCCATAACTCAGAACTAGATCCTTAGTTCTTCTCAAGTACTTAAGGATCGATTTTACAACCGACCAATGTTTCTCCCCTGGGTTTGACTGATATCTGCTCGTAACACTTACAGCATAGCTATATCAAGTTTTGTACAACATTGCGTACATTAAGCTACCTACGGCAGACGCATAAGGCACATTACGCATTTGCTGTCGCTCTTCATCGGTCTTTGGACCCATCTCCTTAGAAAGATGGACCGTGAGTGAAGGCAAGAGACCTCTCTTAGAGTTCTCCATGCTAAATCTTTTTAGCATTTTCTCTATGTACAATTTTTGGGATAATCCAGTTCCTTTTCGTTCTATCTCTATAGACACAAATGCCAAGGACATATGTCGCTTCTCCTAAGTCTTTCATCGAGAAGTTTTGGACAACCAAACCTTAACCTGCCATCATGCCTATATCATTTCCCATCAAATATATCATCTACATATATATGAGAAATGTGCTGGCATGATCTTTAGCCCTGTATCACACAGGGCTCATCCGGATTCTTGACAAAACCAACGATTTGATTATGTCGTCAAATCGAATGTCCAGCTTCTTGAAGCTGCTTCAATCCATAAATGGATCGATGCAATTTGCATACCTATGCTTTCAACAGAGGATACAAAACCTATCGGTTGTTCCATATAGATGTTTTCCCAATAAACCCATTGAGGAAAGCTGTTTTGACATCCATCTGCCAAATTTCATAATCATGGTATGCTGCGATGGCTAGCATTATACGGATGATTTAATCATGCTACAGGCGAGAAGGTTTCCTCATAATCCAATCCTTGTTTCTGAGTATAACCTTTCGCCACCATCGAGCTTTGAAGGTCTCTACCTCCCCATCCTTGTCAACTTTTCTCTTGTAGACCCATTTACAACCTATAGGAACTATCCCTCTGGTGGATCCACAAGCGACCATACTTGATTGGCATGCATTGATTCTATCTCAGAATCCATCGCTTCCAGCCATTTTCCTGAATCTCTATCCAGTATTGTCTTCTTCGTAGCTTCTAGGATCACCACCATGATCATCTACCCCACTAAGTAAGATTCAAAATCATGCTCATGTAGGAACCCATATCTCTCTGGGTTTCGACATTCTAGAAGACTTTCGTACTGGAACCATAGTATCTATACTGAGGTTCGCTGATGTGACGTTCCATCTTCAGCAATCTCGGTTCTGGCTCTTCGAACTCTTCTTTGAGTTCAATTTTCTTCCAACGCTGCCTTCCTCCAAGAACTCGTTCTTGAGGAAACGCGCATTTCTATTGATCCAAACTTTTGATCACTTAGGAAGTAAAAGCAATATCCTAAACTTTTTAGGATATCCAATGAACCAACCCTGTCGATTTAACATCCAGCTTATCAGATTTAACCAATTTAACATAAGCGGGCAGCCCCAAATCTTCATAAATTCAGACTTGGACGTTTTCCATACCATATCTCATACAATGTTCTCTAGACAGTTTTAGATGGGACCCTATTAAGGATGTGCACAGCGGTCTGGAGAGCGTACCCCCACAGAGACATTGGTAAGCTGTAAAACTCACGATCGATCGTACCATATCCAATAAGGTACGATTTCTCCCTTTAGACACTCCATTAAGCTGGGGTGATAAGGAGGAGTCAATTGTGAGATGATCCCATTTTCTTTTAAGAACTCTTGAAACTCTGTACTCGAGTATTCACCCCCACGACCTGATCGGTTATTTTAATCCTTTTCTAGTTTGATTTTCTACTTCTCTGAATTCTCTGAATTTTTCAAAGGACTCAGATTTGTATTTCATTAAATACAAATACCCTATCGTGACATATCATCTGTAAAGGTAATGAAGTATTCAAATCCTCCCCTAGCTAAATACTAAATGGTCCACACCATCTGTATGTATGATTTCTAAAGTTCTTTAGCTCGCTCTCCTTACTCTTAAAGAGAGACTTGGTCATCTTTCCTTGGAGACATGATTCACAGGTTGGATAGGGTTCAGAACCCAATGAGTTTAGGATCCCACTTTCTCCAAGCTGTATTAATCTTCTCTCTCCTAATGACCCAATCTATGATGCCATAGAATTTAGGATTTATTCAGATCGAGTTCTTTTATTAGAAATGGTATTGATTGAGTATAGTCATTCAATTCTAAGACTACAAACCATTTGTATTCACAGCTTTACCAACTAAAACATTTCAAAATGTATTGAACATTCATTTCCATTAAACAGTACATAATAACCCCTACACAAAGCAGAAATATATGATGTTTCTTGTGGCCTTTTCAAAGTACAATACTTTAAACAAATTCAAAACATGTCCTGAAGGTAGTCTTAGTGAGCAAGTCCCCATGGCCTCGGCTGCAACTCGTGCCCCATTTGCCATCCTCAAAATGATCTCGCCCTTTGTCACCTCTATTCTGAAATACCTGCAAAGACATACAAACATGAGATGTTGCTGCTGAAATAATATCCAAGAATGACTATCTGAATTAACACTTAATTCATATTCAATCATAAGACTTGGTTCGTACCGCGTTTTCCTTTGCCTTTCTTCAGACTGTTCAGTATGAGGACAGTTCCTCTTCCAGTGTCCATCTTTTCCACAATGAAAACATTTCCCTTTGCATCGACCTTCTCTGCCTTTGCCGCTGGCTTCTTGAAGCTCTTATTCTTGGTCCAACTTTTGACCTCTCTTTGGTGCACTTTGGGCTTTTTATGGCCCTGCTGGTGGAGGCGCAAGACATCCTCATGTCCTTTCCCTTTCATATTCTGTCTGTGAAATCTTTAAGCTCATTTCAGTTCAGAGAGGTTTCTCTCAATCCTATTGAGATTGTAGTTAGTTATAAATGGTTTATACTTGGAGGAAGGGATTATAGAACAAATTCACTTTGAAGCGTTCTGGCATGACCACCCCATATCATCCAGTCGATCTAATTCATTGATCATTTTAGAGTATGATCACTGGAGGTTCCCTTTCCCTCAACTTCATCTAAAGAGGGATGCACACAATCATACTCAACCATTCTTGGATTTTCGCTATACAACTCTTGTAGAGCTATGAGGATATCATAAGCATTTGAAACCTCTTCATGCTTAGTTTGAAGTTTTCTATTCATGGAGGCTAACATGTAATTTTTAGCCTCCTGCTATCCTCTCTCCATTTTTCAAGAGCGTTAAGCTCAGCTCGTGGAGCATCTGGTCCAATATCAAGTGGAAGAGTGTTTCCAAGACATAGGCAATTCTTTCAAAATCTAGAACAATTCTAAGATTTGTCACCATCTTTTAGTTGGGTCCGGTTAACATGTTATTGTCCATTATCCTTAGGAGAAACATTTTTGGCCATTTTTTTTTTTTTTTATTTATCACAAAGATAAAACTGCAAAGAAAAGTAATTTTATTAGTCTTGTAATCTTTTAAACCTTCTAATGCATAATCAAATTAGCTCCCACTATTTATTCGAGTCCTACACTCCCTTAAATAGGATCTGGAAATTTTCGTTGGATTAAATTTCTTAGTGGGGAATCAATTTCTTATCAAATTCAATTAACCTCCATAATAGAATTCTTAGTTTATTAAGTCTATAAGTAGGAAACTCTTTTCCTTTTATTCATATATAAGGTTTGATTCATATTCCTTGTCCTACTTCGATACCTCACTAATAGAATTCTTGGTACCCTAGGCTAGTAAATCCAACCATTGTGCTTTCTTAGGATAGCATTTTCATCATGTCCTCACTATAGAATTCTTGGTCAAGGTGAAAATATTCATCCAAGAACAAGATCAACTTAATTCTAGATATAAAGATTATATCCCTCACATAATAGAAATCTTGGGATATTAAAATTTATATCAAAGAATTTAGTTATCCCACAATGGGAGACTTGGATTTAATAATTTTAAATTGGGGATTTAGTTTAACTTTTAGTAATTTTTTAGCATACCATGTTTAATTAATTCTACATATCACATATATGCATATTAAAAGCATGTGGGTTGACCATGGGGCTTTTCGAAAATACATCCTAAAGGCAAACTATTTACCCTATACTATATCTTCGATTGGATCGTCATCCGGATGTTCTTCGATTTCCGTCTAGCCGATTCCATTACATATTGATCTTAGGCACGTAGGCCCGATTAATAAATAAAAAAATTTAATTATTACAAGCCATTTTAAAGAATATTACAAACACTTTGGAATTTTTGAAAACCAAATGGCACCCATCAACCCTCTAATCTAATATTCATTCATCACATAAATAAATATTAACATTCATACCAATATAATAAACAATTATTTAAAGGCATGAATATAAATATATAAATATATCTCATCTATTATGATATTAATATATATTTCATGTGGTAATTAATTATAACTTTGGGTCATGCAACAATTACACGTTTCATAGGAATCTTACACAAACACTTTTGTCATATTCCACCCAAAAATATATATATTTATTAACTTATCACATCATTTTAATACTTTTCACAAAAGTCATGCATGGCATAGATAAATGGATATATACTCCAAAAGTAATCATTTTATGACACAAGTTACTTTTACTAAAGTAATACTTTTTTGACACATTTGTCTTCTCAAATACAATCATGTCATCTTGCATCATCAATTTTGAAACCATTCAAACAACTAATTATTACATTTCAAAAATATAATATTTATGTCATGCAATGATGCTTATAAGATAATTAATCAAATTAATATCCTACATTAAAATACCACCATCATATATAATATCATAATTCATCATATGAATGAATAATCCATAACTTTATGCTAAATCACAATTCCACCACTAACACTTGCAACATTTGCATACACTTCATGCAAAAATATACTTTAATCAAATTAAAGGATAACACTTTAGCATGTCAAAGCTAAATCATTTAACAAGTCATGGAAATGAACATGCATGAACATTTTCTAAATAATCATCATGCAACAACCATCATCCAAGCATCATTTTGACCCTTTATGGAACAACTTCCAAAACATTACAAACTTATTTATTAAAACAAGAATCAAATGAACAAAGAACATGCATGGCCGAATCTAGCAAGAAATATTCTATGCACTTATCAAGGCATGCATAACACTTTTGTCACCATAAAATATATATATACTTATAAATTAAACATATAATGATTCTTGCATGCTTCAATTAAAATTAAAACATCTTTATACATTTTATGTCATGGCCGAATCTGATTCCAATGAAAAATTAATAAACATTTCATTATCATATTACTAGGCCAAAACAGAACATGCATGTCACTTTCATACATGATTAACACAAGAACACTTGGAAAATGTCATTTTTGCTTATAAATTTGACATGCAAGGCTTTTAGCTCGATACCATTTGTAAGAATCAGCATGCATGAAGATGGTGGGATTGAGATGAAGCTGAAAGCATGGATTCTAAAACCGGTTTTCAAACAAAGCTTGGAAAAGAGATTATACCTACTCCTTTGCTTTGGATTGATGAAGATTAGCTTCAAAAGGATGAAACCTCCACACTTTAACACCACCTTGAGAGATTAGAGAGTGGCCTTGGGTTTGAGAGAGAGTTTTGGTTTGTGTTTTTGTGAACTAGTCAAGAATGAACAAAAATGCAACCTTTTGCACTTATATATGCTTGGGCAATATTGCAATTATTTATTTTTCACTTCCAAGCCCAATAAAATCCTATTTTCTAAAGGGACCCCATGAATTTAATATGCTACCCTTTGAATAATCAATTTTATTTAAGGGCCCATGTAAACTAAACTAGTTTACATTAACAACCCAAAAATTTACCCCTTTTTACCCTTTAACTATTAAAAGGTTATTTTTGTTCATCTCATTAACTTAACACTTTAAGATATAATAATTAAATATAATTAATTATTGCTTGACCATTTTAACCCTTAAAATGTCACAAATGATTTCTATGTAACTATTACTATAGAAATCCTGTTATTACCCTCGGAAGGTGCTAGCCCTCTTCGGATAATCATTTCTCTCTCTCATCCTTCTCTAACTTCTCAAGGCTATTGGTGTGACCATGTAGGTCCACCGTGGATTAGCCGTGAGCTGGTTCTGGATGAATCTGAAAACCTGTTCGAAGGCCCAACGACTATGGTAAACATCTAGCAATGTGCCTTAGTCCCTAAACCACGATGAAGAAATACTTCATCGAACCCATTTCAAATCATACGTACCATGTAGGTAAAGTCCCTCCATTGAGATATCCTAATCAAGTATGGATTCATGGAACGTCAAAATCCTAAACTCGATTTTCTACCGAATCGTCGGTCAATATGTCTGGAACTTGTCATCACAAATTTACTTTTGTATGACTAATGATAGACTCTGGCCAGAGATTCAGTTTTTCGGCATTTATCGATGTTCGTCTAGGAACTTGAATCCAGATGGAGTCAGCGGTACTCCCGATCCTATATTTCCGAGTCAATGGATCCCCTCTTGACCATCGTTCATTTCCGCATATGAACAACGCATAACCAAATAGGCTTTATTATACGAAACATGATTAGTCTCATACTTATACACCGTATGAACCATACGCATCCATATCGGATCCGACTATAATGTCTCAGTTCAAAGGACTACATCGTGCACTAATATAACAAAATGATAAATCATTGACTACATGATTTGTCGTTATTCGGTCACATTCGAAAAACAGTTCACCAACCGTTAATCCATACCAATGCCCCAGTGACATGACTATCATCGTTATCCGTACTTATATCAACTCATGATATCTTTCGGAAGCATCCGGTATGCCTACTGTGCAATATAGTTGCCCAAATTATATTGCTTCCATAGGGAACCCCTTTCGACAATTCATTTACCAATTAAAGGAATCATCTGGACAATTCATATACATACTTTATTTTAAATGCATGACTGAATAAAGGAAGCAATTTATATATATGAATTGAAGAACTCTTTCTTCTATTATTTATGATATATATATATATATATATATATATATATATATATATATACAAGACAAAATGCTCTGAAACCGACAACACGAATGGTTTCTAGGGCATACACTAATATACACTAACAAGATACTCGCTGCATCAAGGTTGTAATCGAGCTTGAAGTTGACGCACCTGCGTTGTCGACGTTCTTGAACATTCCTCCTTGTCATGCAATTCAAATAGGTAGATTATTACAAGAAGTTTTGAAGACCTGTTGCACACAAATTACAACTGGAAACACCATTTTCCTATTTTGTATTAAGACTTTATTTTATTTTCAATTACTCAGATTAGGATAAAGGTTATTTTGGGATTTTAGAATATTTTTAATAGATTTAGATTGAGTAGAATTCGAATTCGAATTAGATATTTTTAAAGGGAGATCAGATTAGGGATTAAGGAGATCACACACAGGTCACGCTTCTCTTTTCTCCTCTCTACAATTTTTCTCTTTTGAATTTTCGTGATGGCCATGAGCGGCTAATTTGTAACTTGGTCGAAGGAAACGGAGGCTTCGGAATCAATAAACTGTTAGCCGCCCCTCTCCCGTCAAGATTCAGAATGCCCGACATGTGAGCATTCGATGGGAATTTTGATCTGCAAGATCATCTGTACGAGTTCAACGGCCTCATGGAACTCCACCAAGTCTCTGACTTGGCAAAATGTCATTGCTTGGCAGTAACTCTTACTTCTCATGCCAAGCGATGGTTCAGGTCGCTCCTAGCAGGATCAGTCAGCTCGTGGCCTCAGATGAGCTCGACATTTCTGAGACACTTCTAGGCGAACAGGAAGTTCTCGATGCCTCTAAGCTATCTCAGCAACATAAGATAAGAGAGGGATGAGCCCCTCTAATCTTATATTGACAGATTCCATGGGGAGGTCCATAAGGTAGCTCACACTCCCGAAGAGTCTGTTCGGACTCTCATCATCGCAGGAGTTCGTCCACAGATAGATCTGTGGAAAGACCTGTAATCTGAGGACGATGTTTCCCTCACCTGCTTCTACAACCTTATGGAGAAGTACCTCTGCATTGAAAACTCCGTGGCGATGCTCAACCACCACGACCACGGTCCTTCGGGTAGTGCACCTGGTCGGGGGGAGAATAGGAAGGCCGATCGCAGATGGGCTAATGACGATCAGCGCAAAGGAAAGAAACAGCGATATTAGACCAAGAAATCCTACACCCCAGTTCCTCATCCTGATCGCGACAAGAGTCAGTACACTCCTCTAAATGCTTCGGTATGTGCTATTCTTGATAAGTCAGAAGAGGTCAGCCTGTTCGGGGAGCCTGAGCCCATGAAAAACCCCCCCTTCAGCTAGAAATAGTAAAAATTGCTATCGCTATCATCGGGATAATGGGCATCACACTGATGAGTGTCGAGCCCTTAAGCCAGTGATTGAAGACCTCATCAAGCAGGGGAACTTTAAAAAGTATGTTGATGACTCTACTCCCATACGGGAGAAAAATCAAGAGGAACGGGCAAGAAGCTTTATGGTCGCAAGGGTATCTACAGCATAGGGATCATCTTTGTGGGGTCACACCTCACAAGGAATTTACGAGATTCCCAAGAAAGGTATGCTCACGCAGCCCATCACGACCCCATTAGCATAATGAACACGACATCGCAACCATCTAAGGTTCGCAAAGATGAGGAGATTACCTTCTCCGAGAAAGACGTAGTACAATTGCATCATCCCTATGACGATGCTCTCGTCATCACGCCCTAAATCAGGCAGTGCGAGGTCCACCGAATGTTGGTGGACAAAGGAAGCGTCATGAACATCTTATTCCAATGAGCTTTCAAAAGAATGAAACTGGATGAGGTCGACCTGAAGCCTGCCTCCATCCCTCTATATGGTTTTACTAGGGATCATCTGATCCCCTAGGGAACGATCTCACTCCCAGTCACATTGGGTGGCACCAACGAGGTGACTAAGATAACTAAGTTCCTAGTAGTGGACTGCCCATTTGCTTTCAATGGCATCTTGGGACGATCTCTACTAAGAAACTTTAACGCAATCACCTCGATTTACCATCTCAAGATGAAGTTTCCCACCCCGATGGGGATAAGGGAAGTTAGCGGATCTTAACGCGCATCTCGCGACTGCTATGTAAGGGCAGTGCAGATTGCGTGCAAGGGAAAAAACAGTCCACTTAGCATCCCCAAACATGCAATGGCGATCAGCCAAATCGAACCACAACCTAGTCCAGCTGAGGATAACATGGATTCTTGTATCCAGGAATACCCTTCCAGTAGGCTGGTTGAGGACTTATCTGAAGTGTCAGTCGACTAGAGTGAGTCGAGCCAGGTGCTAAGAATTGGAAGTAATCTCAACCCCCAGCTCGCTAGCAACCTTACTAGCTTCCTCAAGGAAAATATCGATGTGTTTGCATGGACTCATGCTAACATAGTCGGGATCAGCCCGAATATCATTTGCCATACCCTGAACATCGATAGTAAGGCCAGGCCGGTTCGCCAGAAAAGAAGAGGAATGGATCCGGAGCGATATGCTGCCTTGAAAGTTGAGGTAGATAATCTCTTTCTAAATGGATCCATCCGAGAGGTGCTGTACCCGAGCTGGGTTGCCAACCCGGTTTTGGTAAAGAAGCCTAACGGCAAATAACAGACCTATGTTGACTTCACCGACCTCAATAAAGCCTGTCCAAAGGACAACTTTCCCTTGCCAAGGATCGACTAGCTCATTGATGCCACCTCCGGGCACGAGCTACTAAGTTTTATATACGCCTACTTGGGATACAATTAGATTCTAATGTACGCGTCGGACGAAGAGCATACCTCCTTTGTTATAGATTGGGGGTTGTATTGTTACAGGGTTCTGCCCTTTGGCCTAAAAAATGCAGTAGCAACTTACCAGTGACTGGTTAACCGGATGTTTTTCGAACAGATCGGGAAATCGATGGAAGTCTATGTTGATGACATGCTGGTCAAATCACATGTCGCTTCAGATCACATAGCACATCTCGCTGAGATGTTCGACATACTCCGAAAGTATAGAATGAAGCTCAATCCTCTCAAATGCTCGTTCGGAGTATCCTCAGGAAAATTCCTAGGGTACATGGTTAATCAAAGGGGAATAAAGATCAACCCCCAAAAAATCCAAGCTCTCCTCGATATGAAAAGCCTGACCAACCGAAAGTAGGTTCAGAGTCTCAATTGGCGAATAGTGGCTCTCAGTCGCTTCATATCAAAGGTATTAGATCATTGTTTGCCATTATTTAATATACTCAGGGCCAACAAGAAATTTGAATCGACTCCCGAGCGCGAACAGGCATTCCAGAGTGCTAAAGAGCACCTTGGAAAGCCACCTCTTATGTCTAAGCGCTCCCGCAAGAAATTCTCCTTCTGTATATGTCTGTCTCTCAGTATGCGGTTAGTGCAGCTCTAATCCGAGAGGAGGACAGGGTCCAATGGCTAGTATATTATGTGACTAAGCGTCTGTTGGATACCGAGATGTGGTATCCGGAGATGGAGCGACTGGCTTATGCACTATTGATCACCTCCAGAAAGTTGCAACTTTACTTCCACGCCCACACAATCCATGTATTGAACAATTACCTACTCAAGCAAGTCTTTAAAAAACCAGAGGCTTCGGGTAAGTTGCTCAAGTAAGCCATGGAGCTAAGTCAGTTCGATTAGCAATACAGATCGAAAGCAACTATCAAAGGGTAGGCTGTTGCCGATTTCATCTCAGAATTCTCATATCATCCAATCAAGGAATCTGAGCAATAGGCCAGCGAAGTCACCCAGGAAACCGTTCAGAATCTATCGACCTAGAGCCTCTATGTCGATGAATCCTCGAACAGGAGAAGGGTCGGGGCAGGCTTTCTCCTCCCCAGTCTTGAAAGAACTCGTATTCATGGCATTCTTCAGTTTGGGTTTAAAGCGACCAACAGCGAAGTCGAGTATGAAGTTCTGCTCGTTGGATTGCGATTGGCAATAGAGATAGGGTCAACTTCGATTAGCATCCACAACGACTCCATGCTGGTTGTCAACCAGATTTTGGGGGAGTATCAGGCCAAGTAAGAAAATATGATCGGACAGTAATTCTGTCACAGATGCCTTAGCAAAGATAGCCTCGTCGCTAGACTCAGATGCGCCAGAGAATTTCCTATTCAGTTCATTGAGGCCCCCAGTATCAGCTCACCCGAATAGACTGTAAATGTGACTGACTCAGTTTCCTGGATGACCCCAATCATCCAGTATCTCCGAGACGGGACCTTGCCCAATGAAAAGATCAAGGCAATAACCTTGCGAACCAGAGTTGCTCGCTACACACTTATAGGAGATCAATTGTACAAGCAAGGGTTTAGCGCCCCTCTCCTCCGATGTGTAACCGATGAGGAATCAGACTATATAATGAGGGAGATACATGAAAGGATCTGTGGTAACCACACGGCCGCACGATCTCTCGCCAACAAAATTGTTCATCAAGGGTACTACTGGCCCCTGCTCCAAGAAGACACCTACAACTTTGTTTAAAAGTGTGACAAGTGCCAGCGGTTCGTGAACATACCGTGAGCTCCTTCCCACTAGCTGATAACCATGTCCAGTCCCTGGCCATTCTCCATGTGGGGAATCGATCTCATCGGACCTATGCCAGTTGGTAAAGAAGGAGTCAAGTATGCGGTGGTCGCGGTGGACTACTTCACCAAGTAGGTCAAAGCCGAACCTTTGGCCGCGATCACCACCAAAATACTCAAGGACTTCGTCTTCAAGAACATTGTGTGCCACTTCGAAATTCCTCATACCCTTATCTTTGATAATGAAAAGCAGTTTAATAACGAGGAATTCAAGCAATTCTGTGATGAGTTGGAAATCCACAAAAAGTTTGCCTCAGTCATGAGACCGCAAGCAAATGGTCAAGTTGAAGCTGTCAACAAGACCATCAAGCACACTCTGAAAACCAAACTTGGTGCTGGTAAGGGTAATTGGGCTGACGACCTCCCTGAAGTCCTGTGGGCATACAGGACAACTCCAAGAACCTCTACCTCATAAACACCCTTCTCGCTAGCCTATGGCTGCAAGGTAATGATCCGTGTGGAGGTAGGAACTGGTTCACTTCGGAGAGACCTGTTCAATGAAACAGACAATGAGGCACTTATGCGCGCAAGTTTGGATTTAGTTGAAGAACATCGCAGCAAGGCTCAGCTAAGAATAGTAGCCTATCAGCAGTGCGCGAAAAAGTTCTTCGACTCTAAGGTTAGAAGAAAAGACTTCTAGGTCGGCGACCTCATTTGAAAGAAGTCCTTCTGGGTATAAGAGAACCGAGTACGGGAGTATTGGGGTCGAATTGGGAAGGCCTGTACCGCATCGCCAAAGTAATAAGACCAGAGACTTATCACCTCAAAAGGCTGAACAATTCCAAAGTACGGCGAGCTTGGAATGCTGAACATCTCCGCCCATATTACCAGTAATTTCGAACTCACTTTTATTCTCTTGTAAAGACTTTACTTTTCTCAAGACTTGTAAATAACACAAGTTCTTTTGTAATATCTTTTCTCGCATGTATATAGTTTTATTCGCAAAAATGTCATCCGTATAAATACTATTGTAAACAGTTAGAAAGCGACCTCGTGTCCACATGTGTAACGTTTGTGGGGTACGAAAAATTATAAGTACTCACAAATGATTAAGGAAACGATCTCTTTATTAATTAAAATAAAAATAAATAAGTACATATTAAGCGAGCATAGGAAAAGTAATACAAAAGCAAAGGCAATCACTGGTCATCATCCCCAGGACCGAGAGGTGCGACCTCAGCATCCCTAGGCTAGTCGTCAACCACCTGGCCTGCTGCAGGCTCCTCTAGGACATACTCCTCCAGATGCCCGTCTTTTGGATCAAATCCTCGAGCTACTTCCTCATCCTCGGCCCGCGCCATGGAGGTGAGGATATCCTAGTAATCTTCCAAGAGGTCGGTCAGATCAAGGGTGGGATTCTTCAGCCGAAGTGCATAGATGGACTAGATCGTCCAATTGGCAGCCCTCCTCTCCATCTCCAACTCCAACTCCTGTCACTGCATCTCTTCGGTCAGCAAAGCGACGCGACCCTGGGCGAATTAGAGTTCGGCCTTAAGCGCCCACCTCTGCTTCTCAGTGGTTTCCCATAGCTGCGCCCTCTCCTACTATACTCGCAAGGCCCGCTCGGAGGTCGTTCGGAGCTCTAGCTCTTTCTGCCAACCTCCTTGGCAAGCCTGGCCACTGTCCTTTAGAGCTCTTTGACTTCCTCTCCTCGCTTCTCCAGCTCGGCCTTCTGGAAATCCATCATATGAAGTGCAGTGTTCCTCTCAGATAGGTCTTATTTGCCTAAATAGTGGATAGGTTCTTCTCTGCTTGTGCAGCTTCTAAGTCCCGTTTAAGCCGCGTTCTCTTCTCTCAGCTCGACCAACCCCTCAGTAGCCCCCAACTGAACCTTCTGTAGGGACAAGGGCATGGCGAGCAAGGCCTGCATAACAAAGAGAGTAAAAAGTCAATTTCCTTTCTATTGAAAAAAGCAAGGAAATGCAAAAAAGTCCTCACCAAAGACAATTCATTTTACCTGGCTCAGGTGCTGAAAGGACGTGGACATCAGGTCCATGGGGTTGGAGGCCACGAACAGCTCAAACGCTTCCAGGAGCTGGCACTCCAGTAGGGTAAACACCACCAGCTGCAAATGTTCCAGAAGTTGCCCCATAGAGTCTAGCATGGGCGTGCCCGTGCTCACAGTAGGTAGCGTCTCATACGCTGGTTCCTTGCCCGGTCTCCTCCCAAGATCCGTAGCCTTCTTTTACCTCGTTTGTGGACCCTTCAAAGTGATGGTAATACTAGCCACACCTCCGAGAGGCCCTCCTAAGCAGAATGCCTGGTATGGCTGTGACCTCTTGGCTGAATGCCCAAACCCTCTGGCTTGGATTCTAACTCTTCAGCCTGAAGCTGCATCCTCTTCTTAGACTTTTGGGCTATTATCTTTTGTTTGGGGCGACCAGCCACATGTTGAGGAGTACCTATAGGTCGAACCAGTGCACCCACTAGAGTCCCTCTGATGGGGGGACTGCTGGAAGTCACCCCAGCTGGTCCGATGACGCAAATTCTGGGGAAGGTGAACTCTCTTGATCACTGCGACCTGGGCACTTTAGGAGGCATGGTCGCTGCATGCGAACATCGTTAGCAAAGCAGTTCGCTGCATGCGAATAACAAAAGTGGCTAAGGTTATGGTACTTACTCGGTAAGGTTTCTAAGGTTGCTTCGAGATTGAAGAAACTGTATTTCTGCAGATTCATGGTTGTCACAAGCAGCCTTGCGTCAGAACTTTGTTCAGGCAAAAGACCAAAAGCAGTGATCCTGTCAAAATTAGCGAGAGCCAATAACCTGGTCGTCTTGTTGACTATGAAGAAACAAAGAAAGTTCGTTAGCAAAGACAAAAAGAAAGAAAATTCGCCAAGAAAGAGAAAGGAAAAACCTACTCGGCTCCCTAAATTGGCAAATGCCATCATAGTGAAAAAAGAAAAATTTTGTCTCATATGCCCCGACGTTGCTAGGGTAACTGTGTATTCCTCCCTCTATCATAGATCGCTTCGAGAGGTAGAAAAAGTCTTTGTTTTACTCTTCTTCAGATAATACAAGCAACCGAGCTCTAGCGCGGTTAACTCGCCTAAACCGTTCTCGCCGCATGCGATATACGTAGCCACGGCTATCATATACGCATTTGGCATAAGCTACAATGGTGCGACCCTGAAATGATCGAGGACTGACATAATAAAAGGGTGGAAGGGGATCAGCACTCCATACTTAAAAATGTTCTCGGAGATCACAACCATTCCTTCTAATGGATTCGGAGCTGTGTACGTCCTATGTTGGTAGACCTCTACACGGAGAGCGTATTGGTCTACCGCTTTCTGAATATCCTCTATAGTGGCTATTGACAAAATCTCCTGAGAGGGACCCACTGGGGCATCCTGCACTAGCGAGCTCGTTCTCTCATCTGTCCTGGTCGTTGAGGGGTCCATTTCTTCTGTGGTTTGAAAAAAGTGACATGCAGGAATTACTCAGTCATTGTACACTATTTCGTACGATGACGTGCAGGAAAAAGTAAACACTACCTTCCTCAAACCCTAGGAAACCCTAAAGAATCCTTGGGGGCCACCCCCAAAGACTCAAACCCTAGGAGAAAGCTTATTCTCCAATCAACCACCAGCAAACGATCACCATTACCGCATAACCATCTCCAAAAAACAAAAAAAGGAAAGTGATAAGAGAATCATCCTTACCTCTTGAGTATGAAGATTGATCCTCCTGCTCTGAACGTCATGTGTGGACCAGTCTAAAAGATGAAAAATTAAGGCTCACGAAAGCTTCTTGTTCTCTCTGAAGAGATGAGTATTGTGACATTGCTTGAGGTGAGCCAGGGGTTTTATATTGAAGGAACTGGCACTTGGTTTTCCCAAAGTCAAACGACGTTTGAACGGAAATTGTCTCTCACCGTTGATCGTGACCATGTGTCGCCAATCAATGGGAAAGAGTAATCATCACGCTTCGAGAAATCAAATCGTCATTTCTCTCCGTTAAAATACTCAAGCGACGGCTTGCTTCTCTCCTCCACATTAAATGCATTCACATCT
Source organism: Pistacia vera (assembly GCF_008641045.1). Taxonomy (NCBI): domain Eukaryota; kingdom Viridiplantae; phylum Streptophyta; class Magnoliopsida; order Sapindales; family Anacardiaceae; genus Pistacia; species Pistacia vera. The sequence continues at coordinate 1,001,604 of NW_022196690.1, read as the reverse complement.
GCATTTAATGTTCTGATAGGGAATGTCGTTTCAGTATGGCTCGTATTTAATACGCAGCTAGCACTTATTGCACATAAGACACGTCTATCAGAGCAAAAGGTGTTTCATTAATGTATCTGTTGCCAAAGCGTAATGGATAACATCTGAAGAGGTCGTTAGATAAAACAATCTTCATCCCATGTCAGTTGCAAAGCGACGTGACTCTTTTCCTTCAACAAAAAATACGCTAAGTATAGTCAAGTCGTGAACCTCGGTCAAGACCGGAATCATCGCTATGGCACTGAATAAGGTCTAGTATAGGTCGCAGGCCTTACGAAAAAAGACCATTTCAGGTCACCTATATGGAAATATTTCGCAACCTCCTCGCAACCAGGTCGGATCGACCAGCGGTCACTCAGCAAATCAAATCAAGGCATGATTGAAACTAGGGGACTTCTGTTATGCCTGAGAAAGTAGGATTGATGCCGAGCCTTGTCAGCATGGGTGGTTGGAGCTTAAAAAGGTTCTACATCCACTCAAATGTAGCCACGTCGCGTGATGACGTGAGCAGCATGCTCCTGCCAGTGCAGTGGATATGTGCCAGGTTGGCGAAAGGCTAGAAAAGGTCCACGTGTCCAATCCCTACACAAGTCGAGGAAATCACTCGGGTAGGTGAGTAATGGGACGTAGAGAAGGATTTTCACGGCATCTGCCCCACTCACAAATTTAGTAATTATTACCTTAATTTCTCCCACTATAAATAAATGGCTCCTCTCCTGTTTGTTGGATTGGCTAATTTTTCTCTGAAATAGCATACTTTCTCTCTCTCTCCCCTGTATTCTCTAAGCTATAATTCAGCTCGCTGAACACGACTTGACTTCATACATTAATACAATACCAGTGGACGTAGGATTCGCTTTTTGGGCATCCGAACCACTTTAAACATTGTTCTTCACCCCTTATTCAGCTAAATTCATCCATAATCATGTGTGACTTTTGAGCCCACTTAGTATTTCTCATGTGCGAATAGTTAGTGTCAAAATCAAGCATCAATATTATCTAACCAATTAATACTGGAGTTGTAACTGGATTAATCTTTTTCTCAGAGAACGAATATGAAAGATCCATACACAACCAGAAAAATTAGCCCAGTTGATAAAAATAACTCATATTTTTATAATTTTTGGGCAGGCACTTTGTTCTCCACTCTAGATTCCTCCAAAGTTACTACACCACTAGAGTACTGCCATTTGTAATATTACTGTATCTGTTTTGAATGGAATCATAAAAAGTTGAAGAATATTTGGAAGGCCAATTTGCTTCCTTTTTTCTAGCTTTCCCACAATTCTGAAAAGTTAAAGATATTTATTCTTAATCATCTTAAATTAGATTTATGATTAATAAAGTGAGAGCTTTGTGACTGATGATTTCTATATAAAGGAACCTGACTTCAAACGTTAAGTGCCAGACAAACACAACAAAAACTACTCTTCTTTGTAAACTTACACTTCTAATTAATGGCCTTTCAGGCTCGTCAGGCAGATCATTACAACCGCCTTGCTAAAATTGGCGGGGAAGGCTTTGCTCTCTTGGAAGAGCTCGAGCTTATCCGCCCGCCGAAGAAGTTTGGGAACAGGCATCAACCCCCTCAAGCACGTGATTTTCATCCTCATCCTCAGCATTATAACAAGTATCAGTACGAGCATCATCAACCTTCTCATTATAATAACTATCAGCATGAGCATCACCAGTCTGCTGCTTCTATCTACCGGGGTCCCCAAATTATCACCGTGCTGAAAGAGCCCGTCATAGATTGCAACCAGGCTGCTCAACTCTACGACGGCAAGGTGAGTGTGGATCACAGTAGAAGAAAACAAATTCCCGACGGTGGTTATTAAGCTTTTGCTTAATTTTCTTCAGAAATATGCATACTTAATAGCCTTAACATATGCTATCTTAAGTATGCAATTTGTACATATCTTCTAGTTATGCTTTGTGTATTATGTATCTTTCTTGGTCTCCCATAGTTTTGTGTAAGCCTAATGGTCTGTCCTTTGTTATTTACTACATGCCTCCCCCTTAGTTATCTTAGTTATTAAGAAGTAGAGAGTGTCAAAGTTTTATCAATCTGAAACTATGTAATTATGTTGAACGATCTGTAAAGAGAGCCTTATTTTATGCTCTGAAATTATGTAGTTAGTATATATGGGCTGTTGGGCACTTGTACTCTCATAATTTTGCCTCTCTCTTTCATATAAAGGATGAGACTTGAAGTTGAAAGGTTACATGTACTCCAAAATTACTCAATAGTAACTTTGGAGGCCGAATTCAATATAAATATTAATTCTGACCAGTGTCATCCTTGCTTTCCGTTTGTTATATGGTTTTGTAATGTGAATTAACCAACTAGATTTGTGTGCTCCTTGCAACTACAGTGGCGGGGCCATGATTGGGGTCAAGTAATAGAAACACAATTGTGAAAATCGTTTTCCAGAGCTTTAAAAAGATGGTTCTATGAATAATTGTGGCGACGGAGAACTAAAATAAACCGAAGGGATACTGATCAAGACATTCAAGAAATTTAATTAAGAGAATGGCCAATTAAAATACTTCATTCTTCCTCATAATCAATGATTAAAAATATAAATATTCATCAAAACATGGGTGTGTAAAATGTTTTTTTTTTTTTTTTTTTTTTTTTTTTTCCAAATTGCATGAAGTCCATCATCCAATCTATGCTTCGTCATGTTATCAGTTAACAGTTATAAGAGAACACGCCCAAGTTTTTGCTTCACTAGAAAAAGTGGCTGCTGCTCTGCCAAATGGTCCATACATATTACTCAATAATAATGAACCAAAATTATTATTCTATAGCAATTAAAAGCATGCATATTAATATACTTGCTTTTTAAACCAAAAACACATATAAAACGTTAAATTATTAAAAGAAATATTTTGGAATTATTTTGGGATTAAAAACAATAGTCATGATTCCATTTTGATCATGTTGATACTGTCTGTAGCTAGGGCTCTCTTGATTTCAATTTTTATGGAGCTCTGTCTCAGACCTTTTGGTTAAATAAATAATAATCTTTGTATCTTTTACCTCTCCTTATGTTACAAATAAATAATAATCTTCCATTGTTATATTAATTATGCAGTCTTTCTTCTACTATTATTGTAATCAACATAATTCTCGCTTGGTGTTTTGGGTAATGGATAACGATATTGTTTAATCTGTAAATATGTGGCAGAACCCCAACAACAAGCTGTGCAACTCCTAAACACTTATAGGAGTAAGATTTAATTATAAATCTGTGTTATCTACTAAACTAGTTAAATGGCGATTTATTTGTAGATCACTACAGGTTTCATAAAATATCTCTGCTTAGTCTTGGCTTGAGCTCATGCATGTGGCCAGGAAGAGGTTTTCTGTCTATACTTAATGATACACCATAATCATTGAAACATAAATTACAAAATCGGCTGAAAATTCTGAAGTGGATATTTTTTTTTTCCTTAAGATGTGAAGTGTATCTATTTTTATACAGGATTATGAATACGAAGGAAAATTAAGCACAAGATTTCTTATTTCTTAGTAACTTACAAAAATAAAGTTTATCTTAAAAGATTTTTTTCTTACTTGTTTTAACTTAAACCTTAATCCTAAGAGGCATTTGGTTGGGGGTTATCCTCCATTACTGAGGTAATGTCATCTTATATTACTTAAATTACCACGTTTGGTTGTCAAGTAATATAAGATTCTAGTAATCTTTTAAAACTAATAGTAATTAATGTTGGTTATATATGTGGTAATCTTTTTTTTTTTTTTTTTACCAATTTCCTGAGGCCCTAAAGTTAACGACCAGATAAACCCTTCAGTAGTCATCTCTATTAGCAATAGAAGGGAATCCAACTTAAAACCTCTTGAGTAATACACCCAAAAGTCTTATCACCCCATCCGACCACCCAAGGATAGTTAAAAAAATAACCCATCTTCAAAATATCCTACCACTTGCAACCGCACATGACCTTGCCTTCTCGATTCACATATAAAGAATATTATTTTTCATATCTCAGAACATAAACTTATGCTAATGGATTTGGAAGAGAGTGGAGGAAAATTATTGTCTTCTCAATCTCTGGTTAGATAAAATTTAATTCATCTTAGTTGAATATTTATTATGGCAAGAATGAGTTGATCTTTGGGTTAATCGATTTCATAATTATTATGGCAAGAATAGCAAACGTTACTAAATTAGTTGAAACTTGTAAGCAGAAATAGAATTATATTTTAAATAATAGCACTGATCAATTCAAGTAGAACTGTCAATTATAAGGAAGTAGCAAGCTAGAATTAACAATTATCACCAAAACAAAAAAATAAAAATAAAAATAAAATAAAATAAAACTGAAATTTTGTAATCAAATATTCACATCTCTGGAGTTATCATGTATAGATCAATTGGTAGTTCCGATTTCCCACATCAAAGATATTGTCTGAAGTCATGACAAGAAAAGGTTCTCAATAATCCATTTTGGAGCATCTATTATCTTAAATAATTGACAATACCCTGCTTTTTTCTTATGAATAAAGTGAAAAATGAAATACTGTGAAGCTCTTTATGCCAAATGCTAGTGCATGCATAAGGGGAATCGTGTTAAGTGCCCTGAACCTGAAGTGCTGCTCTTTTTTTATTTTTATGTAACCAATAATTAATACTGGAGTTGTAACTGAATTAATCTTTTTCTCAGAGAACGAACATGAAAATCCATACACAACCAGAAAAATTAGCCTGGTTGATAAAAATACGTCATTTTTTTTTTATAATTTTTGGGCAGGCACTGTGTTCTCCACTGTTGATTCCTTCACAGTTACTTCACCTTAGAGTTGCTGCCATTTGTGATATTACTGTATATGTTTTGAATGGAATCATAAAAAGCTGAAGAATATTTGGAAGGCCAATTTGCTTCCTTTTTTCTAGCTTTCCCACAGTACTAAAAGTTACAAGATATCTATTCTTAATTATCTTAATTAGATTTATGATTAATAAAGTGAGAGCTTTATGACTGATGATTTCTATATAAAGGAACCTGACTTCAAACGTTTGGTACCAAGACAAGCACAACAAAAACTACGCTTCTTTGTAAACTTACACTGCTAATTAATGGCGTTTCAGGCTCATCAGGCAGATCATTACAACCGCCTTGCTAAGGTTGGCAGGGAAGGCTTTGCTCTGTTGGAAGAGCTCGAGCTTATCCGCCCGCCGAGGAAGTTTGGGAACAGGCATCCCCCTCAAGCACATGATTTTCATCGTTATCCTCAGCATCAGTATGAACCCGTGATAGATAGCAACCAGGCTGCTCAACTCTACGGCGGCAAGGTGGTTGTGGATCATCGTATAAGAAAACAAATTCCCAATGGTGGTTATTTTCTTCAGAAATAGGCATACTTAATAGCCTTAACATATGCTATCTGAAGTATGCAATTTGTACATGTCTTCTTGTCATATATACTTTGTGTATTATATATCTTTCTTGGTCTCCCATAGTTTTGTGTAAGCCTAATTGTCTGTCCTTTGTTATATGCTATATGCCTCTCCCTTAGTTATCTAAGTTATTAAGGAGTAGAGAGTGTCAAAGTTTTATCAATCTGAAACTATGTAATTATGCCGAACGACCTGTAAACAGAGCCTTATTTATGCTCTGAAATTATGTAGTTAATATATATGGGCTGTTGGGCACTTGCAGTCTTATAATTTTGCCTCTCTCTCGTTTATATAAATGATGAGACTTGAAGTTGGAAGGTTACATGAACTCCAAAATTACTCAACAGTAACTTTGGAGGCCGAATTCAATATATATATTTTCTGACCAGTATCATCCTTGCTTTCCGTTTGTTATTTGGTTTTGCAATGTGAATTAACCAACTAGATTTGTGTGCTCCTTGCAACTACAGTGGCCGCGGGGCCATGATAGGAGTAAAGTAATGGAAACACAATCGCGAAAATCGTTTTGCAGAGCTTTAAGAAGATGGTTCTATGAATAATTGTGGCAACAGATAATAAACTGAAGGGAGACTGAGCAAGACATTCAAGAAATTTAATCAAGAGAATTGCCGGTTAAAATTCTTCATACTTCCTCATAATCAACAATAATCCATTTGGTTAGTTATTTAGAATAACATTCTATGCTATTTAGCATTTTTGGAAAATAGGATATAATTCTAAGAAGTTTTTTGCACATTTCTTAATAGCATTTTCTAAAAATATTTAGATTATTTTAATCCTCTAAGTTTGTTAATTTAACTAAACACCCCTACCCACCTACGTATTGTCGGCAACCGACCACCACCATCGAAAGGTGGTTAGAATGGTGCATGATCGGCTAAATCTGGCCGGTCATGTGCCGATCTGACCTTTTTCAATCAGATCCACCATAGATCTAGTTGAAAACGCCCAGATCTACAATCACAGATCTTTGGTCGGCCAAGATATGGTCGTTGTCAATAGCCAGATTTGACCAAACCTAGCTGTCAACAGCTAGATCTTTGGCCATCGTTACAGCAATGGCAATGACGACATTGGTGACTGCTGGCGGGAGATAGTGGTTTGGGTAGGCGGAGGTGTTTTGTTAATTTTAAAACTTTTATTGAGAAATGTAATTGTTAATGTTTTGAATTGAATAAGATATGATTAAATTTTAAAGAATATTAAAACAAATGTATTTTTGGGTTTTTAGGATAAGATATTGGAATAGGATACAGGGAAAAAGTGTGCCAACAGACGCATAAATATGAATCAAAACTTGGATGAGTAAATTTGTTGTTTTTTTTTTTTTTTTTTTTCCAAATTGCATAAAGCCCATCATCCAATCTATGGTTGTTATGTTATCAGTTAACAGTTAAAAGAAAACACGCCCAAGTCTTTGCTTCATTAGAACAAGTAGCTGCTGGGCTGCCAAATGGTCCATGCATATTAATATACTTTTTTTTTTTTTAACCAAAAACACATAAAAAACATTGAATTATTAAAAGAATTATTTTGGAATGAAAAACAGTATCTTGTATCTGAGTCTCCTAGAGTTCAGCTTGTTTAATGGCGTACTTTGTATCTTTTACCTCTCCTTCTGTTATTAAAAAAAAAAATAATTTTCCGGTGTTATATTAATTATGCAGTCTCTCTTCTACTATTATTATAATCTACATAATTCTCTCTAGATGTTTTGGGTAATGGATAATTATATTAATTGTTTAAGCTGTAAATACGCAGCAAGATCCAACAGCAAGCTGTACAGTTCCTAAACACTTATAGGAGTAAGATTTAATTATAAATTTGTGTTATCTATGAAACTAGTTAATTAGAGATTAATTTGTAGATCACTTCATGTTTCATAAAGTATCTCTGCTCAGTCTTGGCTTGAGCTCATGAATGTGTGTTGGCGAGGAAGAGGTTTTCTGTCTATACTTTATGATACACCATAATCATAGAAACAGAAATTGCAAAATCGGCTGAAAATTCTCTAGTGGATATTAATTTTTTATACAGGATTATGAATATGAAGGCAAATTGAACACAAGATTTCTTACTTCTTAGTAACTTATAAAGATAAAGTTTATCTTAAAGATTGTTTCTTCTTTGTTTTCACTTAAAACTTTAAATATTTAGCTAGACTCATACATCAGTTAATTCTTTCTTTCTCCTTTTTACTTTCTCCTGTCATTTAGGATGAAGTTTTCACTACAGTACACAGTATCAATTTGCAGTAACACAAATGTCAGCAGACTAAGTTTGGAAACCACAAAAATTAATGAAAAGAATAATCAACAGTTCGGTAACTGCATGCTACCTTTTCAACAAAGTTTTGTGAGATTATTCACCATAGACCGAATCTATGCATATGATTGTTAGGGCCAAAAATCGTCCTTGGCCCAAATAGGAAAGCAGGACCACCAGTGAGGAAGAGACCAGGCCCAATCCCAAAGAGGCCCAAGCCAGATTAATCCTATTTGATACGAGATACGGCCTGCCCAAACCATCTGGGCACGAGCCTCCCAGTTCCAGTTCACTTCCTAGGCCTATAGACGAGTTCAGAGCCCACGGCCCCCACTGATCACTTTCTTATTCCTGATCAATCTCCTATTTGAAGATATCTTCCTGTTCAGATCACTTTCCTACTCGAAGTTACTTTCCTGATCGGGATCACCTTCCTATTCGAACACTGGTAAGACAGCTCACCACCGCTCTAATTCCTCTAGGGTTTGTATCAGAGTCACACTAGGATTCCTACTCCCACCAGGACTGGGAGACCAGACAGTCACTATATAAGCAGAGGCCAGCCCTCTCACAAAGGACAAACTACATTACACCTTCACATCCAAAGCTCCTACTTGAGAGCTTTACATCACTACCGTAGTCACAGTCTCCGACTAGACTTCTGGCAATCTCTTTACTCCCTAGCCCTCACTATACTAGCCTCTTTCAGTCTTGCTGACTTGAGCGTCGGAGTGCCTATGGCAAACACCACCCCGGTGTTTCTCGTTTGTTGTTTTTCTACATGTGCAGGTGCAGCGGATCGCTAGTGGCCTCAACCTCACGGGATCAGACCCCCCTTCTGTACAGGTAGATTTTTACGTCTACAATGATAATGCTATTCTTTATTCCTTGTAAAGCTTCAAACGAGATTAGGACCAGAAGAAGATAAGGTTTTCCTTGTGGCATTCATGATAAACTCTTCAAAAAGTGAAAGATACAAAAAGGAAAAAAAATCATGCTTTCTAATTAATTAGATATCTTCTTGATCTTTCTTTGAGTATAGCCTCTCAGGCATTCTTGATCATAAATTTGGAAGCCTGTATGGGACCTTTTAAAAATTCGTTTCAATTTATTCATAGATATCCATGTTCTATATCTCATTTATGTGAGGAAGAATTGACATGACACATGCTTTACCTAGAACATTTGATAGGAATAAATAACCCATCTTCAAAGAATATCCTGCCATTTGCATTCGCAGATGACCTTGCCTTTTCGATTCACACATAAAGAATATTATTTTTCCAATCTCAAAAACATAAATATGCTAATGAATTTCGACACATATCGGACTACCCTGCAAGACAAATTCTGTCTTTGCAGCCTTCTGAAAACTCTTGACAATGCAAAATCTTATCCCCTTCTTGATCTGTCTGATAGATTGATGACAGAAGAGGAGAGGAAGATTATTGTTTTCTCGATCTCTGGTTAGATAAAATTTAATTCATCTTAGTTGAATATTGGTTACACTAATATTTAAAAGCTACCACATCAACTAAAATGAGTTGATTGATTTCATATTTATTATAACCAGAATTATATTTTAAAAAATAACAAGTGAAAAATTAGAACCTGATCAAATAGCTAGCTTGGATTATCACCAAAAAAAAAAAAGATGAAATATAAATAAATAAATAAAAGAAATAAAACCAAAATTCTATAATCAAATATTCACATCTCTGGAGTTATCACGAATAGATCAAATGGTAGTTACGATCAAGAAAATGTTCTAAATAATCCATTTTAGAGCATCTATTATCTTAAATAATTGAGAATACCTTTTTTCTTATGAATAAAGTGAAAAATGAGATATTAACAAGCTCTTTTTACCAAATGGAATTGTAACTGAATTAATCTTTTTCTCAGTGAAAGAACAAAGTGTTCAGTGCCCTGAAGTGCTGCTCTTTATACCAAATGGAATTGTAACCAATTAATACTGGAGTGGTAACTGAGTTAATCTTTTCTCAGAGAAAGAATATAAAAGATCCATACACTGATACACAACCAGAACAATTAGCCCAGTTGATAAAAATAACTCATTTTTTATCATTTTTGGGCAGGCACTTTGTTCTCCACTCTAGATTCCTCCATAGTTACTTCACCATTGGAGTTACTGCCTTTTGTGATATTACTGTGTAAGTTTTGAATGGAATCATAAAAGGTTGAAGAATAATTGGAAGGCCAAGTTGCTTCCTTTTTTCTAGCTTTCCCACTATATTGAAAGTTACAAGAAATCTATTCTTAATTATCTTAATCAGATTTATGATTAATAAAGTGGGAGCTTTGTGATGATTTCTATATAAAGGAACCTGACTTCAAACGTTTAGTACCAAGACAAACACAACAAAAACTACTCTTCTTTATAAACTTACACTGCTAATTAATGGCCTTTCAGGCTCGTCAGGCAGATCATTACAACCGCCTTGCTAAGGTTGGCAGGGAAGGTTTTGCTCTCTTGGAAGAGCTCGAATTTATCCGCCCGCCGAAGAAGTTTGGGAACGGGCATCAGCCCCCTCAAGCACATGATTTTCATTATCATCCTCAGCATTATGATAACTATCAGTACCAGCATCTTCAACCTGCTTATTATAGGAACAGGCATCAGCCCCCTCAAGCACATGATTTTCATCATCATCCTCAGCATTATAATAACTATCGGTACAAGCCCGTCATAGATAGCAACCAGGCTGCTAAACTCTACGGTGGAAAGGTGGTTGTGGATCATAGTATATTAAGAAAACCAATTCCCAACGGTGGTTATTAAGCTTTTGCTTAATTTTCTTCAGAAACATGCATACTTAATAGCCTTAACGTATGCTATCTGAAGTACGCAATTTGTAATATCTTCTTGTTATACTTTGTGTATTATGTATCTTTCTTGGTCTACCATAGTTTTGTGTAAGCCTAATGGTCTGTCCTTTGTTATATACTATTTGCCTCTCCCTTAGTTATCTTAGTTATTAAGGAGTAGAGAGTGTCAAAGTTTTATCAATCTGAAACTATGTAATTATGTTGAACGATCTGTGAACGGAGCCTTATTTATGCTCTGAAATTATGTAGTTAATATATATGGGCTGTTGGGCACTTCCAGTCTTCTAATTATGGCTCTCTCTCTTTCATATTAGGATAAGACTTGAAGTTGAAAGGTTACATCCAATGTTTTAAAAGCCGGACTGTGCCGGTCGGTCCAACTGGTAGCCGGATTTCAATCCGTTTACGTTACATGATTTAATCCGGTTTTGACTTTGGACCAAATTGACCTAGAATGAACAATAACAATAAACTGGACAAAACAAAGAAAACAAAATTTAAAAATTGAAATCCCTAAAATCTAAAAATAAATCCTTCTACCTCTAAATCATCGGCCGTGTGGTCCCTCTTCGCCCGTTCGACCTTCATCTCCTCTTTGTGATAGCTCCTTTTGCTTGTGATGGGTTTTGTGTGACAAATGGTGGTGTTTTGTGGTGGATTAGGGTGTTCGTGGTGGCCTGGTGGTAGTTTTTCCAGCGTTGGAATGATCTGGTGTGGATTGCAGTGACAGTGGCTCGGGTTTCTTGGCCAGATCACAAGGGTGTGTTTGCTGGATTTCAAACCTGTAGGGACTGATGAAATTTTTCAGGGATATGTCTGTTAAGTTTCATAATAAGGTTTCATGCTAACATCACCGGTCCGACCGACCAAACTGGGTATCGGCCCCTTGACCAAGTCAAGGCCCGGTCCGAGTATAAATGTGGTTACATCTTTTGCAAAACTACTCAAGAGTAAATTTGGGAGCCAAATTCAATATATATATTCTGACCACTATCAACCTTACTTTCCATTTGTCATATGGTTTTTCAATGTGAATTAACCAACTAGATTTGTGTGCTCCTTGCAACTATTGTAGCGAGGCCATGATTGGTGTAAAGTATTAATAGAAACGCAATTGTGAATATATTTTTTCTAACCAAACATATCAATATAATATACTAATAAATTTATTCCAACATAACCAAACACTTTCCCATTTAATATTTTTTGTAATCTTCAAAGTAATCTATCTTTCCATTAATATAACATTCCCAATAATATAATGTTCTTTAAACCAAATGCACCCTTTAGGATTATTTGTGGAATAACGAATTGCAGCTGGACTCATAGAACGAATCCTAGCTAGCTCAGTTAATTTTTTTCTTTCTCCTTTTTACTTTTCCTATCATTTAGGATGAAGTTTTTACTGTGTATCTAATTACCTATCTTTTCACTACAGTACACAACATCAATTTGCAGTTACACAGATGTCAGCAAATAAAGCTTGGAAACTACAAAAATTAATGAAAAGAATAATCAACGGTTCAGTAACTACATGCCACTTTTTCAACAAAGTTTTACGAGATTATTCACCTGAGACTGAATCCATGAATATGATAATGCTACTCTTGTTTCCTAGTAAAGCTTCAAACGAGATTAGGACTAGAAGAAGATAATGTTTTCTAATGCTGAGTGTGTTACGTCTTAAAGATATGAACTCATTGTCATCATCATGAGGCTTATTGTTAGACCAAGTCAATTTTGCATATATCCATGTATATCAACATGAAATTTAACCCCTACCACATCACTGGCATTCAAAAAGTGAAAGATTCATAACTTTGGAAGCCTATAATGGACCATTTAAAGATTCATTTCAATTTATTCATGTATATCCATATTCTATATCTCTTTGTTTTCTTTCTTTTTTTCTCAACCAATCTTTTAGGGTCTTAAAGTTAACGACCGAATAAACCCTCCAATAACCAACTCTGCTAACAATAGAGGAGAATTCAACTCAAGACCTCTTAAGTAATATACTCAAGAGTCCCTATTGCCCCGCTTGACCACCCAAGGGTGGTTAAAAAAATAAAAAATAAAATAACCCGTCTTCAAAATACCCTGCCATTTGCAACCCCACATGACCTTGCCTTCTCGATTCACATATAAAGAATATTATTTTTCATATCTCATAAACATGAACTTATGCTAATGGATTTAGAAGAGAGGGGAGGAAAATTATTGTCTCCTCGATCTCTGGTTAGATAAAATTTAATTCATCTTAGTTGAATATCTATTATGGCAAGAATGAGTTGACTTTTGAGTTAATCGATTTCATGATCATTATGGCAAGAATAGCAAAATTTAGACACTAAATTAGTGGAAACTTGTACCGGAATTTTATTTTAAAAAATAGCAAGCGAAAATTAGAACCTGATCAATTCAAGTAGAACTATAAATTATATGGAAGTAGCAAGCTAGAATTATCAATTATCACAAAATAAATAAATAAATAAAAGATGAAAAACTCAAAAAATAAAAAATAAAATAAAAAGAAATAAAACCGAAATTCTATAATCAAATATTCACGTCTCTGGAGTTATCATCTACAATCAAATATTCACGTCTTCAGTGATGAGAAGAAAAGGTTCCCAATAACCCATTTTGGAGCATCTATTTATCTTAAATAATTGACAATACCTTGCCTTTTTTCTTATGAATAAAGTGATATTATGAAGCTTTCAATGCCAAACGGTAGGGCATGCATAAGGATAAAGTGTCAAGTGCTCTGAAGTGCTGCTCTTTTTTTTTTTTTTTTTTTATCTGTTATGCCCGAAAGTAGGGCTGACGCTGAGCCTTGTCAACATGGGTGGTTGGAGCTTAAGAAGGTTCTACATCCACTCAGATGCAGCCACATCACATGATGACATGAGCAGCATGCTCCTGCCAATGCAGTGGGTATGTGCCAGGTTGAGGAAAGGCTATAATAGGTTCACGCGTCCAATCCCTGCACAAGTTGAGGAAATCACTCAGGCAAGTGAGTAATAGGACGCAGAGAAGGATTTGCACGACATCTGCCCCACTCACAGATTTAGTAATTATTACGTTAATTCCTTCCACTATAAATAGAGGGCTCCTCTCCCGTTTGTTGGATTGGCTATTTTTTTTTTTTTTGAAATGGCATACTTTCTCTCTCTCTCCCATGTATTCTCTAAGCTATAATTCAGCTCGCTGAACACGACCTGACTTTATACATTAATACAATACCAGTGGACATAGGATTCGCTTTTTGGGCATCCGAACCACTTTAAACATTGTTCTTCACCCCTTGTTAAGCTAAATCCATCCATAATCACGTGTGACTTGATGAGAATGCAAAATGTCATATTTACCCCCCTTAATGTCTAGTCTTTTATACTTATTTGTTTCCTAAATATACTCATTATTATTCTATTTTGATTTAGGATGCAAATGGAGGCGTTAATTGCAAAACGGAACTAATTAAGTGAATTCGGACAGTTTCAATGTCGTTTCGTAATCTGGGCATAACTCTCTCATTCGAGCTCCGATTGAGATGATTCAAAATGTTGTGGAACGCTAAGGAATAGATCTACAACTTTCATGTTTTGAGTTTGGAGAGATACTCTCTGCACCAAGGTTGTAATCGAGCTTGAAGTTGACGCACTTGCACTGCCGACGTTCTGGAACATTCCGCCCTGTCATGCAATTCAAATAGGCAGATTATTACAAGAAGTTTTGAAGACCTGTTGCATGCAAATTATAGCTGGAAACACCATTTTCCTATTTTTTATTAAGACTTTATTTTATTTTCAATTACTTAGATTAGGATAAAGGTTATTTTGGGATTTTAGAATATTTTTAAGAGATTTAGATTGAATAGAATTAGAATTCGAATTAGATATTTTTAAAGGGAGATTAGATTAGGGATTAAGGAGATCACACACAGGCCACACTTCTCTTTTCTCCTCTCTGCAATTTTTCTCTTTTGAATTTTCGTGATGGCCATGAGCGGCTAATTTGTAACTTGGTCGAAGGAAACGGAGGCCTCGGAATCAATAAACTATGAGATCTAGTCCGTTTTATTTCATTTTTCAATTTATGTTTGACTATTGGATGTTCTTCTGTGCCTAATTTTATGATTGTATCGTTTAATTGCTAGGAAGGCCTACTAGGCTATTATTGTTGCAATCTACTGCTAAGTTAGATATCAATTCGTAATTGTTTGATTCCTCTAACTTGTGAAGCAATTAGGGTTAATAATATGCTGCGTCAGGAATTAGTAAATCTTAAGAAGAACATTCAACTAAATTAAATACAACCGCTTGTGTGTTTGTTTAGCTTCATCGATCTCTCTAGGTCTAAGTACCCACTAGATTAAATCTTTAGCGCTTGTCTAGGGTTGTTTAGTAGTAAGGTTATTAGATCGCTTGTTTCATAATTAATTACAACTAAGAGAGATAGGAACCAATTCCAACGGTGAATACTCAGAGTAGCAATTGATAAATTTTTACATCGATGATCAGTTTGTAGATTCCGATGGTGGATGTTGTCCTAGACCAAGGTTTGTCTTTTGTTGATAATTTACTTTGGAATTGTCTATTAGTTGATTGATAACTCTCTCATTCGAGCTCCGATTGAGATGATTCAAAATGTTGTGGAACGCTAAGGAATAGATCTACAACTTTCATGTTTTGAGTTTGGAGAGATACTCTCTGCACCAAGGTTGTAATCGAGCTTGAAGTTGACGCACTTGCACTGCCGACGTTCTGGAACATTCCGCCCTGTCATGCAATTCAAATAGGCAGATTATTACAGAAGTTTTGAAGACCTATTGCATGCAAATTTAGCGCTGGAAACACCATTTTCCTATTTTTTATTAAGACTTTATTTTATTTTCAATTACTTAGATTAGGATAAAGGTTATTTTGGGATTTTAGAATATTTTTAAGAGATTTAGATTGAATAGAATTAGAATTCGAATTAGTATTTTTAAGAGAGATCAGATTAGGGATTAAGGAGATCACACACAGGCCACGCTTCTCTTTTCTCCTCTCTGCAATTTTCTCTCTTTTGAATTTTCGTGATGGCCATGAGCGGCTAATTTGTAACTTGGTCGAAGGAAACGGAGGCCTGGAATCAATAACTATGAGATCTAGTCCTTTTATTTCATTGTTCAATTATGTTTGACTATTGGATGTTCTTCTGTGCCTAATTTTATGATTGTATCGTTTAATTGCTAGGAGGCCTACTAGGCTATTAATTGTTGCAATCTACTGCTAAGTTAGATATCAAATTCGTAATTGTTTGATTCCTCTAACTTGTGAAGCAATTAGGTTAATAATATGCTGCGTCAGAATTAGTAAATCTTAAGAAGAACATTCAACTAAATTAAATCCAACCGCTTGTGTTTGTGTTGTTTAGCTTCATCGATCTCTCTAGGTCTTAGGCTGCCACTAGATTAAATCTTTAGCGCTTGTCTAGGGTTGTTTGTAGTAAGGTTAATTAGATCGCTTGTTCATAATTAATTACAACTAAGGAGAGATAGGAACCAATTCCAACGGTGAATACTCAGATTAGCAATTGATAAATTTTTACATCGATGATCAGTTTGTAAAATTCCGATGGTGGATGTTGTCCTAGACCAAGGTTTGTCTTTTGATTGATAATTTACTTTGGAATTGTCTATTAGTTGATTGATAACTCTCTCATTCGAGCTCCGATTGAGATGATTCAAAATGTTGTGGAACCTAAGGAATAGATCTACAACTTTCATGTTTTGATTTGGAGAGATACTCTCTGCATCAAGGTTGTAATGGAGCTTGAAGTTGACGCACTTGCACTGTCGACGTTCGGACATTCCGCCCTGTCATGCAATTCAAATAGGCAATTATTACAAGAAGTTTTGAAGACCTGTTGCATGCAAATTAACAGCTGGAAACACCATTTTCCTATTTTTTATTAAGACTTTATTTTATTTTCAATTACTTAGATTAGGATAAAGGTTATTTTGGGATTTTAGAGTATTTTTAAGAGATTTAGATTGAATAGATTAGAATTCGAATTAGATATTTTTAAAGGGAGATCAGATTAGGGATTAAGGAGATCACACACAGGCCACACTTCTCTTTTCTCCTCTCTGCAATTTTTCTCTTTTGAATTTTCGTGATGGCCATGAGCGGCTAATTTTGTAACTTGGTCGAAGGAAACGGAGGCCTCGGAATCAATAACTAGAGATCTAGTCCGTTTTATTTCATTTTTCAATTTATGTTTGACTATTGGATGTTCTTCTGTGCCAATTTTTATGATTGTTTCGTTTAATTGCTAGGAGGCCTACTAGGCTATTAATTGTTGCAATCTACTGCTAAGTTAGATATCAAATTCGTAATTGTTTGATTCCTCTAACTTGTGAGGCAATTAGGGTTTAATATGCTGCGTCAGGAATTAGTAAATCTTAAGAAGCATTCAACTAAATTAAATACAACCGCTTGTGTTTGTGTTGTTTAGCTTCATCGATCTCTCTAGGTCTTAAGGCTGCCACTAGATTAAATCTTTAGCGCTTGTCTGGGTTGTTTAGTAGTAGGTTAATTAGATCGCTTGTTTCATATTATTTACAACTAAAGAACTCAGAGTAGCAATTGATAAATTTTTACATCGATGATCAGTTTGTAAGATTCCGATGGTGGATGTTGTCCTAGACCGGGTTTGTCTTTTGATTGATAATTTACTTTGGAATTGTCTATTAGTTGTTTTCCTGAAATTATTCTGTTTTTACTGAAATGCCCCCCCTCCCCCCCCCCCCCCCCCTCCCCCCCCCCAAAGTCCTGGTAACATAAAACTCGGCTAGACACTCTTCGTGGGAACGATCCCTACTCACACTACTACATGCATTTTTTAGGGTTTTAATTCTGGGTGCCTACAACAGCACGCCAAATTTTTCTGAGCCCACTCAACATTTCTCACGTGCGAATAGTTGGTGTCAAATCGAGTATCAACAGTTTGGCGCTAGAAAGAGGGCTTGATTTAGTACTTGTTCTTCATCAGAAGAATCTCTGACTAATCGGTCCCCACTATAGTAAATGGCTCGCAGATTTGAATCTGAGCGACCAATTATGGTGACAAAGAGATCCCCCAGGTGCAAGAGGACACTTCTTTTGAGGTGCCGTCAGCCCCGCAAACTATCGTGGGGGATATCCCTTCAAGCTCACGGCTTGATCCAGCTGTCATGAGCTACCTAGATAGGTTCACAAATTCTCTCTAAACAGTCAGCCAAAGGTTGGATCGTTTGGATTGGGTCGTACCACCCGAATCAAATGAGGCAGTGTCACTACCAAAAACGTTTGCAAGTCGCATGAAAGCACAGAAAAGGCAAAAGTCCATAACGCGTGCACTGCAAGGTGTCAAAGAAAGGGAAAGCAAGTGGCACACAGCGGACCTAGAGGCTCTGAGGAGCTAGCGAACTCCGATCGTGCCTCAGTAGAATACCCGCGGCATCGAGACTTGGTGACATGTTGTGACCTGAGTCGTCCCGTGCCATGTCGCACGAGCACTGCCACAAAAGTACAAGGCGGGGAATTCTCATTTTCGCCAAAATGAAGACTTCAATCGTCGTCGTGCGGAAGTTCCCACCCTCTGTGGGTCGGTTCGCACCACTGCGGAGGTTAGGAAGGTTCCCCGAACCATTCAGTGCCATCACACGACTCTAGTCGACGTGTGTCAAGATTGGCCGGGATCGCCGGCTGGGCGAGGAGGAATCCAACCTACGGTCTTTCCTCAACCGCAACCGTGAGGTAAACCCACATTGTGGAAAGCGATCCCCATATGGCTCCGCTGCCTCTCATTAAGAGTACAGCGAGCCCGGATCTTTAAAGGCTCGGCGAAATGAGCAAGGGCAGGTCGTAGAGGCGTCCTCCCTTTTCTCCGATAGTGTTAGCCGCCCCTCTCCCATCAAATTCAGAATGCCCACATGTGAGCATTTGATGGGAATTCTGATCCGCATGATCATCTATCGAGTTCAACGGCCTCATGGAACACCACCAAGTCTCTGACTTGGTAAAATATCGTTGCTTGGCAGTAACTCTTACTTCTCATGCCAAGCGATGGTTCAGGTCGCTCCTAGCAAGATCAGTCAGCTCGTGGCCTCAGATGAGCTTGACATTTCTAAGACACTCCAAGCGAACAGGAAGTTCTTGATGCCTCTAAGCTATCTCAGCAACATAAGTTAGAAAGGGATGACCCCTCTAATCTATATTGACAGATTCCATAGGGAGCTTCATAAGGTAGCTCCACACTCCCGAGAGTCTGTTCGAACTCTCATCATCGCAGGAGTTCGTCCACAGACAGATCTGTGGAAAGACCTACAATCTGAATGATGTTTCCCTTACCTGCTTCTACAACTGTACGGAGAAGTACCTCCACATTGAAAACTCCGTGGCGGCGCTCAACCGTCATGACCCCGATCCTTCGGCATGCGCCTGGTCGGGGGAAATAGGAGGGCTGATCGCAGATGGGCTAATGATGATCAGCACAAAGGAAAGAAACATTGATATTTGCCCAAGAAATCCTACCTCCCCCAATTCCTCGTCGTGATCATGACAAGAGTCAGTACACTCCTCTAAATGCTTCGATCTTTGCTATTCTTGATAAGTCAGAAGAGGCTGGCCTGTTTGGGGAGCCTGAGCCTATGAAAACCCCCCCTTTAGCTCAGAACAGTAAAAAGTATTGTCGCTCATCGGGATATGGGCATCACACTGATGAGTGTCAAGCCCTTAGCAAGCAATTGAGACCTTATTAAGCAGGAACACTTCAAAATATGTTGATGTCTGCTCCCTTACGGGAGAAAAATCAGGAGGAACCGGGCAAGAAGCATCATGGTCGCAAGGGTATCTACAGCGTAGGGATCACTTTTGGGGGCCACACCTCTTAGGGAATTCAAGAGGTTCCCAAGAAGGTATGCTCGCGCAGCCCATCATGACCCCATCAGCGTAATGAACACGACGCCGCGACCATCTAAGGTTCGCAAGAAGAGGAGATTACCTTCTCCGAGAAAGATGCAGTACGATTGCATCATCCTTATGACGATGCTCTCGTCATCACGCCCCAAATCGGGCAATGCGAGGTCCACCAATGTTGGTGGACAACGGAAGCGCCGTGAACATCTTATTCCAACGAGCTTTTGAAAGAATGAAACTAGATGAGGCCAACCTGAAACCTACCTCCATCCCTCTATATGGTTTCATTGGGGATCATCTATCCCCGGGGGACGATCTCACTCCCATCACATTGGGTGGCACCAACGAGGTGACCAAGATAACTGAATTCCTAGTAATGGACTGCCTGTTTGCTTTCATGGCATCTGGGATGACCTCTACTAAGAAACTTCAAAGCAATCACATCGATTTACCATCTCAAGATGAAGTTCCCCACCCCGATGGGGATAAGGGAAGTTACGGATCTCAATGCGCATCTCGCGACTATTATGTAAGGGTAGTGCAGATGGCGTGCAAGGGAAAAAGCAGTCCACTTGGCATCCCCAAACATGCAATGGCGATCAGCCAAATCGAACCACAACCTGGTCCAGCTGAGGATAACATGGATCTCATATCCAGGAATGCCCTTCCAGTGGCCTGTTGAGGACTTATCTGAAGTGTCAGCTGACCAAGTGAGTCGAGCTGGGTGTTAAGAATTGAAAGTAATCTTAACCCCCAGCTCGCCAGCACCACTTACTCTTCCTCAAAGAAAATATCGATGTGTTCACATGGACTCATGCCAACATGGTCAGGATCAGCCCGATATCATTTGCCATGCCCTGAACATCGATAGTGAGGCTAGGTCGGTTCGCCAGAAAAGAAGAGCAATGGATCCGGAGCGATATGCTATCTTGAAAGTTGAGGTAGATAATCTCCTTCTAAATGGATCCATCCGGAAGGCGCTCTATCCGACTGGGTTGCCAACCCGTTTTTTGGTAAAGAAGCCCAACGCCAATGGCAGACCTACGTTGACTTCACCGAGCTCAACAAAGCCTGTCCAAAGACAACTTTCCCTTGCCAAGGATCAACCAGATCGTTGATGCTACCTCCGGGCACGAGCTACTAAGTTTTATAGACGCCTACTTGGGATACAATCAGATTCTGATGTACGCGTCGAACGAAGAGCATACCTCCTTTGTTACAGATCGGGGGTTGTATTGTTACAGGGTTGCCCTTTGGCCTAAAAAATGCGGTAGCAACTTACCAGCGACGGTTAACCGGATGTTTTCTGAACAGATCGGGAAATCGATGGAAGTCTATGTTGATGACATGCTAGTCAAATCGCATGTCGCTTCAGATCACATAGCACATCTCGTTGAGATGTTCGGCATACTCGGAAGTATAGAATAAAGCTCAATCCTCTCAAATGTTCGTTCGGAGTATCCTTAAAAATTTCTGGAGTACATGGTTAATCAAAGGGAATGAGATCAACCCCCAAAAAATCCAAGCTTTCCTCGTATGAAAAGCCCGACCACCCAAAGCAGTTTTAGAGTCTCAATTGGCGAATAGCAGTCTTAGTCCTTCATATCGAGGCATCAGATCGCTGCTTGCCATTATTTATACTCAAGGCCAACAGAAATTTGAATGGACTCCCGAGTGCGAATAGGCATTCTAATGTTAAGAGCACCTTGGAAAGCCACCTCTTCTATCCAAGCCCTCCCGTAAGAAATTCTCCTTCTATATATATCCGTCTCTCAGTATCGATCAGTGCAGCTCTAATCCGAGAGAGGATAAGGTCCAATGGCCTACTATTTATGTGACCAAGCATCTACTGGATGCCGAGATGTGGTATCCGGAGATAGAGCGACTGGCTTATGCCCTACTGATCGCCTCTAGAAAGTTGTGACCTTACTTCCACGCCCACACAATCCATGTATTGACCAATTACCTGCTCAAGCAAGTCCTTCAAAAACCAGAGGCTTCGATAAGTTGCTCAAGTAGGTCATGGAGCTAAGTCAGTTCGATCTGCAATACAAACCGAAAGCAACCATCAAAGGGCAGGTTGTTGCCGTTTCATCTCAGAATTCTCATATCATCCAATCAAGGAATCTGAGCAATAGACCATTGAAGTCACCCAAGAAACTGTTCAGAATCTATCGACCTAGAGCCTCTATATCGATGGATCCTCGAACAGGAGAAGGGTCAGGGCAAGCCTTCTCCTCCCCAGTCTCGAAGGGACTCGCATTCATGGCATTCTTCAGTTTGGGTTTAAGCGACCAACAGCGAAGCCGAGTATGAAGTTCTGCTCGTTGGACTGTGGTTGGCAAGACAGATGGGGTCAACTGCGATCACCACCACAACGACTCCATGCTGGTTGTCAACCATTTTGGGGAGTATCAGGCCAAGGAAGAAAACATGATCGGCTATTAAGAAAGCTAAGGCCGCACTCGAGCCATTTAAGCACTTCATTGTCATGCAGATCCCTAGGGACAGTAATTCTGTCGCAGATGCCTTGGCAAAGATAGCCTCGTCGCTGGACCCAAGCACCAGAGAGTATTCCTATTCGGTTCATTGAGGCCCCTAGTATCAGCTCACCCAACAGACCGTAAATGTGATCGACTCAGTTTCTTGGATGACCCCAATCCCAGTATCTCCAAGACGAGACCTTGCCCAATGAAAAGATCAAGGCAATAACCTTGCAAACCAAGCTGCTCGTTACACACTTATAGGAGATCATTGTACAAGCAAGGGTTGAGCACCCCTCTCCTCCGATGTGTAACCGATGAGGAATCAGACTAATAATGAGGGAGATACATGAAGGAGCTGTGGTAACCACACGGCCGCACGATCTCTCGCCAAACAAATTGTTCGTCAAGGGTACTACTGGCCCCTGCTCCAAGAAGACACCTACAACTTTGTTAAAAATGTGACAAGTGCCAACAGTTCACGAACATACCGCGAGCTCCTTCCCACCAGCTGATAACCATGTCCAGTTCTTGGCCATTCTCCATGTAGGGAATCGATCTCATCGGCCCTATGCCAGTTGGTAAAGGAGGATGTCGGGTGGACTACTTCACCAAGTGGGTCAAAGCCGAGCCTTTGGCTGCAATCACCACCAAAAAACTCAAGGACTTCATCTTCAAGAACTTGTGTGCCACTACAGAATTCCTCATGCCCTTATCTTTGACATATGAAAGCAGTTCGATACGAGAATTCAAGCAGTTCTGTGATGAGTTGGGTATCCACAAAAAGTTTGCCTCAGTCGTGAGACCACAAGCAAATGGTCAGGTTGAAGCTGTCAACAAGACCATCAAGCACACTCTGAAAACCAAACTTGGTGCTGCTAAATAATTGGGCTGACAACCTCCCTGAAGTCTTGTAGGCATACAGGACAACTCCGGAACCTCTACCTCATACACACCCTTCTCGCTAGCCTATGGCTGCGAGGCAATGATCCCTGTGGAGGTAGGAACTGGTTCACTTCGGAGAGACCTGTTCAATGAAACATACAATGAGGCGCTTATGCACGCAAGTTTGGATTAGTTGAAGAACATAGTAGCAAGGCTCAGCTAAGATAACAGCCTATCACAGTCGCGAAAAGATTCTTCGCCTCTAAGGTGAAGAAAAGACTTTTAGGTCGGCAACCTCGTTCTGAAGAAGTCCTTTTAGGTACAAGACAACCGAGTGCGGGAGTATTGGGGCCAAATTGGGAAGGCCTGTACCGCATCGCCAAAGTAATAAGCCAGATACTTATCACCTCAAAGGCTGAACGGTTCCAAAGTACGACGAGCTTGGAATGCTGAACATCTCCGCCCATATTACCAGTAATTCCGAACTCCTTTTATTCTCTTGTAAAGACTTTCCTTTTCTCAAGACTTGTAAATAACACAAGTTCTTTTGTAATATCTTTTCTCGCATGTATATAGTTCTATTCGCAAAATGTCATCCGTATAAATACTATTGAAACATTAGAAAGCGACCTCGTGTCCACATGTGTAACGTTTGTGGGGTATGAAAAATTATAAGTACTCACAAATGATTAAGGAAACGATCTCTTTATTTATTAAAATAAAAATAAATAAGTACATATAAGCGAGCATAGGAAAGCAATACAAAGCAGAGGCAATCACTGGTCATCATCCCCAGGACTAGGGGGTGTGACCTCAGCATCCCTAGGCTAGTCGCCAACCCCTGGCCTGCTACAAGGCTCCTTTAGGACATACTCCTCCAAATGCTCCTCTTCTGGATCGGTCTCGCGCTGCTTCATCATCCTCGGCTCGCGCCATGGAGGTGAGGATATCCTAGTAATCTTCCAAGAGGTCGGTCAGATCAATGTGGGATTCTTCGGCCGAAGGGCATAGATGGACTAGATCGTCCAATTGGTAGCCCTCCTCTCCATCTCCAACTCCAACTCCTGTCGTTGCATCTCTTCGTCAGCGAAGCGACGCGACCCTGGGAAATTGGAGTTCGGCCTTAAGTGCCCATCTCTTGCTTCTCGTGGTTTCCCACAGTTGCGCCCTCTCCTGCTCTACTCATAAGGCCCCTTAGAGGTCGTTCAAAGCTCCAGCTCTTTCTTGCCAACCTCATTGGCAAGCCTGGCCATTGTCCTTTGGAGCTCTTTGACTTCCTCTCCTCCTTCTCCAGCTCGGCCTTCTGGAAATCCACCGTACGAAGTGCAGCGTTCCTCTCGATAGTACTGATTTTGCCTGAATGGTGGATAGGTTCTTCTCTGCTTGTGCGGCTTCTAAGTCCCGTTTAAGCCGCACGTTCTCTTCTCTCAGCTCGACCACCCCTCAGCAGCCCCCAACTGAACCTTCTAGAGACAAGGGCATGCGCAAGGCCTACGTAACGAAGAGAAAAAAAGTCAATTTCCTTTCTATTGAAAAGCCAAGGAAATGTAAAAGTCCTCACCAAAGACATTTCGTTTTACCTGGCTCAGTGCTGAAAGGATGTGGACATCAGTCCATGGGGTTGGAGGCCACGAAAGCTCGAACGCTTCTGGGAGCTGGCACTCCAGCACGTAAACACAACCGACTGTAATGTTCCAGAAGTTTCCCCCATAGAGTCTAGCATGGGCATGCCCTTGCTCGCAGTAGGTACGTCTCACACGCTGGTTCCTTACCCGGTCTCCTCCTAAGATCCGTAGCCTCCCTTTACCTCATTCGTGGACCCTTCAGAGTGATGGTAATACTAGCCCCCCACTGAAGGCCCTCCCAAGCGAAGCCTGGTACGGCTGTGACCTCTTGGCTAAATGCCCAAACCCTCTGGCTCGGATTCTAACTCTTCAGCCCGAAGCTGCATCCTCTTCTTAGACTTCTGGGCTATTGTCTTTTGTTTGGGGCGACCAACCGCAGGTTGAGGAGCGCCTATGGTCGAATCTTGCACCCACCAAGTCCCTCCGATGGGGCTGCTGGAAGCCACCCCAGCTGGTCCGTGATGCAACTCGGGGAAGGTGAACTCCCTTGGTCACTCGCGACCTGGGCACTTTAAGAGGCATAGTCGCTGCTGCGAACATCGTTAGCAAACAGTTCGCTGCATGTGAATAACAAAAGTGGTTAAGGTTATGATACTTACTCGGTAAGTTTCTAAGGTCGCTTTGGGATTGAAGAAACCATATTTCCTCAGATTCACGGTTGTCACAAGCAGCCTTGCAGCGGGACTTTGTTCGGCAAAAGATCGAAAGCAGTGATCCTGTCGAAATCAGCAGAGCCATAACCTTGTTGTCTTTGTGATTGTGAAGAAACAAAGAAAGTTCGTTAGCAAGACAGAAAGAAAGAAAATTCGCCAAGAAAGAGAAAGGAAAAACCTACTCGGCTCCCTAAATTGGCAAATGCCATCATAGTGAAAAAAGAAAATTTGTCTCATACGCCCGACGTTGCTGGGGTAACTGTGTATTCCTACCTCTATCGTAGATCGCTTCGAGAGGTAGAAAGTCTTTGTCTTTACTCTTCTTCAGATAATACAAAAACCGAGCTCTAGCACGGTTAACTCGCCTAAACCGTTCTCGTCGCATGCGGTATACTACCACGGCTATCATATACGCATTCGCATAAGCTACAATGGTGTGACCCCGAAATGATCGAGGACCGCCCTAATAAAAGGGTGAGGGGATCAGCACTCCACCTTAAAAATGTTCTTGGAGATCGCAACCATTCCTTCTGGCGGATTCGAGCTGTGTACGTCCTATGTTGGTAGAGCTCTACGCGGAGAGCGTGTTTGGTCTACCGCTTTCTGAATATCCTCTACAGTGGCTATTGACAGAATCTCCTGAGAGGGACCCGCTAGGCATCCTGCACCAGCGAGCTCGTTCTCGCAAAAATTAATGAAAAAAAATCAACAGTTCAGCAACTGTATGCCACTTTTTCAACATAGAGTCATAGAATGAATCCATGACTATGATAATGCTACCTTGTTTCCTTGTAAAGCTTCAAACGAGATAAGACCATAAGAGATAGGTTTCTGACGCTGAGTGTGTTTGCTCTTAAAGATATGAACTCATTATCATCATCGTAAGGCTTATTGTTAGACCAAGTCAATTTTGCATATATCCATGCATATCAACATGAATTTACCCCTACCACAACATTGGCATTCAAAAGTGAAAGATTCACAACTTTGGAAGCCTAAATGGACCATTTAAAAATTCGTTTCAATTTATTCATATATCCATATTCTATATATCTTTTTTTTTTTTTTTTTTTTTTTTTTTTTTTTTTTTTTTTTTTTTTACCAATTCCCGGTTTCTGAAATTAACGACCAGATAAACCCTCCAATGGTCATCTCTATTGGCAATAGAAGGGAATCCACTTAAATCTCTTGAGTAATACACCCAAAGTCTTATCGTCCCATCTGACCACCCAAGGATAGTTAAAAAATAACCCATCTTCAAATATCCTGCCACTTGCAACCACACACATGACCTTGCCTTCTCGATTCACATATAAGAATATTATTTTTCATAACATAAACTTATGCTAATGGATTTGGAAGAGAGGGGAGGAAATTATTGTCTTCTCAATCTCTGGTTAGATAAAATTTAATCATCTTAGTTGAATATTTATTATGGCAGAATGAGTTGATTTTGGGTTAATCGATTTCTAAATTATGGCAAGGATTGCAAACTTTACTAATTAGTTGAAACTTGTAACCAGAAATAGAATTATATTTTAAATATGCACTGATCAATTCAAGTAAACTGTCATTATAAGGAAGTAGCAATCTAGAATTACAATTACACCAAAAAAAAGAAAAAAGAAAAAGAATAAACCGAAATTCTATATCAAATAATCACATCTCTGGAGTTATCATGTAAGATCAATTGGTAGTTCCGATTTCCCACATCAAATATTGTCTGAAGTCATGACAAGAAAAGGTTCTCAATATCCATTTTGGAGCATCTATTATCTTAAATATTGACAATACCCCGCTTTTTTCTTATGAATAAAGTGAAAAATGAATATTATGAAGCTCTTTAACCAAATGCTAGTGCATGCATAGGGGGAATTGTGTTAAGTGCCCTGAACCTGAAGTGCTGCTCTTTTTTTATTTTTATGTAACCAATTTATACTGGAGTTGTAACTGAATTAATCTTTTTCTCAGAGAACGAACATAAAGATCCATACACACCAGAAAATTAGCCCGTTTGATAAAATAATCATTTTTTATATAATTTTTGGGCAGCACTTTGTTCTCCTCTAGATTCCTCCACAGTTACTTCACCTTAGAGTTGCTGCCATTTGTGATATTACTGTATATGTTTTGAATGGAATCATAAAAAGCTGAAAAATATTTGGAAGGCCAATTTGCTTCCTTTTTTCTAGCTTTCCCACGATACTGAAAGTTACAAGATACTATTCTTAATTATCTTAATTAGATTTTATGATTAATAAAGTGAGAGCTTTGTGACTGATGATTTCTATATAAAACCTGACTTCAAACGTTTGGTACCAAGAGAACACAACAAAAACTACTCTTCTTTATAAACTTACACTGCTAATTAATGGCCTTTCAGGCTCATCAGGCAGATCATTACAACCGCCTTGCTAAGGTTGGCAGGGAAGCTTTGCTCTGTTGGAAAGCTCGAGCTTATCCGCCCGCCGAAGAAGTTTGGGAACAGGCATCCCCCTCAAGCACTGATTTTCATCGTTATCCTCAGCATCAGTATACCCTGATAGATGCAACCAGGCTGCTCAACTCT
Source organism: Pistacia vera (assembly GCF_008641045.1). Taxonomy (NCBI): domain Eukaryota; kingdom Viridiplantae; phylum Streptophyta; class Magnoliopsida; order Sapindales; family Anacardiaceae; genus Pistacia; species Pistacia vera. The sequence continues at coordinate 973,837 of NW_022196690.1, read as the reverse complement.
ACTGGGCAAGGTGGTTGTGGATCATCGTATAAGAAAAACAATTCCAATGGTGGTTATTTTCTTCAGAATAGGCATCCTTAATAGCCTTAATTCTGAAGTATGCAGTTTGTACATATCTTCTTGTTATACTTTGTGTTTTATATCTTTCTTGGTCTCCCATAGTTTTGTGTAAGCCTATTGTCTGTCCTTTGTTATATGCTATATGCCTCTCCTTAGTTTATCCAAGTTATTAAGGAGTAGAGAGTGTCAAAGTTTTATCAATCTGAACTATGTAATTATGTCGAACGACCTGTAAACAGAGCCTTATTTATGCTCTGAAATTATGTATTAATAATATGGGCTGTTGGGCACTTGCAGTCTTACAATTTCCCTCTCTCTCGTTTATATAAGGATGAAGACTTGAAGTTGGAAGGTTATTACTCAACAGTAACTTGGAGCCGAATTCATATATATATATATATATATATATAATATATATATAATATATATAATATTAATATATATATTCTGACCATTATCATCCTTGCTTTCGCGTTTGTTATATGGTTTTGCAATGTGAATTAACCAACTAAATTTGTGTGCTCCTTGCAACTACAGTGGCCGCGGGGCCATGATAGGAGTAAAGTAATGGAAACACAATTGTGAAAATCGTTTTCCAGAGCTTTAAGAAGATGGTTCTATGAATAATTGTGGCAACAGATAACAAATTGAAGGGTTCAAGAAAATTAATTAAGAGAATTGCCGGTTAAAATTCTTCATACTTCCTCATAATCAACAATAATCCGTTTGGTTAGTTATTTAGAATAACATCCTATACTATTTAGCATTTTTGGAAAATATGATAGAATTATGAGAAGTTTTTGGTACATTTCTTAATAGCATTTTCTAAAAATATTTAGATTATTTTAACCCCCTAAATTTGTTAATTTAACTAAACACCCCCACCATAAAAGTTTATAAATTGATAAAAACACCCCCACCCCCCACATATTGCCTGCAGCAGGCCACCACCATTAGAAGGTGGTCGGAATTGTGTATGATTTACTGAATTTCGCCAGTCGTACACCGATCTAGCCTTTTTGGGTCAGAGCCACCATAGATCTAGCCGAAAACAGCCAGATCTACAGCCACAATTCTCTGGTCAGCCAAGATATGGTCATTGTCAATAGCCAAATATGGCCAAATCTAGCTGTCAACAACTAGATCTTTGGCCATCGTTATGGCAATGGCAATGGCAGCGACAGCGACGGTGACTGCTGGCGGGAGATAGTGGCTTGGGTGGGCAGAGGTGTTTTATTAATTTGAAAACTTTTATTAAGAAAAGTATTTGTTAATGTTTTGAGTTGAATAGGATATGATTAAATTTTGAAGAATATTAAAACAAATGCATTTTTGAGTTTTTAGGATAGGATAGTGGAATATGATACTAGCAAAAAAGTGTGCCAAACAGACCAAAAATTAAAGTAAATATTAATCAAAACTTAGGTGAGTAAAATGCTTCTATTTTTTTTTTTTTTTTTTAAATTGCATAAAGCCCATCATCCAATCTATGGTTCTTTATGTTATCAGTTAACAGTTACAAGAAAACACGCCCAAGTCTGCGCTTCATTAGAACAAGTAGCTGTTGGGCTGCCAAATGGTCCACACACATTACTCCATAGTCAATAGTGATGAACCAAATTGATTTCTAGTTCGACAATATTATTCTATAGCAATTAAATGCATGCATATTAATATACTTGTTTTTTAACCAAAAACACATATAAAACATTAAATTATTAAAAGAATTATTTTGCAATTAAAAACAGTAGTCATGATTCGATTTTGATCTTGTTGATACTGTTTATAGCTTGGGCTCTCTTGATTTCTATATAAATGGAGCTTTACAGAATAACCCCACAAGGGGTTTAGAGGTTCTAGTTAATTTTATAGTTGGTATTATGCATGGTTACCAAACTTTTGCTTCATGCATATATAGTTTGATACATATATGTATGTGTGTGAAAATAATTGTTTTATGAGCAATGCTAGTCTTACAAAGAAGCCTACAAATGAGGCATACAAAGTTAACCTCCACCCTTCATCTTCATCATTTCTCTCTCTCTCTCTTTCTCTTTTTCCGTTTTTCTTTTGTTTTTTTTCTTCACTTGTAAGTTTCTTTGTAGAGTTCTTTGTAAGGATAGACTTATTCTTGTTTTATAGTCTTGTAACATAGGCTGCCTTATAGCTGAGTCTCCCAGAGTTCAGCTTGTTTAATGGCGTACTTTGTATCTTTTACCTCTCCTTGTGTTATGTTAATGTGAAGCCCAAAAACGACGTCGTTGAACTTAAAGTTCAACGCTTGTCGTTTTAGTAGATTGCCACAAGAAGAGATCCTGACCATTGAAAGTATTCAGAATCTGACGGCCATAATTATTCCTCCTAAAAATAGTATAGATCAAGACTCTCACTCTGTCGAAGAAGCAGGTTCTTCATACTGTTCTTTAGATTAGAAAATAATCTGTTAGGGTTTGCTGTGAATCTCTTTTATTGATTGCAATCTTGAGCGATTGGTTGTAATCATTGGTTGAGGGTTGAGCTTCCTTCAAGTCTTGGGAATCTGGGTTTAGTATTCTCATAGGAAGGGTTACAGTTTGTCTTGAGAGAGTGTTACACAGTGTGCGAACAGATTGGCTGTAAATCTTGGTTGTATAGGTGTAGAAACCTAATCTCTAGTGCAGTGAGCCCCAAGTTTACTGGAGCTCAACGTGGATGTAGCTTATCCTATATTGGGTAAGTGAACCACGGTAAAAATTTATGTTCTTGCGTTCTTGATTTCTTTACAGTTTGATTGTGTGGTTGTGTGTGTGGAATTGTGGATTGTTATACTATAAGAATTTCGGCTTATTGCAACAAAATAATTTGTCACTAGAAATATCAAAATTGTGACCATTTCGCTAATGTGACGAATTATATTAATCATCAAGTTGGTCACATTAAGCTCATACTCTTAAGTATATGGTGACGAAAGAGCGTTTGGTCACCATAACCTAATTATTTATTGTGACAATAATAATTTGTCACTTTAAACCAGTTTATTGTGATAAATTATTTGTAACAATAGAAGACATTTTTTATCACTACAAATAATATTTTGTCACAATTGATTTATATTTAAAGACTAAATGATAAGCTTTACGGTGAGAACATAACATATTATGACAAAATTGATTTTGTCAAAATTGTAAATACTGACTAAATTATTTGCTCATAATTTTAATAGTGACAGAAATTTATTTGTCATTGACTTTATTGTGACAACATTTAGTTTGTCACATATTTGTTTATATGACAATATTATTTATCAAAATTTGTATAGTGACAGAAATAATTTTGTAAAAATTTTAATAGCATGACAAATAATTTTTATACAAATATTTTTACATGACAAATTTTTTTTGTCAAAATAATATAGGCATGACAAATATTGTTTGTCATCTCAATAATGATAAAAATATTTATATCTATACTTTACATCATATGTAATACCGAAATAGAGAAAAAAAAAAAACAAAAACACAAAAGATGAAGGGTTAGTAAAAGGAGGCAGAATGGAGGTAATTGCAGCCATCATTCTTTACATCATATATAATACAATTTTACGTCATATACAATACCTAAATGATTGGAAAATTAACTATGAACAATAATTAGTACTTTCCAATCATTCAAAAAAGAAAATCTACCAACAAAAATCATCTTCAATTCCCATATATACATAGGCCATCAGATCATTCTCCCTTAAAAATGCATCAGAGGGAAAAACACACCTTTAATATAAACAACTATTGTTGGAGACACCCCCATCCATGAAACAACTGCTATATTTGCTCTCAAGGTGACGCATGCTAGTGACGACCAGTCTTGGAAACAACCTTGTCCTTCAACACCAGCATCATGGTGATTGGAAGATCATCAGGTATCTTAAGGACCATCAGGCACAACCCTNGAACTAAAATTTGATGAGCCTCTGAACCCGGGGTTTGATAAATGAGACTTTGCTGGTGCAGAAACGTGATTAACTTTTTAATTTATACCACTGTTTGTGCCAGTGATGACAGTATATCATTAATGAGGCTTTAGGTTTGTTTCTTGTTTATTACAGTAAAAAAAGTATTTCTCATGACCATTTTTTGTGCCTATTTGACAATATTTCATTAAAAAGGCAGTTTGCAAACTGCAGTATGCAATTTTGTAGACTGTAGTTTGCAAACTGCAGTTTGCAAACTACAGTCTACAAAATTGCATACTGCAGTTTGCAAACTGCCTTTTTAATGAAATATTGTCAAATAGGCACAAAAAATGGTCATGAGAAATACTTTTTTTACTGTAATAAACAAGAAACAAACCTAAAGCCTCATTAATGATATACTGTCATCACTGGCACAAACAGTGGTATAAATTAAAAAGTTAATCACGTTTCTGCACCAGCAAAGTCTCATTTATCAAACCCCGGGTTCAGAGGCTCATCAAATTTTAGTTCTAAAGAATAAGTTATCATAAAATCATTCCTAGCCAATGAAAGAGTATAAAGCAAAAAGCTTTTCCATCTTTGGAAAATGTGGTTACTTCACTACATAGTGCAAGACGACCAAAGTTAGAACCATACAAGGAAACATAAGGATTATTGTGGCAAGAAAATTGTAGACTGCAATATGCAAAATGTTTGCAAACTACAGTTTGCAATTTTGCATACTGCAGTTTGCAAATTGTAGTATGTAAAATTACAGACTGTAGTTTGCAAACTGTATTTTACAAATTGCAGTTTACAAACTGTAGTCTAACCTTGCCCAGAATTTCCTACATGAAGAGTAATGACATGTAGTCTAAACTGTAGTCATACCTCACTAGCAGCTACACTAATGACATGAAGAGTATAACCTTGCCCAGAATTTCCTGCATCCAAAAATTTAAAAGAGCAACAGTAAGTTTCTATGTTATACCTCAACCTCAATAGGAAATAATGAAGTCCAAACTGTATTTGGACTATACAGCATATAAACAAAATACACCATTTTAGATGGGCAAAGTAATGATATTGCAATACTATAATGCAGAGTAAAATAAAAAAAACACAAAATAAAATATTCTCAGAAGTGCAACAATAAGTATTTGATCACACGGTTCAAACATTAATAAGAGGGAATTTGAATTATTTTCTCCCAGTAAATGAAGAAAAAGAGAAAAGAAGTCTCACTTGCAACAACAATTTGACAAATACAATAAATTCATATTTAAATATGTACATGCAAACTGTTTGAGACTTCGCTTTTTGCAAACTGCAGTCTGCAATTTTTGTAAACTGTAGTCTGCAATTTTGTACACTGCAGTAAGCATTTTTGCAAGCTGCAGTTTGCAAACTGCAGTCTTCAGTTTGCAAACATGGTCTGCTTTGATTACGGGTTATTCTCAATATGGAGATTATGAAAAGGCATTGTACTATTTCAGTACAGCCTTAGCTTGAACATGCGAATATGAGTACATTGAATTAATTTAAACATGTTATAGTGCAAACTTGGCCGTTATGTTAGGTTATTTTTATCTAGATATTTTAAACTGAACATGGTTATTTAATGATCACTAATGTTATGTGTTTCTTCTTCTTTATAACATATCAGGTCACTTTGTCCTTTAATTAGTCTTTTTCTTGCTTTTCCTAAATACTTGCAATGAATTGAGAACTATTTAAAAAAAATGGTTGTCTTCCACTTGATAGAATTATAATAATTAGAAAATGATGTTAGGTTTTTTCAAATAACCTATCGTAGTATCTCTCCTCAGCTCTTAATTATGTTAATAGAAAGCGTATAGTTTCTTATCAAAAGAAGAAATAAGCTTACCTTTGGTTAATCACATACTGATATTGCACCTTTTATGGATGTGAAAGCATTTTCTTGTTAGCTTGGATTAATGCCATACAAATTCATAAAGGACAACTTTTAAGGAGTAATGTCTATTCTAAATTTGTATTGGGGTAGTTCTTTTCAAAATTCCATGTTCTAAAGCAGTGTTCATTTAATTTTGGGTTTTTTATTTTTTATTTTTTTTAATATAGTATGTATAGTGGATCAACTTGCACTGGGTGGAAAAACATTTTGTATTATTTCTAATAGATGTTCTACAGGATTTTCAATTGGAAATGCCACTATGAATATTATTTGGTCCATATCTCTTTGTGGTAGCCAAAGTTGAGGTGATGGAAATTAGGAACTGTCATTCCACTGTTGCTCTATAGTAAAATTTTTAAAACTAAAAAGAGTGTCTTTGGAGCACATGGTGAGAGATAGCAGTGAATGTGAAATTTGCATTTTGGATGCTTGAATGGTGTGTAATTCAATAATGGGATTGCTGAAAAATTGATTCAGACAAATAATAGTCTATGGGTGTGGCCCTAAGAACAAATATTTAAAAATATTTACTTGGATTCCAGAATATTACCATGTGTGCTTAAAGTAGCAGTATATATGGGGATTGCTATAATTTCAAGTACATTGTAATTTTCTGTCTGTTGTTAACGGAATGCTAGCAGCAGAAGCGCATTTGGTGCAGTTCATGAAGGCTTGAATATGGAAACTATTGGGATAATTTAAAGAATTCATGGGTGTGGGAAGAACTCCGCAGAGCTCGAAACTACCGACCGTTAGTAAAGCGTTTCTCATGTCTTATCGCTTTAACTTTATAACTATATTTTTTTAGATTTCCAGAATTTTGTTTCATTTGTAATGCTCCATTTAAGCTCTTAATTATCTCCTGAGCTTTCCTGTTAAAGGCTGATCTCAGTGATTACTTTGCCTTTCTGATAGTCATTTCTCAAATGAAACACTTTAGATAACCATCCTAATTCTTCTTTGGATGGTATGGAACATTTGCTTATATACTTTCACTTAACTCATTAGATGGTCAAAGTAATTAATACAAAACATATTTTTAGATGATCTCAGTGGTGACTGAAATTTTGAAAGAGCTAATAAAATTGAATGTTGGTTAATGCCAAATTCTTTAAATTATAGAACTATTACACTGTTTTCTTTAAGCTAAAATCGCCATCCATCTTAGAAGTCTTTTCCCCTGTAGGCATTCGAGTATGGTCTTTTTCCTGGTTTGGCAATCAGTGCTTTAGAACAGTAAGATTTTATTCTCTCCCACTTTTATTTGTTGCTGTTGATCCGTATTTCTTTTTTCTGTGAAAAGATTAGCAGTATTCTCATATTAGTTTTTCAAGTGAAACCTTATTCAGCTTAATTTCGTGCTTGGCAGCTATATATAAGAGGAAGGTCCCCTTCACGCTGAAACATGGGAAGCCTGACCATGAAGCACAGATGTAAGGAACACCACCATTTAAGAAATCATGGATTCTTACCTCATAATGACCAATGGATTTTCTATTTATTCAGTTATAGCAAACATTGGTTTAGCTAAATTACTTTAGACAATATGTTGAATCTATCGATATTTGTAAGTAACATCACATAATAAATTTTGATGGAAGAAAATTTACTTTAGGGAAAATCAAATAGGGGAAAAAATTTGACGCTTCCTTCATAGTATGAATGAGCATGATTTGTCAAAAATACAAAATCACATTAACATACATGTCGAGAAACCACAAATCTCAAAGTTTAGGTTTGCAATATTAAGTCAGTAGAAATCGGTTGTCATTTATTTTGTGGTACTCTCACATAGATATAGATCAGCAGTGTGAAGCATTATTATGTATTTTTTCATTTTTGCATTTGCAGGTTGCTCGGCTACACTCACCTATTCAATATCCAAAGCCAGATGGGTGTTATCTTTTGATATACCAACCTCTCTGCACAGGTTTTTACATAACAAACTCTTCTGACATAATAATACTTTATCTCTTCATTGCTAAAATGTCAAAGAAAAGCTGCGAAGGAAATTAGATTTCAGTTAGAAGTTCAATTTTCATTTATACTTTGGGGCCAGGTGGACCAAGTGGTAGAATATAATTCTGTTGGTGATTGTGGAAAAGTTGTTAGATTGTGCATTCTGTTTAATCAACAAATGAATGGCTTTAGTTGTGAATGGCTTTAGTTGTATGAAACCAATGCAAGACCCAATGAAGGTAAAACTGGATTGCCTTAGAGAAACTAACATCAATCAAGCAAAAAAAGAAAAAGAAAAGAAGAGGAAAAAGAGGATACTCTATGATGATTGGAAATGTCAATTTCTTCTTTGTTTTAGATGTTCAAAGCAATGATGTTATCTTTGTTTGCCTACTTAGGAGCAACACAATCATGAAACATGATCAGCCAGCTCATCTTCGCTTTAAGGGACCCAAAGATACCAGAACTTGTGAATTTCGCGGAGTATGCTGCACCTGAGTCACGATATTGTCCTGCACGTGTATACGAGTAATGTGCATCTATTATAAGCGTGCTCACATATTCTTGACATGGATCAATCTGTGATATATGTACTTCATCTAATCTGAAATGAAGGTATGTCCCAGACAATGAGATCAGCTAAAGTTGCAGATCAACGCTCAAAACTGCCTGCATTGCAAGGTAGTGTTTATTACCATTTCCGCAATTCTAGGAGATTCAATGAGATTCCCCAAATCGGAATGTTTTCGAAAAACATAATTTCATCATAGCATTTCATATGTTAGGAATTGTGACATTATTGCACGTTATAATAACTTTTGTTAACTTGAATGATGTTCAGGCTTGTGACATCAAGGACCAAAGCAAAATATAGAATGGACAGTGCCAGAGGGAGGTGGTGGTCCAGGCTACTCAGTGTGAATATATAGCAACTGACTGCCACTATTCACTGTAAAGGCAAATGAAGAAAGAGTTTGTATTTACAGTAAGAGCTTTGGCTTTCACAGAAATAAGAAGTCAATGTCAGTGCTACATGTAAAGATCTCATTGGCATTGCAGTTTTCAAGAAAGTCATTTTCTGTTAACAGTTTTCAAGACCTAAAGATAAGCAAATCTGTGCTTCTATATGGTGGTTTATGAAGAAAGATCGTAACACTATGGCATGAATCTTTTCTGAAACAAGTGATGTTTAGAAATTTCTTTTGAAATCATTAAAATCAATTTAATTTAATTTTATAATAAAGAAAAACAGCTGAGAAATATATAAGAAATATTAGTAAATATTATTTAAAATTGAAATGAGAGAAAGTCCTATACACTATTAATATCGAATAGGATACAAGAGACAATAAAACCAAAGAGTTTATGGAAACTTTTGAGCAGAATTAATACACAACAGAGGTCAAGATTTAGTGAAGTTTGCTTTTATATTAGTTACATTTTACTAATTACTCGTGGGCATATCATTCTTAATTAAATTCATCTATTTTTGAAAGTCATAGTCAAATTAATAGTGTAATTTTCAGCATAAAATATATAAAACTTCTTTTTTGAATTTAAAATTACAAACTTTCTAACACCTTTTTCTGGTAATAATAAAAAAGACATCCTCAAATCAAATAGTGAAAAACTAGTTTTATTATATAATAACTCTAATTTCTTTCCTTTTTAGGTTTTTTTTTTAACATTTAATAATTGATTTCATGTAGGTCTTTAATTATATAGGTTTTTCTCTTTGTATATCACCATGGATGTAATATGGTAAATGTCAAAAGATATATAAATTTTGATGAACAAAATTAGGATATAAAAATGACATGGCTTATTATAAAAATAAAAAAAAAAAAAAAAAAAAAAGAGATAAAACTTGAGAAGTATAATATTGTCTTATATAATCTTATTTTAATTTAAGCTTATGGGTAACTGTATTAAAAGGACAAAATTAAATAAATGGACAAGATGAGAAACATATTTATTATTTCAAACAAAATAATTATTTTTTCGAGAATTTCAACCACAATTTTGCACATGAGAATTTAAATTTGAAGTCAACAATCAGCATTGAGAATTTTAAGAAAATCTATTTATAATAAACATTCACCATAATCCAAATAAAAATCATGTTCACTTTCTTCATATTCATGATTAACAAGATAGGTATTGATAAGAAATCACGTGCCATCCTAGCTATGTTGGATAAGTTGAAGATTTGTCATGCCACCATTGTAGTCGCTACAAGAATTCGGCTTATCACAACAAAATAATTGTATCTAGAAATATCAAAATTGTGACTATTTCGCTAATGTGATGAATATATTAGTCACCAAATTGGTCACATTAAGCTCGTACTCTTAAGTGTATAGTGACGAAAGAGCGTTTGGTACCATAACCTAAATATTTATTGTGACAATAATAATTGCCACTTTAAACCAGTTTATGTGATAAATATTGTACAATAGAAGACATTTTTTATCACTACAAATAATATTTTGTCACAATTGATTTATATTTAAAGATAAATGATAAACTTTATGGTGAGAAAATAACAAATTATGACAAAATTGATTTTGTCAAAATTGTAAATACTGACTAAATTATTTGCTCATAATTTTAATAGCGACAAAAATTTATTGTCATAACTTTATTGTGGCAACATTTAATTTGTCACATATTTGTTATATGACAATATTATTTATCAAATTTGGTACAGTGACGGAAACAATTTTGTAAAAATTTAATAGCATGACAAATACTTTACATGACAAATTTATTTTGTCAAAATAATATAGGCATGACAAATAGTTTGTCATCTTCAATAATGATAAAACTATTCATATCTATACTTAATCATATAAAATACTGAAACAGAGAAGAAAAAAAAAAAAAAAACCAAAAAAAAAAAAAAAAAAAACAAAACAAAAGATGAAGGGCTAGTAAAAGGAAGCAGAATGGAGGTAATGCATCCATAATTCTTTACATCATATATAATACCACTTTACGTCATATACAATACCCAAATGATGGAAAATTAACTATGAACAATAATTAATATTTTCCAATCATTCAAAAAAGAAAATTACCAACAAAAATCATCTTCAATTCCATATGTACATAGGCCATCAGATCATTTCCCTTAAAAATGCATCAGAGGGAAAACCAACCTTTAATATAAACAACTATTGTTGGAGACACCCCCATCCATGAAACAGTTGCATATTTGCTCTCAAGGTGACGCATGCTAGTGACGACCAGTCGGAAACAGCCTTGTCCTTCAACACCAGCTTCTGGTGAACGGAAGATCATCAGGTATCTTAAGGACCATCAGGCAAACCCTGTTCCAATTATTAATATCTTTTAGAGCAGGAAATTGCAAAAATAACTAGTTTAAGATGAAACTATATAGGTATAACAATAGGAGAAATTGGGTGGCAGAAACATGAGCAAGTTGATGAGTAATTGGCTTCAATTGGTGTACATTCAATAAGTTAGTACACGCAAAATATCAAGTTCATATCAGGGATTTTGTTACCCTAATGGCGCTGCATATAAAACTTGTTGTTGTATAGTCTCCATAGTATTAATATATGGTAATCACCAGTTAAGCCCGTGGTCTATGCTTAATGGTAGAAAGAGACATCCCAGTCTGTGAAACCGCTCTTACAAATGCAATATTCGCAGTCAAAGTTGGGCCATAAGCCACTGGCCACACAATAAAAAAGTAAAACTACAATTTAATTAATTACATTGAAACTTGAAAAAGTGTTAGACCCAACTAGTCAACAAAGTAAAAAGGAAAGGCATCCTTGCTCTATTGATAACATGGCAACCAATCAAGATTTCCAAAGAACTAATTCGATTCAAAGAAAAAAAACACTAAAGAAATGCTTAGGGGGAAAGAGATCAAAAGGGTCCTATACTATTTTGCTCAAGGTTCAAGCATTAATGAAATATGCCTCAGAAGATTAATCTTCCCCTTTCCAATTTAATTTGCAACTAACACACATAAACACACTATAATAACAATTACCAAACACAAATTAGAAGTAAAAACAGAAAATTTAAATTAAAATTATAGAAAAGAGAAATAAGAAATACTGAAAAGTATATCATGTTTAGAAATCAATTTCATTAAAAGTTTTACATTTAATTTTATAAATTTGGCATTCAGCAAACAGTCCGAGTTACCAAAAACAATAATGACTTTGTAAGGTGTAGATCATATTGTGCATATAATTCCTTACCATGTTCTTATAGTACATACAAGATTAATAAGACAACAAATATCAAAAAACTCAAAAAAAATAACACAACCCAATACCCATCAAAGGAATTGTCTAATAAGCAACTTTAATGATAATACTAAACAAAGCACACAAAATGAAACAAGTCCAGCAAGGGTTTTGGTTAAAACAAGACATGAAGTAGTCACGTGGAAAGAATTAATCAAACTATAATATCAATAAATTTCAAAAGAATGAAGACAAACCATTAAGGCATTTCTCTAAAAAGAACAACTTAACGATAATACCAAACAAAGCTTACAAAATGAACGAAACTAGCAAGTTTTTTGCTTCAAACAAGACATGAAGTGGTCAGTGCAGTGAATTAATCAAACACAAAATCAAAAACTTTCAACAAAATGAAACAGCCCATCAAGAAAATTTTCCAAATACAAAGACTTTAATACTAAAACCAAATAAAGCTCACAAAATGAAAGGAACCCAACAATCGTTTTGCTTCGGATAAGACATAAAGTGATGAAATGCAGTGAATTAAACAAAAAAGAATATAAAAATTCAACATAATGAAGACAAACCCATCAAGAGAATTCTCTAAAGATATAACTTTAATACTAAAATCAACAAAGCTCACGAATTGAAAGGAACCAAGCAAGGGTTTTGCTCAAAGAAGCCACAAAGAGGTAAAGTGGAATGAATTAAAGAAACAAGTAAATAAAAAAAATATAAAAAAATGAATGCAAACCTAATTCCCTAAAAAAGATAGCTTTAATTATAAAACCAAACAAAGCGTAAGGATTTTGTTTCAACCAAGACAAAACGATCAATTGTAACGAATTAATCAAACAATTTCCCAAAAAAAGAAAAACAACCCATCAAGAGAATTATCTTAAAACAACTTTAACTCTAAAACATAACAAAGCTCAAGGATTTTGCTTCAAACAAGACAATAAGTGATAAAATGTGTCGAATAAATCAAACAATAATATCAAACAATTCAAACAAAAGCACCACAACCCATCAAGAGAATTCTCTAAAAATCACAACTTTAATGGTTAAACCAAACAAAGCTCACTAATTCAAAAGAATCCATCAAGGGTTGTGTTGTATTTTGCTCGTTTGTGTACCTCCAACAAGACCAACACTAACACCAATGCTGCAGCCAATGCCGGCGCAGAAAGCAATACCCATTTGGTGAGGTCCCTGAGCTTAATTTGAGGAACTGTTCATCTTTTTCATCTTCTTCAAGATAACAAGCAAAGAGAGGAACTGATGTTGATATGGGTCTTTCTACTCGATTTCTCAAAACAAAAACAAACCCACTATACAAAATAAAACTACACCACATTCAAATATAGGCCCCAAACAACATTACTTGAAGCCAAACAAAACTCAAACCCAGATATATAAATTTTACAGAAAACCAAGCCTTAACGGTTCACAACAGTAAAAATCCAAATTTTAAACCAAATACAACAAACCCTTATATAATAACCTTATTATGAGAAATCCTGAAGCAAAGGTACAAAATAATGAATTGATAGAACAAAAAACACAAATAAAAAAAAACCCTAAAAATAACGATTTGTGTTTGAAATTAAAGCCAATTTTTTCCCCAAAAAAAAAAAGGAAAAAAAAAAAAAAAAGGAAACCTGGCCTTTGACTTTGAGGTTTATGTGAGCCGATTGATTGTTGAGCTTCTTGTCTTCCTCTTGCGGTGGATTGCAACGCCTGACATCTTCTGTCCTTTTGCGTTCTACAACAACCTTCCCATCTTCCTTTTACACTAGTTTTGGAAAATTTTATTTGTCCCTACTTGAATGAAAAGTAACAAGGTAAACCCAAATAATATAACATTGACCCCTAAATAATGCAAAGGAAACAAAATCAACCTCATTTTGTGTTGGCGGGAATGAAATGTTTTCTTAATAATTGGGTATATGATAATATTTTTAAAATGTTATTTTATTTTGATTATATGGTAACATTATAAAAAAGCTATTATTATTGGGCTATTGTAACACTTTAAAAAGCTATTGTAAATATATATTAATGACATTTTAAAAAAAAAGAGTTACCATTAATATATAAAGTGTTATAAAAAGTTGAAGAAAATTTTTCCATACTATTTTAACATCAAGTGTACCATAAATAGTCTACAATAACACTTTCGGAAAGTGCAATTTTTTTTTTTAATTTTTAAAAATAAAAGTATATTAACAACAGATTATAAATTAAAATTTGGGGACAAATATTTACAATGGATTGAAATGTGTTGCTACGATTTTACAAACAGATTTTTTTATTACTGATTGTTGGTAATTTGTTTTAGAACAGATTCTTTGATCTAGCTAGATATAGCAAAACCTGTCCCGCCTCTGATCACCCCTCAATCCCGACCAAATTACCTAGCCCTTGACCTCGTACCCAATCCTATGCATTAATGAGTTTTTTTTTTAATGACATATATGTTATTACTAAAAACTTGAAAGGAATGACAAATACTTGTACGTGATTAATTATGTTTTTTAACAAATTTTTGTCACAATCTATCACGTTTAGGTTGACTCAAATATTTTGTCATTAATACCTCTATTTTAAAATGTTCAAAGATAATTTTGTTTTTTTTTTTTTTTGCAATGATAAATAATTCTTTTGTGACAAATTAATTTGTAATTATAGCATGTATTACTATATATACTGATTAAAGTTTTTTATGACAAATATGTTTGTCATGATAAACAATTTATCTCAGTGTTTAAATTTTGACAAAAAACATTTTGTCATTAATACCTCTATTTTAGCATATATTATGGCAATTTTTTTTTTTTTTTGTAATAATAAATAAATTCTTTTGTGACAAAATAATTTGTAGTTATAACATGTATAACTAAATATAGTGATTAAAATATTTGATGACAAAATATGTCTGTCACAATAAACAATTTACCTAGACGCCAAAATTTGGCGCCAAAAATTTGTGACGAAATATTATCATAAAAATGTTTTTCTTCATTACATTTATTATGGGTTTCTTTATTGTGATAAAATATTATGACCATATTAGTTTTAGTCACTATATATTCTCTTTGTCATACTTAATGTGATGTTTCTTTATTTTGTCATAATACCTATATTACTCGTGACAAAATAACATTGACAAAATTAATTTTGTCACAATATAATATATTTCTTGTAGTGAGTATATCCAACCCTTCATCTAAAGGACACTTGGGATCATTAAAATAGCTGTTGAGTTCTGACTCTTAAGAGGATGATGACATAGGATTGTTAGTTTCCTTTACATATTGGTTGAAAATGTTTGTAACACCATCAATGATTCCGATAAGGCGTGCACCTACATCAGTAAAACCTCTTTTATACATCTCTTCGTAGAGTTTTTTTATAATAAAATCATTTTTGAATCGTGGATCCAAAATTACTCTAGTCACTAAAACCAACATAGAACCGTTCCAAAGTTTATCAATATTTTTCCGCAAATGTGATACAGAGTCACAAATGTAACTATTATCACTTCTTTCCAATTGATCCAATTTCGAAAAAATCTGACATATCATTGGGAAATACTCATTTGCGGTTTTATGTTCAAGATGGTCCAAGAAGTTATCGACATCTTCTCCCAAATCATTTAACGCTTTCTGACAGTTGTACATTAAAGTTGCCTCGTCCCAATCCTCTTTTATAAAATTTATAGACTTGAAATCAGGATCTATATCCTCCAGTTCACATAATGCTTCTTTACATTCCATTGGCCAACGAAGCACAACCTCGCGTCCCATCCATGATTCAGGAACACGTTTGGAAGTCACTGTTTTGCCCTTGGACAAGGCTTTTTCAATCGCTGATCGAAACTTATTTTCATTTGTTCTAACGTAGTCCAAAAGCTTATCCAATTTAGTTGAAATAGCTGCTTTCCCCCAATGGCTTCCCAACGCACCTGAACAGATATCACGATTAATTCTTTGGAATAAAGAAGAAATCGAAGGACAAATCCCAGTGAAGGAAAGTAAACCTTGTTCATTCAACGAATCGCAAATATTCTCTTCTTCCTTCTCATGAAAAGCTCTAACTGCTATCGCAGAAATTTTTTTGTCTATTTTCCAATACACAAGCAAAGACTTCAAACTTTCAACGGAATCATGATTGTATTTTCCAAAACAAATAATCCAATTTTTCAACTCCCAACTATCATCAATAAACCAGATTTTCATTAACCAATTGCCATAGACATTAATCTGAATTGTCACATTAAATCGACATGGGAGTTTATCTAAATATCCACGAAACTTATCCTTCTCTTGTTGGTAAACATCAACTATCTCATCCTTTATGCCTTCTAGCCCATACTTAATAATCTTTCGCACCAAATCAGAGCCATTTATTTCTGGATCAATCACTGTTTTCTCTTTTGCTTTATTAGCAACTCCACCTGGATTTTTCAAAACTGGGCAGCTGTTTAAATGATTTTTGAGGTGCGTGGTTCCGCTCTTACTTGATCCTACAAACTTTCTCTTACAGTGATTACACTGAGCCCATTCCTTCACATCTTTGCCCACAGAGTATGTGAAGTCTTCCCAAACCTTTGACTTCCTTTTCCGTTTAGAACGTGATGAATTCTCCACATCTTTATTCATCACCATCTCAATCTCTTTATTTTGTTCTCTTATTTGGGTAATTTCCTGTCAATATACAAATAGCTCTATCACCTACTAATTAAACAATAAAAAGCAAATTTAACTAATCTAGACGAGACAGAATGAATACAAATATTTTAGGCAACCAAGTCTATTTCTATAGTTTGCTAGTGAATACCTTTGAAGAAGAAAGAGATGAACAAAGAAAGTTTTAAGAAAAGAATTTTCAAAAATGATTCATTTGTTTTAGTTTGAAAATATACAAGATGACAACTCTCTGATCCTTCCATCAATCCTTGTGAGCTAAAGATGAACAGTTGAGATTAACTACTCTAGCACAGGTTATTCTAGATTTCCTCTTATTAATATGTATAAGAGAGAGTTACCTGCCCATGGTGCAGATCTGTTGTATTGATATTGGAAGATACATGTGCTTCTCCCCGTTGCGCTAAAGATTCAATCTCCTATATATTTTAATGGTAAAAAAAATGTAATATCATGAATTATTTACTTCACCAAAGAACCCAAATCAGCTCTAATTGTATGACGGTAATTTTCTTTCATTAATAATGCAATTTAATTATTTACAGAATACCAAAACCCAAGGAATGCAATTTTTTTATTCACCTTCTTTAACCAGAATTGCAGGGACTTTTTATTGTGATGATGAAAAGATCAAGGTAATCAAAAATTAAGAACCATATCATGTTAGGGGTTGTTTGTTTTTATAGCTTTCCACGTAAATCTAGATAAAAATTTAAGTCTTTTGATTGTTTGGTTTTCATAAATCATCACTTATTTTCAGATAAAATCACTTACTAGAAAAAGTTAATTTCACACTTAAAATTTAATAGTAATACATATAGATAACATTATCTAATATACTCTTATTCCATAACTTGTATAATTTTCTATAGCAACATATGTGTGGTAAATTATTTAATTAATTATATAACATACCATTAATAATATAAATATCTAATTAACAAATAATTTTAATTTAATGATATTATTATAGCCTATAATTAATATAAATATTAGTTGGAACTAAATCAGTGAAAGTGCTTTTAAAAAAAAAAAAAAAAAATCACCCTTAATATACAAAGGTTACCTGTACTTGTCGTTGAAGAGATTGAAGACAGACCATGATTTCATTAACCTTTCCAGCACTTTCAGGGGTCAAGTTGTCATTGTACCATTCTACTAAATCTTTCAAACACTTCATTCCCTCAATGATTTTTACTTTTCCCACCTGCATAAATTACAGAGACATGAGAGAGATAAAATTTAGTGGAGAAGTGGAGATTGAACATGAATGAGAAAAGAAATACTTACTTGAAAATAAAGATGAGGATCAGATGCAATGGATATCGCTTCCATCTCTTTCCTTACAAACGAGCCTAATTAAATCAATATGTAAGTTTTTGAGCGATAAAATTTGAGCAATCCTTGAGTGTATATATAGAAATTAGGGTGAGTGAGTGGTTTCTTTGCACTTTCCTTGTTTTTCTTTAACCTCTGTCAGTCAAAGACGGTGCTTGGATACTTGGATTTCATTATCCCCGAAATCCGATATATGTTTTTCTTAGCGCGTTAGTGGTGGTCCACACGGTTTTTTTTTTTTTTAATTAAAGTGGTCCACGAGTTATTTCTATTTCCTCACTAAGGCTAAGTGGCTTTTACCGTATCCAACCACGCGGATACGACGCGAGCAAGAAACTATAAAGCCAAAAGAATTAACCAATCCAGCACGAGTTCTGCAACATACTCGTTTTACTTGTCAAACAGCTGTCTTTTTTAATAGGTGTCACATAAAGAACGCGAGTTTGAGAGATTGAAACGAGGCAGAGAGAGTTCTAAGGTAACAGTCAAAATGAAAAAGAAGAAAGTCGAAAAGGCGAGAGAGAGACACGCTGCAATCGT
The DNA here is from genome assembly GCF_008641045.1 of Pistacia vera. NCBI lineage: Eukaryota > Viridiplantae > Streptophyta > Magnoliopsida > Sapindales > Anacardiaceae > Pistacia > Pistacia vera. The sequence goes on along the minus strand of NW_022196690.1, from coordinate 955,135 downwards.
GGTGGATACGACCGATAGAAAAACGATACGTGTAAGAAGATCGGCGTTGGGGTCCAGGCAGAAGTTCGACGTGGAAGTTTCGTCTTACAGAAGAAGGGCGCTTCGACATTTGCGACGACTTTAGTCGGTGGTTGTTTCTTTGCAGTTTCCTTGTTATTCTTTAACCTTTGTCAGGCCAAAAAGTTATAAAGTGAGTGGTGGTACTTGGGCCACTTGGCTTTAGATTTTTCTTGCTCGTTGGTGGTGGTCCAGGTCCACACGTTTTTTATTTTTCGTTCAGTGAAGCAAAGAAAAATTGAAAGATATATTTTATCATCTCTAACACTTTTCACAAAGCGCTCAACGTACGTAACAGTTTATAATTAAACAGATAAAATTTATTATAAATTGGTTAATTATGAACAGAAACATTAAGAGAAAGTTTCTAAAATAAATTTATGAGTATAATATTACTGGAATTGACTCACCTTTATAATGTGATATTGTCACAAATAGAAAGCTTTTAATTATTTAAAAAAATTAACCCAATTTAAGTGAGATTTACTATTCATCAAGACACTGTTTTGACCAATTGACTAACATATTCCATCATATCATGTTTAGCTTTTTAAGTATAAACCTTAACTCATTTTTATTCAATATGCATTAGATCATAACAATTCCCGGTTACATCAGTTAAAATACAAAACTAAGATCTCAATAAGTTTAATATAATTATTAAAGATAAATAAAATAAATAATATTATGTTTAAATATGGGACAGAATCTTTTTATACAAATTTATGGCCGTTGATCTATCACAATCTAATATTTTAAAAGTTGATGAGGTGACAATGAAATAATCTCTCCCAACTTTTATCATAAATAATTTTATAAATATTATATATTGCTAATTCATATATAGTCGGAAACTACACAGAAACAAGGGAAGCCAACCATGGGGCAGTTTGCCAGTTTCCAGAATGACATACCTCAGGTTTGTTGCAATCCTTGAGTGTGTATATATATGTATTTTTGATGATAAGATTTGTTGATACAGAAATTTGCACATCGACCTTGCCGGAATTGGAACTGATGTATGCGTGATTAGGAATAATCAACTATGAAAATGTGGGAAGAATGCAATAGAGTAAGAACATAGAAAGTTTTAAAGTGGTTTGGTGAGGTTAAACTCTGATGCATACGTCTATTGTCTTTGCATTTGCTGTGAGAACTTACAATGCAATTCTCAATGAAAAATTCGTGACCCCTCTCCCATTGTTTGAGGGGGTTTTTATATACAAATTTTATACAAAACAAATAACAAAATTGAGGGGATTGTGATTGATTTGAATCGTAATCTTGGTATTCTTGCGATTGGGTGCTATAATCATGTAGTGATCACTGTTGATCTAGTCGTTTCCGTGATATATGAGATTTGAAGTGACATGGGGATTGATTGAATGATGGGTTGGATTATTCATGACTAGTTTATGTTAGGTCGAGCTTGTCTTCGACGAGCTTATGCTTGATCGATCGATCACCATCATTGAGCTTCTTCTGGGTCGAGCTATATTCTTGCATCGGCCCGAGTTTGTTGGGAAAATCACACACAACAAGATTAATTTTTGGTAGTGTGAAAACAAAGCTTGAAAGAAAGCATTAACTTTTCATTTGAGATGGAATCTCAATTCGATATTTGTCATTATGAATGTATATTTGCTTGGTGTGAACAATTGACTTTTAACATATAGAATTACCCCTTTTTTTCTCGACCTGTCTTGTGGTGAGTGTTACTTTAATCGTACCTTAGGGAAATACCCTCTTCATGAAGAAGCCTCGACTCCTATCCATTAGAGCATCCAAGCACAACTCATCAAGTAAATTGTCAGCATCATAAATATGATAGAAGCCTCGGCTCCTATCATATTTATTAGATATGGAATCACAATAATATGCATGATTACATTAGTTGAGATACAATTATACAAAATTGAGATCTCTGTAATACGTTATAAGTTTAACATTATTAATAAAGAGTTATAATCTTGCTTACTTATATATATATATATATACAATAATTATTTTGTGACAATTTAAACATATATTGGGTGGTTTGGTAGCAACACTGTGTAATGGATTGATTGAAAATTTGAAATTTACCTTTGGTTGTTTGAATATGTTTGCTTGATGGGAACTTCATATGAATTTCTAACCACTAATCCTACCCTCACTGACTGATATTCATCTTTCTCCACCATGATGATTCTTAATACAAAAAATTTTTATAAACAAAAAGCTAGATGTAGAAGACAATTCTTCCATCTTGGACATTTCTGCCATTATCAATTAATTGATTATTCCCTGTCACCTTTCTTTTTCCTTGAGTACTCTACACAATAATATAATTCTACCTTATATAGTCCACATGATAATAAGATCAGAAAAAAAGATGCCCCCACATAAAAATGCCAACATTCCCAATTTTAATAAAATTCGAAGTCTTGTAATATCGATCCTAAGGATAATAGAATTTGACTTATACTTTCTAAGAAACCAAGGTATTGGAAATTCGATAAAAAGGCTAACAAAAAGAGCAAACACAATAGACGTATAACCCAAAAGAAAAATTAAACAGTTGGTAAATATTTATATATGAATAAAGAAAAACATCAAAAACCAAAAAGAAACGAACTTCTAGGGAGACAATTGGTGAGTATCCAATGTGTTTCTGTGCAGCAGTGCAATCAAATGTCTTGGTGGGTGTAGCTAATTGAAAAAGTAAAATGCGGATAGAGAATGGTTATGTGATCTCAAGCCCAGCCTTGCATGTGTCGATTTGACAAGCAAGCAAACATACGAAACCAAACTAATAAGAAGTCTTATAAACGGTCAGCAATAAAAAGAAGCAACAGCTCAAGTTCAGATCCTTGTATCAGAAAATCCAAGATAGTTATAAAAAAAGAAACACAGAATTATTCCATGCACCTAATACAGCAGCACAAGAGAATATAAACAGCACCACAATGAAAATAACATCATAATCATATGTTTACCCATTTCAAGTTGTCTAGTATCCTTGTTTCATTTATCAAATGGATGAATTGGTAAAAATAATGTTGATGTTTGTTCTAATCATCCACATATGTGTATGCAGGAATGAGGTTATGCGCGACTGGTAACTTATTTTCAGTTTCTAACAACTGGAATCAAATCAAGCAAGAAAGAAACAAGAACCAAGCCAAATTTTTCCCAGAATGGAATGTTTGACTATGATGATATTCTAAATGCAACATTTCAGTTAATGTCAGCTAGTGCTTCTATAGAAATTCTAACATAACAAAATCAGAATGCAACTTCACCTTTGATATCCCAAGCCTTCCAATATAAAAGATACAAATTCCCAGAGCTTAATAGGCCTTTAGATTCATGATGAAAAGCCTACATGTTGATTGAAAGAAGAAATTTTTATTTTGCACTGATCTTAGGAAAAAAAAATATCCAGTAAATGTCCAAAATATCACTACTTTTCCAACCACAAAACCTTCTTGAATCTAGAGCTTCAGCTGCACGGACAGTGAAATGAGTAGCATTCTCAGCATAGGTGAAGTCCGACATATATTCACCATTTCCTATAATAAACCGAATGAGAAATCCTGTTACTTTAAAAGATCAAATAAAACCTCACATGCACCTAAGAAATACAAAACCAAACTACATTTCAATACAAAGTTTATAGTTTCATATCAAGAAGAATTTCTTAACAAAAATGTACTTCAATGTAATCAGGTTGTGATCTAGGGGCAAGCCTAGAATCATCAATATTATGGTTTGGGGATACAGTAAAAAATTAATAAAAAATTTCAAAAAAAAATAAAGTCTATTATCGTAGTCAAATATCATCAAGTATACTTCAGATAAATATTTCCATCACATTGGACAACTTACAAAATCCGCATAAAACAGAAAAAAGTAAGTTAATCAGACATAAAATATCAAACCTTTGCCCAGCCAGATTCGGCCAAATTCACTAGAGAAGGCACAAACTGTTTATCTCCTGGTCCAAAAACATTGCTAGGACGAAAAGCACGTGTCAGGAGACCATCAATATTGTTAGCAAACAAACTAGAGCTTCTGCTTGAGCCTGCTCAAAACTGCCTGCATTGCAAGTGTATGTTTATTACCATTTCTGCAATTCTAAGAGAAGTCGATGAGATTTACCCAAATCAATTATTTTCGGAAACATAATTTCATCATAGCATTTCATATGTTAGGAATTGTGACATTATATTACACATTATAAATAACTATTTGTTAACTTGGATGATGTTCAGGCTTGTGACATCAAGGACCCAAAGCAAAACATAGATGGACAGTGCCAGAGGGAGGTGGTGGTCCAGGCTACTCAGTCATGTAATGTATAGCAACTGCCTGCCTATTTCATTGCATATTGAAGTAAATGGGTTTGCTATTTTAATATTATTGAATTTGTTATGCCAAGGAAATAAAGGGCTGACGTGGGAAATCACGTGAAGGGCGACCTGCTCCCGTCAGAGCAGCACGCACACGTCAGACCTGCCAAGTGATATGAGCCCACACGCGCCTTTCTCCTGCACAAGTCGTGCGATGTCAGCTTGGAAAAGGAAATGGACGTAAAGCCGGATTCACATACTGACATCACACCAAACCACGGATTGAGTGATGATTATACGCTTCAGTCCAGTATAAAATAGGGAAGACCCCTTCATTAAAGGGATTCGCCATTTTTCATACTAAGAAGAAATCTCTCTCCTGTAATCATTTTTTACTTTTTCGTCTTATGTAGTCAGCTCGCGACCGCGACCTGACACCCACTAATACAATACAAATCAGTGGATGTAGGATTTGTTACCTTAGCATCCGAACCACTTAAAAAACTCCCTTACATTTATCTTTTACATATTCCTTTTTCACGTATGTTAACGCCAACCAATATATACACGTAAAAATTCGTTGGTGCAAAATTAGAACATCAACAGAATTGATAGCAACTATGAAATGTGTTTGAATTAAAGGTCATGGTAATAATCTGTGTCATTTTAGGATTCGGATCTTCTTGTCCCTCGTTTTCATGTAGGTTTTTTTTTTTAATTATTATTTCTGAACCAAGAGATTCTAAATTGGGATTTAATGCTATAAAAGACTATATTTCTCAAATACGAGAAATTTAATTGAATTTGTGTAAACCTAAAAATGAGGTGACAGAATTAGTCCCAATGAATATCTATGAAAGGTCATTTTCTGTAAACAGTTTTTCAAGACCTAAAGATAAGCTAAATCCGTGCTTGTATATAAATACATTGGTGGTTCCTGTAGAAAGACAAATAACACTATGGCATGAAAACAAGTTATGTTTAGAAATTTCTTTTGAAAATCATTAAAATCAATTTAATTTTGATTTTATTATAAGAAAAACAAAAATTTCTTTACTATGTATAATTTTGAAATTAATGTTAATATATTTTATACCTAGACTAATTAGAAAATTAATGGGATCTAATTCATATAATATAACTCTAATTTCTTTATTTTTTAGGGCTTTTTAATTTTATTTTTGTAATTGGTGTTACATTTAAATAATTGATTTCAATTGGTGTCTTTAATTATATGGATTTTTCTCCTTCATGTATCACTATATGATATAATATAATAAATGTCAGAATATAATAACTTAGATGAACAATATTAAGATAAAAAAATGATGTCTTATGATTAAAAAAATTGAGATAGAACTTGAGAATATTTGTCATTTTTTCTTTATATAAAAATGTTAACCTCTTATTTCATTTCAGCTTCATGGGTAACTCGTATTAAAAGTACAAATTAAGTAAATGGAAAAGATGAAAACATATCAATTATTTCAACCACATATAATTAATTATTTTTCAGGTTGTTCAACCAAATTTTGTACATGCGAATTTCAATTTGAAGTCATCACTCGAGATTTCCCAACAATCATAAACATCTTTAATTTCTTTCACCAAGGAATCATTGTTACTAGTAACGGAGATACGTATTGATAAGAAATCACGTGCCATCCTTGCTAGTGTTGGATAAATTGAAGAATGGAGTCTCCCACCATTGTAGTATATCAACCTTTTATCTGAAGGACACTTGGATCATTCAAATAGCAGTTGAGTTCTGATTCTGGAGAGGACGATGACATAGAATTATTAGTTCCCTTTACATATTGGTTGAAATGTTTTGTAACATCGTCAATCATTCCCTTGAGTTGTGTAGTTGCATCATTACCATACATCTCTTGTATAAATTTTCTACAAATAAAGTCTATTTTGAATCTTGGATCCAAAATCACTGGAATTACTAAATCACCTTAGAATGTTCCAATATTCATCAAATATTCCCGAATACGTGATGCAGTGACGAGAGTAATGATTATCACTTTTTTCAAGCTGAATTAATTTCGAAAAAATCTGACAAAACACTGGGAAATTCACGTTTGCGGTTTTATTATTTTCCGTTTCTAATAATTTCCCAACATCTTCTCTCCAATCATCAAACACTTTCCAACTGTCGTACAGTAAATCTCGCCTCATCCCAATCCTCTATAAAATTTATAGAATTGAAATTAGGATCTGTATCCTCCAGTTCATAAATTTCTTCTTTACATCCCATTACCCACTCAACCACATCCTTGTCTTCCACCCATGTGAAGATAAACTTTCCGAAGTTGAAGCTTTCTCAATCCCTGATTGAAGCTCCTCTGCATTTTTTATAATGTAGTCCCTCAGCTTTCTCATATTAGTTAAAATATCATTCGCAAATTTTTGCCAACCCATCAAAACTGATAGCAAGATCAATTTTTATTAATAAAGTTAAAACCGATTGAAAAGTCCCAGTAACCATTGCCAATATCCTTAACTTCCTCGCATCCAGATACATAAAAAGATCCAAATTTATCATAGAGCATATTTCTTTGTCTCTCTTCCAATCCTCAGAGAAAGGCTTCACTCGTTTCTTGATATCAATATGCTTTCTCCCAAACAAATAATCCTATTTTAAATTCCAACTATCATCAATAACCCAGATTTTCATTGACCAACTGTCCATGCCCAATTCACGCTGTTGCAACGGGTCAATTGTCACATTAAAACGACATGTGAGTTTATCTAAATATTCATGAATCTTATCCTTCTCTTGTTGGTAAACATCAACTATATCATCCTTTATGCCTTTTATCCCATACTTATAATCTTCGCACCAAATCAGAACCATTCGATTCTGATCAATCACTGTTTTCTCTTTTTTGCTTATCAGCAACTCCACCTGGATTTCTCAAAACTGGGCAGCTTTTTAAATGATTTTTGAGATGCGTGGTTCCACTCTTACTTGATCCTACAAACTCTTTCTACAGTGTTTACACTGAGCCCATTCCTTCCCATCTTTGCCTACATACTTTCTGAAGTCTTTCCAAACCTCTGACCTCCATTTCCGTTTAGAACCGATGAATTCCCCACATTTGTATTCGTCAACATCTCAATCTCTTTATGTTTTTCTCTCATGTGGTAACTTCCTGTTAATATACAAATAGCTCTATCACCTACTAATTAAACAATAAAAAGCAAATTTAACTGACCTCACCGAGACGAATGAATACAAATATTTTAGGCGACCAAGTATATTCTATAGTTTACTAGTGAATACCTTTGCAGAAGAAGAGATGAACAAAGAAAGTTTTAAGAAAAGAATTTCCAAAAATGATTCATTTGTTTTAGTTTGAAAATATACAAGATGATAACTCACTGATCCTTCCATCAATCGTTTGTAAGCTAAAGATGAACAGTTGAGATTAACTATTATAGCACAGGTTATTTTAGATTTCTTTCTTCTTATTAATAGGTATAAGAGAGAGTTACCTGCGCATGATGCAGATCTGTTGTATTGATATATGAAGATACACGTGCTTCTTCCCGTTGCGCTAAAGATTCAATTTCCTATAAATTTTAATGATAAAAAACATGTAATATCATAAATTATTTACTTCACCAAAACCATCAAAACAAAGAATCCAAATCTAACTCTAATTTACCTTTTGTATGACAGTAAAATAACCACATGAACCATTTTTTATATTTTATTTTCAAGATTCACATAAGCTAATTCTTTATAGGAAGAATACCATATAAACAGTAAAATAACAACAACCCAAAAAAACAACTGAAGATGAATAAACATGTTAATATGTAATGTTACCTTTATTTGTCGTTGAAGAGATAGAAGATAGGTGATGATTTCATCAAATAATCCAGCCTTTTCTGGAGTCGAGTTGTACCAGTGTGCTAAATTTTGCAAACGCTTCATTCCCTCACTGATTGTTGCCTTTCCCACCTACATAAAAGGACACGGATTCGAGTTATTTTTTTCCTGATATTGAGATGGAATTAGAGTAAGAAAACAAATACCTACCTGAAAATACAGATGAGGATCAAATTCCATGGTTCTTGCTTCCATTTCTCACCTTACAAACAAACCTAAATAATTTAGTAGCTAAGTTTTTGAATGAGAAAACCTGGCGATCTTTCAGTTAACATATAGCAATTTTGGTCTGTGAGTGCTTATTTTTCATTTCCCTGTTTACATATGGCCTGCAAACAAAGGATAAGAAGTCAAAAAGAAGCGATCAAATGCTTCTTGCTCCGTTATTTCTTAATTAATTTAAATGTAATTATTTAATCTACAACTTGTTTCACAATAATAATTTTAAACAAGTTTCGACTTTCCAAATTCCAAATAAATTTTAATTTAATCTACAACTTGCTTTAAAATATTACTGTTAGTTGTAACTTCAACTCAGAACCATTCCAATAATTCAACTAACACTCAGCCAATGGCCATTGACTTTAAATTTCGATTAAAGAACTGCTTATATAGCGGTGAAGTTATGATCCTGGGGTAGCAATATAATTATGTTGAGAAAATGCAAATAATTTCCCCATGATGTCTAGCATTTTTCATGGAGTACTCGAAGAATTACTAAAACCATTGTCCGGAGAGGATGATGATATAGAATTGTTAGTGTTTTGTATATCCATTGAGTGTACAGTATTTTTAAAATAATCAATGATTATGTGAAAGTGAGCATTTGCATCGTTACCGTATATCTCTTCGGAAAAATGTTTTACAATATTCATTTTGTATCATGGATCCAAAATTACCGTAATTATTAAAACCAACTTAAAATTGTCCCAATATTCATCAAAAATATTTCCCAAAACATGACGAAACGATCCAGCATCTGTGTCGCTACTTAACTTTAGTTTTCTTGGAAAAGTTCCTTTCCAACCTCTGACCTCCATTTCCGTTTAGAACTGATGAATTCCCCACTTTGTATTCGTCACCATCTCAATCTCTTTTGTTTTCTCTCATGGTGGTACTTCCTGTTAATATACAATAGCTCTATCACTACTATAAACAATAAAAAGCAAATTTAACTGACCTCAACGAGACAATGAATACAAATATTTTAGGCGACCAAGTATATTTATCTATAGTTTACTAGTGAATACCTTTGCAGAAGAAAGAGATGAACAAAGAAAGTTTTAAGAAAAGAATTTCCAAAATAGATTCATTTGTTTTAGTTTGAAAATATACAAGATGATAACTCACTGATCCTTCCATCAATCGTTGTAAGCTAAAGATGAACAGTTGGATTAACTATTATAGCACAGGTTATTTTAGATTTCTTCTTATTAATAGGTATAGGGGGGCAGGATGAGTAGTTGACCTGGCTGCGTTGGGGTCAATTATTATTTCTTGAACCAAGAGATTCATAAATTGGGATTTAATGCATATAAAAGACTAATGTTTCTCAAATACGAGAAATTTAATTGAATTTGTGTAAACCTAAAAATTAGGTGACAGAATCAGTCCCAATGAATATCTATGAAAGATCATTTTCTGTAAACAGTTTTTCAAAGACCTAAAGATAAGCTAAATCCGTGCTTGTATATAAATACATTGGTGGTTCCTGTAGAAAGACTAATAACACTATGGCATGAATCTTTTGTCAAACAAGTTATGTTTAGAAATTTCTTTTGAAAATCATTAAAATCAATTTAATTTTGATTTTATTAATAAAGAAAAACAAAAATTTTCTTTACTATGTATAATTTTGAAATTAATGTTAATATATTTTATACCTAGACTAATTAGAAAATTAATGGGATCTAATTCATATAATATAACTCTAATTTCTTTATTTTTTAGGGCTTTTTAATTTTATTTTTGTAAATTGGTGTTACATTTTAAATAATTGATTTCAATTGGTATGTCTTTAATTATATAGGATTTTTCTCCTTCATGTATCACTATATGATATAATATAATAAATGTCAGAAGATATATAACTTTAGATGAACAATAATTAAGATATAAAAATGACATGTCTTATGATTAAAAAAATTGAGATAGAACTTGAGAATATTTGTCATTTTTTCTTTATATAAAAATGTTAACCTCTTATTTCAATTTCAGCTTCATGGATAACTCGTATTAAAAGTATAAAATTAAGTAAATGGAAAAGATGAAAACATATCTATTATTTCAACAACATATAATTAATTATTTTTCAGGTTGTTCAACTAAAATTTTGTACATGCGAATTTCAATTTGAAGTCATCATCATCGAGATTTCCCAGACAATCATAAACATCTTTAATTTCTTTCACCAAGGAATCATTGTTACTAGTAACAAAGATACGTATTGATAAGAAATCACATGCCATTCTTGCTAGTGTTGGATAAATTGAAGAATTGAGTCTCCACCATTGTAGTATATCAAACCTTTTATCTGAAGGACACTTGGGATCATTCAAATAGCAGTTGAGTTCTGATTATTGAGAGGACGATGACATAGAATTATTAGTTCCCTTTATATATTGGTTGAAAATGTTTGTAACATCGTCAATCATTCCCTTGAGGTGTGTAGTTGCATCATTACCATACATCTCTTTGTATAAATTTTCTACAATAAAGTCTATTTTGAATCTTGGATCCAAAATCACTGGAATTACTAAAATCAACTTAGAATTGTTCCAATATTCATCAAAATATTCCCGAATACGTGATGCAGTGAGGCGAGAGTAATGATTATCACTTTTTTCAAGCTGAATTAATTTCGAAAAAATCTGACAAAACACTGGGAAATTCACGTTTGCGGTTTTATTATTTTCCGTTTCTAATAATTTCCCAACATCTTCTCTCCAATCATCAAACACTTTCCAACTGTCGTACAGTAAATCTGCCTCATCCCAATCCTCTATAAAATTTATAGAATTGAAATTAGGATCTGTATCCTCCAGTTCATAAATTTCTTCTTTACATCCCATTACCCACTCAACCACATCCTTGTCTTCCACCCATGATGAAGATAAACTTTCGGAAGTTGAAGCTTTCTCAATCCCTGATTGAAGCTCCTTTGCATTTGTTATAATGTAGTCCCTCAGCTTTCTCATATTAGTTAAAATATCATTTCGTGAAATTTTTGCCAACCCATCAAAACTGATAGCAAGATCAATTTTTATTAATAAAGTTAAAACCGATTGAGAAGTCCCAGTGAACCAATTGCCAATATCCTTAACTTCCTCGCATCCAGATACATAAAAAGATCCAAATTTTATCATAGAGCATATTTTTTTGTCTCTCTTCCAATCCTCGGAGAAAGACTTCACTCGTTTCTTGATATCATATATGCTTTCTCCCAAACAAATAATCCTATTTTTCAATTCCCAACTATCATCAATAACCCAGATTTTCATTGACCAACTGTCCATGCCCAATTCACGCGTTGGCAACGGGTCAATTGTCACATTAAAACGACATGTGAGTTTATCTAAATATTCATGAATCTTATCCTTCTCTTGTTGGTAAACATCAACTATATCATCCTTTATGCCTTTTATCCCATACTTAATAATCTTTCGCACCAAATCAGAACCATTCGATTCTGGATCAATCACTGTTTTCTCTTTTGCTTTATCAGCAACTCCACCTGGATTTCTCAAAACTGGGCAGCTTTTTAAATGATTTTTGAGATGCGTGGTTCCACTCTTACTTGATCCTACAAACTCTTTCTTACAGTGTTTACACTGAGCCCATTCCTTCCCATCTTTGCCTACAGAGTATGTGAAGTCTTCCCAAACCTTTGACCGCCTTTTCCGTTTAGAACATGATGAATTCTCCACATTTGTATTCATCACCATTTCAATCTCTTTATTTTGTTCTCTTATTTGGGTGATTTCCTGTTAATATACAAATAGCTCTATCACTTACTAAACAATAACAAGCAAATTTAACTGACCTCAACGAGACAGAATGAATACAAATATAAACCTTTGAAGAAGAAAGAGATAAACAAAGAAAGTTTTAAGAAAAGAATTTCTAGAAAAGTTCACTAATGATTTATTTGTTTTAGTTTGAATATATACAAGATGACAGCTCACTGATCCTTCCATCAATCCTTGTGAGCTAAAGATGAACGAAGGAGATTAAAAGAAAACAAACACAAATGACTAACTAACTAGCACGGGGTATTCTAGATTTCCTCTTACTAATATGTATAAGAGAGAGAAAGAGAAAGAGTTACCTGTCCATGGCGCAGATCTGTTGTATTGATATTGGAAGATACATGTGCTTTTCCCCGTTGTGCTAAAGATTCAATCTCCTATATATTTTAAAGGTAAAAAAATGTAATATCATGAATTATTTGCTTCACCAAAACTAGGGGTAAACACGATTAGCATGCAGGTAGAACTAGAACCTGCAAGTAGAACAGGAACCAGAACCTACCCAGAATCGACACTTTATAGGTAGGTTCCAGTTCCATTTTATTGAAACTAACACTTTGTGGCTCCGGTTCTATTTCTTACAGGTTTTGGAACCGGAACCAAAACTTGGGAAAAGAACCTGAAGCAGGTACTCGGCTTGGAACCTGCTTAGAACCTATTTGTGTTTTAGTTTTGATTAAGAAATTTTATGTGAATTGTGATGAATTAATTGAATTCAAGTGTTGCCTAGAGATTAGAGGATTTATGAGTCACATTTGACACAAATGAATGAGTAATCAAAAGTTGAAAACTACCAAATATAGGTTTTCTTAATTTGTTAGAGGTGTATTTGTAAACTATTAAGGTATTTTGTCATTTTTAAACTACTAAGAGAGTAATTAATTTTTTACACGGTACCCAAGTAAGGAACGAGAACCTGCATTTCAGGATCTGATTCCTTGAATTTAAGAATCAGAACCTGTCGGTTCCAGTTCTGGTTCCTTTTTTTGGGAACATGCACTGTGCAGTTCCGATTTCGGTTTCCCCAAAAAATTTAGGATACTCGAAACTCCTCACCCCTAACCAAAACCATCAAAGCAAAGAACCCACATCAGCTTTAATTTACCTTTTGTATGACGGTAAATAACCCCATGAGCCATTTGTTATTTTTTATTTTCAAGATTCACATAAGCTAATTCTTTATAGGAAGAATACCATACAGGCAGTAAACAACAACCACCCAAAAAAACAAACAAAGACGAATAAACATGTTAATCTGTAATGTTACCTTTATTTGTCGTTGAAGAGATTGAAGATAACTGACGATTTCATCAAAAATTCCAGCCTTTTCTGGGCGCGAGTTGTACCAGTTTGCTAAATTTTGCAAACGCTTCATTCCCTCACTGATTGTTTCCTTTCCCATCTACATAAAATTAAAGTACATAGATACGAGATATTATTTTTTGAGATTGAAATGGAATTAAAGTAAGAAAACAAATACCTACCTGAAAATATAGATACAACTGAGGATCAAATTCCATGGTTCTTGCTTCCATTTCTCACCTTACAAACGGCCTAAATAATTTAGTAGGTAAGCTTTTGAATGAGAAAAACAGGCGATCTTTCGGTTAATATATAGCAATTTTGGTCTGTGAGTGCTTATTTTTCATTTCCCTGTTTACATGTTGCTTGCAAAAAAAGGAAAAGAACTAAAAAAGAAGCGATCAAATGCTTCTTGCTCCGTTATTGCTTAATTAATTTAAATATAATTATTTAATCTACAACTTGTTTCAAAATAATAATTTTAAACAAGTTTCGACTATCCAAATTCCAAATAAATTTTAATTTAATCTACAACTTGCTGTAAAATATTACTGTTAGTTGTAACTTCAACTCAGAACCATTCCAATAATTTAAAAAGTTTGAATAGTCGACATAGAGTTTTATTTCCATGTTGGTTCACGCGTATCCAACTAACATTCAGCCAACGGCTATTGACTTTAAATTTTTGTAGAACATGAGATTATCCGAATGAAGCAAAACAAGCCAACCTAACTTTCTAATCAGTAGCAAATAACACAAGTAAATAACATAAAGTAAAAAGAGAGTAGAAGAGAAGCTGTACACAAGAAATTATAGTAGTTCAGTAATCAATTGATTACTTACATCCACTTTTCAGGGTAATAATAAAAATTTCAGTATGAGAAAATTAAACCTTACAGAGATTGTAGCTCTCATACTTACATAAAGAAACCTGAGAATAACTCTTTGTAATACACCCAAATAACCCAGATGTTCCTCACCTCTCATACATCATAGAAAACCAGAAATTAAAGGATGATTTATACACAGAAAAATGAATCAAAAGGATAACAAACTAAACCTACTAGTATCGTTGATCTCATCATACGATCTTCAAGGTTCCAGCTCAAACCATTTGTAACAACCTCTCTCTCTCTTTGTAACCAAGAGAGAACAATCGAGAATTGAAGCACAAACACTATGTCAACCAAAACCAATTTAGGTTACAAAACCAATCGGGAAATTCACTAATTGCCAATTTTCTTTTATCAAATAATTTTGACCACCCAAGTTATCATTTTGACTTCCATGTAGGCATAAATCAATGCCACATCACAACAAATCTCCACCTTGATATTTGTTTTTTGCCATCCCTCACTGCCTAGTAATCTGTCTCTAACTTCCTTCAATGTGTAGTACGCTCTTAAAGAGCCTAAGCTTGTCCAAAGAAATAGCTTTGGTGAACATATCTATTGGGTTTTCTTACCAGGAATCTTCTTCATCTTGATGACTTTATCTTCAATCAAATTCTTGATAAAATGGAGTCTGACATCGATGTGTTTTAACCTCTTATGAAAGACTTGATTTTTGCACAAGAAAACTGCACTTTGAATGTCACTCTTGATTGGAACTTGCTGCTGACTCAGTTCCATCTCATCAAGCATTCCCCTGAGCCACATTGATTCTTTTGCTGCCTCGGTAATTGGAACATATTCTGCCTCCATAGTTGACAGAGTAACTATAGGCTACAAGTTAGCCTTCTAGCAAACCAAATTATCCCATAGAGAAAAACAGAAACTAGTCATGGATTTTCTATTGTCTACATTTCTTGCATAATCAGCATCAACACACCCTATAATGAGGTTCACCTGATTTTTCCCTCTGCTGTAAACAATACCAGTGGACAGTGTACCCCTGACATATCTAAGAATCCATTTAACAACTTCCCAATGACTCTTTCCAGGATTACTCATAAATCTACTTATAGAACTGACTGCAACGACCAAATCTAGTCTTGACCATTAGATACAGGCTTCCTATTGCATTTGCATAACGAATGTAGGCCATTTCCCTTGTTTCTTCTTCTATTTTTGGACACTAGACTGCACTCAGTTTAAAATGCTGACCTATAGGTGTTTTAACAGGTTTACAATCATACATATTAAACTTTATGATTTTTTCAGCATATTCTTTCTGAGATAACACCAGTCTTCTAGTTCTTCTATCCCTTTCAATATTCATACCTAGGATCTTTCTAGCTTGCCTCAAAATTTTTCATTTCAAACTGCTTACTCATCTTTGCTTTAAATCTAACAATTTCATAAGGATCTTTACAGGCCAGAAGCATATCATCCACATATAATGCCAGATAAATATAACATTCACCATACAAGCATTTGAAATAGAAATAACCATCAAAGCTACTTCTAACAAAACCAGCACTCACCATAAAACTGTCAAACTTTCTATACCACTGCCTAGGTGATTGTTTTAACCTATGCAAGGATTTTTTTTCAGAAGACATACTTGGTTTTTAGACCCCTTTTCAAACATCTCAGGTTACTCCATCAAAATCTTCTCTTCTAAATCACCATTTAAGAATACTGTTTTGACATCTAATTGCTTTAGTTCCAATTCAAACTGAGCTACCAAGGATAAACAGACTTTAATAGTTGTATGTCTCACAACTGGTGAGAAAATCTCATTATAGTCAACCCCTTCAACCTGTGTGAACCCCTTTGCCACCAATTTAGCTTTGAACCTAGGTGCTTTTACCCTTGGTATACCCTTCTTTTTTTTGAAAACCCATTTACACTTAACAACCCTACTACCCTCAGGTTTGTTAATAAGAATCCAAGTCTGATTTTTTATCAAGGAATCATACTCTTCCTGCATAACCAGTTTCCACAACCTAGAATCTCTACTACTCATGGCTTTCTTAATTGTTCTAGGTTCTTCTTCAATCTCTTCAGCAAACTTGAAGGGCAAAGGCAACGATATCAACATGAGAGTATCTACTAGGTAGTCTGATTTGCCTTCTTTCTCTATCTGTAGTAAATTGATAATTTTGCAAATGATTGTCATCACCATCCTTATCATCTAAGCTAGATTCATTCACTTGAGTTTGAGGGTTTTCTTGTTGATTATCTGGATGAGTATTATCAGAAATTCAAAGTTCTACACTTAGGTCCAGATTAATCACTTTTGTTCTACTTGTACAATCACTCCCTTTCTCACTCAAACTACCCAGTTCATCCTCATTAAATTTTACATCTCTACTGACAATGCACCTTTTCCCTACAATATCCCAATATTTATACCCCTTTACTCCATTAGGATAACCTAGAAAAATGCACCTAATAGCCCTTGGTTATAACTTATCAGATTTTTCATGCACAAACATAGTACATCCAAAAACTCTTAGGTTACTATAATTGGCAGGATGTCCAGACCATTTCTCTATGGGTGCTTTGAAATCAATGGCTAAAGAGGGTATTCTATTTATTAGATAAACAGCAGTGTGGGCAACCTCTGCCCAGAATCTGGTGGGTAGTTTAGCATAGGAAAATAGGCTTCTGACTTTCTCTAAAATGGTTCTATTTATTCTTTCTGTTAGGTCATTTTGTTGAGGTGTGTACCTCACTGTTCTATGACTCATAATTCCACTATCCCTACACAAACTATCGAACTCTTCATTGATAAATTCTAACCCATTATGTGTTCTCAGTTTCCTAATTTTCTTCCCAGTTTGATTTTCTATCATAACCTTCCATTCTTTGAATTTTCTAAAAGCCTGTCCTTTATTCTTCAAGAAATAGATCTAGACCTTCCTAGAAAAGTCATCAATTATACTAATGAAGAATCTACAACCTCTCAAAGAAGGACACTTTGTAGGTCCCCACACATCAGAGTGAATATAATCCAGAATAGACTTAGAACAATGTTTCCCAACGCTAAATCTAATTCTACTCATTTTTCCATGAACACAATTATCAAAAAAGGACAGTTTGTCTATTTTATTCCCTCCTAAGACATTTTGCTTACTCAGCTCTATTAAGCCTCTCTCACTAATGTGTCCCAATCTCTTGTGCCACACATAAGTCTTATCTGACTTTTGTGAAGACATTGCTGCTGTTCCAGTAATAGTTGACCCACTTAGAACATATAACCCATTCTTTTTCTCTCATTTCATTACCACTAGAGACCCTTTAGTGACTTTAAGGACTCCACCTTGAGCCTTATAGCTATACCCATTTGAGTTCAAGCTGTCTAAGGAGATTAAATTCCTTTTCAACTCAGGTATAAACCTAACCTCTATAAGACCTTTAAAACTACCATCATGAAGGTTTAACTTGACATCTCCAATGCCTAAGACATTACATACTGCATTATTTCCCATTTGAAACTTGCCTGATCCTAACTTCTTAAAGTTCATCAGAAAACTCCTATTTGGAGTCATGTGAAAGGTACATCCAGAATCTAAAATCCACTCAGAGTCGGATTTTCTATAAGAAGCTATCAGGACATCAGAACTTTCATATCCATCTAAGGCTATATCTACACTGCCATTTGCCTTTTTTTTTTTTCTCCTAACTTCTTCTTCCTGCATGTAGGGGGTTTTTACCTAAGGCCAAGCTTAACACTTTACTACTCAGGTTTAAGATCCAATGTTTCCATAGAATTAAGGTAAAGAGATGATTATGACCCTCCAAATCATATCTCTATATTCTGGCCTAGAAACCTTTATTTATAAATGTACTGTGAACAAGTCCACCTTTTTAGGTTGGTGTTATATCATTTTTCCTTTTAGCATATGCAATCGTTGTAAAACCTTTACACTCGATTGACATATATAAATAATAAGCCTTGGATCAGACTAATCAACACAACAATCTTTCTGCCCTGATATGAAATGTTCTGTTGTGCGGTAACTTAGCTTTGGAAACGTCGATCATAACCTAAACTTGAGAATCAGCTTTTAGTTAGGGTTTCCAGGTTGAAACTTCTTCTATTTACCTTTCTATTAAGTCAACCTTGGTTTGGTGTTAGTTAATAAACCTGGAACTTTATTCTGCTTTTCTTTAACTTTCATAGGGCACCCCATAAGTGCATGAAAAAATACCATTTTTTAGTGCACTACCTTTGAGACATGATTAAGCTATTAGTGGAAGACAAAAAACCGAAAACCAACCTAGGCATAGAAGGAAACACCATCCTTTCTTGGGGAAGCCACCTTTATTATGGAAAGGGATCTTTTTGGAGAGCACATCTACCTGGTTCTTTCTTATCCAGAAATGCCTAAGTCTTTTATATAGGGCCTCGGGAGGAGTTGGTCCCAAGGATTCCCATAAACCACTAGCACTAGCCCTTTTTCTTTAGTGCGATGAAGTTATCTAGGGAGTGCCAAACTGACCTAGCATTGTAATCCCATTTGGCCTTTGGATTCTATCATCTTAGGTCTGCCTTCGTTTCGTTCTAGACCCATTTCTAGCCATTGGCCATCTAGTTGGAGTAGATCACCCTAGACGAGTCCCTCATCGATCTTTTTAGTTGTCTCCCCCTACCATCCATCCCATTGCATTCCATCATCTCATATTGTACTGTATCGTACCAGATACATCTATTGAGTGAGAGAAAGGGAGAAAACTCTAATTATATATTCTTCATTTTTATATTAATAGGGACCCCCATTCAGTGTTGGCTCACTCAAGAGGTTGGGTTTGGCCCACGGCCACCTGCTTCTGCAGTGGGATCACCTGATTCCCTTGCTTTATGTCTTTCTTTCTTACTTTCCTGCTTTCCTTGCTAGGTCCAATAGGCTGAAAGGGGGGTGAAAGAAGGGCTTGTTTGCTTTAACACTAAGACCTTCTAAATCTTGTACTAACTTCATGAAGTCATTCATATTTTCTCCTAATGATTTGTTTTCTTCCATTTTAAAACCGAAGAATTTATGTTTTAAAACTAGTCTATTAGGAGAGGACTTTGACAGGTGTAAAGAGTCTAGGCCTGCTAGTGTGGTCATTTTCTTAACCTCTTTTAGGACTTTATCCCCCAGACCTAGAATTAGAGTACCATGAGCTTTATCTAACAGATATTTCTTCTCCTTCTCGGATAGAGACTCTGGTAAGCTATCCTCATCCTCCAAAGTAGCAGACAATCCATCCTTAATTAAGATAGCCCTCATCTTCATCTTCCATAACCCGTAATCATTATCCCCTATGAACTTTTCTACCTCAAACTTAGACATATCTAGATTCCTAAACCTCACAGTTACAAAGAGTGTGAAAGCCCCAAAAAACTCAAGACTCAGAGAAACCCTAAGTCAAGAAATCGCCACTGTAATTTCAGACCTAACCCTAGACAACCACAAATTCGAAAATAATCTCACAACCCAGACAAAATCTAGCTCTGATACCACTTTAGAACTTGAGATTATCCGAATAAAGCAAAGAAAGCCAAACTAACTTTCTAATCAGTAGCAAATAACACAAGTAAATAACATAAAGTAAAAAGAAAGCAGAAGAGAAGTTGTACACAAGGAATTATAGTGGTTCCGTAATTAATTGATTACTTACATCCACTCTTCAGGGTAGTAAAGAAAATTTCACTATGAGAAAATGAAACCTTATAGAGATTGCAGCTTTCATACTTACACAAAGAAACCCGAGAATAACCCTCTGTAATACACCCAAATAACCATATGTTCCTCACCTCTCATACATCATAGAAAACTAGAAATTAAAGGATGATTTATACACAAAAAAAGAAATTAAAAGGATAACAAACTAAACCTACCAACACCGTTGATCTCATCATACGATCTTCAAGGTTCCAGCTCAAACCTTTTGTAACAACCTCTCTCTCTGTAACCAAGAGAGAACAAAAAATTGGAGCACAAACACTATGTCGACCAAAACCAATCGGGAAATTCCCTAATTGCCCCTTTCCATTTATCAAATAACTTTGACCGCCCAAGTTATAATTCTGACTTCCACGTAAGCATAAATCAACGCCACATCACAACAATTTTGATTAAAGAACTGCTTAAATAGCGGTGAAGTTATGATCCTGGGGTAGCAATATAATTATGTTGAGAAAATGCAAATAATCTCCCCAGATGTCTAGCATTTTTTATGGAGTACTCGAAGAATTACTAAAACCATGGTCTGGAGAGGAAGATGATATAGAATCGTTAGTGCTTTTGTATATCCATTAAATGTAAAGATATTCATTTTAAATCATGGATCCAAAATTACCGTAATTACTAAAATCAACTTAGAATTGTTCCAACAAAAAATATTTCCCAAAACATGATAGAACGCAATAAAAGCAACGATTTTCACTTTTTTGCAACTGAACCAATTTTTTTTTTTTTTTTAATTTTAATTTTTAAATGAGACACGCCATTGAGAAATACACATTTACCGTTATATATATATATCAAATCTTCAAACACTTTCCAACTACTGCACACTAAAGTTGCCTCATTCCAATCATCTTTGTAAATTTGATAGACTTGAAATCTTCAGTTGAAGGAACTTTAGGCTCATCTAAATATCGATAAAGTTCTTCACCATGTGAATATGTCTGAGGTCTCCCCAATTGGTCTAGCATTTTGATCTATATAGTCACGTTCACAATAAGTGTACTTGCTATAAACTTTCCTTCCAATTTTCCAAATGAATGGTTCTGAAAATTCTTTGCCATGTAACACCTTGCACCACTACTCCTTAATATCCATTTTGAACTGCGGGTCAAGAACTACAACAATTCCTAGAATCCAAGTATGAACGATATCCACTGTTCAAAGAGAGAATCACTTACGTATTCTACCCTTTGATTAACACACAAATGACACTTTCGAACCACTTGATACAATTTATTAAGGATGTTACATAACTTGGGGAAATACAGATTTGAGGTGAATCTGTTTCCATGCAATATAGGAGCAACCTCATTCGACACTTCCCAGCACTCATATATAGAAATTACCCTGTCCATTCCTTCTTTTTCGAGTTTAAGGACTTGAAATGAGAATCCATCTTCCCTAATTCCTGAAATGCTTCTCTAAACCCCACTGCACTTCTAATTAGTTCTATGTCAGAAATCAACAATCCAGGAATGCTCTAAGAAGTCACTTTCTTGCCTAGGGACTTAGCTTTATCGACAGCAATTGGAAAGTTGTTTCCAGATATTATTAAAAGCATTCCTTAACTTCTTCCACATGTCAAATGCAAGTCTTGTTCCAGCAGAAACAACATCATCAAGTTCAGGTACTACTACATGAACGCTTAAATGAGCCTTTCAACTTAGCATCTTCAACAACATGTCCTGCAATTACGGAGCTGTATTTGTTGAGGTCCCAATCTAAAATCACATATTCAAAAATATTTACCACAGACCAATCACCGTGTACAAATTTGGAAGCAATAATAACCTTCTTCAATTCCTAGTTATTATTAATAAACTGGACTCTCGAGCGACAAAACATATGATCCTCAGAGGATTTAAACAAATAATCAATTGTTAAACTAAAACAACACGAGAGCTTATTCAAATATTCACGAAACTTTCGTCAGCGTAAACATTGAGTATGTCATCTTTTAAGGAGTTTAAAAGTGATTTAACTCCATGCTTAACAATTGTTCGTGCCACAGCTAAGGGCTTCAATTCCTGATCCGTAGAAGTAGAACCACATGACTCAGTTAGTTTATCTCTATCTTCATCACTGTTTTCCTAGTTCTGCATCTTGCCAAATGATTTTTGAGGATTGTGGCTTTTCTCTTGTTTGAATATACAAATATCTCCTTACAATGTTTACATAATATCTGTTCCCATCCATTTTTTGTTTATTTTTGGTGCAATGCTCCTGAACTTTTGACTCCAACTTCTCCATTAGTACGTGAAAGGGCTAAGATTTCTGCATCTTGGTTACCTATCATTATCATCATTTTGAGTAGGTTGAGAACAGCATTTTGGTTTCTAAATTGACCGATTCCCTATCATGAATATACAAACAAGTAATAAACACAATTGCATAGAAACAATCTAAGATTAAGAGCAATAGATTATGGAAATGTAAAAAGAGCAAAACTAATTTCGACAGGCATGTAGAAATCAGAATACATCCAATGGAAAATTTAGGAGTCACTTAAAAATTTTTAATGGACTAACATAGTATAAAATCCAATTTAACTTGTGATATTCCTAGTTGAGGGACTCCAGATATGACCCTAAGATGAGGAATTATAGACATAGGCTTCTTTCCTGTCCATTAAATGACTTTTTCTTATTTTGTATACTAAAATGAAGTTAGCTATATATTGTTTCCTCGTTCTTTTCTCTAGTTGATAAAAGGCATCCCAACCCTTCCTAATCAATTCTTAAACACGAGATAAAATTATCCCTATCGATTTTCAGGGGTAATTGTATTATCTCAAAAACGATAGAGGACTGAACTATATTATATATATATATATTATATATGTTGAACTGATTAAACTCAAATGGAATTAATTCCAAAATATAAGCAAGATGGCTAAAGATTTAGCAAATCAATTCAAGAAAGGAAGAGTTGATGAGACTTAATTGTACAAATATTTAGATATCTGTTTTAGGATAAAGTGTTAAAATGAATATACCAGTCATCAATACAATCCGTATTAGTATAATCATAATTTAAGTTTTCAGAAATATATGGCTATGCATCAATATGCTTATCCCATATATTTTACCCCAAGTTCATGATCTAGACTAAATGTTGGATCATATAATCCAATTCCATTCTGGGTTGCTCGACGAAATAGGACTAAACTATAGAGGAACAGGCTTTGTAAATTTGAAAGGCCGCGATGTTCGACTTTTCTAATCATAGCTGTCTTTGACTTACGTGTTTTAGCATAATTGATTATTAGTGCTCACTTGTACTCATTTGAGATTTTTGTCAAACACTGAATGGATTTGATGAACAAAGAACGTTACAAAGGCAACAAAGATCAAAACAATCAATCAACAACAACCATTAGTTGAGCAAATTGTTGTATCATTTTGGCTGATTGTTTGGGTTTGTTTGAACAATTCTTACAAAATGGCTAGGACGGTTGCACAAGTCACATCAATTAGATCGTTTGCCTCGACGTTTCTTTTTCCGAAGAAACTTGCGAAACTGAAGCATCGAGATTGTGTCTGATAGGAGCATAGGTTGAGAATAATTTATGCGTTTGAATGAAACTCCTTTGGTAAAACGAGAACATGAGCGATCTGATTTGTATTTGATCTACAAGTCTGGTCTATGCAAAACCTTTGTCAGCTATTTAGAGCGCTTCAAATAATCACAAAAAAAAAAAAAAAAAAAAAAAAAAAAAATTGAGAACTAAGCTTTTCAGGAGCAAGGACAACAAACTGATAAATTTCTCTAAGAGAAGTGGAATCAAGTTGTTTACTTGAGGCTGCATGAGCTTGGTTGCTTCATGACTTAGAGGTTCTGGAATTTAGGCTAAAAAGGTTTGCTTCATATTAGGATCATCCATCCCTCTAAGTACATGATATCATTTCAACATTTCTTTATAATTCTATCAAGATCTTTCTTTTTTAGAGAACATCTCATCTTGACATATTCTTCTCTAACATGATTCCCATAAAGTTGAGGTAATCAGCAAAATTCATCATAGAGGAGATAAAGAGTTTGATTAATATCTAGCATTTGGATGAACAAGGTTTGTCTGTATTCCCAAGACTAATCCACCAATCACGAAGAATTCCACCAAATCTAGTTAAAAACTGTGTAAGAACAGCAGAAACTTGAGAATTAGGTTTAAGCATCTCAGCTTGTAACTAGGCTTGAAATTCATACATCCGATTTCTACATTTATGTGGAGGAATATCATCAATTGTAAAATTGTAGAGCTTGGCTGAAGTTGTATAAGAGTTACGCTCAGCATAGTATGATGGGATTGCCTATACATATGCAGAGAATCTGGAATGGAATCATCACGTTCAGGCATTTCATTTTCATCTACTCCAGAGATAATAGGTTGTCTTGAGGATTCGAGTTGATGGGTCATTGATTGGGGATAGATATTGAAATGTTGATAAGAAGTATCATTAGTAGAATCAAAGCTACTATCAAATGGTTCATCACTTTCTGATTATGTTTGGAAGGAAGACGAAGAATCCTGAGTAATACCAGAGGTTGCAAGACGTTGTCTTTCTGCCATGTCTTCTAGAAAATAAATCATATAATTGGAAAAAAGAGGGCTTTCTTTATAATTCTAAGTACATCCATCCCTCTAAGTACATGATATCATTTCAAAATTTCTTTATAATTCTATCAAGATCTTTCTTTTTGAAAGAATATCTCATCTTGAAATATTCTTCTCTGACATGATCCTCATAAAGATGAGGTAATCTGCAAAATTCATCATAGAGGAGATAAAGAGTTTGATTAATATCTAGCATTTGGATGAACAAGGTTTGTCTGTATTCTGAAGACTAATCCACCAATCACGAAG
The DNA here is from genome assembly GCF_008641045.1 of Pistacia vera. NCBI lineage: Eukaryota > Viridiplantae > Streptophyta > Magnoliopsida > Sapindales > Anacardiaceae > Pistacia > Pistacia vera. The sequence continues at coordinate 930,021 of NW_022196690.1, read as the reverse complement.
AATTCCACCAAATCTAATTAAAAACTGTGTAAGAACAGCAGAAACTTGAGAATTAGGTTTAAGCATCTCAACTTGTAACTAGGCTTGGAATTCATACATCCGATTTCTACATTTATGTGGAGGAATATCATCAATTGTAAAAGTGTGGAGCTTGGCTGAAGTTGTATAAGAGTTACGCTCAGCCATAGTATGACGGGATTGCCTATACATATGCAGAGAATCTGGAATGGAATCATCACTTTCAGGCATTTCATTTTCATCTACTTCAGAGACAATAGGTTGTCTTGAGGATTCGGGTTGATGGGTCATTGATTGGGGATAGACATTGAAATGTTGATAAGAAGTATCACTAGAAGAATCAAAGCTACTATCAAATGGTTCATCGCTTTCTGATTATGTTTGGAAGGAAGACGAAGAATCCTGAGTAATACCAGAGGTTGCAAGACGTTGTCTTTCTACCATGTCTTTCAAAAAAGAAATCATATAATTGGAAAAAAAGAGGGCTTTCTGGAGAGACATGATTAGCAGAAATCAGGCGATCTTCCATCATCATCATTTGCATTGGAGCCTTATCCTTAGATAAAGGACGATGAGGCTTTGGACATGGAGGATCTGAATGACTAGAAGAGAAAGAGTTAGGCATATTATCAGATGGTTTCCATGCTAACTTAGGTGTTTTAGCATAATATTTGTCTCGCCTTTTTTTGTTCAAGCTCTAGCTTAATATCGAGATATAGGATCTGAATGACTAGAAGAGAAAGCTTGAACTGCATCAGAAGGCATCTGAGGAGAAACCAAAGGTTTATTGATTGATCAGTGGAAATGATGAAAGTGAAGGTTGCAGCTAGGCTGGTGAAGAGTCAAAAGGATTTGGCACCGAAGATATCTCAGGAAAACCCTATGGTTGTTTGAGTTTTTGCTTAAGGTATTCTTGTTGAAGTGATGCCATTTGAATTTTGAGCGACTTAATTTCTGCTTCCTTTTGGAGAAATTGAGCTAAATGGCTGTAAGAGTGCCTGACGATGTGTATCAATTCTTGATGGAGTTGATCAATCTGTTTTTGTAAATGAGAAATCAGAATAGGGAGATTATGGACTGAGAGTGCACATGATGAGTTATCAGATCAAATTTTTGTTCTCTTTTGGTAATGGTTTTATTCTAGGCTAAAGCATTTTTAGTTTGCCAATTAAGAACTGTTTCAGCTTGGGAAAGTTTTAGTGTCGAGCCATTAGGCTGTATGGCTTTGGAAGGAACCATCTTTGGATGTCGAGTTACAGTTTCCTTAAGAGAAGGAAAATTTGTGTCATAATTGAAGTTTTATCCTATCTTTTGAAAATCAGGTGACTGAATCATCTTGATGGACTGAACAGGAGGAGTATGAACAAGGGGTGAGTGGATCGTTTTATTTTCTGTTGCAATCCACCGGAGAGCCTACTGATAACAAGGTAATGACTTTCTAAAGTAAGGTGATTTAGCAGGTTTGAGTGGTTTTAAAGGAGATCTGGGTTTAGGTTCTGGAGGAATGTTCCATGACGGTCTAATGGATGGTGATTCTTTCCAAGCTGGTAGAGAATATTTGACTTAATAGTCAAATTGTTTGGATGGCTGACCAAGAAGGCCAACTTCAGGATCATGGTCTTCAAATCTGGAATGAAGATCTTTTTGACTGCGTCAAGCTATCTGTCTTTTTTGTTTGTAAAAGTTTCTTCTAGAAAGATAATGCTCTTCAATTTCCCAAATATGATCATTAAGGCAATCAGAGCATTGACAATCAAGGTCAACTAGATTATGACCAGTGACTGGGTCATATTGATAATAGACATGAGCACCAGATTGTTGAAATGAATAAATGAAAAGTTCAGGTTCTTGTACTATTGTAGCTAGTGAAACATGAGTGATCATAAATTGAGTCTGTCGGAAACTCAAAGGTGAAGCATTGGGAGTCGCTAGAGACTTAAATCTGATAGTTATTGTATCGTCACTGTTATCATGCATGGTAGAGTCTGTAGAAACCATTGGAGTTTCTTTTTTATTAAGAGATTCGTAAGTTGTCACCGAAGAATCTGGTAACAGTTTAATCAAGTCATCCTGGAGATCTGCCTGGGAATATTGATACAATGATGAGTATTCTAAGAGTCAACAGTAAGAAGCAGCGCATCGGTAGTTATAGGTATAGCGAGATCAATAGTATGGTCTTGGATTCGCCAAACCATCTGGTAGTGCAAAGTAACTGCAATAATTCTTGGATTCAAATCTGCACCAAAAATCTATAGTTGAACTTTGAAAGCTTTGGAGCTATGAACATCAAAAAGAGATATATTGAAATTAGGAAACAGTGTCATGATGACTATCTTGGCATTCAAAGTTGTCTATGTCTTTCCTATGCAAGCATGCTGATGATGGACAAATCTGATGTCAAATAGAGCGATTCGGATAGAGAGTGGGAGTCTTTTTTTGCATGGTAAGATAGAGGAAGTCTGATAACACCAAAGTGCATATGAGAGTATCCTTCACAGATCCATTGGGCAATGGATTCTTGAGGGATTTCCAGAGTAACTTATTGATCTTGAGTTGTGGCTGGAATTTGACACTTATCAAGAGTACTAGTGTGGGCATACTCTTTTACTGGCTTTCTGATAGGTCTAATAAGAGTTTCAAAGGTTTTAGACAAAGAAGAAGAAGACTTAGAAAAGGTTGTATAAGGATTTACAATAAGAGGGATAGTATCTTGAATTTTTTGATTTTCTAGGATATAAGATATTTCATACAGACTATTTACTTTAGTTAAAGAAGAAGATCTAGATAAGCTAGTATTCATTGGAGCTGTAAACATGGATAAAGCTGAAGTGGATTCTATAGTGTGAGTTCAATCTCTTGGATGTGTAATACAACCTCAAATTGCAAGAATGACTCAGAACCCATAACAAATTAAGAACATAAAACATAACCAGGACTTAAAGGAGCCAATAACCAAGGGGAGATAGTCCTCAACGCACACAGTAATTGCAACCTATAAGTGACTTAGAGGAGCCAATACCTAAGGGGAGGTAGTCCTCCACACACAGAGTAATTGGAATCTCAAGGATGAAATATCTTATATCCCAAAAAATCAAAAAATTCAGAATACTATCCCTCCTATTATAAATCCTTATATAGCCTTTTCTTTCCATGTTTTAAATCTTTCTTGCATATTTTCTTTCCATGTTTCTCTCATACCCTTAAACTCACCTTCAATCTCAAGGATGTAGTAATATTATAATAATGGTAAGAATAACAAAAAGATCTCACATGTTATCTTTATTTGTGTTCCTAATGCGCTTTTATTTACATTAGCCTATTTACTTCACCAAAACCATCAAAACAAAGAACTTAAATCAACTTTAATTTACCTTTTGTATGACGGTAAATAACCACATGAAGTAGTTTTTATTTTTTTATTTTCAAGATTCTCATAAGCTAATTCTTTATAGGAAGAATATCATACAGATAATAAATAACAACAACCCAAAAAAACAAACGAAGACGAATAAACATGTTAATATGAAATGTTACCTTTATTTGTCATTGAAGATCAGATTGAAGATAGGTGATGATTTCATAAAAAATTTCAGCATTTTCTGGGATTGAGTTGTACCAGTGTAACTTAAATTGGAACCATTAAATCCGACTTACATTAACATCAGCGTAAGGAAAATTTTCTTTACATGTTGGTACATGCGTATTTGACATTAACATCGGGATTCGGGCGTAAGGCGTTTTTAATGCGAACCATACTATACTTACTCACCATCTTACTAACCATCTTACTATCCTTTGTAAATATAACGCATAGTACTGGTACTATACGCATAGTACGGGTACCATGTAAAATTTAAACAAAGGTTGTATGGCAGTTAGTACAAGTGGTGAGTAAGCATAGTGTTTTTCTTTTAATGCAGGCGTGAGGCATGAGGCGTATTTAACATTAACATCGGGCATAAGGACTTTATTTGCCAAAGGCCCAAAACTGCATTTAAATAAAAAAATAAAAAAATAATTTGCTGAAGCTTGAACTTTATTGAAAACTCTAGGCCCAATATTTGCCAGTTTGGGCTCTGTACAACATTGATAATTTTGATGGGCTTGATTGATGATCAATAGTATTCGGGCTTCTGATACCCAATGAATTTTAACAGAAACCCAGCCCATTACACCCCTAAATTTTGCTTGTGGTTCAACACCTACAATGAAAAATGGTCCCCTTCATGAATCAAATCGCTCAAAGTCTATCATTATACGATAAAAATACTTCTTCACAAGAAGTTAAATTTTCCCTTTCCAAAATTAGTCAAGGTGGTATACTAAACATATGTACTGTCACATCTAACCTAAGCCCAATTCATGTTCAAGGGTTTAACCAAAATTCTAGAAGCTTACAGAAGACTCCTTCTCTCAAACTTATCTAAATGGATAGGCTCCCACTTATACTGATATATAAGGACTAGAATATGATCAGAGTTCTCATGCTTTTACAATTAATCATGGCAATCCATCTTATTTGATAGGTACAGATGTGAACAATCAAATCTACTCATAAACTTTTATAAATAGCAAACATTGTACTCTTCTAAGAGCAATACAAAGATTTCTTTTTCTCTTTTCCTTGAGGGCTTACTTAATGCCAATGTCCCTTGTTTGTGTAACAAATTTTGTTGCGGTGATTCTTTTAGGTTTGCAATTAGTGTTATGGTGATTTTTCAACCGTGGGTTTGGGCCAAGTGGGAAAAGGCTTTGACATTACAGACGTGCAAGAACAATAATAAGGTGAAAGAGAATCGTTTCTTATTTTATTTCTCTCTGAGATATTAATAAATCAAGATGTTAATGTATAAAGACAAATGATGTCCCAAATATGAGAAATTGAATTTCTCTAAACCTCCAAATGAGGGGACAGAATTAGCCCCAATGAAAATCTATCAATGATCATCTTCTTCAAACAGTTTTCAATCTCATATATAGAATAATTCTCTATTCGAAACATCATCAAAACCATGCATATTCATCAATTTATATTAACATCTTACATATGCACCATTGAAATTTTAATTGTAAAATATCGTTTAAATCCAATGTAATAAATCTAACGGCGAATAACTATGATTCTGATAATTTATATCAGCATGTCTTGATGAGAGAATAACTAAACTTATATAGAATAATAAAAAAAGGACTGGCATGAATCTTTCCCAAACAAGGTATGGTTTCCACACGGTTCCCAGCTCAGCACGCGAGGCATTTAATGTGTCTGCAAAGGCTTTAACGTGCGCAGATCGCCTGACAGTGTAAAACCAGTTTCATTGAATCTGCAAGAGGAGCGTTCCCTCAGATCCAGGTCACAAAGGTTAAGATGTCAGGTCGCCCTGGCAGGGAACAGCGCGAGATCGTGCTCGCCAGAGTTCTGTGCTGAGCTCATCCCGTTCAGGTCGGAGCGAGCAAAACTCCGACGTAACTTATTTTCCAAGGTCCGACCCTCGAACCTTAAAACTAGGGGGCTTCTGTTTGCCCAGAAAATAAAGGGCTGACGTGGAAAGTCACGTGAAGGGTGACCTACTCCCGTCAGAGCAGCACGCACACGTCAGACCTGCCAATGATATGGAGCCCACACGCGTCCTTTTTCTGCAACAAGTCGTGCGATGTCAGCTTGGAAAAGGAAAATGGGACGTAAACGGATTACATCCTGCAAGCACACCAAACCATGGATTTAGTGATGATTATACGCTTCAGCTGATATAAATGAAGGAGACCCCTTCATAGGGGATTCGGCCATTTTTCATACAACAAAAGAAATCTCCCTTCTCTGTAATCATTCTTTGACTTTTTTTTATCTTTTGTAAGTCAGCTCGCAACCGCGACCGACACACTAATATCAATCAAATCATTGGACGTAGGATTTGCTACCTTAGCATCCGAACACTTAAAAAACTCCCTTAACATTTATTTCGCTTTTATATATTCATTTCATGTGTATTGAACACCAATCAGCGTTACACACGTAAAATTCGTTGGTGCATAAACTTGCATCAACACAATCTAAGATTAAGAGCAATAGATTATGGAAATGTTAAAAAGAGCAAACATATTTCGACAGGCATGTAGAAATCAGAATCACATCCAATGGAAAATTTCAGAGTCACTTAACAATTTTTAATGGACATAACATAGTATAAAACCAATTTAACTTGTGATTATTCCAGTTGAGGGACTCCAGATATGACCCTAAGATGAGGAATTATAGACATAGGCTTCTTTCTTGTCCATTAATGACTCTTTTTCTTAATTTTGTATACATAAAATGAAGTCTTAGCTATATATTTGTTTCCTCGTCTTTTTCTCTAGTTGATAAAAGGCATCCCAACCCTTCCTAATCAATTCTTAAACACGAGATAAAATTATCCCTATCGATTTTCAGGGGTAATTGTATTATCTCAAAACGTAGAGGATTTGAACTATATATATATATATATATGTTGAACTGATTAAACTCAATGGAATTATTCCAAAATAAAGCAAGATGGCTAAAGATTTAGCAATCAATTCAAGAAAAGGAAGAGTTGATGAGTTAATTTGTACAAATATTTAGATATCTGTTTATGATAAAGTGTTAAAATGAATATACCATGTCATCAATACAATCCATGTATTAGTATAATCTCATAATTTATAAGTTTTCAGAAATATATGGCTATGCATCAATATGCTTACTCCCATATATTTTACCCCAAGTTCATGATCTAGACTAAATGTTGGATCATTATCCAATTCCATTCTGGGTTGCTCGACGAAATAGGACTTAAACTATAGAGGAACAGGCTTTGTAAATTTGAAAGGCCGCGATTTCGACTTTTCTAATCATAGCTGTCTTTTGACTTACGTGTTTTAGCATAATTGATTATAGTGCTCACTTGTACTCATTGAGATTTTTGTCAAAACACTTAAATGATTTGATGAACAAAGAACTTACAAAGGCAAAAAGATCAAACAATCAATCAAACAATAACCATTAGTTGAGCAAATTGTTATCATTTGGCTGATTGTTTGGGTTTGTTTGAACAATTCTAACAAAATGGCTGGGACGGTTGCACAAGTCACATCAATTAGATCGTTTCCTCGACGTTTCTTTTTCCGAAGAAACTTGCGAAACTTGAAGCATCGAGATTTGTGTCTGATAGGAGCATTAGGTTGGAATACTTTATGCGTTAGAATGAAACTTCCTCTTGGTAAACGAGAACATGAGCGATCTGATTTGTATTTGATCTACAAGTCTGGTCTATGAAACTTTGTCAGCTATTTAGCCGCTTCAAATAATCATCAAAAAAAAAAAAAAAATTTGAGAACTAAGCTTTTCAGGAGCAAGGACAACAAACTGATAAATTTCTCTAAGAGAAGTGGAATCAAGTTGTTTACTTTGAGGCTGCATGAGCTTGGTTGCTTCATGACTTAGAGTTCTAGATTTAGGCTAAAGGTTTGTTTCATATTAGGATCATCCATCCCTCTAAGTACATGATATCATTTCAACATTTCTTTTAATTCTATCAAGATCTTTCTTTTTAGAGAACATCTCATCTTGACATATTCTTCTCTACCTGATCCCCATAAATGAGGTAATCCAAATTCATCATAGAGGAATAAAGGTTGATTAATATCTAGCATTTGGATGAACAAGGTTTGTCTGTATTCCAAACTAATCCACCAATCACGAAGAATTCCACCAAATCTAGTTAAAAACTGTGTAAGAAAGCAGAAAACTTGAGAATTAGGTTTAAGCATCTCAGCTTGTAACTACTTGAAATTCATACATCCGATTTCTACATTTATGTAGGAATATCATCAATTGTAAAATTAGAGCTTGGCTGAAGTTTGTATAAGAGTTACGCTCAGCAAGTATGATGGGATTGCCATACATATGCAAGAATCTGGAATGGACATCATGTTCAGGCATTTCATTTTCATTTACTCAGGATAATAGGTTGTCTTGAGGATTCGAGTTGATGGGTCATTGATTGGGGATAGACATTGAAAGTTGATAAGAAGTATCATTAGTAGAATCAAAGCTACTATCAAATGGTTCAACTTCTGATTATGTTTGGAAGGAAGACGAAATCTGAGTAAACCAGAGGTTCAAGAGTTGTCTTTCTGCCATGTCTTCTAGAAAAAATCATAAATTGGAAAAAAGAGGCTTTCTTTATAATTCTAAGTACATCCATCCCTCTAAGTACATGATATCATTTCAAAATTTCTTTATAATTCTATCAAGATCTTTCTTTTTGAAAGAAATCTCATCTTGAAATATTCTTCTCTGACGGATCCTCATAAGATGAGGTAATCTGCAAAATTCATCATAGAGGAGATAAAGAGTTTGATTAATATCTAGCATTTGGATGAACAAGGTTTGTCTGTATTCAAGACTATCCACCAATCACGAAGAATTCCACCAAATCTATTAAAAACTGTGTAAGACAGCAGAAACTTGAGAATTAGGTTTAAGCATCTCAACTTGTAACTAGGCTTGGAATTCATACATCCGATTTCTACATTTATGTGGAGGAATATCATCAATGTAAAGTGTGGAGCTTGGCTGAATTGTATAAAGAGTTACTCAGCCATAGTATGACGGATTGCTCTATACATATGCGGAAATCTGGAATGGATCATCACTTTCAGGCATTTCATTTTCATCTACTTCAGACAATAGGTTGTCTTGAGGATTCGGGTTGATGGGTCATTGATTGGGGATAGACATTGAAATGTTGATAGAAGTATCACTAGAAGATCAAAGCAACTATCAAATGGTTCATCGCTTTCTGATTATGTTTGGAAGGAAGACGAAGAATCCTGGGTATACCAGGTTGCAAGACGTTGTCTTTCTACCATGTCTTTCAAAAAAGAAATCATATAATTGGAAAAAAAAGGGCTTTGGAGAGACATGATAGCAGAAATCTGCGATCTTCCATCATCATCATTTGCATTGGAGCCTTATCCTTAATAAAGGACGATGAGGCTTTGGAGATGGAGGATCTGAATGACTAGAAGAGAAAGAGTTAGTATATTATCAGATGGTTTCCAGCTAACTTAGGTGTTTTGCATAATATTTGTCTCGCCTTTTTTTGTTCAAGCTCTAGCTTAATGTCGAGATAGAGGATCTGAATGACTAGAAGAGAAAGCTTGAACTGCGTCAGAAGGCATCTGAGGAGAAACCAAAGGTTGATTGATTGATCCTGGAAACGATGAGTGAAGGTTGCAGCTAGGCTGGCGAAGAGTCAAAGGATTTGGCACCGAAGATACCTCAGGAAAACCCTATGGTTGTTTAGTTTTTTCTTAAGGTATTCTTGTTGAAGTGATGCCATTTAAATTTTGACGACTTAATTTCTGCTTCCTTTTGGAGAAATTGAGCTAAATGGCTGTAAGGTGCCTGACGATGTGTATCAATTCTTGATGGAGTTGATCAATCTGTTTTTGTAAATGAGAAATCAGATGGGAGATTATGGACTGAGAGTGCACATGATGAGTTATCAGATCAAATTTTTGTTCTTTTTGGTAATGGTTTATTCTAGGCTAACATTTTTAGTTTGCCATAAGAACTGTTTCAGCTTGGGAAAGTTTTAGTGTCGAGCATTAGGCTGTATGGCTTTGGAAGGAACATCTTTGGATGTCGAGTTCATTTTCCTTAAGAGAAGGAAAATTTGTGTCATAATTGAAGTTTTATCCTATCTTTTGAAAATCGGTTGACTAATCATCTTGATGGATTGAACAGGAGGAGTATGAACAAGGGGTGATGGATCTTTTTTTTCTTTGCAATCCACCGGAGAGCCTCTGATAACAAGGTAATGACTTTCTAAAGTAAGGTGATTTAGCAGTTTTGAGTGGTTTTAAAGGAGATCTGGGTTTAGGTTCTGGAGGATGTTCCATGACGGTCTAATGGATGGTGATTCTTTCCAAGCTGGTGAGAATATTTGACTTAATAGTCAAATTGTTTGGATGGCTGACCAAGAGGCCAACTTAGGATCATGGTCTTCAAAGCTGGAATGAGATCTTTCTGACTGCGTCAAGCTATCTGTCTTTTTGTTTGTAAAAGTTTCTTCTAGAAAGATAATGCTCTTCAATTTCCAAATATGATCATTAAGGCAATCAGAGCATTGACAATCAAGGTCATGATTATGACCAGTGACTGGGTCATATTGATAATAGACATGAGCACCAAATTGTTGAAATGAATAAATGAAGTTCAGGTTCTCGTACTATTGTGCTAGTGAAACATGAGTGATCATAAATTGAGTCTGTCGGAAACTCAAGGTGAAGCATTGGGAGTCGCTAAGACTTAAATCTGATAGTTATTGTATCGTCACTTATCATCATGGTAAGTCTGTAGAAACCATTGGAGTTTCTTTTTTATTAAGAGTTCGTAGTTGTCACGAAAGAATCTGGTAACAGTTTAATCAGTCATCCTGGAGATCTGCTGGGAATATTGATACAATGATGAGTATTCTAAGAGTCAACAGTAAGAAGCAGCGCATCGTTAGTTATAGGTATAGCGAGATCAACAGATGGTCTTGGATTCGCCAAACCATCTGGTATGCAAAGTAGCTGCAATAATTCTTGATTCAATCTGCACCAAAAATCTATAGTTGAACTTTGAGAGTTATTGTATCGTCACTGTTATCATGCATGGTAGAGTCTGTAGAAACCACTGGAGTTTCTTTTTTATTAAGAGACTCGTAAGTTGTCACCCAAGAGTCTAGTAACAATTAATCAAGTCATCCTAGAGATCTGCAGTGAATATTGATACATGATGAGTATTCTAAGAGTCAATAGTAAGAAGCAGCGATCAGTAGTTATAGGAATAGCGAATCAATAGCATGGTCTTGGATTCACCAACCACTGGTAAGGCAAAGTAACTGCAATATTCTTGGATTCAAATCTGCACCAAAAATCTATAGTTACTTTGAAAGCTTTGGAGCTATGAACATCAAAAAGAGATATATTGAAATTAGGAAACAGTGTCATGATGACTATCTTGGCATTCAAAGTTGTCTATGTCTTTCCTATGCAAGCATGCTGATGATGGACAAATCTGATGTCAAATAGAGTGATTCGCATAGAGGTGGGAGTCTTTTTTGCATGGTAAGATAGAGGAAGTCTGATAACACCAAAGTGCATATGAGAGTATCCTTCACAGATCCATGAGCAATGGATTCTTGAGGGATTTCCAGAGTAACTTATTGACTTAGGTTGTGGCTGGAATTTGACACTTATCAAGAGTACTAGTGTGGGCATACTCTTTTACTGGCTTTCTGATATTCTAACAAGAGTTTCAAAGGTTTTAGACAAAGAAAGAGAGACTTAGAAAAGGTTGTATAAGGATTTACAATAAGGGATAGTATCTTGAATTTTTTGATTTCTAGATATAAGTATCTCCTCCATCAATCCCTGCGAGCAGAGTACGAGTTAGAAATAAATCGGATTGAAATTTCAAGTACGGCTAGTTTACCTTGCTCAGATGCTGAAACGACGTAGCCAACAGGTCGTCGCCCGTGTCTGCAAATTCGTCATACGACTCTGATAGCTCGCAATCTAGCAGGCCGTAAACAATTGGTTGCAGGTACTCGGGCAGACTCCCCAACGAGTCTAGAACAGGTGCATACTTCGCCTTGTCGCTAGCACCTGCCTCGCTCACGGGCTCCTTGCCTGACCTCCGGGATCCCTGGCGCGGCCTCAGAGGCTCTCCCTCAGATTCAGTCTCCGACCCTTCGAGCTGAATCTGCTTCCTCTTCTTCGACCTCTGGGCCAGAGCCTTCCGCTTGGGGCGAGCAGTAGGCGCCTGAGCGGCCTGTTCCGTCCTGGTTGCCCCTTGCGCAGTAGGGCGGGGCTGAGAAGCTAGGACTGTTCACACCGGCTGTGCCAGGACAGGGCGAGCAGCGTCAGCCTCCCTCTCGATCCTCGATCGAGGAAAGACAAACGGTGCTCAGCGGGACTGCCCGGACTCCTTTGGGGGCATCGTTTCTGCATTCAAGGTCGTTAATAAATGAAATCATTCTGCGACCAGAAGGGGACCAAGTGTAACTTACCTTCTGGAGGTTCTAAGGACGCCTGGTCACTGAAAAAACCGTACTTCCACAAGTTCGCGGTGGTCACAAGCTTCCTCGCGTCGTGACTATCCTCGTCCAGTACTCCGAAGGATACAAGCCTGTCTGGGTCAGCGAGTAGCGACTGCTCGGTCGTTCTATTAACTGCAAAACAAAACAGGTCATTACTATGGATCAGGCGAGCAGATAATGAACTCAGCGAGAAAACCTACTTGGATCTTGAAAACGGCAATAGCCGTTGTAAAAGAAAAAGAAGAACTTTGTCTCGTAGGCTCCCGCATTGCTGGGGTAGCTGTGTATCCCCGCGGCAATGGTAGGTCGCCGAGACAGGTAGTACGAGTCCTTGTCCCTACTCTTCTTAAGGTAGTAGGCGACACCGAGCTCCACCGCCTTTGGCTCTCCCAAGCCGCTCTCGCAGCACGCGATGTACATCGCGACAGCGATGACATACGCGTTTGGCGTCAATTGCATCGGTGCGATCCCGAAGTGATCCAGGACCGACCTGATGAAAGGATGGAAGGGAATCCTCCCTCCACCCTTGAAGATCTCCTCAGAGATCGCGGCAAGGCCATTGGCCGGGCGCCGTAACGATCTGGTGTGGTCGAGGAACACCTCCGCGCGAATATCGTACTGCGTCTTTATTCTATCAAATTCCTCGGAAGTAAGAACCGAGTAGACATCGAGGGCTGCGTCCTCGGGGACTTCCCGCGAGGACGAGCTGGCTCCTTCCTCGGGTCTGGATGTTGACGGTTCCATTCCAGTCTGCAACATCGACAGACACGGTCATTAAGGCCTTCGTGTTCGTCCCATGAAATGACAGGACACCTTAAAATCTACAAATGACTCGAGCCGCCATCCACGGCTCGAATCCAATGGCGGCGTCGCGTCTCCGGTGAAACGCCGAGAGACCCAACGCCACTATTCAACCAAACCAGTGCAAAAAAAAAATAATATATATATAATAAAGGAATAGAAAAACCTTACTCTCTGAGATGCGAAGCTGATGCCGAAACTCGTTTCGATTGCCTGAAAAACGCCGATCGGAAGAAAGCTTTTCCTGGTGTGTAAAGATTTTTCACTTGAAGCGAAAGAAATTTCGGTGACCTCATCAGAAAAATGCAAGTTTTTATATGAGGGTTGCGAATCGACGGTTACCACCCCTTGGAACTGAAACGACAGCCCACTCTCTCTCCCCGCATTAAATGCGCCCCACGTCGCATTAAATGACGTGATAATGGTCGTCGTTTCGATTACGCTGCGCCACTACGCTGCCAAACGTGCCAGCTCAGCACGCAGGCATTTAATGTGTCTGACAAAGGCTTTAACGTGCGCAGATCGCCTGACAGCGTAAACCAAGTTCATTAATCTGCAGAGGAGCGTCCCTCAGACCAGGTCACAAAGGTGAAGATTGAGTCGCCCTGGCAGGGAACAGCGCGAGATCGTGCGCCAGAGTTCTGTGCTGAGCTCATCCCGTTCAGGTCGGAGCGAGCAAAAACTCCGACGTAACTTAGTTTCCAGGTCCGACCCCTCGAACCTTAAAAACTAGGGGGCTTCTGTTATGCCCAAGAAAATAAAGGGCTGACGTGGGAAAGTCACGTGAAGGGTGACCTACTCCTCAGAGCAGCACGCACACGTCAGACCTGCCAAGTGATATGGAGCCCACACGCGTCCTTTTTCTGCAACAAGTCGTGCGATGTCACTTGGGAAAAGGAAAATGGGACGTAAAGCCGGATTACATCCTGACAAGCACACCAACCATGATTTAGTGATGATTATACGCTCAGCCTGATATAAAATGAAGGGACCCCTTCATTAAGGGGATTCGGCCATTTTTCATACAACAAAAAAATCTCCCTCTCCTGATCATCTTTGACTTTTTTTTATCTTTTGTAACAGCTCGCAACCGCGACCTGACACACTAATACAATACAAATCGTGGACGTAGGATTTGCACCTTAGCATCCGAACCACTTAAAAAACTCCCTTACATTTATTTCGCTTTTATATATTTCATTTTCATGTGTATTGAACACCAATCAGCGTTACACACGTAAAAATTCGTTGGTGCATAAACTTAGCATCAACACATCTAAGATTAAGAGCATAGATTATGGAAATGTTAAAAGAGCAAAACTAATTTCGACAGGCATGTAAAACAGAATCACCTCAATGGAAATTTCAGGAGTCACTACAATTTTTAATGGACATAACATAGTATAAAACCAATTAACTTGTGATTATTCCTAGTTGAGGGACTCCAGATATGACCCTAAGAGAGGAATTATAGACATAGGCTTCTTCTTGTCCATTAAATGACTCTTTTTTCTTAATTTTGTATACATAAAATGAAGTCTTAGCTATATATTTGTTTCCCGTTCTTTTCTCTGTTGAAAAGGCATCCCAACCCTTCCTAATCAATTCTTAAACACGAGATAAAATTATCCCTATCGATTTTCAGGGGTAATTGTATATCTCAAAACATAGAGGATTGAACTATATATATATATATATGTTGAACTGATTACACTCAAATGGAATTAATTCCAAAATATAAGCAAGATGGCTAAAGATTTAGCAAATCAATTCAAGAAAAGGAAGAGTTGATGAGACTTAATTTGTACAAATATTTAGATATCTGTTTTAGGATAAAGTGTTAAAATGAATATACCATGTCATCAATACAATCCATGCATTAGTATAATCTCATAATTTATAAGTTTTCAGAAATATATGGCTATGCATCAATATGCTTACTCCCATATATTTTACCCCAAGTTCATGATCTAGACTAAATGTTGGATCATATAATCCAATTCCATTCTGGGTTGCTCGACGAAATAGGACTTAAACTATAGAGGAACAGGCTTTGTAAATTTGAAAGGCCGCGATGTTCGACTTTTCTAATCATAGCTGTCTTTTGACTTACGTGTTTTAGCATAATTGATTATTAGTGCTCACTTGTACTCATTTGAGATTTTTGGCAAACACTTTGCAGGCAAACACTTAAATAGATTTGATGAACAAAGAACGTTACAAAGGCAATAAAGATCAAAACAATCAATCAAACAATGAACCATTAGTTGAGGCAATTGTTGCATCATTTTGGCTGATTGTTTGGGTTTGTTTGAACAATTCTTAGCAAAATGGCTAGGACGGTTGCACAAGTCACATCAATTAGATCGTTTACCTCGACGTTTCTTTTTCCGAAGAAACTTGCAAAACTTGAAGCATCGAGATTTGTGTCTGATAGGAGCATTAGGTTGAGAATACTTTATGCGTCTAGAATGAAACTTCCTCTTGGTAAAACGAGAACATGAGCGATCTGATTTGTATTTGATCTACAAGTCTGGTCTATGATAAAGCTTTGTCAGCTATTTAGAGCGCTTCAAATAATCATCAAAAAAAAAAAAAAAAAAATTTGAGAACTAAGCTTTTCAGGAGCAAGGACAACAAACTGATAAATTTCTCTAAGAGAAGTGGAATCAAGTTGTTTACTTTGAGGCTGCATGAGCGTGGTTGCTTCATGACTTAGAGATTCTAGAATTTAGGCTAAAAAGGTTTGTTTCATATTAGGATCATCCATCCCTCTAAGTACATGATATCATTTCAACATTTCTTTATAATTCTATCAAGATCTTTCTTTTTTAGAGAACATCTCATCTTGACATATTCTTCTCTGACCTGATCCCCATAAAGATGAGGTAATCAGCAAAATTCATCATAGAGGAGATAAAGAGCTTGATTAATATCTAGCATTTGGATGAACAAGGTTTGTCTGTATTCCGAACACTAATCCACCAATCACGAAGAATTCCACCAAATCTAGTTAAAAACTGTGTAAGAATAGCAGAAACTTGAGAATTAGGTTTAAGCATCTCAGCTTGTAACTAGACTTGAAATTCATACATCCGATTTCTACATTTATGTAGAGGAATATCATCAATTGTAAAATTATGGAGCTTGGCTGAAGTTGTATAAGAGTTACGCTCAGCCATAGTATGATGGGATTGCCTATACATATGCAAAGAATCTGGAATGGAATCATCATGTTCAGGCATTTCATTTTCATTTACTCTAGAGATAATAGGTTGTCTTGAGGATTCGAGTTGATGGGTCATTGATTGGGGATAGACATTGAAATGTTGATAAGAAGTATCATTAGTAGAATCAAAGCTACTATCAAATGGTTCATAGCTTTCTGATTATGTTTGGAAGGAAGACGAAGAATCTTGAGTAACACCAGAGGTTACAAGAAGTTGTCTTTCTGCCATGTCTTCTAGAAAAGAAATCATATAATTGGAAAAAAGAGGGCTTTCTTTATAATTCTAAGTACATCCATCCCTCTAAGTACATGATATCATTTCAACATTTCTTTATAATTCTATCAAGATCTTTCTTTTTGAAAGAACATCTCATCTTGAAATATTCTTCTCTGACCTGATCCTCATAAAGATGAGGTAATCTGCAAAATTCATCATAGAGGAGATAAAGAGTTTGATTAATATCTAGCATTTGGATGAACAAGGTTTGTCTGTATTCCCAAGACTAATCCACCAATCACGAAGAATTCCACCAAATCTAGTTAAAAACTGTGTAAGAACAGCAGAAACTTGAGAATTAGGTTTAAGCATCTCAACTTGTAACTAGGCTTGGAATTCATACATCCGATTTCTACATTTATGTGGAGGAATATCATCAATTGTAAAAGTGTGGAGCTTGGCTGAAGTTGTATAAGAGTTACGCTCAGCCATAGTATGACGGGATTGCTTATACATATGCGGAGAATCTGGAATGGAATCATCACTTTCAGGCATTTCATTTTCATCTACTTCAGAGACAATAGGTTGTCTTGAGGATTCGGGTTGATGGGTCATTGATTGGGGATAGACATTGAAATGTTGATAAGAAGTATCACTAGAAGAATCAAAGCTACTATCAAATGGTTCATCGCTTTCTGATTATGTTTGGAAGGAAGACGAAGAATCCGGAGTAATACCAGCGGTTGCAAGACGTTGTCTTTCTACCATGTCTTTCAAAAAAGAAATCATATAATTGGAAAAAAAAGAGGGCTTTCTGGAGAGACATGATTAGCAGAAATCTGGCGATCTTCCATCATCATCATTTGCATTGGAGCCTTATCCTTAGATAAAGGACGATGAGGCTTTGGAGATGGAGGATCTGAATGACTAGAAGAGAAAGAGTTAGTTATATTATCAGATGGTTTCCATGCTAACTTAGGTGTTTTAGCATAATATTTGTCTCGCCTTTTTTTGTTCAAGCTCTAGCTTAATGTCGAGATAGAGGATCTGAATGACTAGAAGAGAAAGCTTGAACTGCGTCAGAAGGCATCTGAGGAGAAACCAAAGGTTGATTGATTGATCCGTGGAAACGATGAAAGTGAAGGTTGCAGCTAGGCTGGCGAAGAGTCAAAAGGATTTGGCACCGAAGATACCTCAGGAAAACCCTATGGTTGTTTGAGTTTGTGCTAAGGTATTCTTGTTGAAGTGATGCCATTTAATTTTGACGACTTAATTTCTGTCCTTTTGGAGAAATTGAGCTAAATGGTGTAAGAGGTGCCTGACGATGTGTATCAATTCTTGATGGAGGTGATCAATCTGTTTTTGTAAATGAGAAATCAGAATAGGGAGATATGGACTGAGAGTGCACATGATGAGTTATCGATCAAATTTTTGTTCTCTTTTGGTAATGGTTTTATTCTAGGCTAAAGCATTTTTAGTTTGCCAATTAAGAACTGTTTCAGCTTGGGAAAGTTTGGTGTCAGCCATTAGGCTGTGTGGCTTGGAAGGAACCATCTTTGGATGTCGAGTTACAATTTCCTTAAGAGAAGGAAAATTGTGTCATAATTGGTTTTATCCTATCTTTTGAAAATCAGGTGACTGAATCATCTTGATGGATGAACAGGAGGAGTATGACAAAAGGGGTGAGTGGATCGTTTATTTTCCTTTGCAATCCACGGAGAGCCTGCTGATAACAAGGTAATGACTTTCTAAAGTAAGGTGATTTAGCAGGTTTGAGTGGTTTTAAAGGAGATCTGGTTTAGGTTCTGGAGGAGTGTCCATGACGGTCTAATGGATGGTGATTCTTTCCAAGCTGGTGAGAATATTTGACTTAATAGTCAAATGTTGGATGACTGACCAAGAAGCCACTTCAGGATCATGGTCTTCAAATCTGGAATGAAGATTTTTGACTGGTCAAGCTATCTGTCTTTTTTGTTTGTTAAAGTTTCTTCTAGAAAATAATGCTCTTCAATTTCCTAAAATGATCATTAGGAATCAGAGCATTGACAATCAAGGTAATAGATTATGACCAGTGACTGGGTATATGATAATAGACATGAGCACCAAATTGTTGAAATAAATAAATGAAAAGTTCAGGTTCTGTACTATTATAGCTAGTGAAACATGAGTGATCATAAATTGAGTCGTTGAAACTCAAAGGTGAAGCATTGGGAGTCGCTAGAGACTAAATCTGATAGTTATTGTATCGTCACTGTTATCATGCATGGTAGAGTCTGTAGAAACCATTGGAGTAGGGGTGAGCGATTCTGGGTACCCTCCATTTTTCGGGGGAATCGAACCAGAACCGCCAGTGTAGGTTCCCAAAAAAAGGAACTGGAACCGGAACCGCACAATGCAGGTTCTTCAATTCAAGGAACCGGAACCTAAAATGCAGGTTCCGATTCCTTTTCGGGGTACTGTAAAAAAATCAATTACCCCTCTAGTTTAAAAAATAACAAAAATACACTCAAAAGTTTACAAATGCACCCTAACAAAATTGATTATTCATTCATTTATGTCCAATGTAACTCATAATCTGTAATCTCTAAGCAACGCTTGAATTCATCAATTCATCACAATTCACAAACAATTCGTCAATCAAAACCAAAACACAAACAATTATCATCACAATTAATGTTATAATTGGCCCATTGGGTATTTATAATATACTAAATATAATTTAGTAAATTTAAAATTATAAATTAGTAATGTTATAATTAATAAGTGATCATACACAATGTAAATTATAATGTTATAATTAATTAAGTAATATACTATTTAATTATAATGAATATTATAATTAATTAAATTTCAAATCATTTAATTAAGTATTTAATATTGTTTATAATAGAATGTTATAATTAATTAAGTAATCATACCATAAATTTATAATGTAATGTTATAATTAATAAAATTTTAATCATTTAATTAAGTATTGTGTAAATTAGTAAATTACAATGTTTATAATATAATGTCATAATCAATTAAGTAATCATTAATTATGTAAGTTATATTAATATATGATCATACAATAATAGTATAATGTAATATTATAATGAATTAAGTAATCATACTAAATCTATAATTTATATTAATTAATTAAATTTCAAATCATTTAATTAATATACTAATGTTTATAATGAAATGTTAAAATCGATTAAGTAATCATATTATAATATATAAGATAATGTTATAATTAATTAAATTTTTAATCGTTTAATTAAGTAATGTAATAATATAGTAAATTATAATGTTATAAGGAATGTTATAAAATCATAAATAATTATGTAATCATTTAAATAGTAATGTTATAATTAAGTAATTGATTATAATATAATATTATAATATTATAATTTAATTGAGTAATTATTTAACTATAATATATGTTTAATTAATGTTTATAATGAAATGTTTATAGGGTAATGTTATAATATTAAATTTCAATAATTTAATTAAGTATTGTGCTAATGTTTATGTAGTAAATTAGAAATTACAATGTTTAAAACATAATATCCTAACTCATATCAGTTAAGTAATCATTTAATTATGTAATGTTATAATTAATTAGTGATCATACCATAATGCAATGTTATAGTGAACTAAGTAATCAGATTATAGATCTTTAATGTTATTTATAATTAATTAAAATTTTAATTATTTAATTAAGTGATGTAATAATAATAATATAGTAATTACTAATGTTATAATATGATATTATAAATTTATAACTAATTAAGTAATCATTAATTATGTAATACTATAATAATAAGTGATCATAATATAATGAATAATAATATTATAATTTAATTAAGTAATTATTTATTATGATGAAGATTTAATAATAAATTTCTAATCATTAATTAGTAATCATTTGTTATAATTAATTAAATTTCTAATCATTTAATTAAGTAATCATTTGTTTATAATATAATGTTATAATTAATGTTTATAATATAATGTCATAATCAATTAAATAATCATCTAATTAGTAATGTTATAATTAATTATGTAATCAACTAATCATACTATAATGAAATAGTGAAATGTTAAATGAATTAAGTAATCATACTATAAGTCTTTAATATAATATTATAATTAATTGTTTATAATATAATATTATAATTAATTAAGTAATCATTTAATTATAATGTAATGTTACAATAAATTATATAACCGTACTATAATTTATAATGTAATGTTGTAATTAATTAAATTTTAATCATTTAATTAAGTATTATGCTAATGTTTTGTAGTAAATTAGTAATACTATATTATAATATAATGTCATAATCAATTAAGTAATCATTTATTATGTAATGTTATAATTAATATATAATCATATAATATAATGTTATAGTGAATTAAACTATTAAGTAATCATACTATAAATTTTTAATTTAATATTATAATTAATTAAATTTTAATCATTTAATTAAGGTTATACTAATGTTATAATAAAATATTATAATTGACTAAGTAATTATACTATAAATTATAAT
Organism: Pistacia vera; assembly: GCF_008641045.1. Lineage (NCBI taxonomy): Eukaryota > Viridiplantae > Streptophyta > Magnoliopsida > Sapindales > Anacardiaceae > Pistacia > Pistacia vera. Next base: position 909,105 of record NW_022196690.1, on the reverse strand, counting down.
GTAATGCTATAATAATTAAATTTCTAATTATTTAATTAAGTAAATACTAAATGTTATAACTTATAAGTCAATTAATTAAGTAGTAATCAATTAATGTAATGCTATAATTAATATACTATAAATCAATTAAGTAATGTTATAAAATTTAATTAATTAAGTAATCATTTAACTATAATGGAAGTTATAATTGATTAAGTATGATATTTACTAGTAATTAAATTTATTATGTTTTATAATTTATCATATATAATTAATTAATTACTAATTTATTATAGATATACTTAGAACTTGATAATTGAAGTAAATAACTAAATATATTATTACTCAATCAAATATACTATTTTATTCAAAAATAATTCTGTTAATAACATTAAAAATGTAAAACACTTTTAATTGGATCATAATTCTAATTATTCACTTAATTAATCAAAATTTTAATATTAATGTATTATAATATATTAAAGCTTTTAATATGGTGTAATTTATGTGTAATAAGTATGATTATATTCGTATATTTATTTAATTAGGTTATTCTAAAAATTTAACTTTTTCTATTTTAAAATTTTTTATATGTAAAATACTAGAAACCCTCCATTATTCATATTTCACAAATATTTCATTGTAGTCCAGGTTCCAAAACAGGTTATAAACAGGTTCTGAAACAAGTTCCAAAACAGGTTCCAAACAGGTTTTAAAAATCGGTTCCAAACCGGGTACCCCCTACAGGTTCCAAACAGGGTACCCTTTTTACAGGTTCCGGTTCCTCCACACACAAGAACCAGAACCGGAACTGCATAGTATCGGTTCCAAAAAATTGGAACTGGAACCTACCTGCACAGTACCGGTTCTAGGTAGGTTTCGGTTCCGTAACTACCCGCTACCCGTGCTTACCCCTAATTGGAGTTTCTTTTTTATCAAGAGATTCGTAAGTTGTCACCGAAGAATCTAGTAACAGTTTAATCAAGTCATCCTGGAGATCTACCTGGGAATATTGATACAATGATGAGTATTCTAAGAGTCAATAGTAAAAAGCAGCGCATTGGTAGTTATAGGTATAGCGAGATCAACAGCATGGTCTTGGATTCGCCAAACCATCTGGTAATGCAAAGTAGTTGCAATAATTCCTAGATTCAGATCTACACCAAAAATCTATAGTTGAACTTTTAGAGTTATTGTATCGTCACTGTTATCATGCATGGTAAAATCTGTAGAAACCACTGGAGTTTCTTTTTTATTAAAAGACTCGTAAGTTGTCACCCAAGAGTCTAGTAACAGTTTAATCAAGTCATCCCTAGAGATCTGCATGCGCATATTGATACAGTGATGAGTATTCTAAGAGTCAACAGTAAGAAGCAGCGCATCGGTAGTTATAGGAATAGCAAGATCAATAGCATGATCTTGGATTCGCCAAACCATCTGGTAATGCAAAGTAACTGCAATAATTCTTGGATTCAAATCTGCACCAAAAATCTATAGTTGAACTTTGAAAGCTTTGGAGCTATGAACATCAGAAAGAGATATATTGAAATTAGGAAACAGTGTCATGATGACTATCTTGGCATTCAAAGTTGTCTATGTCTTTCCTATGCAAGCATGCTGATGATGGACAAATCTGATGTCAAATAGAGCGATTCGGATAGAGAGTGGGAGTCTTTTTTTGCATGGTAAGATAGAGGAAGTCTGATAACACCAAAGTGCATATGAGAGTATCCTTCACAGATCCATTGAGCAATGGATTCTTGAGGGATTTCCAGAGTAACTTATTGATCTTGAGTTGTGGCTGGAATTTGACACTTATCAAGAGTACTAGTGTGGGCATACTCTTTTACTGGCTTTCTGATAGGTCTAACAAGAGTTTCAAAGGTTTTAGACAAAGAAGAAGAAGACTTAGAAAAGGTTGTATAAGGATTTACAATAAGAGGGATAGTATCTTGAATTTTTTGATTTTCTAGGATATAAGATATCTCATACAGACTATTTACTTTAGTTAAAAAGAAGATCTAGATAAGCTAGTATTCATTGGAGCTGTAAACATGGATAAAGCTGAAGTGGATTCTATAGTGTGAGTTCAATCTCTTGGATGTGTAATACAACCTCAAATTGCAAGAATGACTCAGAACCCATAACAAATTAAGAACATAAAACATAACCAGGACTTTAAAGGAGCCAATAACCAAGGGGAGATAGTCCTTAACGCACACAATAATTGGAACCTATAAGTGACTTAGAGGAGCCAATAACTAAGGGGAGGTAGTCTTCCACACACAGAGTAATTGGAATCTCAAGGATGAAATATCTTATATCCCAAAAAATCAAAAATTTCAGAATACTATCCCTCCTATTGTAAATCCTTATATAGCCTTTTTTTTTTTTCCATGTTTTAAATCTTTCTTGCATATTTTCTTTCCATGTTTCTCTCATACCCTTAAACTCACCTTCAATCTCAAGGATGTAGTAATATTATAATAATGGTAAGAATAACAAAAAGATCTCACATATTATCTTTATTTGTGTTTCTAATGCGCTTTTATTTACATTAGCTTATTTACTTCACCAAAACCATCAAAACAAAGAACTTACATCAACTTTAATTTACCTTTTGTATGAGGGTAAATAACCACATGAAGTAGTTTTTATTTTTTATTTTCAAGATTCTCATAAGATAATTCTTTATAGGAAGAATATCATACAGGCAATAAACAACAACAACCCAAAAAAACAAACGAAGACGAATAAACATGTTAATATGAAATGTTACCTTATTTGTCGTTGAAGATCAGATTGAAGATAGGTGATGATTTCATAAAAAATTTCAGCGTTTTCTGGGATTTAGTTGTACCAGTGTAACTTAAATTCGAACCATTAAATCCGACTTTAACATCAGCATAAGGAAAATTTTCTTTCCGTGTTGGTACACGCGTATTTGACATTAACATCGGGCGCAAGGCGTTTTTAATGCAGGCGTAAGGCATGAGGCGTATTTAACATTAACATCGGGCATAAGGACTTTATGTGCCAAAGGCCCAAAACTGCATTTAAATAAAAATAAATAAAAAAACTATTTGTTGAAGCTTGCACTTTATTGGAAAACTCTAGGCCCAATACTTGCCAGTTTGGGCTCTGTATAACGTTGATAATTTTGATGGGCTTGATTGATGATCAATATTCAATAGTATCCGGGCTTCTGATACCGAATGAATTTTAACAGAAGGCCAGCCTATTACACCCCTAAATTTTGCTTGTGGTTCGACACCTGCAATGAAAAATGGTCCCTTTCATGAACCAAATCTCTCAAAGTCTATCATTATACGATAAAATACTTCTTCACAAGAAGTTAAATTGTCCCTTTCCAAAATTAGCCAAGGTGGTATACTAAACATATGTAATGTCACATCAGACCTAAGCCCAATTCATGTTCAAGGGTTTAACCAAAATTCTAGAAGCTTACGGAAGACTCCTTCTCCCAAACTTATCTAAATAGATAGGCTCCCACTTATACTAATATACAAGGACTAGAATAGGATCAGAGTACTCATGCTTTTACAATTAATCATGGCAATCCATCTTATTTGATAGTACAGATATGAACAATCAGATCTACTCATAAACTTTTATAAATAGCAAAACATTGTACTCTTCTAAGAGCAATACAAAGATTTCTTTTTCTCTTTTCCTTGAGGGCTTACTTAATGCCAATGTCCCTTGTTTGTGTAACAAATTTTATTGCGGTGATTCTTTTAGGTCTGCAATTAGTGTCCTGGTGCATTTTTCAACCATGGGTTTGGGCCAAGTGGGAAAAGGCTTTGACATTACGGACGTGCAAGAACAATAATGAGGTGAAAGAGAATCGTTCTTATTTTATTTCTCTCTAAGATATTAATGAATCCAGTGTTAATGCATAAAGACAAATGATGTCCCAAATATGAGAAATTGAATTTCTCTAAACCTCCAAAGAGGGGACAGAATTAGCCCCAATGAAAATCTTTCAATGATCATCTTCTCAAACAGTTTTCAATCTCATATATGAATAATTCTCTATTCGAAACATCATCAAAACCATGCATATCATCAATTATATTAACATCTTACATATGCACCATTGAAATTTTAATTGTAAAATATCGTTTAAATCCAATGTAATAAAACTAACGGTGAATAACTATGATTCTGATATTTATTCAGCATGTCTGATGAGAGAATAACTAAACTATATAGAATAATAAAAAAGGACTGGCATGAATCTTTCCAAACAAGGTAGGTTGAACTTTGAATGCTTTTGCAACTCATTAAAAGCATTTTCAAACAGGAAGTGTTTCTAAAACAAAGGAATACGTTTTAAAGAAACACTTGGCATTATTACAGAAAAGTGCTTTTACCCAGAGCGTTTCTAAGAAAAGTACCCAGAAAAATATCCAGAAAGCACCATAGTGAAGAATTAGACCAAGAAAGAATTAGTTCAAAAGCTCACCAAGTTGGACGCGAGTGACCTAAAAAAACATTTGAACAAGAGGAAGCATGGATCTGATGTGAACTGCATTTCTTGGGTAGATGACAGTGAAAGAGACGCGGCAGGACCACGTTGCCTTTAAGAATTATCAAATAATGTTGAAATCCTGCTTCAAAAAACGACTACAGAATCACAGACAATGCAAATGAATCAGCAGTCACAATGAGCTCCACTAAATAATCACAAGGCACGCACACCACTTCTCTATGAGCTGAGAGAATGTAAATAAAAGACGACACAAGGTTGATCTCTCTCCGTGTGTGAAAGAAGGAAATCTTACAAAATTGTGGAAGGGATTCAGAAAACATCATGAAAACTTAGATTCTAATATGAATACAAGAAACTTATAAATAAAAATGTAAAACATATGCACTTATATAATAGCTAAAGCCATTGTATAAAATTCTCTTCCATATTATATAAACACTTCATTTTAAGAATAAGGTATAACACAATAATCCAATGTAATTTCGTTATATAAATTAGAAAAAATAAAAAAATAAACAATTAGTATAGAATAAGCTCCAATTATCTAAGATGTTAGATTATAAGTATCTATTTATTGAAATTTTTTCTACATTATACATATACCTCATTTTTTAAAAAAGATGTAGTATAATAGTCCAATATTGTTGTTACATATACATGAAAACAAAATCAACTAGTAATATAGAATATTCAATCATTTTAGACCTGAATATTGCATTTTGTTATTCATCTTATGTTTCTACTATTTATTAATATTGATAATAATGATATTGAAATACTTATAGTCTAGCTTTCTAATGCTATGCCATTTTCATTTAATCAAGCATTTAATACATAATGAAAGAGGATTTAAATATGCGACTTTGATCAATAAATAATAGGATAAAGAAAGGAATAAAATAATTGAAAAGTGAAGCATGGTGGAAGAAGATCAAATAACGTTTCAAATTTTGATGAGATTGGCACGTCGGTTTTGAGTTCTCATTATTGGCGGAAACTCTATGCGTCGCAGGTCCAAGGATCTTCACTCTAATCCCATACATAATCATACATACTAAGGGGTCACTGCGGGGTCACTGAATTGATCTGGAAGGCTGCAGACAAGCGCCGGGATGGAACCTGTGACAACCACACCGTATTCCGATTCAAACTAATCGCATTCCTCGCGATCAAGTCCATGAGCTCAGCAATCAAAGAAGGAATTTCCAACAAAGCAAAGTCCAAGCGTGGTTGGTAACTAAACAATCATAGCAGTGACACGTAACATCATCATCATCATCTAACAAAACTCTCCACTTCAAACTCAAACGCAATTTGTTTCTTACAAATACAGTCTCTCTTTCTGTTATCGTCAGCAATTCAAATCTTGCACAAGTTTCTTTCAATCTCCCAGCAAATCCAACTCTGTTATTAGGCGTCACCAGACACTCAGCTCTCTTTAAATCCATCCAACTATTTAAAAACCATCAGGTTCCAAGATTCATCCGGAATTCCAAATGGGCACTCATATATCACCCATTTAATCAAATTTTTTGTTTTTCATGGTCCCAAGGTGGTTTTAAGAGGGTTTTCTCTTGGGTATGTACCAATGGGTCAAATTTGGGGAGGCTTGATGGACATGGAAGTGGGGTTGTGAATGGGAGGCTTTGTGTGAGAGGGTTTTGTATTGAAAATAGTAGGGAGGCTATGGAGTATGATGTTGTGATTGTTGGGGCTGGACCTGCTGGGTTGGCTGCAGCTATAAGGTTGAAGCAACTTTGCGGGACAAGGATGTTTTTTTTCGGTTTGTGTTGTTGAGAAGGTGCCGAAGTAGGTGTGTTTTTGGTTTTTAAAGTTCGGTTATAGTGAATTGTTTAGCGAGTGTGTTTATCTTGTGACAAAGTTGATAAATATGGCTTGTTGGACCAGTGTCATATCAATGGGATTGCAAGTTAATTCTTTTGTTCATATGGGATTGTGTTGTCTAAGCTTAGTTAGCGATTTACTTGCTTATCTTGTGTCGGAGCTGCAAATTATGGATTTGTGGACCTGTGACTATCAATAAGATTTGAAGCTTAATTGATTGTGTCATATGGGATTGTTTGTTTAAGCTTAGTAGTTTTATTTGCTTATCTTGTATCAAAAGTCCTTAAAATATGGCTTGTGGAACTGTGACATATCATAGGATTTGAAGTTTAATTTGCTCAAGTTTTTGATCATATTAACTTACCGGTAGGACTAACATACAGTAGTAACCATTGGATTAATTTGGAAGGATATGACATTAATCCAAGCCAATTTAATGGTTATTACCTGTGGTGTAAAAAATTCTTTGAATTTTAAGTTCAGGTTGGAAATTGGTGCATAGGTTATAATGCACATAGCTGAAAATATGTTGGGTTTAATTTACCGCACTTGGGTATTAACTTCATTGAAATATTTGATTATCTCAGTATGTATTTAGCATTGTATTAATAATCAGGCTTATTTTTTATGCTTAATTCAGTGAATGTGAGAAGATTTCTTGTTGAAATTACCATTTGTGGGTTAAATGCTGGTAAAAAGTTACTGTAATTAGGAAATATTTGGGTTGACTTTTACCCAGTCATTATTTGATTTCCTGACACAAGTTAGATGAACTTATTTGTATTATTCATGCAAAGAGTGGTGTTTTCAAGAAAACTCTGTCATTATATGTTGCAATTCAGGATGCTATGTAAAACTTCCTTTACGTCGTTCCCCTTGAACTTAATTTTGGAAAGTTTAAGAAATTTTGTCTTTAAGGTCTATGCAAAGAAATCAAAGATGAAACTAATACACATTTTGAAACCAATGCATTTTTATAAGGTATAGGTAGTATTACTAGGGTGAAGTGCTAGAAGAATTAGTTGTTATAAGCAATGAACCAATGAGACTGCATTATTAAGAGTGTTATGTTTTGTTGTGGAAGCTGATGTCTAGTTAAGGATCGCATTGGAAATAAGTGGGCATGGAAATGACAGATGCACAGTGTCATAGAATAACATGACTTTACAAAGTTTGCTAGTGTAACTAAATATGACTTTGAAAAGAGGGCTTCATTTCAGTTCGCTTCATTTGTTTCCTTCATTTTAACAGCTGAATTTTTCTTTGATGCTTTACCTCGTGCTTGCTTTGTATGACTTGTAGAAGTTTGATCAAGGGTTTCATCATAGCCGTTTAATTTGCATGTCTTCAATAATTACTTTTGACTATGTATCTGGTATTGGGGCATTCATAAATTGATGCTGGCCATCTGTTTTTTTTGTTACAGAATCTGCAAGCTCAGCATAGCAGTTTAATAATCTCGGTTACTGCCTTCATGATTTCCATGTGATTAAAGGTGTCACATCATATCGGGAATGTTTTGAACCGGGCATTGAATGAAATTCTCCCGAATTGGAAACAGGAAGAGGTGCTGTTTACACTGTCTGCTTCTATACTTCTTTCATTTCTACACTATACCGTATAATATGCATTTGACCACCATAAAATCTAATGTAGTTTATAATACATGTGAGAATCATAAATCGGTACACGAAGATCACATGAAGCTTGCTTTTTATAAATGTGCCTAAGTTTGTATATGAGAAAGTTAGTTTCACTGTTCAGCCTTGTTAATTGGATTAAGTATATATATTGACATGCTTTGAAGCTAATTAGAAGTCTATAATAATATGGAATATTTACAATAGTATAGTTGGGACAAAAGTCCCCTTAATTATTCATGCTTTAAAACCCAACGGAATGTACATGACTCGTGATCTGGACATATGCTCTATAGTTGCAAAATAAATAATAGTAATGTGGGTGCTTCACCTGTTGATAAGGAAAAATGAGACTGTCTGACCACTTGTCTATTTTTGATTCAATGTATGATCTTCACCGACCTTTTTGCAGGCACCAATCAGTGTCCCAGTTTCTTTGACAAGTTTGGTTCCTAACAAAAGACCGTGCATTTTCCTTCCATCTCCTTTCAATAACAAAGAAAACTAGTATAAGGTAACTTGTCATGTACATGCTTGGAGTATACCTTTAGAAAATTCTTGTAAATTTAATCTGTTGCTTATTTGCTATCCCAACATTATTAACAGAAATCATGAATCTTGCATCTTTTTTATTTGTTTATTTTGTAGGTACTGGTGGGACTTCAATTCTGAAGAATATACTGAATTATGTAGCTACCAGTTTGTGGTGTATGAAGTCATAGATTTATCTGAAAACCTGGCCAATTGTATTTTAGGCTTATCATCTATATCATGATCTTGATTTACATCAATCAATTCAAATCATATTAGCAAATTTATTCTTGACCCAATGCAACTTGTTCTTATGCTCTCGTTTAATTCTGGAGTCACACGAAAAAAAGTGTGGATTCTGGATCAGAAAGTAGGTTGAAGTATGATGCTTAAACTCGCTATTCCTTTCCTCTTCTCACAAAGCTGGTTTGTAAAAAATTTTCATTAAAAAAATTGAAGTGTGAGCATCTTCATCTCTCAAAAACCTTTCTTGTTAAAATGAGAACTTGATGAGCCATTCTGTTTTCATGTTTGCTTTATTATTTCCCCCCGCTTGTTTTTATAATATCTGCTTTATTTTGCAACTCCTCTTTGCCTGAGCAGTCAAAGATTTGGCAACAATCTTGATTTCTGGGTCTTATTATTCAGCTCAAGTCAGTTAGTGTGTTGGATGGGAGTGAAAGCCGAAGAATTAGGAGTAGAGATATATCCAGGCTTTACTGCCAGTGAGGTAGTCCTACTTCGCCCTTTTATTGATGCTCAATATGAATGGATGTTTACCTGACAAGTTATTATAATTGTTCAGATCCTGTACGATGCAAACAACAATGTTATCGGCATTGCAACTAATGATATGGGAATTGCCAAAGATGGTTACAAAAAGGATACTTTTCAGCGTGGTGTAGAATTAAGAGACAGGTTTCTCTCTCTTTCTCTCACACACAGAGAGGTTCATTTCTTTATGTATCTTCAAGCTGGTGTAGCATCCTGTTTTTTCCTCTCCACCTAATAAAGTTGCATAAATGCTGCCATTGTATGATGGAATGGGTCAAACTTGTCATGCAATTTGATATTTTATCGTGAGTGCGAGTTTGAGCTGCATCTGTCTAAAGATTGAGGTTTACATGAGTATCATTGACTCGAATGTGAGAGGTGGAAAAAATCCAAGAATCTTTTTGAGTGATGTTGTAGTGCCCTTTTTGGTGATGTACCAAGAATGAAACAAGCAAATTAATTGGGAGATAATGAAGATAAAGTGATGGGTTGTGAGATAGGCTTAGGCTTTTGACTTTTGGCCTTCTTCTCCAGGGAATTCTAGGACTATTCTTTGTTCATGGACTTCTAGAAAACTAATTCTTACCTGGAGTTCTGTTTTTTATTTTTTTTTATTTTCCTCTGGTTTATAGCAGATATGTTTTTGCTATTTACTGTTTTTGTATAGTATTTGTTCCTTCATAGATTCTATGTTTGTATGGACATCCAGTCCATTTCATACTTTTATTCTATTAAAAAGAAGAAAAAATCATTGACTTAAAGGGAATGCCTTATTTCAATAGGTTTGGTTAAAATAGCTTCCTTATAGACGAATTTTTTTCTAAAACAATGTGGTAAAAATTTGCAGGTCGGATAACACTTCTAGCTGAAGGATGTCGAGGATCGTGTCTGAGGTAGTAGAAAAAAGCTTATTGCTGCAGTAGCTGCCATAAGGTTCTCAATCCAATCTTTGATGTTCAACCTTTACGCTAACAACAACCAGTTGCTTCAATTTCTTTGAAACAGAAAATAATTAAAAATGACAAATGAGAGAGAAGAGCCATGCACAACATCAGACTTATGCTTTGGGAATAAAGAGGTAATCTAAATTGATATGAATTTCATGATCCCTGGGCTTGACTATATAGGGTTTTAATATATAGTTATTTTGAACTTTTGATACCCTATTACAAATGTCTTTGTTGGTTCATAAGATATTTTAATATCACATGTGCCATCTATCATAATTCACTTTTGCTAGCTACTAATCCTGGTGTGTGGTGGAGACATTGATGAGTAATAATGATGTTGCTTGTTTCTTTTGTCATGCTTGATTATCAGCAGCCTTTACATTTTCCATTCCAAACTTATTATATATCTATATAACTATAATAGTATTTCTTTCCTGTATTATACTTTAATAATTTTCTTTTTCTTAATTTTGTGTTATTACTCGCAAGAGAAGGGTTCTTTTATAGAGAGTTAGAGCAAGTCAACTGTGAAGGTGACCTTTTTTTTTTTTTTTTTCAGTTTGCAAGTTTTTATCAGACTCCTACACAAAGTAACTTTCCGAAATTCTCTGTGCTGTGTTTGATCAGGTTTGGGAAATTGATGAGAGCAAGCATAAATCTGGTACGGTTAATCACACATTGGGTTGGCCTTTGGATCACAAGACATATGGGGGATCGTTTCTGTACCACATGAATGATAGACAGGTATTTGTTATTGTTTTCCTTTCCAATTGATTTTTTCTTGGACACCATTGATTGTTAATTGCCATACCACTTTCACCACCAAAGTCGTTATTGTTATCATTATGAAATTCGGAGATCCTTTATTCATTTTATTTTTTTATTTTCAAATCTCTTGTTATTTTTTATTGATGGAAGATTAGGAACTGTCATTCCACTGTTGCTCTATAATAAAATTTTAAAACTCAAAAAGAGTGTCTATGGATCATATGGTGAGAGATAAGAAGTGAATGTTAAATTTTGCATTTTGGATGCTTGGATGGTGTGTAATTGAATAATGGGATTGCTTATAAATTGATTCAGACAAATAATAGTCTATTGGGTGTGCCCTAAGCAACAATATTTAAAAATATTTACTTGGATTCCTGAATCTTACCATGTGTGCTTAAAGTAGCAGTATATATGGGGATTTCTATAATTTCAAGTACATCGTAATTTTCTGTCTGTTTGTTACAGGAATGCTAGCAGCAGAAGCTGCATTTGGTGCAGTTCATGAATGCTTGAATAAGGAAACCTATTGGGATAATTTAAATATTTCTCTACTTGAATTCTAATATGGTCTCATGCAAGAGTGATGCATCACCAATTTTTATGGAAATGATACTAGTTGGTCGGAAAAGGGAGAATGCAATAAATGTGTATATAGATACTGCCTATAATTTTCAATCTGTGGCAGATGCAGCTTAGGAGCTTTATTTGCATTCTTTCAATATGATTGTTGTTTTTATTACATAAAGCATACATGTTATACATATAAGAATATGATTCTAGTTAAATTTCAGTCTATTCCGTATCCAGTTTTCCCTGGAGGAGCAATTATTGGATTTTCAGCCGGCTTTTTAAATGTACCAAAAATAAAGAGAACTCATACTGCAATGAAATCAGGTAACTACTCACAGGAATCTTTGGCTGTACAGCCTGAGCTTGAACATGTGAATATGAGTACATTGAATTAATCTAAACATGTTATAGTGCAAACTTCACAGTTATGTTAGGTTCTTTTAATCTAGATATTTTAAACTGAACATTGTTATTTAATGATCACTAATGTTATGTGTTTCTTCTTCCTTATAATATATCAGGTCGTTTTGTCCTTTAATTAGTCTTTTTCTCGCTTTTCCTAAATACTTGCAATGAATTGTGAAATAATTAAAAAAAATGGTTTGTCTTCAACTTGATAAAATTATAATAGTTAGAAAATGATGGTAGGTTTTTTCAAATAACCTATCATGGTATCTCTCCTCAGCTCTTAATTATGTTAATAGAAAGCTTATAGTTTCTTATCAAAAGAAGAAATAAGCTTACCCTTAGTTAATCACATATTGATATTGCACCTTTTTGGATGTGAAAGCATTTTCTTGTTAGCTTGGATTAATGCCATACAAATTCATAAAGGACAACTTTTAAGGAGTAATGTCTATTCTAAATTTGTATTGGGGTAGTTCTTTTCAAAATTCCATGTTCTAAAGCAGTGTTCATTTTATTTTAGGTTTTTTATTTTATTTTTTAATATAGTATGTATAATGGATCAACTTGCATTGGGTGGAAAACATTTTGTATTAATTTCTTAAATAGATGTTCTGTGGGATTTTCAATTGGAAAATCCCACTATTGAATATTATTTGGTCCATATGCTCTTTGTGGAAGCCAAATTTTGAGTTGATGGAAGATTAGGAACTGTCATTCCACTGTTGCTCTAAAGTAAAATTTTAAAACTTAAAAAGTGTCTATGGATCATATGGTGAGAGATACGCAGTGAATGAGAAATTTTGGCATAACATTTTGGATGGTTGAATGGTGTATAATTCAATAATGGGATTGCTGAAAAATTGATTCATCTATTGGGTGCGCCCTAAGCAACAATATTTAAAAATATTTACTTGGATTCCAGAATCTTACCAGGTGTGCTTAAAGTAGTAGTATATATGGGGATTGCTATAATTCAAGTACATCGTAATTTTCTGTCTGTTTGTTCCAGGAATGCTAGCAGCAGAAGCTGCATTTGGTGCAGTTCATGAAGGCTTGAATATGGAAACCTATTGGGATAATTTTAAGAATTCATGGGTGTGGGAAGAACTCCGCAGAGCCTGATACTACCGACCTGTTAGTAAAGGGTTTCTCATGTCTTATCGCTTTAACTTTATAAACTATATTTTTTTTAAGATTTCCCACAATTTTGTTTTATTTTGTAATGAATTTAAGCTCTTTAATTATCTCCTGAGCTTTCCTGTTGAAGGCCGATCTCAAGTGATTATTTCTTGCTTTTTTTATTAGTCATTTCTCAAATGGAACACTTTAGTATAACCATCCTAATTCTTCTTTGGATGGTATGGAACATTTTGCTCATATTACTTTTCATCTAACTTGTTAGATGGTTAAAGTAAATTAATACAAAACATATTTTTAGACTGATCTCAGTGGTGACTGAATTTTTGAAAGAGCTAATAAAATTGAATGTTGTTAATGCCATAGAGAAACTAACATCAATCAAGCAAAAAAGAAAAAGAAAAAGAAAAAGAAGAGGAAAAAAATGACTACTCTATTGACGATTGGAAATGTTAATTTCTTCTTTGTTTTAGATGTTCAAAGCAATGATATGTTTATCTTTGTTTGCCTATTTAGGAGCAACACAAATCATGAACATGATCAGCCAGCTCATTTTCGCTTAATGGACCCAAAGATACCAGAACTTGTGAATTTGCCGGAATATGGTGCACCTGAGTCACGATATTGTCCCCGTGCTTCACATATTCTTGACATGGATCAATCTCTGATATATCTTTTTCATCTTAATCTGAAATGAAGGTATGTCTCAGACAACGAGAATCAGCTAAAGTTGTAGATCAATGCTGTAAACTGCTTGCATTGCAAGGTAATGTTTATTACCATTTCCGCAATTCTAAGAGAAGTCGATGAGATTTTCCCAAATTGGAATTGTTTTTGAAAACATAATTTCATCATAGCATTTCATATGTTAGGAATTGTGACATTATATTACACATTATAAATAACTATTTGTTAACTTGGATGATGTTCAGGCTTGTGGCATCAAGGACCCAAAGCAAAATATAGAATGGACAGTGCCAGAGGGAGGTGGTGGTCCAGGCTACTCAGTCATGTAAATATATAAAGAGTTTGTATTTACAATAAGAGCTTTTGACTTTCACAGAAATAAGAAATCAATCTCAGTGCTTACATGTAAAGATCTCATTGGCATTGCAGCAATAATAAAATTAGTAAAATCTGTGCTCATATATATACATTGGTGGTTCCCGAAGAAAGACTAGTAACACTATGGCATGAATCTTTTCTCAAACAAGTTATGTTTAGAAATTGCTTTTGAAAATCATTAAAATCAATTTAATTTTAATTTTATTAATAAAGAAAAACAGCTGAGAAATATATATGAAATATTAGTAAATATTATTTAAAATTGAAATGAGAGAAAGTCCTACTCAACTATTAATATCGAATAGGATACAAGATACAATAAAAACCAAAGAGTTTATTGAAACTTTTGAGCAGAATTGATACACAGCAGAGGTCAAGATTTAGTGAAGTTTGCTTTTATAATTAGTTACATTTTACTAATTACTCGTGGGCATATCATTCTTAATTAAATTCATCTATTTTTGAAGATCATAGTCCAAATTAATATGTGTATATTTTTCAGCATAAAATATATAAAACTTCTTTTTTGAATTTAAAATTACAATTTACTTTTTAACACCTTTTTCTGGTAATATAATAAAAAAGATATCCTCAAATCAAATAGTGAAAAACTAGTTTTATTATATATATAACTCTAATTTCTTTCTTTTTTAGGTTTTTTTTTTTTAACATTTTTAAATAATTGATTTCAATTAGTATGTCTTTGATTATATAGGTTTTTCCTCCTTTGTATATCACCATAGGATGTAATATGGTAAATGTCAAAAGATATATAAATTTAGATGAACAAAATTAAGATATAAAAATGACATGGCTTATTATATAAAAAAAAAAAAAAAAAAAAAGAGATAAAACTTGAGAAGTATAATATTTGTCTTATATATATCTCTTATTTTAATTTTAGCTTTATGGGTAACTTGTATTAAAAGGACAAAATTAAGTAAATGGAAAAGATGAAAACATATTTATTATTTCAACAACATATAATTAATTATTTTCGAGATTTTCCAACCAAAATTTTGTACATGTGAATTTAAATTTGAAGTCACCATCATCATTGAAAGTAACAAAATCATTTTCATCTTCATCTTCATCTTCATCTTCATTATTAACATAGATAGGTATTGATAAGAAATCACGTGCCATCTTAGCTACTGTTGGATAAGTTGAAGATTTGTCACGCCACCATTGTAGTATATCCAACCCTTCATCTAAAGGACACTTGGGATCACTAAAATAGCAATTAAGTTCTGACTCTTGAGAGGATGATGACATAGGATTGTTTGCTTTCTTTACATATTGGTTGAAAATGTCTGTAACATCATCAATGATTCTGTCAAGGTGTGCATCTACATAATTACCATACATCTCTTTGTATTTTACAATAAAATCCTTTTTGAATCGTGGATCTAAAATTACTGTAGTAACTAAAACCAACATAGAACCGTTCCAAAGTTTATCAATATGTTTCCGCAAACGTGATACAGAGTCACAAATGTAACTATTATCACTTCTTTCCAATTGATCCCATTTCGAAAAAATCTGACATATCACTGGGAAATACTCATTTGCGGTTTCATGTCTACGACACGACACCAAGAATTTAACGATATCTGCTTTCCAATCATCTAACGGTTTCTGACGGTATAGTAAAGTTGCCTTGTCCCAACGGCTTAACCTCGCACCTGAACAGATAATATCATATTCAATCCTTCCGAATAAAGAAGAAATCGAAGGACAAATCGGAGTGAAGGAAAGTAAACCTTGTTCATTCAACCAATTGCAAATATTCTCTTCTTCCTTCTCATCAAAAGCTCTAACTGCTATCGCAGAAATTTTTTTGTCTATGTTCCAATCCACAAGCGAAGACTTCACACTTTCAACGGAATCATGATTGTATACTCCCAAACAAATAATCCAATTTTTCAACTCCCAACTATCATCAATAAACCAGATTTTCATTGACCACTTACCATAGTCAACACCCTGAATTGTCCCGTTAAATCGACATGGGAGTTTATCTAAATATCCACGAAACTTATCCTTCTCTTGTTGGTAAACATCAACTATCTCATCCTTTATGCCTTGTAGCCCATACTTAATAATCTGTCTCACCAAATTAAAGTCCTTCAATTCTGGATCAATCATTGTTTTCTCTTTTGCTTTATCAGAAACTCCACTTGGATTTTTCAAAACTGGGCAGCTTTTCAAATGATTTTTGAGGTGCGTGGTTCCGCTCTTACTTGATCCTCCAAACTCTCTCTTACAGTGATTACACTGAGCCAATTCCTTCCCATCTTTGCCTTCATACTTTCTGAAGTCTTTCCAAACCTCTGACCTCCTTTTCCGTTTAGAACCTGGTGAATTCCCCACATTTGTATTCGTCGACATCTCAATCTCTTTATGTTGTTCTCTTATGTGGGTAACTTCCTGTTAATATACAAATAGCTCTATCACCTACTAATTAAACAATAAAAAGCAAATTTAACTGACATGGACGAGACAGAATGAATACAAATATTTTAGGCGACCAAGTCTATTTCTATAGTTTACTAGTGAATACCTTTGCAGAAGAAAGAGATGAACAAAGAAAGTTTTAAGAAAAGAATTTCCAAAAATGATTCATTTGTTTTAGTTTGAAAATATACAAGATGACAACTCACTGATCCTTCCATCAATCGTTGTAAGCTAAAGATGAACAGTTGAGATTAACTATTATAGCACAGGTTATTTTAGATTTCCTCTTATTAATAGGTATAAGAGAGAGTTACCTGCGCATGATGCAGATCTGTTGTATTGATATATGAAGATACACTTGCTTCTTCCCGTTGCGCTAAAGATTCAATTTCCTATAAATTTTAATGATAAAAAACATGTAATATCATAAATTATTTACTTCACCAAAACCATCAAAACAAAGAACCCAAATCTAACTCTAATTTACCTTTTGTATGACGGTAAAATAACTACATGAACCATTTTTTATATTTTATTTTCAAGATTCACATAAGATAATTCTTTATAGGAAGAATATCATACAGAGAGTAAAACAACCACCTCCCAAAAAAAACTGAAGACGAATAAACATGTTAATATGTAATGTTACCTTTATTTGTCGTTGAAGAGATTGAAGATAGGTGATGATTTCATCAAATAATCCAACCTTTTCTGGAATCGAGTTGTACCAGTGTGCTAAATTCTGCAAACGCTTCATTCCCTCACTGATTGTTTCCTTTCCCACCTACATAAAAGTACACAGATAGGAGATATTTTTTTTCCCGAGATTGAAATGGAATTAAAGCAAGAAAACAAATACTTACCTGAAAATACAGATACAACTGAGGATCAAATTCCATGGTTCTTGCTTCCATTTCTCACCTTACAAACGAGCCTAAATAATTTAGTAGCTAAGCTTCTGAATGAGAAAAGCTGGCGATCTTTCAGTTAATATATAGCAATTTTGGTCTGTGAGTGCTTTTTTGTCATTTCCCTGTTTACATGTGGCCTGCAAACGAAGGAAAAGAAGTCAAAAAGAAGCGATCAAATCCTTCTTGCTCCGTTATTTCTTAATTAATTCAAATATAATTATTTAATCTACAACTTGTTTCAAAATAATAATTTTAAACAAGTTTCGAGTATCCAAATTCCAAATAAATTTTAATTTACTCTACAACTTGCTTTAAAATATTACTGTTAGTTGTAACTTCAACTCAGAACCATTCCAATAATTTAAAAAGTTTGAATAGTCGACATAGAATTTTCTTTCCATGTTGGTTCACGCGTATTCAACGATCATTCAGCCAACGGCTATCTATTAAAGAACTGCTTAAATAGCGGCGAAGTTATGATCCTGGGGTAGCAATATAATTATGTTGAGGAAATGCAAATAATCTCCCCATGATGTCTAGCATTTTTTATGGAGTACTCGAAGAATTACTAAAACCATGGTCCGGAGAGGATGATGATATAGAATTGTTAATGCTTTGGTATATCCATTGAGTGTACAGTGATTTTAAAATCATCAATGATTATGTGAAGGTGAGTATTTGCATCGTTACCGTATATCTCTTCGAAAAAATGTTCTATGATATTCATTTTGAATCGCGAATCCAAAATTACCGTAATTGCTAAAACCAAATTAAAATTGTTCCAATATTCATAAAAAATATTCGCCAAAACATGATGCAACGAGATAAAAGTAATGATTTTCACTCTTTCCCAACTGAACCAATTTAAAAAAAAAAAAAAATGTGGCAGACCATTGGGAAATACATATTTACCGTTTTATATATATGATTTAATAAGTTACAAACATCTTTTCTCAAATCTTCAAACACTTTCCAACTACTGCACACTAAAGTTGCCTCATCCCAATCATCTTTGTAAATTTGATAAACTTGAAATCTTCAGTTGAAGGAACGTTAGGCTCATCTAAATATCGATAAAGTTCTTCACCAAGTGAATATGTCTGAGGTCTCCCCAACTGGTCTAGCATTTCGATATAGTCACGTTCCTAATGAGTGTATTTGCTATAAACTTTCCATCTAATTTTTCAAATGAATGGTTCTGAAAATTATTTGCCATGTTAACACCTTGCACCAGTACTCCTTAATATCCATTTTGAACTGCGGCTCAAGAACTACAGCAATTCCTAGAATCCAAGTATGAGTGATATCCCCTGTTCAGAGAGAGAATCACTTACGTATTCTACACTTTGGTTAACATACTAATAACACTTTCGTACCACTTGATACAATTTATTAAGGATGTTACATAACTTCTTTTTCCGTGCAATATAGAAGCAACCTCATTCGACACTTCCCAGCACTCATATATGGAAATTACCCAATCCATTCCTTCTTTTTCAAGTTTAAGGACTTGAAATGAGAATCCATCTTCCCTAATTCCTGAAATGCTTCTCTAAACCCCACTGCACTTCTAATTAGTTCAATGTCAGAAATCAACAATCCAGGAATGCTCTGAGAAGTCACTTTCTTGCCTAGGGACTTAGCTTTATCCACAGCAACTGGAAAATTGTTTCCGTTGGTTGATCTGTCACGGATATTATTAAAAGCAGTCCTTAACTTCTCCNTTAACTCCCCACTTTTCCTACTAATTAGGGGTAGAATGGTCAAATTTCCCTTAGGGAAGAGAATATCTAAAACTTAACAAACATTTTGGTCGGATTGTCGCCGCGGCGAGGAAGCTTCTGTCACCGCGGCGAAACTGTCCAGAAAGTTTCCCGTGGTTTCAACACCTCTTCGCCCCGGCGAAGCTTGGCACACTACAAGTCTTCTATCTTCAACCAATTTCAGGGCAAATATTCAACACAACACACAAACTAATGTCAACCAAACAATATTATCAAGAGACCAACTCAAATAAGAGCAAAAGAAGGAACAATAACTACGTACCTCAAGTGGGGCGTTACATTGTTGGAACCTGGCAAACCAAAAAATGCGTGCCATATCCAAAGATCATGATCAGCTACAACCTCGAGAATAATAGTTGGGGATCCATTACGACCAGCATACTGTCCTGCCCAAGCTGTTGGTCAATTTTTCCACTTCCAGTGCATACAATCTAAACTACCCAACATTCCTGGAAAACCACGTTGTTCACCAATATGAAGTAGCCTTGCAACATCATTAGCATTAGGTGATCTTAGATATCGTTCGGCAAATACCTCAACAACAATACGACAAAGTCTCTTCAAACTTTCAATGGTTGTAGACTCGCCTATTTCAATATACTCATCAGTAGCATCTGCCAGTAGACCATACGCCAACATCTGGAATACTGCTGTTATTTTTTGAAAAAACACACAATACGAGCCTACCGAGCCCATCCCTTCGTTGTACAAAGTAGTTATCATGACCTTTCACCTGATCAACAATGCGAATGAATAAATTGCGAGACATTCAAAATCGTTGGTGAAACATGAAATCATTAAACCGTGGATTCTCGGCAAAATAATCTTTGAACAAATTGCGATCAGCAGTTTCCCGGTTGCTATTGATGACTCTATTACCAGGAATTGATCCTCTACGGATCACCTGGTTGTTATGTTGATTGAGATAGTGAAGGAGGACGAGGTTGTTGTTAGCTCTCATGCGAAGGATTGCTTCTTGCTCTGCATCAATTGCTTCAAGATCATTCATCAATTCCTCATCATCAATTTCATTGTTGGAAAATGATGATGAATTAGAAGATGATAAATGAGATGGACCTCCAAAATTGAAATTCATCTGTGTAGATATATTAGTTGAATGATTTGGAAGTTGATTTGTTGTGAGGTTTTATAGTTGAAGAAAACACTTTTCTAGATAAAAAATAATAATTCAAAAAGATGTGTTGTCCATTCAAGCTTTTGAGATTTGTGGCTTATTCAAAAAGATGTGTTGTCCATTCAAGCTTTTGAGATTTATGGCTTATTCAAAAAGATGTGTTGTCCATTCAAGCTTTGAGATTTGTGGCTTATTCAAAAAGATGTGTTGTCCATTCAAGCTTATGTTATAAAAGGGCATACAACACATTAGTTTTGAACACATCTCTTCTACTTCCTCTTAGAAAAAAAAAAGCATATATCTTCTTCATTCGTGTTACAAAATGACTACACAACGAAGTTCTTCTTACACAAATGAAGAAGACATGCATCTATGTCATATTTATCTTGATATTTCTCAAGACTCGATTTTAGGTATAAACCAATCTAGTGATCAATTCTTGTCTCGAGTTGAGCTTGACTACAATAGTTCCAAACCGGTGTTTCTCACCCAGGTTCGAAACAAAAGATCTTTGCAATGTCGAATGCGACTGATCTTTAAAGCTATTGGCAAATTGAGGGGATGCGTACGTCAAATTGAAAATATGAATCCAAGTGGCGCTTCTGAGCAAGATATTGTGAGTATTTGTTACATTTCATTCAAGCTTTTTTTTTTTTTTTTTTTTTTATCTAATTGATTTTAACGTTATATGTATATTGTTTTGTAGATTATTCAAGCCAAAATGTTACTAGCACAAGATAAAAGTTACGAGAAAGGTTTCAAATTTGATCATGTGTGGCCTATACTTAAGGATATTGAAAAATTTACAGATAATGTTAACGCCGTAAAAGTATTTCAAAGGCAAACCGATAGGTTTGAATCACAAGAATCAGAGACTCCCACTTCAAGTCTCCCCAATCGATGCCTTGTGACATGTCGTCAAATTCTCTAAACATAAGTGATGAAAATATTGGGGGTAGTTCAGCTCAACGACCTATTGGGGTGAAGAAAGCAAAATTTAAAAGGAAAAATGATAAAGAAGTTTTAAAAAGTTTTGAAACTATTCAAGAAGAAAATCGATAGCTCGCTGCTATTTTCAATCGGGGCAACTCAGCTAGGGCACAAAATTATGAAATCCAAATGAAAAAATTGGCTTTGGCAGAATATTGAGAAGATAACAAAATTTTATTCAAGGAATTGAATTCTATAACCGATCCAAGCCTACGTGAGTTTTTTCAAAATGAGTAATTAAGAATTATGCAAAAAAGAGCTCAACAACAAGGTCAAGGATCTCAAAATAACTCTAGTTCTTTTCAAAATTTTGATGATCTTACTGGATCCGGAACTAATCTACCGGAATACTAAATTGTTATTTGAGTTTATGTTGTATTTTCTTTTAATTTTAGTGTTTTTAAATTAGTGTTAATTTTTATTTTGAGTTATTGTAGTTTAATATTTGCATTGAATAAAGTTCTATTTTTAATTTTTCATCATTTTTTAAATTATATCATTATTATTATAAATAATAATCAAATTAAATTAAATACAAATACTCAAATTTGGTGTGATTTTTGGTGTAAAATTTAATACTCAAATTAACTTAACAAAATTAAAACAAAAAACAAAAAAAAGCAAAATAAAAATATATATATATATTTTATTCGCGCTACAGTGTTGCGCCATTTTGGTGTGGTGCTACAGTGCCACGCCAAATTTGGCACAGCACTGTAGCACCACGCCAAAATGGCATGGTGTTTGGCGTGGGTTGGAGCACCAACCCACGCCAATTTGGTGTTTTTTACGCCATTTTGGCGTGGGTTGGAGATGCCCTTAGTGTCAGGTTAGCCAACAAGGAAGTGACCCATGTTTGTCCAAATAAGAAAAATATTATTTCTTTTGGTTTAGACCACAAAACAAATCAGGAAAAGAAACTGTATTCCCTAGGATTACTTAAGAATTCTATGACACATGTAAAAAGTCCTAAAAAGTTAGAGATAAAGATAAATAATATCTTTTTTACTTTATTAGACATGCAACTCGTGCTGAGCAGCAAATATTTGAAGCGAGAATGTAAGCACAAACTGTTGTGCACACACACTCGAAATGAACCAAGCCAAGACACAAGTCTAACAACCAGTGTGCACGCAAAACTGATGTGTACACACACAACAAAGGAAACGAGCTAAATCATAAGATTTGCAACCAGTGTGCACACATAACTGTTGTGCACACACAATTCATAAGTTTGACAAATATAAATATTTCACAGATATGTATTATTACATTACATTATATACTTCATTCATGTAAAATTGGTAGTACTATTTTTACAAAAGAAAACACGTGTTGCCGAAAATAAGTAAAAGTAGTTCAAGTATCGGGGATGAGATCCTTAAACTTCAAAATTTGACTTAAATTTGGACACTATTTTTCAGTCGTTGATATTTTACAATCCAATGAATGAGAGAAAAAGTATAGAGATAATTACTATGTTTATCACTTCAACAATTTCTACACCATTGGGTTGTATTGAATCAACGGCTGAAAATTTATGTAAAAAAATTAAGTTTTAAATTGAAAGATCCCATTTGGTATGTACTAACTATAATGTTAATTCTAAATTATTTCATAATTAATTCTAGCAATATAATAGTTATTAATAATTTATTTAATGTATCATTAAATTGGTCCAAAATTACATTAACGACATTAAAATTTAAATCAATATTTTAATGTATTATTTTTATTGATTTTAATATATCTTTTACCTTATTAATGGCTTCACTAAAATAAATTATACATGGTTTCTAACCATTACTCTCTAATAAATACACATTTAATTAATTGGGAATCGAAATACATTAACTCGCTAAAATTGAAGATTAATTTATGAATATTTTATCATCACAATTTGGTTGTATTTATTAAATTAATGTCACAAAATATAACCACCGAATTCGGTTAATATTCCTGATTGATTGAATAAATTGTATTGTTATTATTTGCAGCCTTCAAGAAAATTATTTGACTTTTGTGGTAGTAAATGTAATACACATTAAATACTTTTAAGTCATTAAACATTAATGAATTTTTATTATGATTTTAAACCCACCAATAATACAACAATTAAATGATTTAAAGCTTTTTGTTCATTAGAGATTAAAATTTATTAATGCCGCAACAACCCATTTTTAAAGAGTAAGCGACATTTTCCACCCAAGATTTCGTGAACCTCCAAGTTCTCACCCATGGTTTCATAAATTTCAAATTCCCACCATTAAATTCTTCTCACCCATGGTTTCATAAATTTCAAATTCGCACCATTAAATTCGGGATTGCATCCAACAATCTTGAGGTGGTAGTTTGTGATCTCAATGATCGCAAATTGCTATCACTTTTTTTTTTTTTTTAAATTTCAGTTTTTTTTTTCTAAATTTATTTTATATTTTAAATTCTCCCAACTTTCTCTAAAAAAAAATACTTCTCCTTTCTTTTCAGGAAAATAAATTTATTTTTTCTTTAATTTATTTTTTTAGTATTAGAAAAATAGATACTTTTAATATATATATTAAATGATTCCTTTAATCTTTTTTTTTTATAGAAATTAAAAAAGAAAAGAAATTAGAAATAAATAACTAAATATTGTTTTAAAGAAAAATATTTATTTTTATATTTGAATTTTTTAAATTTATTAGTTTTACATAAATTATAAATTAAAAAAATTGAAAATATATGAAATGTTGGGGGTAAGATGGTCAAGTCAAAGATACTACCATGCGTAAATATTTAATTCAAAATCAGTCAACCCTTTAATTTAACGAAGAAAAAAAACCAATGGCAAGTGGTGTTCTTGGTATTTTCTATAGTTAGTGGTGGCAAAGAAGTTTTCTAAGTTTTAGGGAGTGTAATTTTTATTGACCTAATAATTAATTAAAAATTTAAATAATTATTGTTGCGTGTGATTTTTCCATCAAGCTCGGAGAAGTCAGAGTTCTGTGAGGTTATAGTCCGACCTAGAACCAGTTTGGCTCAAACAATTGTCCGACCCAGCATAAGCTTGTCGAGACATAGCTCGACCTAGCATAAGTTAGTCGCGATCAATCTCAACAGTTGTTCAAGTAGATCATAGATAAACTCAGATCCTAGATATTTCGGATGGAATCAGATCAACAACAATAATGACGCGATCTTAGTGCTCAATCGCGAGAATATTGGAGTTGCATTTCAATCTTATTTGTAATTCCATTAATTTTGCTCTTTCCTTTGCACAAAACTTGTATATAAACCCCTGCCAGCGATGGAAAAAGGGTTAGCAAATTATTCTAGGCACTATAATGAATTCTTGTAAGCTCTCTAAACAAATAAGAAAAACAATGGATGTAGGCTCAAGACCATAACTTGGAGAACCACTTTAAAGTTCTTCTATGTTCTTTACGTAATTGCATGTATATTCATTCAATTGTTGGTTTTCATTAATCACGCACACATCCGTTCCAATTCCACCAAGGTCAATCGGATCACTGTAGTTGATGTAAATTTTGCATCAATATTTTGGCGCTAGAAGGAGGGCCCCCGCCTACTTTCAATATTTTCGGAAAAAAAATCTTAGTGACCCAATCACTCAAGGCTTACAATGGTTCCTACCAGATCAAAGACCACCACCGAAAACCATGACAATGCAAAAGCCACACACCAGGAGGTGCATCAAGACACCACTGTGTGCTAACCACCAATATCGCCACCACAATATGTCGCAAATCGGTTAGGGGTAGGAACATCTAATCCCGAGAATGGCCAGCTGATAGAGATGATAAGAGCAATGGTTGCACAAGCGATGCAATAGAATGTGGCTGAGATAAGAAACAAGCAGCCGACGAATTGGAACCTCGATCAACCACATTTCACAGAAGTCACTTCCTTGGGAGGGAATGACTCTGTAGGCGACCAATCAAGTTCGTCGGCACTGAGAGACGACTAGAACCCCTAACACTGTTGGCCACCCTCCGGTCAGAAGCACGAGTCCTGCGGGCAAACCAACCCTAGGAGGCAACTGAGCAAGTAGCCCATGGGGAAGAATGAAGGCAATGGTTGCCCAAGGGATGCTTGACCTATACGATGATATCCCTAATGCCAATGTGTTGGTTTTAACCCACGCCAAGAACGAGCTCAAGCCTCTCAAATTTGCGAGGTTAGCCATGCATGCTAGTTTGGTGATAACAAATATTCTAGTTTTAACCAATGTCATAAGCAACGTACAGAGGAGCATGATAGCACTTACTACCCTAGCCATCATGACTCCACCTCACGCATTGATGTGCACAACAGAGTAGGGTCACAAGCAACTGATCTCCGAGCTCATCTACTTGAGGTAAGGCTAAACAAAGCCCGCAACTAGAATGCTTCTCATGGAAAAGACTTAGATTGAGTGTAGAGAATGCTCGATGCTCTAAAAGCCAGCTAGAATAACTCGGTGGAAGAGATAGTGAGTTTTCCGTTCACAGAGGAAGTTCACTAGGCCCCGCTTCCCTAGGGCTTTGGGGTACTACATTGCAAGTTTGATGGGAAAAAGGATCCCAAGGACCACCTAGTCTCTTTAACAACCTAATGGAGCTGCATCGGGTCCCTGACTTGGCAAAGTGTCGATGCTTCGTGATCACTTTAGTAGGGGATGCTAAGAGATGGTACAAAAGGCTCAAGGCGAAAAAAATACACTCTCGGCAACAATTCTCCTCATTATACTTGCAACAGTTCCAGGCAAAGAGACAACTTGCCAGGAAAGAAACGAGACCCTAACCTCATACTTAATGAGGTTCTAGAATGAACAAGCAAAAGTCGTGGATGCACATGAGGAATCGATCTAGACTTTGCTGATAATAGGAATAAGGTCGTAGACGGAGCTGTGGAAAGAGCTCCAAAGCGAAGACCACATAAGCTTGGCCAAGTTCTATCAGATGGCCACCAAACACCAGCAAGTAGAAAGCTCACTGGTGGCCTTAACCAGAAGCTCACCTAAAAGAACCACTTACAAGCAACAAGATCGCCCAATAGATAAGTAGAGGGGCCAAGATCACAATGATAAGGACCGAAACAGGTTCCTAAAGAGATAGAAAATAGAAAACCGAGGGGAAAGGTGATATGCAGAGTACACCCCTTTGACTCAAGATGTAGCTTACATCTATGAAGTCTCCCGTGAGGCCAAGAGACTACTTGCGCGAGAAAGAATGAGGGGGGCACCAGGCATAATAAATCACCAGAAATACTATCGATACCACCAAGACATCAAACATAACACTAATGAGTGTCAGGCTTTGAAAGATGCCATTGAAGATCTAATTAGAAGAGGCCACTTGAAAGAATTTGTCAAGGAGGAGCTAGCTCACGAAAATCCAAGCAAGTAAAGTAATCAGATCCATCAGACCTAACCAAACAATGACGTACTAGTGGGGATGATCTATAGGGGACCTGACATTGTAGGGAGCTCTAAGCACTCTCACGAGCAATATGCGTGGAAGGCCAAGACAGACTTGGTTCCCTGAGTAATGAGTTGTGAACAAATGTCGTCGAAGCGGCCCAGGCACGAAAGCAAGGTGATAGGATTCACCAAAGAAGAGTGTGAACAATCTTCTCGCCACAACCGCACGATACAATTTTAATCACAGCAAGGATCGGTAATGCCCAAGTACTTAAAATGATGGTCGATAATGGTAGTGTAGCAAACATCATCTTGTTGGGAGCATTCTGAGAAATAACGTTCACAAAATGATACCTGAGGGCATATTCGTCGCCATTGTACAGGTTTACTAGGGATAGCTTGGTCCCTAAGGGAACGATTAAGTTTCCTGTGACTCTTGGGAAAGAGACTAGATAAGGATGGTGGTGACTAAGTTTTTGGTCAATGTCATTATGGGAAGGCCATTCCTAGATGACCTAAGTGTAGTCACCTCAGTGTGCTGTCAAGCAATAAGATTCCCAACTCCAGATGGGGTCACAACAATAAGAAATTACAGAAAAGACTCTTAGGAATGTTATAGTCATGCCATTTATGCTACACAAAAATGGTCGCTCCCGAGAACCATGGTAATTTTTTAGTTTAAGCTAAAGCCCAAACCATTAGAAGACACCATAGATCCTCGCATCCACAAAAAAGAGCCTGTAGTAGGGCTCACTGAAGAGTTACGAGAAGTATCTATCAGCGAGAAAGTTTCTACTCGCGTGTTAAAAATTGGCAACAGTCTAGACGACGAGCTAGCAAACAATCTAGTAGGGTTCCTAAAGAAAAACCTCGACGTGTTCCCTTGAGTACATGTGGATATGGTGGGGATCAGCCCCGAGGTAATGTGCTATAGACTGAACATCGACTTAGGGGTGCAACCCATAAGATAGAAGAGAAGATTTATGGACGCTGAGTGATCCAAAGCACTCAAGGATGGAGTTGATAAGCTTCTAAAAATCAACTTCATCTGGGAAGTAAAGTACTCAAACTAGCTCACCAACCCGGTCTTAGTGAAGAAGTCGAATGGCAAGTGGCGGACTTGTGTCGACTTCATTGATTTGAACAAGGCTTGTCCCAAAGATAGATTTCTGCTACCTTAGATCGATCAATTAGTAGATGCCACAGTTGGGAACACATTACTAAGCTTCATGGATGCATACTCGGGATACAACCAAATCTTGATGTATCAGCCTAATGAAAAAAACACCTCCTTTATTACTAACCGAGGCATTTATTGTTACAGGGTTTTGCCATTTGTCCTGAAGAATGCTGGAGCAGCCTATCAACATTTGGTGAATAAATGTTTGTAGAGTAAATTGGAAAAACAATGGAGGTGTACATTGACAACATGCTCGTTAAGTCAAAGGTCATCAAAAGCCACATCAAGCACCTAGGGGAAATGTTTGACATCCTAAGAAAATATCAAATGAGATTGAACCCTCTAAAGTGTGCTTTCGGGGTAAGCTTGGGGAAGTTTTTGGGTTTCCTTATAAATCAATGGGTGTTGAAGCCAACCTAG
This sequence comes from Pistacia vera, assembly GCF_008641045.1. Lineage (NCBI taxonomy): Eukaryota > Viridiplantae > Streptophyta > Magnoliopsida > Sapindales > Anacardiaceae > Pistacia > Pistacia vera. Next base: position 880,641 of record NW_022196690.1, on the reverse strand, counting down.
ACAAGGTTTAAGCTCTCTTTAACATGAAGAGCCTGGCTAGTATAAAGCAAGTTTAGAGTTCGACAGGGCAAGTAGCCGCACTAAACAGGTTCGTTTCTCAAGCTACAGATAGATGTTTGCCATTCTTTGAAACTCTAAAGGGCAATAGGGGTTTCAAATAGATAGAGGAGTGGAAGAATGCATTCCAGGATTTAAAGAGGCATTTCGGGCAGCCTCCTTTACTGTCAAAACCCATTTTAGGTGACCTTATTATTGTATTTATCAGTATCTAAGTCCGCAATGAACGTAGCTTTGGTACGCGAAGAAGGGGGAGTGCAGTGGCTAGTGTACTATGTGAGCAAGCGATTGCTCGATACCGAAACAAGGTATCTCGAGGTGGAAAAGCTTGCCTATGCACTCATCATAACAGCTCGAAAATTGCGGCCTTACATTTAGGCACACTCCATACATGTCTTGACGAATTTTCCACTAAGAAAGATAATGCAGAAACTTGAGGCATCGGGTAGATTAATTCAATAGACTATGGATATGAGCCAGCACGACATCAAGTAAATCCCAAAGACCGCAATTAAGGGAGAAGCTTTGGCTGATTTCATTTCAGAATTCTCTTATCAACTTTAGGGGGAAGTAAGCCCGTCAAAGGCGAGCACCTCAGAAGAAAACGAGTTAGTGAAACTCAAGCTTAACAATCTATGGTAGTGGACCTTGTACGTAGATGGGTCCTCGAATGAAAAGAGTGCGAGAGCCAGGCTCTTGTCTTGAAGGGAACCCAATCTGAGCTACAATCAGATTTGGGTTTGCCACGTTGAACAATGAGGCGGAGTATGAAGCTATGCTCATGGGGATCTTCCTTGCCAAAGATTTGGGGGCAGAGTCGATCAAGATTTATAGTGACTCCTAGCTCAAGGTCCACTAGATTTCTGGAGAATATCAGGCAACAGAGGATAGAATGGCATCCTATCTTCGACAGGTAAACTTTGGGCTTGAGTAGTTCAAGACTTTCATTGTTCTACAGATTCTGAGAGAGAAGAATTCAGTGGCTGAAGCTCTATCTTGCCTAGCTTTAGCGATAAGCAAAGAGGCAACTGATTCTATTCTTGTCAAATTTCTTCCAAGTCCCAGCATCTCACATCACACGAATTGATCTTAGTAACTGGACAGAAATATAGTTGGATGGATGCAATAACCGCATACCTGAGAGATGAGATAATGCCTAAAGGATAAAGTGAAGTTAAGACCCTTCGAGCAAAATCAGCTTGATATACGCTTATCAACGACAAGTTGTATAAGTGAGGCTACAACTTCCTACTATTGAGATGTGTTGATCATGAAAATGCGGAGTACATCTTAAAGGAAATCCATGAAGGTATTTGTGGGAATCATGTCGAGGGCAAATCCTTGGCATAGAAAGTACTCCACCAAGGATACTATTGGCCAACAATCTTTGATGATGCAGCAGACTTGCAGTAGACTTCGTACTCAAGTATGACAAATGTCAAACGTTTGTAGATATTCCACAAGCTCCACCCCAAGAATTGACAACTCTGACAAGTTTATGTCCATTTATGATATGAAGGATCAATCTGATAGGTCCTTTGCCTTAAGGAAAATAAGGTGTCAAGTTCGCAGTGGTCGCAATTGATTATTTCACCAAGTGGGTAGAATCCGAGCCTTTAGCTACCATCACTTGAACAAGTTGAAGGATTTCGTTTACAAGAACATCATCTGTAGATTTAGAATCCCCCATACCATCATAAACAACAATGGGAAGAAGTTTCATTGCGAAGATTTCTAATCATTCTATAAAGGCTTGGAATGAAGAAAAGCTTTTTCGCTATCTACTGACCCCAAGCCAATAGTCAAGTAGAAGCTATAAATAAAATAATCAAGCACACCATAAAAAAGAAGCTTGAATCTCTCAAAGGAAGATGGGTTGACGAACTGCCTAAGGCCTTATATTCTTATAGAACAACTGCCAAAAACTCGATAGGTGAAACCCCATTCTCACTTTCGTATGGATGTGAAGCAGTGGCCTCGGTGGAAGTGGGGATTAGTTCGTTTCAGAGAGAAGTTTTTGATGAAGAACCAAACGAAGATTTTCTCCGCCTAAGGCTAGATCTTATCGAAGAACATCTGTCCAAATCTCAACTAAGGCTTGCTTCCTATCATCAGTGAGCCAAAACGTACTTCAACTCCAAGGTCAAAAACCAAGACTTTAGAGTGGACAACTTGGTTTCCAGAAAGATCGTCCCAAGTACACAGATCGAACTCGAACTTGGGGGCACTTGGCCCAAGTGAGAAGGTCTTTTTAGGATCTCAGAAAAGCTTGCACCAGGAACTTTTCACCTGAAACACTTCAATGATAAAGCTGTACTACGAGTCTAGAATGTCGAGCATTTGTGAAGGTACTACCAATAAGCAGCTTGGGTTGTAATTATGTGTTATCTTCTTTTTCCTAATCAATGTAAGGTCTCTTACGGCCAAATCTCATTCATTAATAAAGAGGTATTACCCATAACCTTTGTTTTGTTCATTATTACTTATTTGTTGTTTCAAAATCGTGACCTAAGTGATCACATCCAAAAACTCGAAGTCAAGAGTTCAAAAAAAGGCAACTTAGTTCTATAAGCCACGCCAAAATTCAGCTCATCAAAGGAGAAATTCCCTAAATCAATGAAGTTAAAACTCAGGAAATGCTCGAGTAAAACATGTCGAAAGAAAATCAGTCATAAATCGATAACCAAAACTCGAGACGGACAACTAGTCCAAACTCGACGTTGTCGCACAAAATGTTTTCTTTTTGTTTGAAAAGTTCCTAAAAAAGCGAGCCACGCATAACTTGGAACTATTTTGTTCCTAAGGAAGCAGGCTACGCATAACTTGGAGCAAATTCAAATTCTTTATAATAAGTTCGATCAAAACAATTAAAATGACTCTACAAAATGAAAATGTTGCTCGACAAATATGGGCAAAATAAATTTTCCATTGATTGTAATAGTTTAGTTACAACCTAAACTATATATATATATATATAAAGACAAAAAGTCTAAACAATAGGGGCGGTAGCATCATTGGCAGCAAGAGTCTGAGTAGCATCCTTAGGAGCAAGAGCCAAGACATCTTTTGGAGGATCGGCCGAGGGAAGGTCAACAACAACAGTTGAGAGTGAGGCCAGAGGAGTCAAGTCTTCAATCTCGTGTTTGACCTTGGCTTCCTCCTCCTCTTCCTTAATCTCTTCCTGGTCCTCGCTGTCGAACTCAGAGTTGTCTAAATAAACATACTTTATGCCCTGTGCCTTAGTTTTCATCATATCGATCTCCTTCTGGTAGGCCTTAAGAAGGAAGGAGAAGTCGAACATGGGATGAGCTTCCCACATCCTCTGAACAAGGAAGATCTAGGTGTCCCAAGCATGACTTTTGATTGTCAATCTCATCTCCTTAGCATCGATTTTGAGCCAAACAACCTCTGACTCAGCCTCTTTGCAATCTTCCATCTCTGTGGAGAGATCGCCCGAAGCCTTTTCATAGTTGGCCTTCCAATCTGAGGCAGTCTTTTGAGCCATGGTGAGCTCAGAATTGAACTTGTTGTTGGCACCTCGCTGCTTTGCCAGACTCTTCTCGGTCTCGGCCAATTTCCCCTTAGCTTTTGCTTAAGTGGCCTCGCTCACCTAGATTTTGTCAAGAAACTATCTTTTCTTGACCTCGAAGGCCTCAACCTCTTTATTCAATCGCTCAAGCTTGGCCTACAGTGAGTCCTTCTCTTTCTCTGCCACGTTGGCCCTAACCAAGGCATCGTCTTTCAATTTCTCTGCTTCTTGCCACCCCACATGGGTACCCTCCAATATGGGATAATCTCATCTAGGAAGAGCTTGGTTGCCACACAAGCCTGAAAAGGAAGAAGCAATCAGCAAGAAATAAAAAGGAAAAAGCCTTTGAGAAAGAAACAAAGGTGAACTATATATTCCTTGGTTACGTAGCCGTAGGCATAAGCAAGCTACTTGTGAGGAGGGACATCTCGGAGCATCTCATTGGTCCGCAGTGAGATGGTAGCTGAGGCTCCAACGCCTATGTGCTTTGGGAGCCCATCGATCAATGCATCGAGTGCGGCCTGAGCCACCTTGTCCACGTTCCTTTTGCCTCTTCGTAGAGGCAAGCTTGACCTGTTTCCCATGGGAATGAAAATTTCACCCATGGGAATGGACTTCTTTTGGTTGAGCCCTTAGCTACAACATCCTTTGGGCCACCAACTTGCCCGATAGTCTTCTTACTTGAGCCTTCATGTTGCTTGGTGATTTTTTGCTTTCCCAAGCCCTCTATTGCTCGGTTCACCCTTTTTACCTAAGCCTTCCTATTGCTTAGGCATCTTCTTCTTGCCTGAGCCATCTTGTTGCTTAGACATTTTCTTCTTCCTTAAGCCTCTACCTTGCTAGGAGGTTTTCTTCGTCGAGCCTTTTGAGGGCTCGAGGGCACCTTTCTCTTTGACTGCCTTGGAGGCAGTTGCGGATTTCTTGGTACTTGGGCCTTCCTCAAGTTCATTGTTGCTATGCTTGAGGACCAGGTGCAAGGTACCTTACCCGGTAGTGTCTACAAGCTGCTTCTTCGCCGGAATAATCAATAACATCTTGGTAGCCCCACAATTTGATGTTTTCTTCTTCTAGTAATGCTACCCTTACACCATGTTTTTACACAATTCTTTTACTTCATGATGTGGCAATTGACGTGGCATTTCTACCTTATTTGACATGTCAACAAGTTTCCACATCACTTCCCCAAATGCTTTTTTTTTTTTTTTTTATAATTTTAGTAACCCTAATTTTTCCCCAAATTCAAATCTCCTCCCAAAATTCATTTGCCCTAAATTTGCAAACCAAACCCTAACCCTAACCCTAACCCTAACCCACTTAGCAAAATCCAGTTAGCCCCTACCACCTAAAACCTCGCCGTCGCAACTTTGCTAGAGTCACTGCTGTCGTCGCAACTTCGCTAGAGTCGTTGTTGCCATCGTAACTTGCAACTTCGCTAGAGTTGCTGTTATTGTCGCAACTTTTCCAAAGTTGTTGTCGCAACCGTACACCAAGACAACACCTTATTGTAAAATTCTGCAAACAAGTTTGAATGACAATGTGGTTATTGGATGTCAGTTTTGGTTGCTAAAAATCCAAATTTGAAGTTGAATTGTGGTTATTGAAGTTCAGTTTTGAAGTTGTGTTGTGGTTATTGAAGGTTAGTTTTGGTTGTTGCAAATGCAATTTTAAAGTTGTGTTGTGGTTATTGAAGTTCAATTTTGGTTGCTGCAAATCCAATTTTTGTGTTACTAAAGTTGTTATTGGATTATTGAAGTTCAGTTTTGAAGTTGTGTTATGGTTATTGAAGTTCAGTTTTGGTTGCTGCAAATCCAATTTTTGTGTTACTAAAGTTGTGATTGGATTATTGAAGTTTAGATTTGGTTGCTGCAAATTTGTGTTGCTGATTTTTTTTTTGGTTACTAAAGTGATTTTGTTGTGTTGACTGTTATGCAATTATGGCTGACTCTATTTGACTTGTCTTTGAATTGTGGCCCTTGGATGGTTATATGGGACTTTAATTCTATTCTTGGATCCCATGAGAAGAAAGGTGGATGCCTCCCTCTTCAACTCGCTTACAGTGCTTTCAAACAAATGTCTGATTTTTGTAACTTGATTCATCTTCACACCATTGGAGCTCCCTATACATGGTCTAATGGTTGGAGAACCCGTGGTCATATTGAACTTCGGCTGGACAGACATTGCTGAAGTCATTTTTTGTTATTAAAAGATGTTGCTACAGAGAAGATTTAGCTAATGCAGAGAATGTTGCTACAGAGAAGTTAAGCTAATGCAGAACATATTTTTTTGTTTTAAGATGCTACATTACTGAAAACTGGAAAAGTTAGAAGATGTTTAGTTTGATTAGGAATGTTAGAATAAAAATGTAAATGAGAGTTAATTAGTCTTATAAAAGCCTACCTCTGTATCAGTTTTATTCAGTTAACGAAAATCAATTCTTGTTTTTCTCTTCATAAGTTTTTCTTTGTTTGTACCCCACGAAGCATAAGAGATAGCCACAAGAAGGTTAGAGACAACCATGATGGCCTGATATTTTTGTGGATATATTGACTGCTTGGGAATGGCATCATTTGGGAATGTTCTTCATCAATTTTGCCCAAGAAAATAGTTTTTGTTAATCTGTTGGTATTGTTGGTTTAGATTGCTACATTTTATGCAGAGTCCATGATTTTTGTGCAACTGGTGCAAATTGGTAGGTGTTGGAAATAAAGCCTAGGCATGTTGTAGTTTTTACACTGTGCAGATTGAGTAGGTGTGAGAGGTTGTAGTCTGTTTATGCAGTTTCCAAGAGTCTTGGACAATATGTGCAGGGTGGTGTGTGCTAGAATTGAAGTAGTGATCTAGACAGTGGTTTGTATGGAGCTGCAATGTGATTGCTGCATTTTCTGTAGTTTCTAGCTGGAGTCCTAAGTTTGGTTATCTTGTGTTTGTGTTGCTTTTATGTATAAGGATTGTATATCCTTGCTTGGTTTTGTTTCTTTTTGTGTAGTTTGGTCTCTTTTAATGTATTCCTTGTATTTTATTACAAGTTTCACTCTTTAGGGAAGATTACCCTAGTTTTAATGATTCAGTTGTAATTTATTCCCAGATTGCTTGTAATGAACCAAATTGAGGCCTTATGATAATGTATAAATTTCACATCGTTATTATCTGTATAAATGCATATATTATTATGCATGGATGGTAATGTAGAACAATGTTGTCTTCCACCTAGAAGGACCAAAAACAGACAGTTTTGGTCAATTAGTATATAACCTTTTTTTTGGGTAACTTGTAATTTTATACAAAGAATAAAGAATATCCTACAAGAGAAAGAAAAAAACGAAGTTGCTTGCCCCTACTCACAAGAGAGGGATGAAACAAACAATTGGAGATAAGGGAAAACTAGGATGCACAGCCATATAGACACCCAATCAAGCCCCAAGAGCAAAACAAAAACCAACCAGGGGCACCTAAGCACAACAGCCCTTAACAGGCCCCAATAGCAGCTAAAAGATCAGCAGCAAGCAAGCAAAAGGCCCTAGCAGCAGCAGTAACAAAAAGCCCCAGCAGCAGCAGTGAAAAATAACCCAAGAACAGCAGCAAAACAAAGCCCTAACAATGGTAGCCCCAACAACAGAAAAAGGAACACCACCAACAGCAAAAAGGCTCCAACAATAGCAGCAGATCAACCCAGGAACAGCAACACAAACCTCAGCAGTAGCAAACAAATGCCCCAGTAGCAACAGCCCCAATCGCAACGATAAAAGCACCCCATGAGCAGCAGCGAAACCCCAACAACAGCAACCTGCACAACACCACATCCGCACAACCAAACCCAAGACTAGCAAACCTTCCACTGCCAAAAAGAAACATTGCCTCACAACAAACCCATAGAATCACCCAAAGTGCCCAGCTCCAGTAGAAAAAATGACAATAGACCATCACTAGATGTACGCTAGGTGCCAACCCCACAAATGTTCAAATTTATTCCCAATTCACAAACCAAAGCTTCCTAAATTGTCAAACAAGCAACTTCATCACAACTGACAATAGAAGTCCAAATCATAATAAGTAAAAACTTTAGTTGCATCTTTCTAACATGCTACGATAAATTTGTGTGAGAAAATATATCACATTGGGCAATATAATATATCTTTCCCCTTACATGAATGTTGCAAATATTACATAATCATCAGATTCCAAAAGTATGTATATATATTTAACTGAAAAATGATATAAGCAAAATACTAGAACGTATATATATTTAACCAAAAAATGATACAAGCAAAATACTCCTATTGGGTCCAAAAATGGGGGAAGGATTAAAATAAAGCAACCCACATACTCCATAGGATCAAGGACAGCAGCCACACAACCCACACCCCAAGCAGCAGCCACGAAATCCACACCACAAGCAGTAGCCACACAACCAACACCCCCAACCGATTTTGGATGGCCGCTGGATTCCATGGGAACAAGCTTTGATAAGAGATTGAGCTGGGTTTTCAAAATTGACAGGATTTTTTGGGAGAAATTTTGGGGTTTCTTTGTTTTGGGAGATATGAAATTGATTTAGGGAAATTAATGTTTGAAATTTTGGGTTTTTTGCAGTTTTTTTTTTTTTTTAAATTTGGAGGGAAGTGACGTGGCATCCTGATGATGTGACAGCTGAGGTGGCATATGCCACGTCATGAAGTAAAAAAAATAACGGTGTAAAGGTAGCATTACTGTTTCTTCTTCAAGCCCTTGGGTTTTTCGACCCATATGTCTGCAAGGAAGAAACAAACTATTAGTGACCTAGCAAGATAAAATTATCGATAGCGAGCTATTCGACACTTACATTTTTTAAAGATGGGGCAAAATTTAGCCGCGTCAATGCAGAAGCTATACACCTTCAATCGAGAAAGCGTGATAAGCTGGGTAACATCGCATTCACTGTTAAGGAAATCGCTGAAACTCTATAGCTGCTCTAAGCTCGCTTTAGAAAGGAAGTTCTACTCGACATTTACTGTAAAACAAAAAGAATGTAAAATTAGTTTGCTTGCCGAACTAGGAAACATTCTTTCGTCACACAAAGGTCAAAATCTTACTAGCTTCTGATGCAAAAGTACCAATCTCCCTGGACTTATAGGAAAAACACAATAAGTCCCAGTGCGAAATCTTCTTTGGGACTTCGGCAAAACCATTAAAATGTACTTTCCTTGCTTTTAAAAGGTAGTACGTTTGGTCCTGATTTTTCTTTAATCTATCCAAGTGGATGAGCTCCTTTACAGATAGCTCACCCAGGTCAGCTACCTTGTACACTATGTACATATCTCTATTATTATGTATGAGTTCCTCGTCAGTTGAAGGGAAGTAATGTCAAACTTATTTAAGACATTGGCAATGAAAAAATGAGAGGGAACAGAGATCCCACACCTCAAGAGGGTATCTGAAATCATCACCCAACCTTCGGGGGGATTTTTCCAAGAGAAGTTTCTCGAAGCCCTCAAAGGAAGTTGAGGCACATAAACATTTGTTATGCCCTCAATATCCTCGACCCTAATCCAGGAACTTGGTTCTTTTCGGGGCCTATGAATTGGAGACTTCCTCAACCGAGGGGTCTCTACGGAAGCATGATCAGAGGAGCCCGCAACATCAGGGTTCGAGCTTCGTGCGACGAAGTCCTTAGAAACCTCTAGGACTACTTCCCTAGAAACAACAGAGGTCATTGAAGAATCAAACATTGGTCTATGCTGTGGCTGCTAGACGAAGACATGGTAGAAGCTTGCCTTTGGATACCTAAAATAGAAGCGACCAAGTATTAGAGTTAGCAAATTCGACGACTTATCCACACTTTGCTTTCAGTTTAAGCACCCAAGGTTGCTTGCATTGTTCGACAGATATAAGCGACCTACCAGGATTCCGGCGGCCACCTCCTTAAACCATTCTAAAACCCAAAATTGATGAAAAAACTCAAAACCCCTAGAAAATGCTAATGTGGCCATGCCAATGGCCACCCTCAACTACAAAAAGCATTTAAAATGAGTAAGAGGGAAGAAAGGAGCCTTATTAGAGTGTAAAAGTGGTGGGAGTTCACCAAAAAATCGTCGTGAAAACAAGAGAACAATGACGGAGCAAAAGTAGCAAGACAAAGTTCTGAAAATATTACAAGTGTGTGTTCTAACAAAGAATGCCCGCTTTTATAGTGGTGAGCATGGGAGACGAAGAGTCAGGATTCGATCGTAACCATCAATCTACAACAAATCTCAACCCTCCATTCATTGAGTAATCCTAATCGTTCGACGTGGCCACTTGTCGATCATCCGCGAGAGACGATCAATCGTCAGAATGCTACAATCATAACCATCGTTGCACGTTGCCTCGACTTCGCGCATGGACTAATGTAGTCACCCACGTGCGACAAAAAGTAACTGCAAAAGCCGACTGCATTTAATACGACATGATTATGTGGAAATTACTCGTATGCACCTCGTTTCAAATTCCAAGTTTATCATGAATGTCACATCAGAAAAAAGGCCAAGTCTTGGTCACGTCGACTGAGATCAAGCTTGATTCAGGAAGCTCGACAAAATCTGCATTCAACACACAACCTACGAAGTCCGAGCTTGACATCAAATCGAGCAATTAGTCTTCGAAGCTTGAAACAGGCACTGAACACTAGGGGCAGATGTTATGTGTGATTTTTCCATCAAGGTCGGAGAAGTCAAAGTTTTGCGAGGTTATAGTCCGACCTAAAACTAGTTCGGCTCAAACGATTGTCCAACCCAGCATACGCTCATCGAGATGTAGCTCGACTGAGCGTAAGCTAGTCACGACCAATCTTGACAGTTGTTCAAGCAGATCACAGATAAACTAAGATCCCGGATGTTTCAGAAGGGATCAGATCAATAGCAATAATGGTGCGATCTCAGTGCTCAATCGCAAGAATATCAGAGTTGCACTTCAATCTTATTTGTAATTCCTTTAATTTCGCTATTTTCTTTGCACAAAACTTGTACATAAACCCCTTCTGAAGGAAAAAGGGTTAGCAAATTATTCTAGGCACTATATGAATTCTTGTAAGCTCTCTAAGCAAATAAGAAAAATAATGGACGTAGGCTCAAGATCATAACTTGTCGAACCACTTTAAAAATCTTATGTGTCCTTTACATTATTGCATTTATATTCAATCAATTGCTGGTTATCATTAATCACGCACACACTCGTTCCGATTCCACCAAGGTCAATCGGATCACTCTAGTTGGTATAAATTTTGCATCAACAATTGTTGATTGAATTTTTTAAATTTAAAAATAAAATAAAAAGGGTGATGCTATTGGCACCCCACATTCTATCTTTCAAGACCCCACATCTAAGTTTACCCCATTAAAATGATTTAGCATATGTAAATGTTTTATAAATGCCACCTACTTCTAAAATTATTATTTTATTTGTATTTTCAATATTTTTTGTGCTTCTTGTTTTGAATGTAATATTGAGAGATGAAATTCATTAACATGTGTTTTTAGTTCCATGCATCAAACTAACTTATAAATTCATTAACTCATAAGTCTTTTTTATGTCTTATTTAGTAATTTTAATAAGACATATAATTTTAATTAGAAAATTAATAATAATTGGGGTCCAAAGTGATGAAATATGGAGGCCAATAGCTTATTCAAAAAAACAAAATAGCTTTTAACTGAATTATATATTATTTAGATGGAAATAAATACTTATTTTATGTAAAATGAAAAAATATATGTAAATTAATACAATACAATAATGTACCAGACACGCTATTATAAAGTATTATAAATACTATTCAATGTAATTAGAGGTGGCACTGGGGGCCGTGCCGGCACAACCCACAAATTTTTTGGCACGGCACGTAAATTTCGTGCCGTGACGTGGCCCATGGACCTTGCCATGGGCTTAGGATTTGACATGTGAGTCGGCACAGCATGGCCCACGAATTAAAAAATAAATAAAAAACAATAATGCTACAGACATCGAGATTCTACATCGAAATCTTACACCGACTTACGTGGCCCGTGACTCACAGTAGACACGTTTTACATTCAAAATTTTTTTTCTAGTGAACGGTCGTTCATCAACTATGGACGGCCGTTCACTTACATGGACTCCCGTACATATTATATGGACGGGAGTCCATGTACTATGGACGGGCATCCCCATTTAAAAGATGCCCGTTCATCAGTAAATGGAATAAAAAAATATAAACAAAATTAAGGACGACCGTCCCAAAAAAAGGACGGGCGTCCACATATAATGGACGCTCATCCATAATGTAAACATAAAAAAAAAAAAAAAAACTTTGGACGCCCGTCCATAACTTGTGGACGGGCGTCCGCAAATAGGTATAACTTTCTTGGCTTACTATAGAGCTTCTTTATTCTACCAGGAAACCAAAACTAGAACCACACCCTTGTTACCGTGGCTTCTAGTCTTTGCCGAAGAGCTAGTTCTCTCCTTTGTGTGGCTCGTAGGAGTCCTTGGTTTAAAATTTTATTATTTAAATATTGGACGGGCGTCCATTATATGTGGATGCCCGTCCTTTTTTTGGGACGACCGTCCCCAAGTTATGGACGACCGTCCCTTAATTTTGTTTATATTTTTTATTTCATTTACTGATGAACGGGCGTCCTTTAAATAGGGACACCCGTCCATAGTACATGGACTCCTGTCTATATAATATGGACGGGAGTCCATATAAGTGAACGGTGATGAATGGCCGTTCACTAGAAAAAAAATTTGAACGTGAAACGTGTCTGCTGTGAGTCACGAGCCATGTAAGTCGATGTAAGATTTCGGTGTAGAATCCCGGTGTCTGTAGCATTATTGAATAAAAAATTTTAAATTTTTTGAGAAAAGCCTACGCTGCATGTGAGCTGGCTCACGAAGGCATAGCACGGCATGACCCACCGGGCCATGGGCCATGCCTTGGGTTTTGAGTTTTGGTTGTTTGGCACAGCACAATACGGCCCATGGTACGGTGGGTTGTAAAAAATCTGGCGGCACGGCACGGGCCAGTACAACCTCTAAATGTAAAACAATGTATTACACCAAACATGCCTTTGTAAATACATTCTTGAAAGAATAATACTGTGCGTACTAACGGATTTTACTAACCAATGTACTAACCTTTGTTAAAATCACATATAGTACCCGTACTATGCGCATGGTACCCGTACTATGATTTGAGTTAGTACACCAGTTTGTAGAATCCATTAGTACCCATAGCATTACCCTTCTTGAAATATGGAAGAGATACTTCTTAATGATAGAAATCCCAATGGGCTTTCTTGAAGACTGAGTATGAAATAATCCTTGCCGTAATGATAGAAAAAGAAAAAGGAAAAAATCTTTTGTAATTATTAAAAGAAAAAGAAAAAAATCTTTTGTAATTATTAAAAGAAAAAGAATCCCATTTTAAGTTGTTGATAATCTGGGCAGTTTGTCAAGAAAACTTTTAGCTTTAATATTATTTAATCGAAAAGCGTCAGTACTTCAGCGATAAACTTTTATTTTTGCACCACTTAACAAAAGTTGCAGATAAGTAAGATGGAAAATGCTTTTTTCTTTTTTCATTATTTATTGTTTTATAAAGAAAAAGAAGAATCAAATAAAGCAAAAGCAAAAGCAAAAGATGAACAATTCTTTGACTAGGGGTGTTATCGAGCCGAGCCGAGCCGAGTTTTCGGCTTAACGAGCTCGGCTCGTGAGAGAAGATAAGTCAACGAGCCGAGTCCGAGCCGAGCCGAGCCATAAATTATACGGCTCAGCTCGGCTCGGGCATTGATATTCCATATTTCGAGCCGGCTCGCGAGCCGGCTTATCGAGCTGAGTTCGAGCCGGCTCGCGAGCCATCTCCAAATAAAATTTTTTTTTTTTATTCAATTTTTTTTTCAAAATTTCGGGCAGCAGTCTGCCTCTGAAATATTTTTTCAGTTCAATCCCATATGGATTTTATCTCCCAAAATGGATTATCATTATTTTCTAAAGTGTGTGTTTAATTAATTTATATATAATGTGAAACCATTAACTGCAATTTTTAATAATTATTTGTTACATGAATTAATGATCATAGGAGCTGCATGTATTTCATGTCACACAAATTAATTCTATACTGCTTCAGCCAGTAAGCTAAATTATTTTTCGACATCCTCAAACAGTCAAACTAAATTGTAAATGCTAATTTTCACTTTTCACAAATATCATTTAACATACTGTATGTACCACAAATTAAGTTAAGTGAACTAAATATTTTTGTTAGTTCACTTGACTTAATAAAGTTTTCACAAAAACAAAATGGGGGATTAGCATAACTATACATCAAGTGAATCCCCATCCATCAAAAATATATATTAATAGCAAAAAAATATTGGCGTTATGTCTATGTAGCCCCACTCCTACAAACAAATTAAGTGAAACATATTAAGTATAATTGTCATTTTATATAAACTGTAAAGATGAAAATGCAAACCTCAACACAAAAGTAATAAAATAGACCTGCAGAATCCCACTGTCATAGCCAATAACTTACGAGTGAATCAACCAATCTGCTGACTCCTATCACCTGATAGAATAGGAAGCTGAATCTCCAAGTGATCCTATCCTCCTCTTAAGATGAAAAAGAGATGAAAAAGAGATAAAAATAATTTATAGGTTGAATAAAGTTATTTTAAATATAGATAAAAAAAAAAAACATGTAAGCAATGGAACTTACTTTGCACCCTTTTTTCACTCCATTCAAAGTGCGACACCAGTCACATCCACATAACAACATCTCCACAGTAGCTGGTGACAAAGAAGCTCGGTAACTATCAATAACCTGCTCCCAGCACTGAATGCAGACTCTGAAGCAACCGTAGTGATCGGGATGGTAGTATCTCTCGAGCCATCATTGACAATACAGGAAACTTGGTTGAATTTGCCTTCCACCACTGTAAGGCATCGAATGAGTCATGATCCCCCACACACTTATGGCATCCCTCTCCAAATAACAGTCCAACTCAGACTGACTAGGCTCAACAGTTTCAACACGTCCAGAAAAGTGCTAAAATCATCCAGGTCTCGGCTCCCTCAACCACAGCCAACTCACCAATGGCTCCATGTCCATCCCCTTGTGATGTAGAAGCACGGGCGAAGTCATACCTTGGTTAGCTTGAAGGTACTCCCTGTATAATCACTACAATGTACCAGACCGTCACCATATTTGCCCGTCCTTCTGCTCAGAATACATCTAGGGAATGCCCACTGAATAACCTCATTTTCAACCGAGGATCCAATATAGCAGCCACAGACATCAACATATTACATTCCCCCCAATTTTTATCAAACTTCAGTTTCATTTTTCCAACATGACTCTAATAAAATCATCTTCAGATTCACTTTTACTATCTAACATACATTCACTGACACACCTCCTTCAAGAATAAATTAGACGTCGGATAATCACTTCTGAAATGAGTTTGGTTGAACCACAGAATACTTTCAAAACTTCACAAACTTTCTCCACTTTTCCCAATCCTCGTCACTCGGATTATTATGATAATTGATATCCCTCTTTTCACTCTTGGAAAAACCTTTTTGAACTTAATTGCTGTCGCCAACATTATAGGTAGAATTCACACTTGTTTTACAATGAAGAAAAGTTTCCGATACGGCAATTTAAGTTGTTGAACAATCTCAGAAAATACCTTGGGTCTGCTTTCGGAACTGTTGATATACAACTCACTCTCATAGATGTCGTCAATGATGTGCCTAATTTGATGAAGTCCATCTGAACAATTAGGTTCAAGATGTGTGCGCAACATCTCACATGAAAACGTTTACCTCACAAAGGAGTTTCCCCGAAACTTCAAAATTTTCCTTCAAAACCTTAATCGCAAATCATTACTTAAAGCATTATCTACAGAAATAGTATATACTTATTTTCAATTCCCCATCCATTAGGCACTTGAAAATGCCATCCGCAATCGCAATACCAGTCCGGGGAGGAGGTAGAAGAACAAAGTTGAGGATATGCCTATTCAGCCTCCAACTACTATCTATCCAATGCTCGATCAACACCATATACTCCATCTTTTGATTCCTGAATTCCATAAGTCTGTAGTCAAACTGATTTTTTCACAGTCTTCAACAAGTCTTAATTTGGCCTTCTCACTTTCATATACCTTCATACTATCTTTTTTACAAGTGTGGCGGGAAACCGAAGTCATCAGGAATCCCATACTTCATATATGTTCAAGCCTCTTCCTCCACAACTGTAAATGGATGCTCATGCATAAGCACCAATGGGCGATCAATTCCCTCATTTTCGACAGTCAAACTTCCCACTTAAAGCTGGCAAAATAGTAGTTGGAACCTTATTCCGACAGTCGGAAACTAATATGATGTTGCCTCATGGAAGCTTTTCTTCTTAAACACCGGGTAAAAGTCTATTGAACTGGGTGGTGCTTCCGGTTGCATTAATAATCAACTTGACTTTGCAATGGATACACTCAGCCTTTTTGGTGCCATTAGGGAGTACCACCTCTTAAACTCCGACCATGCCACTGAAGTCTTTGCTCTTTTTTGCTTTCGAATCGGATTTTGATTTTGATTTTCATTATCTAGGCTATTAATACTGGGGTGTATCGGTAATTGTATCTTGTATTGCAGGGGTACTTAAGGAATTACCCTCCATTTAGAAAACTATAATAAAAAAATAAAAAAAATCAACAATTTAATGCAAAACCAATATGAAAAATTGTCAAACTATTACATTGCACACACATCAAACCAATACATTAACATGCACACCAATATTAATTTCACCAATACATCCCAACATTCATTCACTTTAATTAGAGACATTGGTTTTGTATCATGTTTGATTAAGTTTCACAACTTTTTATTATTTTTGGATTGGATTGGTACATACCACATAGGCCTCCCAGTATCACAATGGTAATGGATTCACTTTGCATTTAACATCTGTTTTAGGCTTGCATTTACTTCAAATTTTATTAATATTGGGGAATTTCACAATCCACAGTCCAATATCAATTCCTTAAAACAACCACCGTACAAGGGATTTGATGGCAACTATTTAACCATATGAAGATGCAACATATTAACTCCAAATAAAATAAAAACAAAATATATTTGCACTAAATCTCTTGCTCTATAATTGAATAATGGTATTTGATGGCAATATTTTTTGAATTATACAGTTACATGGTGCAAATATAAACTTAATTTATGTAAATAAATTGGAAGGGTACATAAATTGAAATTGAGCTTAATTTATTGCTTTGAAATTGAGCTTAAATTGGAAGGGTACATAAATGAAATTGAGCTTAATTTATTGCTTGAAATTGAAGTTGAGCTAATTTATGTAAACCTCTTCAGTATGTTTTGAAATTCATGTTCCATTGCTTTTTTTTTTTTTTTTTTGTCTATTGCAATCAATTTGAGCCAGATTAGTACTCATCAACACCAAACATGGTTTTAAAAGTTCTTAGAAAAAATTGACATTTAATGTATTTATTGTGACTAATAAAACACTAATGAAAGACTTGTAAAATAAAATCTACAATAACAACACACAAATGAGATAAATAAATATAAAAAATTATCAAAATGGTGGAGAAAGTAGAAAGCAGAGACTAAGAGGATAATGGCAAGAAAGTTCTTGGACAGTTCCCAATTTGTTCAACACAACGTTTATTTGTTGTTCTTGGACTACAACAGTTTTATCTCTATGCAAGAAGCTAAGTTTTCAATGCTACAGAAAGTAGAGCTAACATGTATATTTATTTGTTCTATGCAAAGTAAACAATAAATACATTCATGTATTTCTCCATATCATCTAAACCTTTCAGTATTGTTTGAAATTCATATTCCATTGAATTTTTTTTCTGTCTATTGCAATCAATTTGAGTCAGATTTGAGCATCAATGTAAACATGGGACCTTTAATGTACAGGGAACTTAGATGGATATTATACCGTTTACATTACTTGCCACAATTAAATGTTACTTGTAGCAAGGATGAAAATCTCATCTACTCCTATTTAAGGTGCTGCCGTACTGGCTTTCTTGCTTTACCCCACACCAACACATCCCACAACCACAAGTCAGCCACAATTTAAATCCGTAGCCCCACACAGATGCAGGACCACATTCCCACAAGCCACAACAAGCCACTAACACATTTAAAACTACCTGTCGGCCAGCCCCACCACAAATGCAAAAACGCCATAACACATGCCTAAAACTACAATAATTCAATAACAACAAGTCAACCATTAACAAACTGCAATTGAAATTTTTTCCCAAGCCAACCACAATCACAATTCACAAACCATTTGAATGACACTAAAGCAATTTAAATAAACAGTCAAACAGACCCATACTCGGCACTACTCTTCACATATACACAAGCATTAACCTTGTATGGGTTTCACAACAACACCACCATGGCACTACTCTTCCTGAATTCTTTCACTGGAAAAAGCCCCCTGTTACAAACGAACAAATCACGAAAAACAAGTTAAAATTTGACAAAAATTGAAGAAACCCCAAACAAACAATGACGAACCAGGACTGATGACGAACCGACGATATCCAGCCAGGACTGACGACGAACCGACTATATCCAGCCAGGACTGACGACGAACCGACGATATCCAGCCAAGACTAACGACGAACCGACGAAATCCAGTTAAGATCTGACGAAAATCCAACGAAGACGATGAAGATCCAACGGCAGCAGAAGGTCCGTCGAAGATGAACAATATCCGGCGAAGCTAAGGGAAGATGAACAAGATCTGGCCGGAAATCAACACTTTGGGAGGATTTGATTCAAATTTGACGGCAAGGGTTCGAGTGTGAATGATTTTTTGCGATTTGGGGATTTTAATAATGGGGGCTAGTTTGTTATTTTTCAAAACTTGTTTGCATTATTTTGTTAAGTCCCAATGTTTTAGAAACTCTCAAAAACCCTCCCGCCTTTTCGAGCCAGGCACGGCTCGCGAGCCGGACGAGCCGAGCCTTGTATGGCTCGAACTCGGCTCGTTTTGTCTCACGAGCCGAGTCGAGCAGGCTCTTTAACATATGAACTGAGCCGTTAACGAGCCAGACTCGAGCCGATCCGAGCCGGCTCGCGAGCGGCTCGGTTCGTTGACCAGGCAAAGACTTTGACCATCTCACAATTCACATCTTCAATTTTCAAATACTTACAGATTTTCAGAGTATCACAACATATTCTTACTGGATAATAAAACTCTGAGACACTTTTTTCACTTTCAAACCATTTTTTTTTTTTAAAAAAAAAAACTTTAAGCATCCTTTAAAAAAAAAAATAAAAAAACTTGAAAATAAAATATTATGAAGATACGTTAATATAAAGGGTAATGTTATGGGTACTAATAGATTCTACAAACTGGTGTACTAACCTAAATCATAGTACGGGTACCATGCGCATAGTACCGGTACTATGTGTGATTTTAACAAAGGTTAGTAAAATTCGTTAGTACGTACAGTATTATTCTAATATAAATATAAACAATTAGATTATAATATTTTGTATATTTCATTAATTACTGATAAATATATATATTTTTTGTCTTTTTGGGTTAACTCACCACTTGTGTTGTCTAATATATCAATATACAATCATGTTATGTATACAAACCACTCCCTATAAATTTATGGAACAATTATGGGCGGAGCCAATAACTAATAAGTGGCGAGTGAGGGCCGATCACCTTACTCAAAAAAAATTCTGTGATTATGCGTAATTTTCTATTTTGACTAGACTGTACTTATGTTTATATGTACTTTCAGATATTCCACTCACATACTTTTTTCAAGTGTATATTAAATTATTTACAATCCCATTAGTTTTGAATATTAAATTACTTTATTTGCCCCCTCTAATATTAATTTTTGGGCTTGACCCTGGTAACAACCCTACATGTTTGACGAGTAATCCTCTTTAATTTGTTTAATTTATCTATAATCTGAAGTCATCTTATCATTTTAAAATATATCACTTTGTATGAAATAATTTTTTATAAAAAAATTTACACTTAAAAGTATTATTCCTCAACATATCGTCACCAAATGATTAACATATGAATCTCGCCCCCTAAAATTAAAACAAAGATGAAAGATGGCAAAGAAGCATCTCACAGTGCCTTCTCATATTCAATACAATTACTTTATGAAATGTTTACAAATTCATCATCTGTGGAACCAATGTTTGATTTGCACATAATTTATAGAAAGGGAATATGAGATACTCATTTTCAGCGAAGCATAGGCTTTCAAAGTCCTTAACAAATGAAAACTCAACCGACAGTGGGATATTTAGCTCTAAACAAACTAAATCAATGATTTTTGCAGTTGTAGCACCATATGACATTTTGTTGGATGACACAGCTATAGCAAACCTATTTTTTATGTCACAGAAACCTGTTGATCCACCCACGCCCGAGTGCGCATAACCAATAAGCAATCCATCCTCTGCTTTATTCCTTTTAAATCCCAGTCCAAATGTTCCATTTGGCAAGGCCAGATTCTCATAATCACCCATACCCAATAATACATCATGATTCTAGGGTTACTAAAAATCTTGCCACCAATATTTATGGGCCTAGTGTTATCATCACCACTAGGATCATTACTCTTGTTATTTGTATTGTCCTTTGAAGCAACAGCTTAGGGTGAGTGAGTATGGGTAATGGGTAGACTTAGAATCGATGGGTACCTGAACTACTAAATCCAGATATGAACGGGAACTGACTCTTACATGATAGGTTTTGGTTCTCAAATATAGGAATCGAGACTCCCCGTTTCCGATTCCGAATTTGAAAATGTGTATTTCTTTAAATTGATTTATTATAATAAAATTGGTCCTAGTTTCATAGATAAACATATTGCAAAAAGAAAATATTATATTGAAGTTGCATACCAGATATACTATTTTTTAATGAAGAAAGCTTGGGCCTTTCATTATCAGATAAATCATAATTAAGACGAATAGATTATTTGTCAGCCTTACAGGTTGAATTGGATGGCAGAGATGGTGTTTTAGAGTGTAAAATCTTGGAAATGTGCTAGAACTTCATGATAGGTAAAAAGGAGCCTACCTAGTACCTACTCTACTTATTAAATAGTTTAAATAATATTAGTATTATCAAAGGTGGGGTTTTTGTAATTTTCATAGGAAATATTTGTCATTTTTGTGAATAATAGGGAATATTCGTAATTTTCCCAGGTTCCTGAAATCGGAATCGGAATTTGTGTTTCAGGTTTTGGTTCCAAGCATTTAGAAATTGGAAACAGTTGGTTTCGATTCCAATTCTATAGGATTTGGACATATATCTAGACCTGCTCACCCCTAACAACAGTTATTGTATTGCTTTTCTTACCTTTTGGCTTTTTTGACACCTATGATGGAAATTTAGAGATGTGAGATTAACTACCCAGTGATGGCTTCGATAGAGAGAAATGTGGGCGTGGGAATTCGGATCACTCCCTTTGTTACTTGGGGCTACATAGTAGCGTGCAACTACACGGGCTAGCTGAACAATGTCCATTGGTAGCAGGTAAGATGGCAAAGTGAATGTTAAACATGTTAAAGAAAACCGGCAAGGTGGTGATGAGCTCGACAATTTGGTCAAGGTTCTAAGTAGTGGGTACCTCATGATGTAACCTCTGTTTGCATACCTTTTGAGATCATCTTCGTCTAGAGACATTCTTACCTTGTTGTGGTTCCTTCTAGGTTAATCAAGCTAATCTACAGTAATGTTTTAAACCATGAATCATCTAATTTATCAAAAAACTCAAGAATGAATTGCTTCTCATCTGTTGTTAATCATAAAACGAAAGATTTAAGTCCGATTGGAAATTTTGGAACCAATTATTCATCATACTAGTAACACTTTAAACATAAATAAAATCTCGAATTTTTTTTAAAGTGCTTTTGAACTAAATGTAGGATCCGTTTGAGATTGTTGTAGCTTTACACTTAATTTATTTTGACTCAACTGTAAAAAAATAATTAGCTTTGAGTTTTGACAACTTAACATAATTTAAAAATCATTTACAATTAAAAATAAATTAGGATTAAAATTATAAAAAGTAAAACAAAAAATTAAAAAAAAAATATTGGCTGGATTAGAGTCCAGCCAAGCCACTGCCACAGCGAAGCAAGCAATTAGTAAAGTCTAATCAGCTCGCATGTATGCACCAATGAATTAAAGCCCAAACTGGACCGGTGGTTCAATCGGTCAAACCAGGAACCAGCCTCCTCTTCGGTCCGGACACTCCCAAGAACTAGTTTTAGCCTTTGAACCCGAACTGAATCACGGTTGAACCGGTGGAATAATACTAATCTGCCGGTTCAATCGACCTAGTTGCTAAATTGGGTCAATTAAATCATTCCCTAAATTAAACAAACAAATCACACATTCGCACTCTCTATTGAGTTCAATTTCCAATTCTTTGCTCCCCACATCCTTCAATCTCCAATTCTGCATCTTCAATCTTCATTCTGCACTGTAAAGAAGATCGAACCCACCACCAGAGAGACCGTAGAGAAACTTCGTCGAATTCAATCTCCAATTCTTCGCTCTTCGCTGGTTGGTTTGCTGCTCTCCGTTGGTAATTGGTTTGCTACTATCCGTTGGTAATTAGTTTGCTGCTTTTCGCTGATGTAATTGTTGATAAAATTTTGTGTTCAAGATGATACAGGCAATAGAATTAGTTCTCTACTTGTGAATTTGAAGGTTTTATTTTCAAATGTGAAATTACTTATAAATGTTTATGGAAGACATTATTTATTCACCTACTTAAACTAATGGTTGGTAAGTAAGTGGGGAAATTTCTTGTATGAATAGTTCGTTCGTCCGTCCGGTAGAACGTGTTGTCGATTTTCATACAAAAAATAGCGGTATTCGACCTAGAGACTTGAGGAAAGGTATATTATTATATTTGCTTTAGCTGTCACTCTTATTCATCTTTGTTTTATTTCTCTCTCTTTAACTTACTTTTACATTTAAGAGCATTATGTGTTTACTGTTTAGTTGGTCATTTGCAGTTTGCTAACTAGTGATTTACCTGAAATATACTTTGTTATGTGTTGGGCTCCCGTTCTTGATGACCTATTTTTCGGAAAGATACTTCTTAAAATGGAAACATGGAAACTCTAGTAATTAGATGATATTGTGGACAGTTGGTCCACTTTACAGCTAAATATATCTTTAGATCGAGTCAAAGCAAATAGGAAAACTTACACAAACTTGAAAAATGTAGGACCAAAACCACATTCCAGGCACCATTAATTCTATGTTACTACACATGAGAGCAGGGGAAAGAGGGAGGGCAGAGGTGCATGCATATGTGCAGTTGCTTGTATGCCTGGTATATTTTCTTTAACTCATTTTAGAGTGTGGTTACCCATTTTAAGAGCAGCGAAATTATTACCAAGTAGATTAAAACATTTCCAATTTAAACACATCAAACACTAGTGCGGAAAATAAATAACACAGTCATATACATGGTTCGGCTAAATCCACTTTTAACCTGCATCTATGGGACCTTGTCCAAATTAAAGGAATCTACTAAGTTAAAAACATATTACAAGACAATGTTCAAAGTTGATCTAAGATACAGTAAAAATAACTCTCTGTTCAACTTTACACTTAGCACCACACTCTAAATCCTTAACATGTAGCAACTCCTTGGATATTTTTCACACCGGGAACACACCCCTGAATAGCTTGTGAACCACCAAGCTTCAAGCACCGACGTCACGCACCAACATCAACAAAGGAACCACGTTCCAAGAGTCATCAAGACAATGCTTGATATGGTGAGGTTTTGGCACAAAAATGGAAATGAACCTTTCAACCTTAAGAGAAGAAATACTCTAAGAAATTTCAAAGTACAATGAAATAAAATATCAAAAGGCTAGATTCATACATGCAAGAAAGGGTATTATATAATGTAGGGTTTCTTGTTCAACATTATAGTGCCAAGTAAGCCAATAAGGGGTTGACTCATGTTTGTCCAAATAAGGAAAATATTCTTTCTTTTGGTTTGGACCACAAAACAAATGGAGAAAAAGAAAATTTATTCCCTAAGACCACTTAAGGATACAATGACACATGTAAAAAGGTCTTAAAATGTGATAGACAAAGATAAACAATATTTTTTTTCACTTTATCAGACATGCAACCGGTGCTAGTTTGCAAAAGTCTGAAGCGAGAGTGTAAACACATACTGTTGTGCACACCCACTCTAAACAAAACAAGCCAAGACACAAGTTTGGCAACCAGTGTGCATGCAGAACTGATATGCACACACACAACAAAAAAAATAAGTCAAATCATAAGATTGGCAACAAATGTATACACATAACTGTTGTGTACACACACAACTTATAAGTTTGACAAATATGAGTTTTTCACAATAGAAAATTAATTTTGATATTTGGAACTTCACACAACAGAAAATTGATTTTGATAATTGGAACTTCACACAACAGAAAATTGATTTTGATAGTTGGAACTTCATTACTACGTATCAAGATTGATGATTGATACTAATGATTTTCAAAACAAAATGTTGTGATTAAGGTTTATATATTGAGAATTTTAAGATGGCATAAAATAAATTCATGGATATATTTATCATTTCAAGGCCATAATATTCTTTTTGTAAAGTTTTAGATTCTGTTTCCTTTCTCTGCAACTATTATTATTATTATTATTATTACTTTCTTTTTTCTTTTTCTTTCATGGTGCAACCAATAAACTAAATTCATGGATCATCTACTTAATTGAGTACTATTTAGACATCCCACATCGCTTGGGAATGAGGGGCCTGAGCTGGTTATATACCAGGGGAACCCCCCAGTAGTCAAGATGCTTTTTGGGCTTGAGCAATGATTCTTGGGCTTGAAAACAAAACCGTGAGGGGTTGGGCTTCAGATTCGGACCACCCAGACTGCCAAAGCAGACAATATCTTGACTATGTTAAGCCGATAGTGAGCCTGGGTGTTACAATTGGTATTAGAGTCAATCCCAATCGGAAGTGTGCAGATAGTCAAGAGATCTCACCTGGTGTTTGGTTAAAAACAACTTCAATTCCTCCGCAAGTGCACAAGTGAGAGTCGATCCCAGAGAGAGTTGAGCTATCAATTAACCTAATACTGTGTAAAAACAACTAAAATAATAAAATCAAGTGAGATAATAAAAATATCTAACAATTCAATAAAATCTAAATTAACTAAAATTCAAATAAGAAAAAAAAATACTAAAATAACAACTAAGGTAAAAATGATATTTAAACAAGTGATCAACAATGAGATATGGTCTAACGTATCCAATTTCACCATAATTATCCTACTTTATGTTATTAATCTAACGAATGTTTATCGATCCAAATCTTAGGGTCAATACTTACCAAGGTAAGGTCGTGCCGTGGCCAATTGGATCAACCTAGTGTTTTCATAATCCAAACTAGCTAGTGACACGTAGCCTAGTCTAAATCACAAAAACCCATTATGCATTAAAGTACCAAAACAAACACAAACCAACTCACATTTGTCGAGGGCATCACATAGACATAAATCAATCATTCATCAGAGCAATTTGAGATTAGCTAATGGCGTGTAGCCTATCCCCCAAGTCATATAGTCAATCAATCAACTATTAAACATGATTTGACATCAACAATGATCAAAGATCAAGAGATATTCAAGATTAGCTAGTGGCGTGTAGCCTAACCTTGACTCATACAACCATTCAACCATAAATCAAAGGTAATCATGCAATAATAATGATCAATCAACTGACTAAACATAAATGAACAAAACTAAGATGTCATTAGATCAATTGAACATTCGATTAAAAAATAAACACAAAGTAGTCTAATTAGATTACATTGGATATACTAGGAAAGAGTTTATCTACTCATAAATACAATAAAACAAACCTTGATCTTACACTTACACATTTGGATGCAAAATCCACTCAAGATGATCAAGGTATAGCCTTATACAATCAATCACTCTCTTCCAAGCCTCCAAAGTTGAAAAAGAGTTCTCTAAAACCTAATATATCTAAAAATCATAGTAAAGTTGCCTTTATATAGTTTTTAGGCAAAATGGCATAATTGTAAATAATGGTCGCCAAAATTAGGGTTGAAAATGCAGAGTTTTTCCAAATATTGCGATTTGCACCGTGGCTCAGATGAATTGCGTTGCGGCTCACTTAAATTGCGCTACGGCTCACTTTAATTGCGTTGTGGCATGGTTGCAGGTGATTTTTCCTTCGACAAAAACCCTATCATGCTGCAACGCAATTTGGATTTCATCGACTTTATGCCGTGGTGCAGAAAAGTGTGCTGTAGCTCAAAATCAGTTTTGTCATCATCACGCCACGACTCAAAAAAGTGCGTTGCGGCTCAAATGCAGAATTTCACTCTTTTTCCGCTCGCTTTGATTTATCCACACTTAACGGGTCTAGGATATCCAAACACCAACACAAGCATGAATAATCCATCTTTTTGCACTTGAATACCTGAAAACACAACAAAACTCGTGATTCTGAGAGATAACAAAACAAGAAAACTCATCCTAAATAATGCGTTAAAACTTGAATTTCTTATAATTTCACCCCCAAATCATAAAATAAATCCGCATTTTCAACACTTAACACCTAGCCCAAGAGGAACTGTGTGGATAGTTAAGAGATCTCGCTTGGACCAAGAGGGATCGCAGTGAGGACGTTGGATCTGATGGCAAAGACGTAGATTCTGAGAGGAGGGGGGGGGGGGGGGGGATGTTGAGACTTCCCACATCGCTTGGGAAGAAAGGCCTAGGCTAGTTATATACGAGGGGAACCCCTATAGTCAGAAGTGTTTGGGCTTTAGCAAGAGTTCTTGGGCTTGAAAACAAAACCCTGAGGGGTTGGGCTCGGATTCGGACCACCTAGGATGCCAAAGCGAACAGTATCTTGACTGTGTTGGACCAATAGTGGGCCAGGGTGTTACAACTATGTATTTCATTTTTAAGGATATTGTGCTATTTAGGAAACATACATAACTGTTGTCAATTGAAGAAAGTGAGGTGGTATAATCACTCTAATCATTCTATTTAAGGAAACATACAATAGTGTTATTAATTTGAAGAAAGTGAGGTGGTAATAACACTCTAATCATTCTTCGTTTAAATTACAGCAATTCAAAAAACTCATTTCTATTATTTTAATTAACTTTTAAATATTTATAGCTTACTCTAATTATGAAGGTGGAGACTAATTTTGTTATGTTGTTGTGTGCCGTGTAGTAAGAGATAAAGAAAGAGAATGTCATCATCTGGGTCTAGGCAAAATCTTACATCTACGGGTGCTCGTCATAATCTTTTCGAGGAAGTAATGATGTAGTATGAGGCAAAGTTGTTGAGGACCTAGATAAAGATAAAAAAAAGATATTAAAAGTATTTAGTGGCAAGGTAACTATGTGGAGGCAACTTTCTTAAGACGGGGATTAGAAAAATTATGACTTATTACAACATGTGGAGTTTATTTTTATTTTAAACTATCTCAAGTTGGGACTAGAATTTTTTATGACTATATAAATGTTATTATATAGAGGATCACTATAGAGAGGTTTTACTGTATCTACCATCCGGGACAATTGACAATTGGAATGAAATGAAAAGACTTTTGGATAAATATTTCCTGCTTTTAGAGCTACTCTCATCTGGAAGGAGAATTGTGGTATCCGGGTAGTACAACGGGGAAAATTTGTATGAGGATTGAGAGCTGTTCATGAAACTTTGTGCTAGTTGCCCTCATTATCAAATAGGTGAGTAGCTCTTACTCCAACACTTCTACGAGGGATTGTGCCTATGGAAAGAAGTGATTGATGCAACAAGCAGTAGAGCATTCTTTGATAAAAAACCTTGAGGATGCAAGCAACTTGATTCCACTATGGTTGCGAATGCTCAACAGTTTGGCTCCTAATCCGATCCACCACCAGAGCAGGTTAGTGAAGTGGGTACTTCTACATATTGAGTAGCAGTTGAGCACTCTGACTATGCTTGTGCAACAAATGGCAACTAGACAAGTAAAAACATATGGAATTTGTTCTAACAATGGTATCCTACTAATATGTGCCCTATTCTTCAAGATCCTAATGTAGAGAAAGCAAATGCTTTGGAAGGATTTCAAGGACAACAAGACAAAGGTATGACCCCTTCTCCAACACATGTTACCTAAGATGGAGGGACACCCTAACATTAGCTATTCGGGAAACCACCAAGCTATTGCTCCTACTAATTCACCCATATTTCCCTATCCAAAAGCACAATAACCATCAAGTGCGGTGACAAAAAATGCTCCCCCCTAAGGCAGTCTCTAGAGAATAATAAATTCTTTAGCCCCCACACTCTCCAATTCCAAAGAGACTATCAAATCCACAGGCACGAGGACATTGTCAGGTAAGTGTGATAGAGCCAATCAATTTATTGTAAATTGTCTCTAATGTATCATGTTATATATATATAATAAAGGCAATATTTATATGATGTAATTTGTACCTTGTGTATGTTATAATATATGTCCTTAGGATGATATAGAACCATGACGGGAGAATCAAGCATTTTAAGTCTTAAATGTGAGATCCCTATGAGTACATATGATGACATTCAGAAATATCTATAGCCCTAGTATTATTCTAACTAGGGCACAGATAATATGGTAAGACTATCCAACGTTAAACGACCCTATTGAAAGCTAGTGACAGGTCTCACATGTCAAAGTTGTCAGGTGACAACTTGCTGCGATGCGTGGGTGCTTGTTGAATGCAAGTTAACTGGACCGATCGACGGAAGGATTTCATGCAGATGGTAAACTCGGTATCTACGAAACAAATTCTCTTATGGATGGCGGTGCATGTGATCTAAGACTTGAGATCACGGAATGTTATGTGTACATAGTGGTGTGGTTGACACTAGCCTAACGCACTCCTTTTTAGGGTTATCAGTACGGTGGTGATTGGCTACATTATGAAATATATCGTGGCTATGGTGGATGGACAAATAATTCATTACTCCTAATTACGGGAGAATTTACTCACTGTGCAGTTTGGTTATATGGCAACGACCATAAATCTGTGGCCATAATGGAATTGAGTTGTCACTCAAATCGATTTAATTTCGGTCGTTAGTTCAATAAACAAACACCATATACATCAATGATATGATTGAGGATGACACTATTTCTATACCTCATTTTGAGAGATCATGTATGATGAAAGAATTGGATTGCATGGTAACCATACCGTTGACAGGTATCGATTCTTCACTGATCTTTATTTGTTAGGTGGCCATCATGCCTTGCTAGAGACTAATCTTGGTCTGTGAATATAAGATGATTAATTGGTGGTTAATTGTGATATTGCTCACTGCCAACATGATAAAAGCCTACAGAGCACGCTTCCTAGGTTTCCAAAAGGCATAGTTAGGTCCCTCTAACATGAGTGGTCTATTGGTAGACTTACCTTCACTAAAGAGTTCATGGTAAAAACACATAGGCGTCGTCATAGGCAAAATTGATGTGGTCACACACAAGCACACAAGTTAGGGGTCACAAAGCAGATGTGGCAACACACAGAACAGATGTGCTCACAATGTCTGTAGCTAGCAAAACTTGTCACGCCCCCTCCCGAGTATCCCTATCCCACCGGATCCGGGCGCTCCAGGAGACTCAAGATCCCGAAAGGAAGGTGAATACTCTTTAAAAAAAAAATTCATAAAAAACAATTTGTCTATAGACGAAAGTGAAAAGTAGTGCGTTTGCAGGTTTAAGGTTTAGAAGGTGGAAATACACAATAATTATTCTAAAAACAGGAACTGAAATCCAGTTACAAAAGAAACATAGTATCAGAGTCACTAAAGTTGTAAAGATGCAAATCATCATGCGTCAAGGCCAACCTAGAGCGTAGAGTATGCTCCACACGAACCCGATCTACGATCCTGGGGGAGGAAACAAACAGTGAGCTGGGAAGCCCAGTGAGCGGATAATATAATTTATACGAAAATAATTTTAACTTTGAAAACATGTATGAATAATTGTATGCCACACACACTAGTGCACTTACATGATAAGGCAACAACAGTATAATATATAATATATATAGATATATATATATATATATAATATATATATTATTCTCGGATGCCATGAAATCACACACCACTATCATAAAATAATCAATTATCACCACCTACTAGCCCTTAGGGGCCAAGATATAACTATCTGAACCAGTCCCTAACTCAGACATGAAGTACACCACCCACAGTCTACCTCGGGGTGGCACCATCCGCAGTCTACCCTCGGGATGGTACGAACATCATTGGATAACCATACTCAACCACAGGCTACCCTCGGGGTGTCATGATATGGTATCAAATATAATCTCGCCCACAGTCTACCCTCGGGGCATCCAAAATCCCACACCGGCCAATAACCGTGGTGAATCCCGCCAGGGCTCGTCAGTCCGTCTTGTCTAGTAGGATATACCAATGGTTCAGTAGGACGGACACCTCAATGCGCGCATGAGGATAAATATCAAATACTAGCTGATGTCTAGAGGGGGACGGTTACGGTTTCCAATCCGGGAGTCAAACATAATAATCATGCATATATGACACAACATTCAAAAATCACATCCAGGGGTGAAATTGAAAATTTCAAAACATGTTTTAAAACTGACAGTTTAACCCAGATTAAAAATTACTTTCAACATCACATTACCATAGCATATGTCGACACTAATCGTAAGATATATACCAAAATCATCAAAACATTTAAAATAAAATCACAAGTTAACATGCAAGCATGGATTTAAGGATTTGGAAGAAGATTTGGTTTAATCCACTCACCAAATCAAGCTACAATTTCAATGGGGCATTCAAGACAAATATATGTGATCCAGTAATATTTCAAGTCATTTCAGAATCAATAACTATTTAAAACACAATATTCTTTCAACTCATTTAAATCTGCAATGTTTCTAGAATTGAGGTTACTGACTTGTAAAATTCATAACAATTCAGCCCTTAATCTAAACCTCCTGAAACTCTCCAGAATTAAACTAGACACATATAGGATTCACCAGAATTAAAATCACTCAATTTGGATAAGTATAAGTGCATTATTTCAGTTCTGAAAATGCATGCTCTACAGAAAACATGAAATTCTAGAATTTCATAGCGTTCAAAATTCATTAAAAAAAAATCCCATACTTCGAATTTTGGGGTGAAATCAATTTTCAACCAATCTCTAATAAGTCTAAAACAAAATATCTGAAATTTAGCTTCATTTACAAACCTGAAACATATATAAATTTTCCGAGTTTAGGCTGTTGAATTTCACAACATAACTTTTATAACCAAAAACATACTTTAACAACTCTTGGTTCTTTAGGATCAACATATATGCTCTACCCGTATAAAACTATTGCATTAAATCTCCAATTTCAGTTAACCACAATAGTCAGCCACCATATCCAACATACAACTCATATTTTCTTTCTATTCAACCATTATGTATATGCATAAAATGCACACATGCATGCCAAGTTAGCATTTCTAATTTGCCCATTTTATACTTTCTCCATTACTCTCAAATCAACAACTCCAAACTATCTCTATGGTACAAACAATATTCCAATAATCAACTTACACATAACTTTTAAATGCGTGAAACAATAAACATCAAGTACCATGCAACTGAAAAATGCAAACTTTAGAAAAGGATTCAATGCATTTTCCACTCACAAAAATTTCCAGATTTCATCAAGACATGGTGCTAGAATCGAAACTGGACATGCAGCACTTTAAAGTCAGCTCAGCCGACACATGCAAGCAGATTAACAAGATATCACACCAAAATTTGGATCAAACACTATAATAGAAATCAACACTTTACATGCAAACAGGAATTGAGTTTTTAAAACACTTTTGGTTAATCCAATCACACAAAAAAAATTAGCTCAACCCGAAATACCCAGCTGCCCCAAGCTCATCTCTCTTCACTCACTTTCTCTCTCATTTATCTTTTCTTTCCTTCCTCCTTGGCCGAACGTTCTCTCTCTTTTCCTTCTTTCTCTCTTCTTTCTCCCTTCTCTCTCTCCTTCCTCTTTCTTTTCTTTTCTCGGCTATCTCTCTTTTTCCACTCCACCATCTCATCTCAAATTAATCAAATTTCACAACCATCAATGGCAAACAATGTGCCAAAACCGTGGGCTAATTCTCTAAAGACCTTTAATCATCTTGCAATGGCCAATTATCATGCATACCTTAGTCTTTGATTCTTACATCTTGCACCCCAAAATCCTTTAAATAAAGTTGTTTTATCATGATCTCACCCTGGAGAATTATGCATGTACCCTTGCATGACACAATATTAAAAGGAACCCCATCTTAATCAATTTCAAAAGTTTAAAAGATTTTTCACACTTCCAATTTCACACAAGTACTCTTGCAAAACTACCTAATACCCACCATGCCTTATTTCTTACCAAAACATCTCAAAAGTTTCAATTCTTACATATTACCCCTGATTCACATAAATAAATTAAGTAAAACCCACAAAGAAATACGGAGTATTACAAAACTGTCAAAAATGCAAAAATAACTAAGATGCAAACAGACAAAAACAAAAGATTTAAGCACAAACAACAAGCAATGTCAATTAAAATAACTCTCACGTACATGCTATAGGTGGCGTGAGGCGGGTCAGGGCTAGGATTGCAGTCCTTGGACCCATACTCGACCCTTGGGGGTTAGCCCTCCGGCCCCATCCTAGAGATAAGGTGGCAGGGATCCCCAACCCTGCCTCGACTGAACATTGGGGAATAGCGGGCATTAATCCCGTGGGGATTTCCCTCGGCAGGGGATAATCTCAAAGAGGAATTTTCCTGAAGGCTTATATGAATTATTTTTAACTTTTTTTTTTTTTTTATAATGATTTGTATAATTCTTTAGTATAACCCTAACAGTAAAATAAAAACTCACTGAAATATATGAATAAACTTTTGATGTGAAAAAATGTATATTAGTTAATTTTTTAGTATATATTTTATTTTTGGGACTGACTTGTTTTTCTTTTGGTGTGTGTTTTTTTGAATATATTAACTAGACTCCTAGTCTTTTCCAAAAACTTTGACTAATGTAACATAAGTTCAAACTGTTACATTTACAATTTACATAAGCAAAAAGTTGCACCAATATGTAACATAAGTTCAACTGGGTTACATACATAATGGACTTCTGGTCTCTTCGTTCCATCTTGTGCAATTTATGACTAACAATAAAAATAAAAAAATCAGATTGACACATCATACATCATTGCATGAAGTCTTAGTGAACCATTGAATAAATAAAACAATGTTAATAAAGTTTATGACTAATTAATGATTAGAAAGACTGATAATAGAATTTGTGTAAAATAAAACAATGGTAATAAATAAATTAATAATTGATTGATTAGAAAGATAACAGAATTTGTGCAATTTGATATTTATTTTTCTAATACAAATTCCTCCTAAAATGTTATTAAAGTTTAGATAATTTACTTGAAAAAGGAACTCAATTACCTTAGTTTATGTAATAGTGCAATAAATTTACAAATTGCAAATCTTTAAGGGATTAATTAATTATTTAATAAAATTGTAATTAATTACTTAGGCTTCATTTGGCTCACATTTTGGAATACTATTATTAGTATTCCCAATAAAGTTAAACAGTAAAATTGCAAAAACTCACAATATTATTCAACTTTTTTTAAGCCCCCTAAATTTGTTAATTTAATTAAATACCCCTAAATATTTTTTTAGAAATTGCAAAAAAACCCCCAACAACCCATATTTACCAGATTTCGGCCACCATCGTCGGAAAATAGCCGGAATCTAGTATAATGGCATACTACCAGCTGAATCTGGCTGGTAGTGCACCGATAGGGCCTTTTCCGACTAAATCCACGATGGATCTGGCCGGAAAAGGCTAGATCTAAGGCCAAAGATCTAGCCGTTGATAGCCAAATCTTTGGCCGTAGCTAATCGTCAACGACGACCAACACATGGTCATCGTTGACCATCAACGACAGCCGTATCTTTGGCCATCGTTGACGAGCAAATACGGCCAGATCTGACTGTCAATTGCTAGATCTAGCTGTAGATCTGACCTTTTCCGGCCAGATCAATGGTGGATCTGGTCGGAAAAGGCCATATCGGCGTACGACCTGCAATATCAAGCCAGTCATACGCCGATACGGCAACTCTGGCCACTCTCCGGTGGTGGTGGCCGGCTATCCTTATTTATGAGTGGATTGGGGGTGTTTTGTTAATTTTGAATATTATATTTGGGGCTGTTTAGTAAATAAATAAATATAGGGGGTATTTATATTAATTTTTAAAATTCCACATCGTAATACCCACCCAATTTAACTTTTTTCAAAAAATTATTCTAAAAACTACCCAATAATGAACCAAACGGAGCCTTAATTACAATGTGATTAGATTATTAAGTAATTAAATTGTATTAAATTAATTGACTAAATTTTAAAATATTATATAGAATATCAAAATTAAATATCAAGATTGATATTTGATAACTCATAAATTATAGTCAATTATTTGATTTAATTACTTTTTTTAATGAAAAAGGTTTAAAGAAATATCAAAAACTATTAATGCAATTTATGAGTAATTAATTAAAATAAAAATCAAGATTGATACATCATACATCATTGCATCAAGTCTTGGTGAANCCCAGGATGATAAAGCGGACAATATCTTGACTGCGTTGGACCGACAGTGGGCCAGGGTGTTACAATTATGTACTCCGTTTTTTAAGGATATTGTGGTATTTAAGGAAACATACCATAACTGTTGTCAATTTTGAAGAAAGTGAGGTGGTAATAATCACTCTAATCATTCTATTTAAGGAAACATACAATAGTTGTTATTAATTTTGAAGAAAGTGAGGTGGTAATAATCACTCTAATCATTCTTCGTTTAAATTACAGCAATTCAAAAAACTCATTTCTATTATTTTAATTAACTTTTAAATTATTTATAGCTTACTCTAATTATGAAGGTGGAGACTAATTTTGTTATTGCTTGTTGTGTGCCAGGTAAGAGATAAAGAAAGAGAATGTCATCATCTGGGTCTAGGCAAAACTCTACATCTACGGGTGCTTCGTCATAATCTTTTCGAGGAAGTAATGATGTAGTATGAGGCAAAGTTGTTGAGGACCTAGATAAAGATAAAAAAAAGATATTAACATGTATTTACTGTGGCAAGGTAACTATGTGGAGGCAACTTTCTTAAGACGGGGATTAGAAAAATTATGACTTATTACAACAATGTGGAGTTTATTTTTATTTATAACTATCTCAAGTTGGGACTAGAATTTTTTATGACTATATAAATGTTATTCTTATATAGAGTATCACTATAGAGAGGTTTTACTGTATCTACCATCCGGGACAATTGACAATTGGAATGAAATGAAAAGACTTTTTTGGATAAATATTTTCCTGCTTTTAGAGCTACTCTCATCTGGAAGGAGATTTGTGGTATCCGGTAGTACAACGGGGAAAATTTGTATGAGTATTGAGAGCTGTTCATGAAACTTTGTGCTAGTTGCCCTCATTATCAAATAGGTGAGTAGCTCTTACTCCAACACTTCTACGAGGGATTGATGCCTATGGAAAGAAGTATGATTGATGCAACAAGCAGTAGAGCATTCTTTGATAAAACCCTTGAGAATGCAAGCAACTTGATTCCAACTATGGTTGCGAATGCTCAACAGTTTGGCTCCTAATCCGATCCACCACCAGAGCAGGTTAGTGAAGTGGGTACTTCTACAATATTGAGTAGCAGTTGAGCACTCTGACTATGCTTGTGCAACAAATGGCAACTAGACAAGTAAAAACATATGGAATTTGTTCTAACAATGGTCATCCTACTAATATGTGCCCTATTCTTCAAGATCCTAATGTAGAGAAAGCAAATGCTTTGGAAGGATTTCAAGGACAACAAAGACAAAGGTATTACCCCTTCTCCAACACTTGTTACCTAAGATGGAGGGACCACCCTAACTTTAGCTATTTGGGAAACCACCAAGCTATTGCTCCTACTAATTCACCCATATTTCCTTATCCAAAAGCACAATAACCTTATCAAGTGCGGTGACAAAAATGCTCCCCTACCTAAAGGCAAGTCTCTAGAAGAATTAATAAATTCTTTAGCCACTAACACTCTCAAATTCCAATAAGAGACTATCAAATTCCAACAAGACACGAGGACATTGTCAGAGTAAGTGTGATAGAGCCAATCAATTTATTGTAAATTGTCTCTAATGTATCATGTTTATATATATTAATAAAGGCAATATTTATATGATGTAATTTGTACCTTGTGTATGTTATAATATATGTCCTTAGGATGATATAGAACCATGACGGGAGAATCAAGCATTTTAAGTCTTAAATGTGAGATCCCTATGAGTACATATGATGACCATTCTAGAAATATCTATAGCCCTAGTATTATTCTAACCTAGGACACAGATAATATGGTAAGACTATCACAACGTTAAACGACCCTATTGAAAGCTAGTGACAGGTCTCACATGTCAAAGTTGTCAGGTGACAACTTGCTGCGATGCGTGGGTGCTTGTTGAATGCAAGTTAACTGGACCGATCGACGGAAGGATTTCATGCAGATGGTAAACTCGGTATCTACGAAACAAATTCTCTTATGGATGGCGGTGCATGTGATCCTAAGACTTGAGATCACTGGAATGTTATGTGTACATAGTGGTGTGGTTTGACACTAGCCTAACGCACTCCTTTTTAGGGTTATCAGTACGGTGGTGATTGGCTACATTATGAAATATATCGTGGCTATGGTGGATGGACAAATAATTCATTACTCCTAATTACGGGAGAATTTAACTCACTGTGCAGTTTGGTTATATGGCAACGACCATAAATCTGTGGCCATAATGGAATTGAGTTGTCACTCAAATCCGATTTAATTTCGGTCGTTAGTTCAATAACTAAACACCATATACATCAATGATATGATCTGAGGATGACACTATTTCTATACCTCAATTTTGATGAGATCATGTATGATGAAAGAATTGGATTGCATGGTAACCATACCGTTGACAGGTATCGATTCTTCACTGATCTTTATTTGTTAGGTGGCCATCATGCCTTGCTAGAGACTAATCTTGGTCTGTGAATAATAAGATGATTAATTGGTGGTTAATTGTGATATTGCTCACTGCCAACATGATAAAAAGCCTACAGAGCACGCTTCCTAGGTTTCCAAAAGGCATAGTTAGGTCCCTCTAACATGAGTGGTCTATTGGTAGACTTACCTTCACTAAAGAAGTTCATGGTAAAAACACAATAGGCGTCGTCATAGGCAAAATTGATGTGGTCACACACAAGCACACAAGTTAGGGGTCACAAAGCAGATGTGGCAACACACAGAACAGATGTGCTCACAATGTCTGTAGCTAGCAAAACTTGTCACGCCCCCTCCCGAGTATCCCTATCCCACCGGATCCGGGCGCTCCAGGAGACTCAAGATCCCGAAAGGAAGGTGAATACTCTTTAAAAAAAAACATTCATAAAAACAATTTCGTCTATAGACGAAAGTGAAAAGTAGTGCATTTGCATGTTTAAGGTTTAGAAGGTGGAAATACACAAATAATTATTCTAAAAACAGGAACTGAAATCCAGTTACAAAAGAAACATAGTATCAGAGTCCACTAAAGTTTGTAAAAGATGCAAATCATCATGCGTCAAGGCCAACCTAGAGCGTAGAGTATGCTCCACACGAACCCGATCTACGATCCTGGGGGAGGAAACATAAAACAGTGAGCTGGGAAGCCCAGTGAGCGGATAATATAATTTATACGAAAATAACTTTAACTTTGAAAACATGTATGAATAATTGTATGCCACACAACACTAGTGTACTTACATGATAAGGCAACAACAATATATATATATTATT
The DNA here is from genome assembly GCF_008641045.1 of Pistacia vera. Classification (NCBI taxonomy): domain Eukaryota; kingdom Viridiplantae; phylum Streptophyta; class Magnoliopsida; order Sapindales; family Anacardiaceae; genus Pistacia; species Pistacia vera. The sequence goes on along the minus strand of NW_022196690.1, from coordinate 842,963 downwards.
CTCGGATGCCATGAAATCACACACCACTATCATATAAAATAAATCAATTATCACCACCCTACTAGCCCTTAGGGGCCAAGCTTATAACTATCTGAACCAGTCCCTAACTCAGACATGAAGCTACACCACCCACAGTCTACCCTCGGGGTGGCACCATCCGCAGTCTACCCTCGGGATGGTACGAACATCATTGGATAACCATGCTCAACCCACAGTCTACCCTCGGGGTGTCATGATATGGTATCAAATATAATCTCGCCCACAGTCTACCCTCGGGGCGTCCAAAATCCCACACCGGCCAATAACCGCCTGGTGTAATCCCGCCTGGAGCTCGTCAGGCATCCGTCTTGTTCTAGTAGGATATACCAATGGTTCGGTACGACGGACCATCTCAATGCGCGCATGAGGATAATGTCAAATACTAGCTTATGTCTGGAGGGGGGATGGGTACGGTTTCCAATCCGGGAGTCAAACATAACAATAATCATGCATCCACAATTTCATTCCAAATATGCATCATGCATGCCTTATGCATATATAAAATATAATATGATATAAATTCCAATAAAAGGCATGTAATCATGAATACAATGCTCACCACGTAAAAATACAAAAGTATGTAAAATTCTATTTACACCCTATATTTATCATCAATTTTGCTAAGGTCCCAAAACTTCTAAACATGACAATTAACCCCCTGCTGCCAAGAGCCTAGTGCCCATAAGAAAAATCTCACATTTTTATTCAACACTCTTTCCGCAATTTCCAAAATAAAAATGGACCATTTGTACTATTTAATATCTCATTAACTTCATATCCATTCTACCTTAATATCAATTCTACCTTTTTACCAACTTCAAGCACTCATTCCCACTCAACAATCACGTTTAAGTCAAGTCTGCAGTTTATGAAAATGCACCAATTACTACACTGATGGCTCCAACAATATCAAGCCAACAATGCAACAAATATATATATATATATACACACACTTTAAATAAACCTCCAGCTCATGATTTCATACCCATTGCCTCCAAAAAATCCAGCCAATCTCTAACCTTTTAGGCAAAGTAAACGTCCACATTCTGTACAATATAGGCCAACAGTTTCATGCCCATTATTTCCCAAATTTTCCAGCCATCCACTCATCACAAAGTTTAACAGAACATTCAAATATAAAATTCAAAATTCATTTAGTATCCACCCATATTCATGTTTCTAATCAAAGTCAATTTTATAACTAACCCACAACCTTCCAATTCATTCTACACCATTTGTTTTCAAAACAAATAAAATACTCCCAATTGTAAACAAATAAATGAGCCCAATAGCCAATCAAATCAACCAACCATAGCATGCATTTCCGTATAATCCAAAGGAAAGATTAAAAAAATTACATAAACACAATTTTATAACCATTCCTATTAATGAAATTCACTGGCCCAATCTTAACACCTTCTTAATATAATCTTTCTCTTCCACTTCCACTCTAGCACATAATTAAACCATTTCATTAATTAAAAGAAACATTCAGCAAGGTCAGCACCCATATGAACAAAATAGAATCCAAACGGAGATGAAATTTTAGATGCATGAATTCTTTTATGCAATACTATTCCACTCACACTTTCTCCTTTGCTTTTAACTCAAGTGCTCGGTCCTCCTATCTTCTTCACCTATTTGATCCAAAATTATTATAGGAATTAAGATCTAAACAAAGAGAAGGTGAAAGATTGATTAAAAAGGATTGAAAATGCATGCGTAACCTTATTCCTTTACCCAAAAATTTCTCTGAAAACTCTTCTCCTACAAGCACCACTCGGTTCTCCTCTATTTAACTCAAATGTTATTTTTTTCTCTTTTTCAATGTGCGTAGGAGAATGAATGTAAATGTGAAAGACAAAGAATAAACAAGCTTCTCCTCACACTTTATTTCTTTTTGTTTCTCTCGGCCATCTCTTTCTCCACTCCACCATTCCTCATCTCAAAATTAATAAAATTTCACACCCATCAATGGCAAAACAATGTGCCAAAACCGTGGGCTAATTCTCCTAAAGAAATTGCCTTTAATCCATCTTGCATTGGCCAATTATGCATGCATCCCTTAGTCTTTGATTCTTACATCTTGCACCCCAAAATCCTTTAAATAAAGTTAAGTTTTATCATGATCTCACCCCTGGAGAATTATGCATGTACCCTTGCATGACACAATATTAAAAGGACCCCTCATCTTAATCAATTTCATAAAGTTGTTAAAAGATTTTCACACTTCCAATTTCACACAAGTACTCTTGCAAAACTACCTAATAACCCACCATGCCTTATTTCTTACCAAAACATCTCTAAAAAGTTTCAATTCTTACATATTACCCCCTAGATTCACATAAATAAAATTAAGTAAAACCCACAAAGAAAATACGGAGTATTACAAAACTGCTCAAAAATGCAAAAAATAACTAAGATGCAAACAGACAAAAAACAAAAGATTTAAGCACAAACAACAAGCAATGATCAATTAAAATAACTCTTCAGTACATGCTCTATAGGATGGGCGTGAGGCGGGTCAGGGCTAGGGATTGCAGTCCTTGGACCCATACTCGACTCCTTGGGGGTTAGCCCATCCGCGCCCCATCCTAGAGATAAGGTGGCCAGGGAATCCCCAACCCTGCCTCGACTCGAACATTGGGGAATAGCGGGCATTAATCCCCGTGGGGATTTCCCCTCGGCAGGGGATAATCTCAACGAGGAATTTTCCCTGAATGGCTTATATGAATTATTTTTAACTTTTTTTTTTTTTTTTTATACTGATTTTGTATAATTCTTTAGTAATAACCCTAGACAGTAAAATAAAAACTCACTGAAATATATGAATAAACTTTTGATGTGAAAATAAATGTATATTTAGTTAATTTTTTAGTATATATTTTATTTTTGGGACTGACTTGTTTTTCTTTTGGTGTTGTTTTTTTGAATATATTAACTAGACTTCCTAGTCTTTTCCAAAAACTTTGCACATAATGTAACATAAGTTCAAACTGTTACATTTACAATTTACATAAGCAAAAAGTTTGCACCATAATGTAACATAAGTTCAACTAGTGGTTTACATTACATAATGGACTTCCTGGTCTCTTCCATGTTCCATCTTGTGCAATTTATGACTAACTAATAAAAATAAAAATCAAGATTGACACATCATACATCATTGCATGAAGTCTTAGTGAACCATTGAATAAAATAAAACAATGTTAATAAAGTTTATGACTAATTAATTGATTAGAAAGACATGATAATAGAATTTGTGTAAAATAAAACAATGGTAATAAATAAATAATTAATTGATTGATTAGAAAGATAACAGAATTTGTGCAATTTGATATTTATTTTTCTAATACAAATTCCTCCTAAAATGTTATTAAAGTTTAGATAATTTACTTGAAAAAGGAACTCAATTACCTTAGTTTATGTAATAGTGCAATAAATTTACAAATTGCAAATCTTTAAGGGATTAATTAATTATTTAATAAAATTGTAATTAATTACTTAGGCTTCATTTGGCTCACATTTTGGAATACTATTATTAGTATTCCCAATAAAGTTAAACAGTAAAATTGCAAAAACTCACAATATTATTCAACTTTTTTTAAGCCCCCTAAATTTGTTAATTTAATTAAATACCCCTAAATATTTTTTTAGAAATTGCAAAAAAACCCCCAACAACCCATATTTACCAGATTTCGGCCACCATCGTCGGAAAATAGCCGGAATCTAGTATAATGGCATACTACCAGCTGAATCTGGCTGGTAGTGCACCGATAGGGCCTTTTCCGACTAAATCCACGATGGATCTGGCCGGAAAAGGCTAGATCTAAGGCCAAAGATCTAGCCGTTGATAGCCAAATCTTTGGCCGTAGCTAATCGTCAACGACGACCAACACATGGTCATCGTTGACCATCAACGACAGCCGTATCTTTGGCCATCGTTGACGAGCAAATACGGCCAGATCTGACTGTCAATTGCTAGATCTAGCTGTAGATCTGACCTTTTCCGGCCAGATCAATGGTGGATCTGGTCGGAAAAGGCCATATCGGCGTACGACCTGCAATATCAAGCCAGTCATACGCCGATACGGCAACTCTGGCCACTCTCCGGTGGTGGTGGCCGGCTATCCTTATTTATGAGTGGATTGGGGGTGTTTTGTTAATTTTGAATATTATATTTGGGGCTGTTTAGTAAATAAATAAATATAGGGGGTATTTATATTAATTTTTAAAATTCCACATCGTAATACCCACCCAATTTAACTTTTTTCAAAAAATTATTCTAAAAACTACCCAATAATGAACCAAACGGAGCCTTAATTACAATGTGATTAGATTATTAAGTAATTAAATTGTATTAAATTAATTGACTAAATTTTAAAATATTATATAGAATATCAAAATTAAATATCAAGATTGATATTTGATAACTCATAAATTATAGTCAATTATTTGATTTAATTACTTTTTTTAATGAAAAAGGTTTAAAGAAATATCAAAAACTATTAATGCAATTTATGAGTAATTAATTAAAATAAAAATCAAGATTGATACATCATACATCATTGCATCAAGTCTTGGTGAATCATTGAATGAAAATAAAACAATGTTAATAAAGTTTATGACTAATTAATTGATTAGAGAGACATGATAATAGAATATGTGTAAAATAAAACAATGTTAATAAATAAATAATTAATTAATTAGAAAGATAACAGAATTTTTGCAATTTGATATTTATTTTTCTAATATAGGTTTCTCCTAAAATTTTCTTAAAGTTTAGATAACTTACTTAGAAGAGAAACTCAATTACCTTAGTTTATGTAATAGTGTAATAAATTTACAAATTGTAAACTTTTAATGGATTAATTAATTATTTAATAAAATTGTAATTAATTACTTAATTACAATGTGATTAGATTATTAAGTAATTAAATTGTATTGAATTAATTCACTAAATTTTAAAATATTATATAGAATATCATAATTAAATTTCGGGGTGGGGCGGGGTTTTCACGGGGTGGTCGGGGACGACATGGGTCAAAGTTTTATGGGGATTTTTGGGGGCGGGGCAAACGAGTCCCCATCTGTTGTGTGCTTATGTGTTGGCTTAATCATCATCAACACAAACAAATCATCCATGGCAAAAAGTAAAGCACACAACAGATTTTTACATGGTTCGGCAACTTGCCTACATCCATGAGACCAAGTCTAGATGAAGCTAATCTACTATGATAAACGTTTAGTGTTACAAACACAAAGCTAAAGATAAGCATCAGTTGCAAAACACTTCTTGTTTATGACAACACTTATATCTTCACTCCTTAGTTGAACATCAAGCCACCATAGCTAGCTTCATACACGAGACCACCTGATTAGCCTTGAGCTCCTTCAAGGTTCAACACCAAAGACACACTTCAGCTCTAAAAACTTGAAACTCCATCAAGCATCAATAAGGAACAACATTCCAGCCATAAACAAACAAAATTTAACAAATGTATTTGTAAGCCTACCTAAGCATATGAAACCTGAATAAAAACAAAGGAAACCTCAAGGAATATGCAAAGGATTATCAGAGATATATTCAGGCTTAAAATGTAATACATTGGAGAAGACTAATATAAAGAAACTTGCTCAACAATGCAAGGGGACAACCAGCCAACATGTAACTTTTGTGTTTAGCCATCTTGGGAAAGTTTTCACCAAACTTTCTAGGACCACTTAAAAAGCAAAACGAATTTTCTAGTACACTATATGAGCTAATTACATGTGTACAAGGACCACTTACACTTGTCTTAGATAAGGATAAAATCCTAACAACAAATAAAGATGCAACATGTGTAAGGGATATCTGGCTAGGCGAGTGTTATCACACGGACTCTAATATGCCCACACGACATGCATGAAAATAGACTTAACTGAGTGTGGTCACATAAACACAAAGAGTCATGACACTGGAACAAAACAGAAATAGTTATGCAAATACAATATGAAGTCCCCACATCAAAATTAGTATTACCACACTAAACTCATAAGTTGACAAATATACTTACAAAGTCTAATATATATTTCCACCAACGATGTTAATTTGGAAATAAGATATTAGTTGTGAGAATGAGAATTAAATTAACAAGATTTAAAAAGTAAAGAAAACACAATTGCAAGAACATCACTAGAGCTTGATACATACAATTTAATTAATATGTAGAGGTGACTTCATCTTCAGATGCACGAATAGCTAGCATCTATTGTATCTAGAAGAAATTAAAAAAAAAAAAAAAAAAAATGAAAGAGAAAAAGGAGGACATCAAACACTTAAGCTGCATATAAAAGGTTCTACCAATTATAAGAAAATGCAAAAAAATATATAAAGGGAGACAGTTGTCGAGAACTATAACAAAACTTTTTCCATGAAAACAAAACAGCTTAAATCACTTCTTGAGATTCTATATGCCAAGTCCAATAATCTAGACAAACTAAAATTTTAAATGAAAAAAAAAATTAGAAACGCTAATTTATGTAAATAGCAAGCTACAACTCTTCACATTATCTAAATGAAAATATTGTTTTACATTATTAAAATAACTTACCGATATAGCATATAATTGATTCATTCCACAGCTCAAATCAGAAGCTACAAGTGATTCATATGCATCAATTGGAGACTTCTATTGCTGCTCTTATATCAATTTCCACCAACTACATTAATTTGAAAATTATAAGATAATTCATTGGTAAATACAATTCAAGTACATAATTAGAGCTTGAAACATGCAATTTAATGCGTATGTAGAGGTGGTTTCATTCAACTTTCATCTTCAGAAGCACGAACAGCTAAGCTTATGTTGTCTAGAAAAAATAAAATTAAAAAAATTAAAAATTAAAAATGAAGAGAAAAAAGAAAAAAGACATTAATACTGTATTAAAGAGACAGGTTATAAAAGGTTCAAATATCCCAAAATTTAAAAGGAAAAGATGTTATCAGGAGTGCTTATAAAAGCTTTTCCATGAAAACAAACAGCTTCAAGTTACTCCTTGATTTTCAAATGAGTAAACGACATGCTCCTACCCATGGTTTGGCGAATGTCAAGTTCCCACCCTTGGTTTCATAAATTACAGATTCCCACCCTTAAATTAACAAAAAACTGTTTAATCTAACAGTTAAAAGGGTAATATGGTCATTGTAAAGATAAAAATTTCAAAATAACCCTTTACTTCTCAAATTCACCCCACCAACAAATTTTAAAATAACTCTTGACTTCTCAAATTCATCCAATCGGCGATTTCAGGCCATTTCGACCTATTCTCGGCCTAGTCAACCCCTCCCGACACCACCATTATAATCCCCTCAACCCTACATCAAATCCCTAACCTCCTTGCCTAATTGAACCCCCTAATTGCCAGCCACCGCTCTTAGTTTCAGTCGGTATTTCATCCAAATTCCGACAGGTCCCGACACTGGAAATCACCCCCAACACCAATAGCATCACCAACTTCCCCCCATCAAAACCCCCAACATTGCCAACCACAATTGCCTGCTGATCATTGCAGCCTCTCCCTTAGGTTTTTGCATTTTGTCGCACCTTTCAACCAAATTCCAGCACCTCACTGAGGTGCAATCAGGTGAGAAAGTTAGGGGTTTTGGTAAGGAGGATAAGGGGATGCAGATAGTGGTGTCGGGGAGGTCCAATGGTGTTTGAATCAGGCCAGATTTTTGGCTTGGTTAGGATCTCCTCTGGGGGTTATTTGAGATAAATTTGAGATGTAGGGATTATTTTAACAGAAAAGTAACGGTGTTAATTTAAGGATGAGAATCTACAATTTATGAAACCAGGGGTGGGAACTTGCAGATTCGCCAAACCTTGGGTGGGAATATGTCGTTTACTATATTCAAATTGTCAGGTCAAAGAATCTGAGCAAACTAAAAATCTAATTGAACGAAGAGATGCTCCTAAAATAACGAAATCTGTGGTGGCTAAAAATTCACCTTTTATTCAAAGTTATAATTTTGGAAGCGTTGCATCAATGCTCTGCTATTGCAAGCCACAGCTGTTTACATTATCAAAATGAGGAGCAACATTATCAATGTAATTAACAGTAATTTCTACACTATTAAAGTTATTATAACTTGCTTTTGGCCATTTCTTTCTAAAACTTGTCGCATGCAAAATCACAAATAATGATTGAAATTACCCTGGCGCAATTCCCAGTTAGATTAAAGTTTAAAAAACGTCTTTCTTTCTTTTTACCGGAAAATATTCTATTTAAAATATTTACACAATAGTAATTTTTTCTTCAATCTTAGCAAACAAAAAAATCAGACATATTACCCAGATAGTTGATATTTCTTGCGTCTGCAAATTGTCGAAGCAGCAATAAATCAGACAACACCTGCAATGTTGTTTTGATTGAGTAAAATGTGCTTGCCTCACATTGCAAATAGACTAACAATGGAAACATTAACCATTTGAAAGAAAAGAAAAGAAAACAATGAAGTTATAGAAATGAGAGGATTACAAATTTGCTTAATTAATTTTCCAAATGGCTGACATTGAAATCATAAAATAAAAGTTACGGAAAATTCAAGAAATCAGAAGAAAATAAAAATTACGTTGCTGTATGACCTGAATTTTCTGAGACACCCAAATGAGAAGGAGGTTGATGTCGCATTGCAAAGCCCACAACTTTGAATCAAGTCATTTCATGTTAGATGAATGTGAAAGAATTCAAAGAAACTAATTTGAAGGGGTAAGAGTAAGATACATACCATCCAATTAACTACAACTTCCAAAAAATTTGCATCACCACCCACACGGCCCCGACCACTCCCCCACACCACCCCTCCCCCCCCCCTCCCCCTCCCTCCCTCCCTCCCAAACCAAAACCGTGTCGTCCATGCTTTGCATTACAAATGTAAGAAATTAGTTAACTCAAAAAGAAATAAGTCAAACACAATAAGAAAGGTCGACTGACAAATTTGAAGAGAAGTATCAACCTGTTGATGAAGAATTCTCTTTTGAATTCAACTATAATCAGGTATTTTACGAATGACCATACTCCGAAGACTTATCCATTCTGGGTCATTTTCTTCAATGGATTTAATAATTGGCTTTTGAAGAGAGCGGAGAGATTTTATAGCTTCTTCCAATTTTGGAACTCTTGGACATGACAAAATTTTCAAATCCACTAGAGAAGTAAGGTTTTGCATCATTTTCCCACTGTAGCGATTCTAGATCGAGAATTTTAAAAATGCAGAGACTTTAAATTGGAGAGAGGGGCAAAAACTGGAGGAAGTTGATGCTCCCACTCTATTCATCAACATCATCGTCCGTTCTAATGTTTTTGAACTAGTCTCACTCAACCTTAGTTCTTCTATAGATGGATACAGCCATGAACGTCAAGTTGGGGCAAGTTTGGATATCTAATTTGGAAAGACAAGGAAATGAGGCAACTCTGCTGCGTTTCAACATCTGTCCTCCCCCATCCCTTCAATTTAGGACATTGTAGAGTGCCAGTTCTTTAAGCGACGGGAAGAATGTTGAACAATTGTTACTTGCTTCATCTGAAATGTATTCCACAACATCTAGATATGAAGAGACAAACTCTTCAAATGAGGTAATTGATCCAACACTGGGATACGTTGGCATCTCTTACATTCTTTATACCAATTGAAGTTAATTTAGTGAGGGAGAAAGCCAGCTACACAGCTTCACACTATTGAATGAACTTATAATAATTTTTTCAAATTTGGGTGTGGCTTTAACCTTCTAACACCACTTCATCACTTCCTTGAACCTCTCCATTATTACTTCTCCCCAATCCATACAAGAACTGAGAAATCGCTTTCCTTCTAAACTGGCCAACTTGCCATTTCCTCGTATTTTAGATTCTTTATATTTAGTTTCCCCCTCAAGTTGTTCAGCCCATTCAATTCCTCTATCCCATTGTGTTTCTTCTTTCTTTGACTTACTACAAATAATGACAGGTCTGAAGATTACTCAAGCATCCTAATCACGTGGCATTCCAATTAAGAATCACATTTTTGTTTATAAGATGCCTGAGATTGACCATTTTCTAATATCTCTTGGTAGTTCCTTAAGCTTGTCACAATGAGAGAGGTCTAATGTTTCCAAATTCCATAGTCTCAACATCGAATTTGAAAGTTTTTCAATATGCATATAAAAAAATTGAGATACCGTAAATGCCACAATTCACTAATAAACTCTTCAGCTTACCATTTGAATGCAACAACTTCTTAAACTTAACTGTCCAAATCCAATGTTCTCAAGTACTTTAACTTGAAAAAATTTCACAATCACCATCCAAGTCAAATCCCAATTTGATCGATAAAATAAAAGTAAAGTTCTTGTATTTTTGCATTATATAATCCAATTGGAAATTTCCATGATCTTTTTACATCACCACAACAAGTGATACATGACGACATCTTACATCCCATCTTTAGCCGTGCCTAAAGTTAGTAAGGTGCATTCAATTCTTGCCACTATTGTGCAAGGTCATGCATAAATCTGCATCTTACATGCAATTACATTGCCCCATTCATCATATTGTGGATCTTGGTAAAAAGACCTCAAAAGTAAAATCATAAAATACTTATTACCTACATCTTCTGGGCAATCCTCATTTGAGGCTTGAAGAAACCCTGTGCCATCCAAGATATATTAGCTTTTGCTTCTTGATCTTATAACCTTGGGAAACAATGCACAATAGCGAAACATTGTTTCAAATGTGAGGGGAGATATCATAACTAAGCTTGAGTGATGGTAAAATATCACTTTCTTCTTCAATCACATTTGACATTTCATTATCCTTAAAATGCAACCAATCATCTTTTTATTACTACCATAAAGTAAGTGCCTATAGTCGTTATAACAAGAGGAACTCCTCCACACTTGCTACAATCTTCTTTCCAATCTCTACTAGTTTCTGAATCTTTTGGCTCTATCTCATGTTCAAGGCTACATTTGTAACAAAGACCAAGACTTGTTTTCATCTAGTACTTTCAAGGGATAGACATAAGATTTAATTTTGTTAGCAACCTGCTCATTACGTGTAGTCACTAGTATCTTACTTCCTCTTTCACCATCCATTAACAAATTTTTTAATTCATTCCATGTATTGGGATTTTCGTTCCACAATCATCCAGAACTAGTAAATATTTTTTCCCATTAATTTCTCCGTAGGTACTCTTGCAATTGATCCTTTCAAGTCCTTCAATTTTTCTTACCAGTTGCAGATTTTAGGATCTTTTCCACAATTATTTTCACATTAAAGGTATTAGATACGTAGACCCACATCCTAATTGAAAATAGTTTATGATGTGCTCATCTTGTATAAAGTTGAGCAAGTGCGTCTTTCCTAATCCTCCAAACCCAATATGGAAATGATTGAAACATTCTCATCCGCGTTTGAGTCCAACAAATTTGTATAACTTTTTTTCTATCATCATTTCTTCCTATACCTTTTCTGCACGTATGAAGGATGTGTTTTTCTCTTTCTATGTTCATGACTCTTTTTTCCTCAAGACTCTCCTTAAGGTCGAAGTTCCTATCATTATTAACGCATCTAGTTTCTCCTTAATAGCCTTAATCTTATGAGCCTTTTATGACTATATGTGATCTGATTAGATTTGGAGAAGAAAATGCATACCTCTTTTGCCATTTTATTTCCAGTCATTACCTCTCGTCGTTGAAGGTAGATAGAAAAATCGTCTAGCAAGTCATCTGCTTCATAAAATGCATCTTTGAGCCTTTGAATCCAATCTGTCACCACGTGGTTCATTTTGCTGTGCTGCTCCTCAGCATCGAGAAGTACATTTTTGATAGTGTTGACGGTGTTTTTGAGTTTTTGAATCTCATCTTTAACACCCCATGCCAATTGCCTTCTCCGAGAACCAAGGACCCCAGCCTACCAAGATTTTCCCCGCAATGTCAAATGCTATTCCTTCTGCCATTTGTTCTTTGTTGTTGTAATACAAATTGATTTTAAGTGGGTGAAGTTTTGAATCTGGCTGTAAAATTGATTGTCAGACCATGGTACTTATGTTTATAGATAAAATAACGACATTCTTATCAATACAAACCAGAAAGATGAAAGATACTTGCCTTGATGATGGAAATGCCAACAAAAAGAAAAGTAATATATGCTTGGCGTAAGATAAAAAATAATCAACTGTCCCCACGAGATTTTGCTTGTAATCAGGAAAAGCAAAGGAAGTGATTAGAATAAATAAAAAAAAAGCTTTAATTTATACTTTTTAATAACTTCAAAAATTACTATTAAAAAAACAAATTAGGGGTGTAGTTTGTCTTTTACAACATTTTGGAGTCACTGTTAATAACCAATGGATGGAATTAGAGTTTTAAGTAAATGTTTCCAAAACTTTTGAAATTTCTATAACCATCTTTACTAATTTTAATTTCTAAAATGTCAGGGTTCATTTAAAAGATAGATTTGGCCATAAAATTACATGATTTAACCAAATTACCCTTAATTAAAATTACAAGGACAAAAATACTTGGAATGCACCAGAGTACCAAATCTATCGTGGTCTATCATGGTCTAGTATGCTTTAATTAGATTGTCTAACTATACTATTAATTCTAGACTCGATTTAAACTATCAACTGTAACATAGTCTAGCGTCGTACACTAAAAATATAATATTTTTCGTTCCATTAAAGATATAATTGGTAAGTCACTATATTTTATGGTTGGATTTATACTTTAAATAAAACCTGCCCATGTTGGGAAATTGTAATTATTGAGTTAAAGCAAAGGAAGTGGATTAGAATAAAAAAAGCTTTAATTTATACTTTTTAATAACTTCAAAAATTTTACTATTAAATAAAAACAAATTAGGGGTATAGTTGTCTTTTACTACATTTTAGAGTCAACGGTTAATAATAGGGTTGTTCACGAGCTGAGTTTTCGGCCTAACGAGCTCGGCTCATGAAATAAGAGGCAGAAACGAGCTCGAGCCAAGTCGCAAATTTCATTGCTCGGCTTGGCTCATGTAGGGGGAGGGCATTTTGAGTCAGGCTTGCAAGCCGGCTTAACGAGCTGAGTTCGAGCCGGCTTGCAAGCTAGCAAAAAAAATCAATTTTTTTTTAATATATTTACAGTAGATTCCATGCAATTCATGTCCTGATACATTAGACAACAACTAAACCGCTTTAAAAAATAAACATCAAAATAAATACTACTGATGTTAAGCATTTACTATTTAGCATCCCATTTCTGTTAAGAATGTACGACAAATTAAGTGAAGTGAACTAAAATTTTTTATTTAGTTCACTTGACTTAATTAAGTTTTCATCAAAATAAAATGGGGGTTTAGCATAATTATACATCAAATTACATCCCCAAACAACAATATATATATAATGGCAGTAACAAAATAAAATGTGTAAACGACCAAAATCCTCAAAATATAATTGGCTATAGCCTGTATGTGCATTCCAGCCCCACTCCTCCTACAAACAAATTAAAGTGAAACACATAAGTATAACTATCATTGTATGTAAACCGTAACATAAAGATGAAAATGCAAACCCAAACACAAAATTAATAAATACAAACCTGCACAATCCTACTACTATAGCCAATGAGTCATGGGTTAATCATACAATTTGCTAACTCCCATCGCCTGGCGGGAGAGGAAGTTGAATCTCCAAGCGATCCTGCTCTTTTTGAAATGAAAAAGAGATAAAAATAAACTTTAGGTTAGAATAAAGTAAGTTTAAATGTTTAATTAAAGAAAAAAATATAATCAATAGAACTTACTTTGCACCCTATTTTCACCCCATTCAGAGTGCGACACAAGTCACATCCACATAAGAGCATCTCCACCGTATCGGGAGACAAAGAAGCTTGGTAACTATCAATAACCCTACTCCTAGCACTGAATGCAGACTCTGAAGCAACCGTAGTGATCGGGATGGCTAGTATCTCACGAGTCATCGTAGACAATATAGGATACTTGATTGCATTTGCCTTCCACCACTACAAGACATCAAATGTGTCACGATCCCCCACACACTTATGGCATCCCTCTTCCAAATAACAGTTCAACTCAGACTTACTGGGCTCAATAGTTTCAACCACATCCAGAAAACTACTAAAATCATCCTAAGCTTGGGCTCCCTTAACCGTTGCCACATCACCAACAGGTCCATGTCCATCCCCTTCTGATGTAGAAGTGCGGGCAATAGTCACAACTTGATTAGCTTGAACATACTTCTCATATAGCTCATATAATGCATCCAAGATCATTATAGTATTTGCCTGCGCTTCTACATCAGAATACATCTTAGGGAATGCCCACTGAATAACCCTCATTTTCAACCAGGGATCAAATACAACAACCATAGACATCAACACATTACATTCCCCCCAATATTTATCGAACTTCTCCTTCATTTTCCTAACCATTATTCTAATAAAATCATCTTTAGATTCACTCTTACTATCTAACATACATTTCACTAGACACACCTCCTTCAGGAATAAATTCGCCGTCGGATAATCACTCCCTAAAATGAGTTTGGTTTAACCACTGAAAACCTATAAAATGTCACAGACTTTCTCCGTTTTCTCCCAATCCTCCTCACTTGGATTATAATGATAAGCTGTATCCTTCTCTTTCAATCTTGGAAAAATTTTTTTGAACTTAATTGTCGTTGCCAACATTTCATACGTAGAATTCCACCTTATTTTGCAATGAAGAATAATTTTCCAAAACGGCAATTTAAGTTGTTGAACAATCTCAGAAAATACCTTAAGCCTACTTTTTGAAGCGTTGATATACAACACGCTCTCATGGATGTCATCAATAATGTGCCTAATTTGATAAAGTCCATCTTGAACAATGAGGTTCAAGATGTGTGCATAACATCTTACATGAAACTGTTTACCTCTACAAAGGAGTTTCCCGAAACTTCAAAATTCTCCCTCAAAACTTTAATCGCAACATCATTACTCAAAGCATTATCCATAGAGATAGTGTATACCTTATTTTCAATTCCCCATTCCATTAGACACTTGAAAATGGAGTCAGCAATCGCAATACCGGTCCAGGGAGGAGGTAGATAAATAAAATTCAGGATACATTTATTCAACCTCCAAGTACTATCTATCCAATGCCCGGTCAACACCATATACTCTATCTTTTGATTCCCTGAATTCCATAAGTCCATAGTCAAACTAATCTTTGTCACACTCTTCAACAAAGTCTTCAATTTCACCTTCTCACTTTCATATACCTTCATACAATCTTTTTTACAAGAATGGTGGGAAACCGGAGTCCATTTAGGAATCCCATACTTCATCATGTTATTCAAGCCCTCCTCCTCCATAACCATAAATGAATGCTCATGCATGAGCACCCAATGGGCGATAAGTTTTCTCATCTTCATCATGTTGAACTTCCCACTTAGAGCTGGCAAAACAGTAGTTGAAACATCAGTACCGGCAATCGGAAAACTAATATGTTGTTGCCTCATGGAAGCTTTTCTCTTTGAACACTGTTTTAAATGTCTATTGAACTGGGTGGTGCTTCGGTGGCATTAATACCCAATTTTAATTTGCAATGGATATACTCTACCTTTTTGCTACCATTAGGGAGTACCACCCCCTTAAACTCCGTCCATACCACTGATGTCTTAGCCCTTTTTTTCTTTTGAATTGGATTCTCATTCTCGTCACCATTATCCGGGCTAGTAATACTTTGTTCTGTATTTGTTGTGGTCGCATTCAAGTTATGATTATCGCCCGGTGTAATAGTAATTGTATCTTGCATTGTAGCCATAGGGGTGCTTGAGGAACTCCCGTCCATTTACAAACCTATATAAGAAAAAAAAATCAAGCATTTCTCAAATGCAAACCGAAGTAAAGCCATGAACATCTTAAGACCAAAAGCAAAATTATTATTTCAACTCCATTAAACCCACTCAACTACATAAACATTAAAAGCAAAATTCTTATTTCAACTCCATTAAACCCACTCAACTACATAAACATTAAATGCCTATGGAGTTTTGTCAACCTTCATTCACACTTTTAAGGGTAATTTTGCAGGTTTTTTCGCTGGTTGCACAGCTGCTCTTATTAATGCCTTAATGCATCTTTTATTAATTTACCAGTAGCAGTAGGGGACCAGTTGACCAACAAGGTAGCAACTTTTGTTTTTCATATTACTTTACCAGTGGGGGACCAGAAGCTAACTAAAATATTACCATCTTTTATCTTTAAAATAATTTATTTTCCATTAAATGTTCTCCAACTCCAAGTTACAAATGTGCAGCACAACAAAAGATGGTTATTTTTTTGTACAATTTGTAGATCCACTTAATTTAATCTATCCTTTATTCCTCAGTCTTACAAGTTACAATTTACAAATTACAAATGTGTTGTGACTTGTTTATACGGTATACCTGCTAAGTGCTAACTCTTTTAAAATGAGTATATTTTCTTTAGAGTAGATGGTTGGTCCTCAGTCCTCACTCCTGATACTCTGCTCAGACTCCTCACCTTGCAGAAAACATATTCTAGGACCTGTCAAATATTCACAGCTTACATAAGATTTTGGCAGATTATTTGGAGAGCAAAATACACCCACACCACACAAATAAATTAATCAGATTTGGCCGCAAACTACACCCATAGAGACAAAGTAATATACCTTTAGTCCTTTACAAGCCGACACCTTCAGCTACACAGCAATGTTCATGGCAATGGCGACGACAAGCCCACAGCACAATAGACGACTGCGAAGCAGATGGGTTTGGGACTTTGGCCTTTGGGTCTTTTGACGACAAGATTCGAAGGAGACCCCATAAAGCAGACTACGGGCCTACGGCGAAGCAGATGGTGACCACGAAAGACATTGGAGCCAGCTTACACTTATTAGAGATGACAAAAGACACTTCACATTGCTCACCCCTCTTTGGTTTTACGGCATACAATGGTTGATCGTGTTTTTAGGGCTTAAAAATCGGGGGGATGTTTGTCATTTTTTAAAACATTTTCCTTTAAAAATTTTTTTTTAATCCTCCTTACTCTAAAAACTCCATTAATAGCCCCTTCCAGTTCGAGCCTGACTCGGGTCGCGAGCCAAACGAGCCGAGCCGAGGCATGTTCGAACTCAACTCATATACTTTGACAAATCAAGCCGAGTCGACTCGAACTCAGCCAAACTGAGCCGTTAATGACCCAAACTCGAGCCGAGCCAACCCAGCTCGTGAGCGGCTCGGTTGGTTGAACAGCCCTAGTTAATACCCATTTGGATGGAATTAGAGTTTTAAGTAAATGTTTCCTAAAACTTCTGAAATATTCTATAACCATCTTTATTAATTTTAATTCCTAAAATGTCAAGGGTTCATTTAAAAGATAGATTTGGCCATAAAATTACATGATTTAACCAAATTACCCTTAATTAAAATTACAAGGACAAAAATACTTGGAATGCGCTAGAGTACCAAATCTATTATGGTCTACCATCCTGGTGGGTAAAGACATTACATATTATGATTCATTATCCTTTAATGATGAAACTAGAAATAATTAATATTTCATAATACCTATGTTCTAGTTAAGAAATAAAAATAATTTCTATTTCATCCTAATTAATCATGAAAATATAACATTCCCTGTGGGTAAAATAATTATATCAACATGATTAACTACAAAATGTTGTCATTAACTTTAATATGATCATAATTGAGATGTTATGGCCACTCTAAATTAATCTAACATATATGATCATATGACACTGCATAGTTATAAAATGAATTACAGCATATAACACAACATAATACAAATTAAAACAAGAATATCACAGGAAATTATGCATTACAAACAAATATGCTCCATAAAAACCATCACACGTATTGTCATTGACACCCACGCGCCGCCATGCGCCAACTGACACCTCCACGCCCCTTCACGCACCAACACATGCTAACCACGTGCCTTCACACGATAGCACACGCCTCTAGAGAACAACATGTGCCATCATGCACCTCTAGAGGACACCACGTGCCATCATGCACATTCACGTGCCTTTACATGCATGCACGTGTCATTGGCCAAACTCGGGTTGGTTTGACCCGTTGACCAGTCAGTTAACCCGTTTGACCAAGTTTGATTGATCCATTGATTGATTTGACTTTAGGTCGATTTGATCAGGTTGAGTTGACCCATTGGATCATTGACCAAGTTTGATTCGGTCAAACTGAGCCATTTAGCCTTGACCAGGTCAATTTGACTCATTTTCAACAACTTTTTAACCCATTTTTTGGCAGTTTTTAAGGGCCCAATTCCATCCAATTTTGCGGCTTTTAAGAGAGGAAACTTGAACGTGGACGTATAGCCTATGTCGGTGGCATCCCAAATGGCGCCAAAATCAATCAAACGGTGATTTTTACTGAAATTTTAAACTAGTATAACTTTACAATCACAACTCCGTTTTTGAAAAATAATATATCATTGGAAAGCTCTTTCAACAAGGATTCCAATGATACCAAAATCGAAAACAAATATGATTTATACAAAAATTATGTTCTATTAAAGTTAAGGGTTTTAATATAAAGTTCCCAATTTTATGCAATATACTCCAAATTTGCAACAAACAATTACATGCAGGCAGAGATTAAAAGAAAGGCTTTGATACCACATGTAAGATCAATAATGTAAAAAACACTCTATTCAACATGTATATATATTCATATCATATCTATTTTATACATGTTCATACATTCATGGAATTTGCGGAAGTGGAATAACTTTATCACTAATCTCCAACCATAGCAATTTGTTGTTGCTATCTTCTTTAAAGATTACAGATTCTTCCAATGCACTGCAATTCTCAGAACGATGGTTTTGGGAATATCATAATTAATTGCGTGTATTGGGGACCTGTAACTATTCCCCTTTTAAAGTACGCAAAAGTCTTTCCATCAAAGACAACTTCTAGGGATAACTACTCAACTGCTAAGAAACTCAGCAGTTAAATATTATATAAAACTAATATATAAAAGTGAAGAACCAAATAGTAATTAATGAATTTTAATTAAAATTTTAGTAGTTAGAGCTTGCTGGGTATGACATATTTTTTTCTGCTTTGCTTGTGTGTGGGAGGCCTACCAGGTATGACAAATATTCCCCTACATATTAGTTGTGGTGAGAACTTTAGTATCAGTTATTAGTTTTATAGTATTAGATCAATTCTTATCTTTACAATATTACAACAATTATTAGTTTATGGTATCAAATCATTTATCAGTTATCAGTTTTACTATATCAGAAATGAACTAATAAAGTAAACAGTTAATAAGTACTTATTTTCATACTTTATGATTTTCTAGAGAAAAATGTTTTACAAAATCATCCACTCATTAAGTATTTTTAGCTCACCCTTTAAAATTTTTCCCTTGCATGGAGCAGTGACTTTCGGCATCAAGGTTAGCCCTACGCGTCATCATTTTATTTCGTGTTTGGTTACAAAAATTACTGTTTTGATTTTTGACTAATTCACACTTTAGTAGTATGTATTATGATTTCAATTCTTTGTTTTAGTAGTCATTGTTGTAATTAGACAAGAAAAGAAAGAAAATAATCCTCAGGATGATGGTACGGAAATACAAAAAGTTTTCTGTTAAAAAGCTCTAAACATGCTTGAGAAGTTATAAATATTTTAACTTTAATAAAAATGTGTCAATGCTAGCAAGTTATTACGTACCCGCAAGTTAAAACATAAATTATTGTCCCAAACAATTTTAGATAAATATTTTATTTCATTATAAACTATTAATGCAACATAATATATATATTTTTGCAATATATAGATAATTATTACTATATAGAGGCAACTTTCTTAATACAGGAATTAGAAAAATTGTAACTTATTACAATGTAGAGTTTATTTTTTATTTATAACTATATAGATGTTATTCTTATATAGAGTATTATTATAGAAAAGTTTTATTATTATTATTATTATTATTATATATATTCCCTTTTCTCTTTTATGTTTTTACAAGAAAAGATAATATGGGGAGAGAAAGCCTGGAAGGACTGCTGCCAAGCTCTTCAATTCTTGAACCTGCTCATATTGTTAGCGGCGTTGGCACTGGCGATGACATAACTGATGAAACTGATTCTTCCGCTACACCTGTCGTTGTTTTCAGCACCTTCATTATCGTGTGCGGTTACTTTGCTTATGGCTGTGCAGTTAGTAACATAATTTAAGTTAGAGACTCTCAACTGGGTGTCAGAATCTAATAGAGTACACTTCGTTAGCAAGTATTTAACTGCTTATATGACCGCTTTTTAGACAGGATATTCGTCGCCTGCTGAATCTGGAATCATGAAGGATCTCGGTCTCTCAGTAGCAGCAGTAAGCATATATTAATTTTGTGGTTACACCTTTTGTTACTAGCTATCCAACTCAAGTACCCTGTTTGTGACATGTTGCATTCTTCTCATTGTGCAGTATTCTGTTTTTGGTTCTGTATTAGCGATTGGAGGACTTCTAGGTTCATTAATAAATGGGAAAATAACTGACCTGATTGGTCGGAGAGGAGTAAGTTTCTCTGTTACATTTTTAGATATCACTATAAGCCTCACTAACTTTTCTAATAATTTACTGATCCTGTCAAGCAGGCAATGTGGCTGGCAGATTTTTTCTTCATCTTGGGCTGGCTATCTATAGCGTTCTCCCAGGTGCATTTCAGTTTAATATAATTTCCTTTCCACAGTTGTACTCAAATTAATAAGCAACCGTCGATTGCAAGGCCTTAAATCTTAGATTCTTAATCAATGTACTGTTATATATCTTTTAATTTTCTTTCCTTGACGAGGTTGATAATTAAAATGCTTGTTGAAAGGCGGCTTGGTCACTGGATCTGGGAAGAGTGTCTCTGGGATTTGGAATTGCAATCATTTCTTATGCGGTATTAAATAAAATTTTCATTGTATAGTAATTAATTTATATGGTTGATGCATAACAGCACTTGCATTCTTGTTACAAGGCAGGGGCCTATATATATTGCGGAAATTACACCAAACAATATTCGAGGAGCATTAGCATCGGCTAATCAGGTAAAATTAATTTAACTATTGCAGAATGTGTTCCATAAGTCCAACTCATTGTACTTCTTAATAAATATTCTGTGATGCATACAGCTGATGCTTACTTGTGGCTTCTCCCTAACATATGTCCTTGGAACTCTTGTATCCTGGCGCATCTTGGCTCTAATTGGTAATATATTCTTTTACTTATAGATTATAGGTATTTCCAATTGAGAATAATGTGTGTTCTATATTGTCAAAATTTCAGCCGTTGTTCCATGCTTTGTGCAATTGTTTGGTATATTCTTCATTCCTGAATCCCCTAGATGGCTGGTGAGTCCTATTCCTACTTTTTCCAAACCAAGCATAAAATGCTTTTTTAATCAATGAAATATCCTGCAGGCAATTATTGGTCGAGAGAATGAATTATACACCACTCTGCAGCGGCTTAGGAGTAAGAAATCTGATATTTCTCAAGAGGCCGCTAACATAAAAGTGAAGTTTCCACTTTTGTATATTGAAATTCAATTAAATTTTCTCCTCCTGAAGTTTTAATATATTTTGTGTATAAATTTTGGTTTAGATACATATGTTCTTCTATTGTTTGAGCAGGCTTATACAGAGGTCTTTGAGAGGCATTCAGAGGATAGATTTTTTAGCCTTTTCCAGCATAAATATGCCTATTCAGTCACTGTGAGTATACAAAACAGAAAATGAATAAAGATAATGAATTTGTACATGGTAAATTTGATTTTTGCGACTGTCTGGCTTGTCTAAGAATTTTTTTATTTGTTCAGGTTGGAATTGGTCTTATGATACTGCAGGAATTTGGACGGGAGACTGCAATTGGATCTTATGTGAACTCAATTTTTGAAGCTGCAAGTGAGTTTAGCAGCAGCCTATACTGTTGCTTCATTTTTTTTTTTTTCCTTGATAAAGTTTAAAGAACAAGGAGACAAGGATATGAATAATTTTTCTATTACAGGCTTTCCAAGTACACTTGGGTCAATCTCAGTGGCTATTATTCAGGTACCTGATTCCTATAGATTGTATGTGAATGTAGGAGTTTGCCTTCTGTATATTCATATAACCATTGAAATCTTTTGCAGATTCCTACAGTTGCTCTATCTGTAATCCTAATCGATAAATGCGGAAGAAGACCACTTCTTATGGTTAGAATTTAAAGAAAATTCAGATTAAGTTACTCATTAGGTAGTCATCAACCAAATCAGTCCATGGTGAAGTTTCTGATTTTGTGCAGGTTTCCAGTATTGGAATGTGCTTAAGTTCGCTCCTTGTTGGATTATCCTTCTACTTTCAGGTTTCTTATGAAACTGAAATTAGGTATTTGGTATTGTTTCTCATTTTATATAAAAAATTGATAAACAATCTTTATTTGGAACAGGACCATGGCTATTCGGATGAGATCACTCCAATTTTGGTTTACATTGGCATATTGGTAATAATGTCTACATGAAAGACTATTTTACTGTTCGAGTTTTGTACTCTAGTTGTTCTGTCCAATTCAAAGAATAGATTAAACAGCTAATATGAGCTGATTGATGCGTAAACTGCGATCAGGGATATACTGCAACTTATCCAATAGGCATGGCAGGGTTACCAACAGTAATAATGTCCGAGGTATAAAACTCGTTCACGTTTGATTCCACATTCCTTTTTTGTTTTTCAGGAAAATATTGACTAGATTGTAGCAAGAAAAGATGGTTTATATGTTAGACTAAGCTACTAATCTTCATTTTCAGATATTCCCAACAAATGTGAAAGGCTCTGCCGGAAGCCTTCTGGTTTTTACTAGCGCGGCATGTGGTTTGGTTGTTTCGTACTCTTTCAATTTTATGTTGGAATGGAGCTCAGCAGGTATAGCTTTCAATAAATACCCTTGTTTTATCTCCTTCACTCATAACATTTTCATGAGTCATGAATGCACTCTTTAATACATTATGTTTTGTCCAACAATTACACAGGAACATTTTTCATACTCTCAGGCGTATGCGGTTTAACAATCCTATTTGTTGCAAAGATAGTGCCAGAGACTAAGGGACGAACACTTGAAGAAATACAAGCTTCCATGTCCCAATTTAACCAATAACAGATTTCTGTACATCTAGTTGATTTATTGGAGAAACAAGTACAATTAACAAAGGTTTGATTCAATTTTCTTCTATGTTGGTAGGAACATAGCTTTTATCTTTTATATAAATAATAGAACTTAGCTTAATCATGTAAATGACAGTTTTTTGCCTTTTCCATCAGCTCAGGAAATCTGAACCTCTTATTAGTCTAAAGTTTTGCAGCAAATGATACATTCCATTTCTGTTCTTTATAATAATTTCACCCTACTCTTGTGGGAAAATATGTAAGGGATGCTTGAATTTCTTCTAGTGTTCTGTCCTTGGTCTCCGGTACCAAAAATGCAAAAATAGGACAGCTGAAGCACATATACCAGCCAATATGAAAAATGTACCAGCACATGGGAGTAGCCAATACATAAATATTTGGGTGTGAGTATAAAAGGAGAGCAACACAGAGAAGATGAGAAGCAGGGGCGGGGCGGCAAGGGTATTTAGTTACCAGATGATTCCATTGCATCATAAAATTGAAACTGTAAGTAGAAAGAATAGCGCATAACCAACAAACCAATATCACAAGGCTTCTTGCTGAACCCTTAATGTTTATAGGTGTTGATGCTTGATTTTGGACACCACCGACTTGCACGTGCTAAGTGCTAAGAGAATCTTAGAAATTACACGTGATGAATCCATTAGATTTGAATATGGAGCTGAGATTATATATGTTGCAGAAATATAAATAATAGACTGACAAGAGAGGTTTTTATAGTGATTCGGATGCTTAAAGCAAATCCTACATCCACAGTTATTTTATTGTTCTTTGACTATTTCTATGATATTGCACGTAAAACATACAAAGATGAAGAAATACTTTGCTTACAGAGAGAAATCATGAAGCTCAAATCTATGTCTAGCTCTCATATGCCCAACCTCTCCTTTTCGTGAAAAGAAGTGTCAATTTGTACACCTCTGAGGTTAATGTAATAAGTGTTTTGTAAGTTTCCTTGACACATGGAAAGTTCTCATTCGTTCTTCTCTTAAAATGAGATAGGGTTGGTATAAGATATCTTTGAGGTGACATGGGCTTGACAGGAAGTATAATTTGTCTTTTAGGCACTTATTGAGCTGACATCAACGTGACTTTTTAGCATAACATAACCCCCCTAGTTTTTGGCGTGCGTAATCGCATTTCAAAAACTCAGGTCTTTGATCTGAATGGCTGTCGCATTGTAGGCTGCAATCTCGAACTGAAGAGCTCGAACTATGCTTGGTGCGATCAGGTGCTAAGAGCTAGGATTGCGATCTGGAAGCTTGGCGCAATCCGAAGCTTAGCGCGATCTGGTAACTGACATGAAATGTCCAATAAATGAATTCCTAGAGGGAGCTAGCGTCAGAAGCCCAAACGCACGACTTAGAGGCCTTAAATGGATAAGCCAAATTAAAACAGCCATAACTTTTGATCCGAGAGGAGTTTTGGAGCCCGTAAGATATCCACGAAAAGCTTGTTCCGAGCTCTACGTTGTGGCAATAGGGGAACCCAATTGGGGCAATTTTCAAGGCTAAAATCCACTGTTTCGGCATGTTTCGAGGTTGTTTTGAGTTTTCTACGTGTTTTTTCTGACGCTAGCAGCTGGTCACGATTTGAGAACTGAGAACTGATTGCGATCTGAGAGTTGATAACACGACCTGAAGCTGTTCACAACGTCAGAGCTAAGAGCTGATCGCGATTTGAGAGCTAGGAGTTGATCGCGATTTGAGAGTTGCTGATCGCGATCTGAGAGCTATGAGCTCAACCTGAGAGTTTGAGGCATGCGATCTGAACGATCTGATGCACACGATCTCAAGTAAACGAGTGAGCTTATGAGCTCAATCTAAGGGCACAAGGAGCTGGATCAGAGAGTATAAGGAGCTTGATTTGAGAACTCGATAGCTCTTTACAATCTAAGAGCTTCAGAGCTCTTTGCGATCAAAGAGTTTAAGGAGTTCAATCACAAAACAGGAGTCCGATCAGAAAGCGCAAAGCTTGATTTGAGAACAAGAGATTAGCAATCTAAGTGCTCGAAAGAGCGATCTGGCCGCTCGGAAGCGCGATCTTTATTATCTCAACGCGTGATCTCAACGATCTTGAACGTGCGATCCTGATGATCTGAGCGTGCTATCTGTGATCTGGCCACGTGATCCGAGTGATCTAAACTCATGATCTCAACAATCTTGAACGCGCAATCCTGGTGATCTGAGTGTGCGATCTGCGATCTAGCCACGCGATCCGGGTGATCTGAACGCGTGATCTCAACGATCTTGAACGCGCGATCCATATGATTTGAGTGTGCAATCTGTGATCTGGTCATGCGATCCGGGCGATCTGAACGTGTGATCTGAACGATCTTGAATGCACGATCCTGATGATCTGAGCGTGCGATCTGGCCAAGCGATCTGGGCTATCTGAACGCATGATCTCAACGATCTTGAACGCGCTATCCCGATGATCTGAACATGCGATCTGCGATCTGGGCGATCTGAACGCGTGATCTCAACAATCTTGAACGCTCGATTCCGATGATCTGAGCGTGAGATCTGCGATCTGGCCACGTGATCCGGGCAATCTAAACGCGTGATCTCAACGATCTTGAACGTGTGATCCCGATGATCTGAGCGTGCGATCTGGCCACGTGATCTACGAACTCTGACGCGTACGATATGCGATCTAGCCACGCGATCGGAGAACTTGACGCGTGCAATCTGTGATCTGGCCACGTGATCGAAGAACTCTGATGCTTGCGATCTGTGATCTAGCCACACCATCAGGGAACTTGGACGCAGGTTTGAGACCTGCATGGGCCACCAAACTGTTGATGCTTGATTTTGGATACCAACGACTCGCACGTGCAAAGTACTAAGAGAGTCTTAGAAATTACACGTGATGAATCCATCAGATTTGAATATGGAGTTGAGATTATATATGTTGCATGTAGAAACATAAATAATAGACTGACAATAGAGGTTTTTATAATAGTTCGGATGCTTAAATCAAATCTTACATCCACTGTTATTTTATTGTTCTCTGACTATTTTTATGATATTGCACGTAAAACATACAAAGATGAAGAAATACTTTGCTTACAGAGAGAAATAATGAAGCTCAAATCTATGTCTAGCTCTCATATGCCCAACCTCTCCTTTTCGTGAAGAGAAATGTCAATTTATACACCTCTGAGGTCAATGTAATGAGTGTTTTGCAAGTTGCCTTGACACATAGAAAGCTCTCATCCGTTCTTCTTTTAAAATGAGATAGGGTTAGTATAAGATATCTTTGAGGTGGTATGGGCTTGACAGGAATTACAATTTGTCTTTTAGGCACTTATTGAGCTGACATCAACGTGACTTTTTAGGCATAATAATAGGAAATATCTGGAATGTAGTTCATTAACTTATTGACCAGTTCCTGTCAATAAATTTGTGAAAATATGTAGAGCGCGCTAAATGCAGTCAGATACCTCAGATGTTATGACAGTTGGTATCACTACCAAGCCTAGAAGGCTGGCAATATTAAAGCCCTGAGTGCAGAATGTAGAATGTATTAGTCATATTTTGGTCAACTAATACGAGATTCAAGGGAAAGGAGAAAGCGGAAGTATAAAATTTAGATTGCCATGCTGCTGATCTTTAGGAAAATTTCATGATTATAGTGCCAAATAGTCTTTATAGCAAAACATCTGAAATCAACTCTCGATCATGCCAATGTACACCAGTACAGCAGTGACCTTTTCGAAAGGGTGAATATCCTACACACACAAGATTTTTAAACATTATTATTTCATTTAAGATATGTCAGAGAGAATTGTGAACATAATAGATAGAAGTGTCTAAAACCTGCAAGCAGAATGCCAATGCTGTTATGATAAAACTTAACCACATTCACCAATAGTAGAAGCCTGCAATCATAAAATATCTTCACCATAAACTTCTTTTCCAACTGAATCACCAAGTTACGATGAATCGTTTTTCAATTTTACCATGAGAAGTGGACGTCTTCTAGATTTATCTATCAGTAGTGCAGATGCTCCGGAACATTTGTGGATCTGCAAAACACTTTCACATGCCTGAGCATTGGAATCTGGAAATTAGAAGAATCTCACATGTGTTTGAGAGTCAAGTACCGAAATTATAGCCATTGATACAGTCCCTAAGTTGCTTGAGAAATCTGTTGCAAATAAAAGTAGGGGTGAGGGTTCCGAGTACCCTGCATTTTTCGAGGGAACCGAAACCAGAACTGCACAGTGCAGGTTCCCAAAAAAAGAAACCGGAACTGAAACCGTACAATGCAGGTTCTTAAATTCAAAGAACTAGAACCTAAAATGCAGGTTCCGATTCCTTTCCCAGGTACCCTGTAAAAAAAATTACACCCCTATTAGTTTAAAAAATAACAAAAATACCTTAAAAGTTTACAAATACACCCCTAACAAATTTTGATTACTCATTCATTTGTGTCCAATGTAACTCATAAATCCTCTAATCTCTAGGCAACACTTGAATTCAATCAATTCATCACAATTCACATAAAATTCCTCAATCAAAACCAAAACACAAACAATTATTCATCACAATTCACATTAAATAACTTCACCAAAATCATTCAAACAAACAACAATATAGAAAGTTAGAAACTGGCACCAACTTCTTTGATTCTCCCACTACTCAATACTAATATAGTTAATTTAATGTTATAAATTATTAATGTTTATAATGTAATAATGTAATATAGTAATATTGTAATTAATTAAGTAATTATTTAATTATAATGTAATATTATAATTAATTAAGTAATCATACTATACATTTATAAATTATAATATAATGTTATAATTAATTAAATTTCTAATTATTTCATTAAATATCGTACTAATATTTATAATATAACGTTATAATTAATTAAGTAATCATACTATAAATTTATAATGTAATGTTACAATTAATTAGATTTTTTAACCATTTAATTAAGTAATGTACTAATGACAAATATAGTAAATTAATAATGTTTATAATGTAATGTTATAAATTTATAATTAATTAAGTAATTATTTAACTGTGTAATGTTATAAATAATTAAGTGATCATACTATAATGTAATGTTATAATTAATTAAGTAATTATTTAACAATAATGTAATGTTATAATCAATTAAATTTCTAATCATTTAATTAATTACTAATGTTTAATGTTTATAATATAATATCATAATTAATTAAGTAATCATTTAATTATGTAATGTTATAATTAATTAAGTAATATACTATTTAACTATAATGTAATATTATAATTAATTAAATTTCTAATCATTTAATTAACTATTGTACTAATGTTTATAATAGAATGTTATAATTAATTAAGTAATCATACTATAAATTTATAATGTAATGTTATAATTAATTAAAATTCTAATAATTTAATTAAGTATTGTGTAAATTACTAATATTTATAATATAATGTCATAATCAATTAAGTAATCATTTAATTATGTAATGTTATAATTAATTATGTGATTATACTATAATGTAATATTTTAATGAATTAAGTAATCATACTATAAATCTATAAATTAATATTGTAATTAATTAAATTTCTAATAATTTGATTAATGTACTAATGTTTATAGTAGAATGTTATAATTGCTTAAGTAATCATACTATAAATCTGTAATGTTATAAATAATTAAATTTTTAATCATTTAATTAAGTAATGTAATAACGTAGTAAATTACTAATGTTTATAATGTAATATTATAAATTTATAACTAATTAAATAATCATTTAACTATGTAATGCTATAATTAATTAAGTGATCATAATATAATGTAATGTAATAGTGTTATAATTAATTACGTAATAATTTAATTAAGTAATCATTTGTTTATAATGTAAATATGTAATATTACAATTAATTAAGTAACCGAACTATAAATTTATAATGTAATGTTAATATGTTATAATTAATTAAATTTCTAATCATTTAATTAAGTATTGTGTTAATGTTTATGTAGTAAATTACTAATATTTATAATATAATGTCATAATCAATTTAGTAATCATTTAATTATGTAATCTTATAATTAATTATATGAACATACTATAATGTAATGTTATAATGAATTAAGTAATCATACTATAAATCTATAATTTAATATTGTAATTAATTAAATTTCTAAGCATTTAATTAATATACTAATATTTATAATAGAATGTTATAATTGTAAGTAATCATACCATAAATCTATAATGTAATGTTATAATTAATTAATTTTTTAATCATTTAATTAAGTAATTTAGTAATGTAATAAATTACTAATGTTTATAATATAATGTTATAAATTTATAACTAATTAAGTAATCATTTAACTATGTAATGCTATAATTAATTAAATGTAATATAATAATATTATAATTTAATTAAGTAATTATTTAACTATAATGTAATGCTTAATTAATTAAATTTCTAATCATTTCATTAAGTAATCATTTATTTATAATGTAATATTATAATTAATGTTTATAATATAATGTTATAATCAATTAAATAATCATCTAATTATGTAATGTTATAATTAATTATGTAATCATACTATAATGAAATGTTATAATGATTTAAGTAATCATACTATAAATCTTTAATATAATATTATAATTAATTTGTTTATAATAGAATGTTATAATTAATTAAATTTCTAATAATTTAATTAAGTATTATGCTAATATTTATGTAGTAAATTAGTAATTGTTAATGTTTATACTATAATGTCATAATCAATTAAGTAATCATTTAATTATGTAATATTATAATTAATTATGTGATCATACTATAATGTAATGTTATAGTGAATTAAATAATCATACTATAAATCTTTAATGTAATATTATAATTAATTAAATTTTTAATCATTTAATTAAGTATTGTACTAATGTTTATAATGAAATGTTATAATTGATTAAGTAATTATACTATAGATCTATAATGTAATACTATAATTAATTAAATTTCTAATTATTTAATTAAGTAATATACTAAATGTTATAAGTCAATCAATTAAGTAGTAATCAATTAATTTAATGCTATAATTAATTATACTATAAATCAATTAAGTAATGTTATAAAATTATAATTAATTAAGTAATCATTTAACTATAATATAATATTATAATTGATTAAGGATGATATTTAACTAGTAATTAAATTTATTAATGTTTATCAATTTATCATATATAATTAATTAATTGCTAATTTACTGTAAATATACTTAAAACTTGATAATTGAAGTAAATAACTAAATATATTATTATTCAATCAAATATACTATTTTATTCAAAAATAATTTTTTTAATAACATTAAAACACTTTTAATTGGATCCTAATGCCAATTATACACTTAATTAATCAAAACTTTAATATTAATATATTACAATATATTAAATTTTTTAATATGGTGTAGTTTATATGTAATAAGTATAATTTTATATTTATTTAATTAGGTTATTTTAAAATTTTAACTTTTTCTACTTTAAATTTTTTTATATATAAAATAATGAAACCCCCCATTATTCACAAATATTTCATTGCAGCCTAGGTTCCAAAATAGATTCCAAAAATCGGTTCCAAACAGGTTCTAAACTGGGTACCCGCTACAGGTTTCAAGTAGGTTCCAAACCGGGTATTCGTTTCAGGTTCTTTTTCCAGGTTCCGGTTCCTCCGCACATAAGAACCGGAACCGGAATCGCACAGTGTCGATTCCAACAAAATAGAATTGGAACCTACCCGCACAGTGCCAGTTCCAGGTAGGTTTCGGTTTCGGTTCCGGTTCTACCCACTACCCGTGCTCACCCTTAAATTTATAAAAGGGCTCATATTATCATTCCGTTCAATTATATTAGTTATTTGAGCAATATGAAATTTTGTTAATTTATCAGCTTCTTCAAATATGGAGGCATAATATTGAATTGCATTTGAACCTCCTAATTGTTGCAAGGCCATACGTCCAACTTCAATCTGAAACAATCAAACAAATAAGTCATACGGAGATCAGAGGAACAACTACATCTATACAAGGGGATTATGTAAATGCACATACATATACCATGACTCACCAAGAGTGAATAAGCATATCTTCTCTGGGCCATGTTGAAAATTCCAGCTTAGGTAATCCTCTCAGAGGTCTTCGTATAATCCTAAACAACTGTGGGATCCTCATATCTTGTTCTCGTACAAATTATATAAATCTTCCAAATGCATTTCCCTTCCATTGAAGTTGGACTTATTTATATAAGTTGGGATGAAACTTACTGTAATGTCAGCTGCTTCTTGAGAAATATCAGCATTCTTTCCCCTAAAACTATGTAGAGTAGTACTTAACTCTTCCTCTCGACCAATCTTTGCCTGTAGAAAACTGTAGATGTTAATGGAATTGTATTTAGCAGGTTCAGCAAAAGAAATTATAAGGCAGTAAGAGGAGATAAGTTAAGGTTACACGTTATGGAAAACGCTAAAACAAGAAAATGTTTGTACTCCACATTGTTTTTTTATTTATTTTTTTCCCAATATCTCTGCCTTTGCGGAAAAGAAAATTAAAGATTCTTTAATTGAAATTACCAGCCATCTAGGAGACTCTGGTATGAAGAATAAGCCAACAACTTGCAATACACATGGAACAGAACCTGAAACAAAATGAAACAGAGATATTAAGAAATTCTTATATGTAAAGTTTTAACAGGATTTAATGCAATAAACATCAGAATTGCAAGAGGTTACCAATTAGAGCCAATATGTGCCAAGAAGCAGCTGTTCCAAGGAAATACATCAATAAAAAGCCACAAGTCACCATGAACTGCATCCTTGTCAGTTGTCACAGTATATCCTTGTAAATATTTAGTTGATGGCTGCTCTGTAAGTAGTATAGCTAACCCTGATAATTCTCAAAAACTAAAGTCTTTCCAGTTGAAAGTCATCTTAGGATGATAATATACTTTGCTCTCTATATACCATAGATGTAATATCAAGTTTCAATGACCGGAATTATATTGTATGCTTGCTTTGTAGGTAGGATATTCGTTGCGTGCTTGTTGGGATATTGTGGCTTGTTTTCCTATTTGTTCCCATGTGAAATGGTATGTCTTTTGGAAAACTATTTAATAAAGAATACAATTGTAAATAAGAATAGAATTTAGGAGTCCTTTTAGGAGTTGAAATACGAATCCTATCAGGAAAAAAATATAAATATGTGAATGAAAACCAATTTAAGGTTATGAGAGAATGTGAGAACACAATGTATTTGATGTAAGGATTATTAAACATTATGGGTGAGTGTCTTAGAAACTAGGATTGTTTTCGTTATAGGTACTGGGTTGAGTATGGTTAGAAACTGATGGAACCACCTGTTCAATTAACTCAATCCAACCACCACAAGAGCAGAAATGAAAGTAACACACAACCTGATAAAACTAATTGTTATTATTGTATACTGAAAGAAATATCAACATCAAGAAAGAGTGACCATAGATCAATCCCCAGCAATTCGAGGAGTTAGGAGCCTCCCAAAATACCTATAAGAATTTACTTGATACCTCCTTTACTACTCTGTAGCTATTTATACCCAAATACTTACTAAACTAACCTTACTCTAACAAACTTTATTCTATCTAGCCAGTTGTATGCAGAATCCCGTAACAAACTCTCACTCACACACATTACCCCCTTAGTGCTCTTTATACGACCCCTCAACTTATAGACCATATTAACGGTAGGTGGTCTATCAATAACCCAACCCCCCCAAGAGAGCCACCTTATCCTCAAGGTGGAATTGAGGGAATTGTGTGTTGATGACATCGAAAGACTCCCATGTAGCTTCAAAGGAAGGCAAATCCTTCCATTGAATGAGGACCTCTTTGGTACCATTAAGTAGGGATTGCACCATTAGGACTGATTGTGGGTGAACCTGGAGTTCCATATCTTCGGTGAGAAATGTGGGAAGTGGATGAATTGGAACGGAGTTGTGTAGGCTGCGTTTGAGCTAGGACATATGGAACACTGGATGAATACGAGCAGTGGAGGGTAGAGCCAGTTTGCAAGCTGTTAGACCAATTCTGTCCACCACCTTAAATGGCTCGTAAAACCTAGGACTGAGTTTCTCATTCAGTTTCCTGGCTAACGACCTGAACCTGTAGGGCTGAAGTTTGAGGTAAACAAAATCTCCTGGAGAGAAGCTGATATCTCTGTGATGTTTATCAGCTTGCTCTTTCATGTGTCCCTGAGCAGATTCCAGGTGTTGTTTAAGTTCATTTATGATGGCATTGCGGTGAAAAAGCTGTTGGTTCACGTCTTCAACTGAGGAGGGGTAATCGGTCAACTTGAGAAGGAGTGGTGGGTCTCTGCCATAAAGGGCCCTGAATGGTGTCATTTTAGTGGACCGATGGTACGTTTCGTAGTACCAAAATTCTGCCCAAGAGAGCCAATTTGGCCACTGTTTAGGCTGGGAACTGTAGAAACATCTCAGATATGCCTCTAAACACCGATTGACCACTTCGGTTTGGCCATCCGTTTGTGGGTGGTATGCGGAACTAAACTTGAGAGAAGTCCCCGCTGCTCTAAAGATTTCCTGCCATAATTGACTCATAAAGAGTCGATCTCGGTTCGAAACTATAGACTTGGGAAATCCATGGAGCTTAACAATTTCCTTCATGAATATCGTAGCAACCTCCTTCGCACTAAAAGGGTGAGACAAGAGGATAAAGTGGCCGTATTTGGTGAGCCGATCAACCACCACGAGGATACTATCGAACCCTTTGGCTCATGGTAAACCTCCAATAAAATCCATCGTCAAGTCATCAAAGACTTGCTAAGATATAAGCAAAGGCTGTAAAAACCCAGTTGGCTTGATGGCTGAATACTTATTGACTTGGCAAATAGTGCAAGCCTTTAAAAACTCTTGAACATCTTGCCTTATCCCTTCCCAATAAACAATCTTTGCCGCCCGTTTGTAAGTCCTAAAAAACCTCAAATGCCCTCCAACTAGGCTGGAATGAAATTCTGCCAAAAGTTTAGCTATGAATCTGAAGCCTTTTGGTAAAACAATTATGTTTTTGTACAAAAGACACCCCTACCTAAGTCTGTAGTGTGGGCAGCTGTTAGGGTCAAAGAGAAGGTCCTGAATGATAGGCTATAACTTGGGATCTTGTTGTGCTTCACTAGCTAGATCTTCATATTCTGTAAACTATACTACTAAGATGGTGTTCAAATCTGGTCCCTCTACTCTTCGTGATAAAGCATCTGCCACCTTGTTTGTTTTTCTCGGCCAGTAGTGAATGTCGAAAGAGAACCTCATTAGTTTGGATAGCCACTTTTTTTTGTTCAAGAGTTTTAATTCGTTGGTTAGTGAGAAATTGAAGACTCATTTGGTCAGTTTTGATGACGAATCGTTTGCCCAATAGATACGGGCTCCAATTATGCACTGCAAAAACGATGGCCATTAGTTCTCGTTCATATACTGACTTCTGTTTGGCTTGTGGTGAAAAGGCTTTGCTTAGGTAAGCTATGGGTCTTGACTGCTAGACCAGAATTGCTCCCATTCCATGACCTGAAGCATCAGTCTGCACTTCAAAGGGAAGTGCAAAGTTTGGAACTGCTAAGATTGGAACCGTAGTCATAGCTTCCTTGAGTCTATCAAAAGCCATTTGAGCTCCCTCATTCCAACTAAATGAATCTTTTTTAAGCAAATCCGTAAGTGGTTGTGCAATACTGCCATACCCCTTGACAAATTTTCGATAATACCCCGTGAGGCCTTAAAATCCCCGTAGACCTTTGGCATTGGTCGGAACAGGCCACTTAACCATTGCCTCAATCTAGTGTGGATCTACTTCCACTCCTTGCGCTGAAATTATATGGCCTAAATAGTCTAGTTTCTGCTGACTAAACAGACACTTCTTCTTATTCATTACCAGGTCATTGTCTTGTAGAAAGAAGACCAGCACAAATTTCCTCAAAACAGGTTTAAAAATAGCATTCATCAGGGCTTGAAAAGTTGATGGCGCATTAGTCAAGCCAAATGGCATAACTAGGAACTCATAGTGACCGTCATGAGTTTGGAAGGCCGTTTTGTGAATATCCTCCTCCTTCAATCGAATCTGGTGGTATCCAAATCGCAAATCAAGCTTCGAAAAGAAAACAGCCCCAGTTAATTCATCCAACTCCTCAATAGTGGGTATAGGAAACTTATCAGGGATAGTTATCTCATTAAGTGCCCTATAATTAACACAAAACCTCCAACTCCCATCCTTCTTCTTAACTAGTAACACTGGGCTGGCAAATGGGTTGGTGCTAGGCTGAATGATCCTTGCTACAAACATTTCTCCCACCATTTTCTCTATTTCATTGTTTTGGAAATAAGGATATCTATAGGGCCGTATATTGGGTGGTCGAGCTCCCTCTTGCAGGACTATGGCATGGTCATGTTGTCGGTGTAGGGGTAGTTTAATGGGTTGGTCAAACAATTGGTTATACCTTTTCCATCAATGATACAATCCTAGGGTCGGTAGGTTTTTCATTTTGTTCTGGCACACATTCAGTAGAGCAAAATTCGACTAAATAGCCTCCTCCAGTGGAATAGAGTGACCTTAACATGGCTTTTAGAGATACCACTATCTTAACTAGCGATGGATCTCCTTGTAGGCTCACCCTTTTGCCTCCCAATTCAAATTTTATTGTCAAGTTCTTCCAATTTGCGCAGACATCACCCAATGAACTCAACCACGTCACCCCTAATACCACATCAGCTCCACCCAAATCAAAATGGAAAAAATCTTGGGTAATCTTAATGCGTTAAACCTCCAATTGCACTCCCCTACAAACACCTTTTCCTCTCACCGTGACACCATTACCTACCATCACCCCAAAATTTTTTCCTTTTTCAATTTACATGCCCAGTTTGCGCACCAAGTCGTGCAAAATAAAATTGTGGGATGCCCCACTGTCAACCAACACAATAACCCCCACCCCTTCAATCTCTCCCTTAATTTTCAAAGTCTTGTCAGATGTGATTCTGACGATAGAGTTCATGGACAAGGCTAGAGGGTTACCTTCAGTAGTGGGTTCTTCATTGTTGTCTAGTGGTGTTTTGCTCTTCTCTGGATCCTCATCTTCCCATGCTAGCAAGATCTGTAGAGATTTACTCCTACATCGGTGGTTAGGGCTGAACTTTTTGTCACACCTAAAACGAAGCCTTTTCTCCTTTCTGAATTGAATTTCCGCTTCAGTTAGCCTTCGAAAATTTTCCCCTCTAGAGCTTGAAGTTGTCGTCACCAGTGGAATATCCCTCATGTCGACAGAGCGATTTGACGAAGAATGGGTCTCGCCTAAGTTTTTAGTGGTATTGGACCACCAACTGGGTCGTCCAACCTCTGGGCTTGGAGAGACCCGTGAGTACCCTTCCATTTTTACATTATGGGTTTTAGTCATTTTGGGCCTAATTTTATCCAGCACCTAGTTTTTTTCTTCAACACGATGGGCCTGTTCCATCACTTCACCCAGATCCTTGTACTGTATGAGTCGCAATTCAACTCTGATTTCTTCCTTCAGTCCATTTACGAAGATACCCATTAGCATCTCTTCTCCTAATTCCTTCAATGGAGATGTATGTGCTTCAAATTCTTTGCAATACTCTGTCACTGATGCAGTCTGTCTTAGTGCTACCAATGCCTCATAGGTTGTCCCTTGAAAGGATGGTCTGAATATGGCAATTAAAACAGCTTTGAAATCCTTCCAATTCTGGACTGGTCTCCGAGATTCAGCCATTGATACTAGTTTAAGGCTCTTCCTTCCATGCACATGGTAGCGGCTTCCACCATCTCCTTTTCTTCATATCGATTAATGGCAAAATATCTGTCAGCCTTGAAAGTCTAGCCGAAAGGATCATCTTTGTTAAAAATGGTTTGCTCGAGTTTGCGAATTTTTTTTCGTCCTTCCCATTATCCCCACTGTGATTTCATTCATATCCCTTATCTCCGTCAGAACTCTGATTTTCTGGAGTTACAAACATTTTCTCCTTCTCCTGATAACGTTTCTCCTCCCTTTCCTCCCTCAACCTCATCAATTCTCGCATCTCAATTAAGTACTCCTTGACACTACCTAAGTCGGTCTTCATTGTGCCCATATCTTCCTTCACGATTCTCATCTCGTTCTCCACATTTTTCCATTCTGTTCTCCACTTGGGATTTTACCGTTACCTAATCTAGCTCTGATACCAAATTGATGGAACCACCTATTCAATTAACTCAATCCAACCACAACACACGAGCAGAAATGAAAGTAACACACAACCTGATAAAACTGATTGTTATTATTGTATACTGAAAGAAATAGCAACATCAAGAAAGAGTGACCACAGATCAATCCCCAGCAATTCGAGGAGCTGGGAGCCTCCCAAAATACCTATAAGAATCTACTTGATACCTCCTTTACCACTCTGTAGCTATTTATACCCAAATACTTACTAAACTAACCTTACTCTAACAAACTTTATTCTATCTAGCCACTTGCATGCAGAATCCCGTAACAAACTCTCACTCACACTCATTACCCCTTTAGTGCTCTTTTTACGACCCCTTGACTTATAGACCATATTAACGGGAGGTGGTCTATCAGAAACTATGATTGTTTCTGCTCTATTAATTGTATCAAGTTCATGGTATTGTGTACACTTGTATATCATGTTCATAAAAATACCATAAATTTCTCTCATCCGTAGATGTACGCGAGTTATGCCGAACCACGTAAATATCGTGTTTCTTTGTGTGATATGACTTTATTCCTATGTTATTTATCTCGAATTAATGTATATTTTCCGCTGTGCGATCTCTTAACACTGTTGAGTCGGGAATCATGGAGGACGTGGGCCTCTCAGGGGCAGCAGTAGGTATTTATGTTCTCTATCATTACCCCTTGTATGTTACAAGCAAACCAATTTGTCAACTAAATTTTATACTGATTAAATGTTCAACCTGAATGGCATAATGCATCTTTTTTTCTGCCTAGTATTCTCTTTTTGGTTCAGTAATGATAATTGGAGGACTGGTTGGTTCATTAGTTTGGTCACCATCTGAACCTAGGAGACCCCTACACTTCCAATAATAAGACTAGCAACAATCCGTTACCATTCATTTCCTTTGTACTACTATAAAAACTTTTCAGCAGCATCAGTAACGCATTGATTGAGCAAAGCCATTATTACATTTTCCTTACAGACTGCAAAATGATTACTCTTAAGTTCAAAGATACCATTAAGTTACACACATCTGACTGAGGATTAGGAGCATAATTCAAAATAGCTTAAAGAATGTCCTCTAATGACCGTTAAATCACAGAAAGTTACCTTGCTTGCTGATCACTATAAACTGGTTCGTAGGGAGCAGATGTCTTATCCTGCACAAAATAGAACATACCACTGTAAGCACACG
Organism: Pistacia vera; assembly: GCF_008641045.1. Classification (NCBI taxonomy): domain Eukaryota; kingdom Viridiplantae; phylum Streptophyta; class Magnoliopsida; order Sapindales; family Anacardiaceae; genus Pistacia; species Pistacia vera. Next base: position 804,254 of record NW_022196690.1, on the reverse strand, counting down.
CTAGCATAAAGAGACATCTTCTCAAGAGTAGATTAAGAAGAACATAAAAACGATATTTATCTTTTGTCAAAAAGAAGCTATTATCTAGAGACTGATAAATGGAAAAGATGCACATGATGATCTAGTCCGCTAACCTCGAGATACTTAAATGTTGTAGTATCTGGAGGGACCGCACCATTCTTTCCCCCAGCTTCAACAACCATATTGCATAGTGTCATGCGCTCTTCCATCTGTCCATTACAATACGAGCAGAGCAATTAAATTCATAATTTTTCATAATATAAACAAAGAAAAAGAAGCATCTGCAGACAGAAACTCAGAGGAACCTGATATCCTTGCAATTAGAGGTAAACTTAAGTTTACTTACAGTTAACTTTCAACAGTTGAGCCAACGAACTCCATAGATTTATATGTTGCACGAGCCACAGATATTTCACCAATTATTTGCAAAGTGACAATAACTTTAAAAACAGTAGAAAAGGGAAGCTCGGTCATCCAAGAATAACTGTAAAATTCTCAAACTCAACAAGCTGTGAGGATGTGTTTATTTCCATTGAAAGAAAAAAAATCAAGACCCAACTATACTTGTAAAATTAAATCCTTTGCAAGCAAATAATAGGGCATTTCACCATCCATTACAAATGTAAGGGTTGGGGGCACCTGCAATTTATAGATACAACCATGAGAGAATTAGTTAAATCAATCAAGCACAAGAGAAATGAGTAAACAGATTTAAAGATATATTTTAGTTTTTAGGATTTACTAAGCATATATCTCAAACAAATTAAAAAGACTAGGTGTTTCTTTTAGTAATTACATAATTTGTTGAGTAATTAGCTGCAAACAAATAGATCATATATATCCATGAAAATTTGAACTTACAGCAGTAAAACTGTGTCACTGTAATTGTTCTATGGAGATGCAGCAGTGAACAAAAGTGGTTTAATCTGATAGGCTTCCAAAGTACAGATTCTAATCTACCAAGAATATGGGAGTCTAAAAAGGAGATACAGATTTTCGGTACAAATTTTCCAAACAATAAACTACGCACATTTAAATTTATCAAAATGTTTAACAGATATGCAACCAAGGGAATAAGCAGATTTTTTCCATCTCAGAGGAGATTGGTAAGAAAGAAAAAGGGAATATATACAACTTCAATACTAATAAGTAATAACAGTGATTTTAGGGCATTTTATTAAAAGGTCATATGAAGTTCAAATTTCAGTAAAAGGTCATGTAGTTTGAAAGTGTTAAGTAAATAGTCTTGTTATTGATTAAGGTTAATTAGACATGATTAGTGGTTAATTAGGATTAATGAAGTATCGTGTAATCTTTTAAAAATTATAATATGTCCCCAAAGAGCTGAAATTCTTGCAAACAAAACCCAAGCACCTTCTTCTTCTTCCTCCTGCCATTAACGCATCCCTCCCCTGGTTGTTGTTTCTTCTAAGCTTCGTCTACATCTTCTTCTTCTTCTTCTTCTGCATCTTCTTCTTCGTATACATCTTCTTCTTCCTATACATCTTCTTCTTCCTTCGTCATGTAAATCTTCTTCTTCCCGCCATTAACACTATCTTCTTCCTCCGCCATTAACATCTTCTCCGTCGCAGATCCTTCTTCTCCTCCTCCTCCTCCTCCTCCTCCTCTTGACATTTCGTCCAGGTATGTGTATCTCCCCTTTCCATTTTATATTTCGATTTACAAATATTTAATGATAGACTGGGTTTGGGTTATGATTTTGATTTAGTTGTTTAGGTTGTTGGGTTGTGTTTGATGTAATGGAAGTTGAATGGAGTGAAATTTGTTGAATATTTTCTTGTATTGTGGGTAGCTGGGGGTGGTAGCACCGATTGTAGATAGATGGTAGCGTGCCAAATACTTCAAATTAATAACCTTACTAACCTAACTACTAAATTGCATATAGGGTGAGCAAGGGTCAATCCCACTTGGAATGATTCGATTAAATCCTATATTCTAACCAACAACCACAACGAAAACAACAAAAAAATAAAATAAAATAAGATCCTAAACAGTAAACATGACAACAAAATAATGAAAGGGGTTGTAGACAATGCAATCTAAAGTGAAACGAATAAATCTCCAATGGTAGAAAATATTAGATTAAAAACAACCAGTTCTCAATTCAAGATCCACCTAAACATGCATTGGATATGAACTAACCGTAACATTATTCTATCTCGTTATTATAGAATTATTGACCCTAGGAAACAACAAGCTTTGTTACCCGAATTTTCTCTTAATTGTCACTACTGAAATAAGCTCTTCAATGAGATCCTAACCCTTGAACAACCTAGAATAAGTTCTCTAAGTTTAATTCAATGGCAGCCTTAAGAATTAGGAAAATAGATCAATCCAAGCAACAATCACGCAAGATCGGATTATTATTTTACTTAGGTTATGTTATTCAAGGTGACAGATTGAGAACTTGTTCGTAATCATCTATCATCATGTGTTACTCATTGAATAGAAAGAGGACAATTACGTATCACAATTCCTAATTCTAACAGATAAAATTCCGATTAAACAATTTAGCAGGCCATTACTAAATCACCCAAACAAGAATCATAAACAATTAAAACAGAATAACATAAACAAATCCAATAAGAACGAGATTAAGAACAATGTTACTGAAGTTAAGTTACACCAATGACATGAATTCAGGCTTCAAAATCCCCTTGAACTGAAGAAGAAAGATCAGCTGCCCATATTGACATAGAAAGTAAAAAAAAAACAAAACAAAAACCTCCATTGCCGTTCTCCCTCTCCCTGTTTAACCTAACAACTCATAAATAAATAACGTGTTTTCCTCAATTCTACCCCAGGAAAAACAAAAATTACTTTCCTAGACGTTTCCTAAACGATAGACTTCCAAAACTGTCAATTCCTTATTAGATATGGAAAACAGAATTCGTAATCCAGCTTGCACCAGGATTCTCACAATGTAAAAGAACTTTTCTGGGCTTGGTCACTTCATAAACGTTGTAGTCCTGGATGTGTAGATGAATTTGGGCTTTTAAATCACCTGCTTTCGATATCTGAAGCTCCAGTTAGGCCCATTCGAAGACTTAATACTCAGCCAGGAAATCCTTCCGCGAATAGGATTCCAGGTCCGGTTTTGCAACAACTAATGATGGCCCAAACGAACTCGAATTCTTTCCCATAATACCTTTCTCTAAGGCTTGATTCGTCTACTTTACTTTTTCTGAAGAACACTTTTGCAATTGAAAAATCTGACTCCATGAAAAATTTGAAAAACGCAACACTTGTCAGAATAACAAAAAATCTGGAATTTCCTAATCTTTTCTCAATTATTTCATAAAGTCTATCCAAATATGCCAAACTTACAAAATAAACTCTAATCAACTCAACTAGGCATAAAATATAACAAAAAACATAATATGGAAGGAATAAAAAAATATATAAATTACACTCTTATCAGTAGAGATGACTGAAAATGTGTTCTGGATATGATGGATCGCTTAAGCGATCTAGTATGTCTGGTATAATGCAGTAGATCGTAGAACGCTTAAGCGATCAGGTATATGACAGAAGATCACTTAAGCAATCTGCTATAAATATGTGTATGGCAGCATATCACTTAAGCGATCAGGTAAATGGCATAAGATTGCTTAAGCGATTTTGCTTATTTATACCAGATCACTTAAGTGATCCAGTAAACAATATACCAGATCGCTTAAGCGATACACCAGATCGCTCAAGTGACACTGCAGATGCTTTTTAAAATCTTTCAACCCTTAATACATCAGTTAATAATATTTTTTTTTCTTGCATTATAGGTACTTGGCTATTATTAGACATGGGACAAGTTGTTTTGGGTGTTGAATATTTTGGTGAGTGGGTGGAGGAAGAAAGTTGCTGGAAGTGGATTGGGAAGAGCAAAGAAGTTATACTAATTGCTTTGAGCATAAAGGTTAGTTTTGATGATTTGATTGATGAAATAATTAGAAGAGGTGATTTGAGTTGCTCACGTAGTGATATAGTTGTGAAGTATGTCTTAAGCAGAGTTCCTAAACATTATAAGGTACCTCCTACTATATTAAAGTCGGATGAAGGTGTGAAGTTATATATGATTGATATGGCCGATAATGGTTCAAGACCAATTTTAAGGGTTTCTTTTGTAGATAAACCATTGGAAGTTGGTTCAAAGGAAGAGGATAACGAGGAAGTTGGTAGAGAGAATGCTGGTTTTAATTTGAACTACGAGGGCATTGATTTGTTAGTTGAAAAATCAAGAGTAGGTGGTAAGAAGGACACTGTAGAAGAGGTTGGTCATGTGCGGCAAAATGAAAATGTTGAGGAGGAGGAGCCTATACATGTTCCCGCAGATGTAGAGATTCCTTTAAATACAGATTATGCAGAAGGTGTAGTTTGTGAGGAAGAGAACACTATAGTCCTTTATGCAGGTTCAGAGGGGCAATTGCAGGTAGTAGTGAACCAGCTCATGTTTTTACGAATGGATCGGAGTTGCGTATAGGGTATTTATTTGACAACAAAGAGGAAATGGTGAGGAAGCTAAAACTTGTTGCCGTGAGACGTAATTTTGAGTTCATCACCAATAGGGGTGTTATCGAGCCGAGTTTTCGGCTAAACGAGCTCGGCTCGTGAGAGAAGAAGAGTAAACGAGCCGAGTCCGAGCCGAGCCGAGCCAGAAATTATGTGGCTCGGCTCGGCTCGATAGTAGATTTAGTATATTTTCGAGCCAGCTCGCGAGCCATCTCCAAATAATTTTTTTTTTCAATTTTTTTTCACAAAATTTCGCTGAGCGCCTGGGCAGTAGTCTGACTATGTAATGTTTTTTTTTATTCAATCCCATATGGATTTTATTTCCCATAATAGATTATCATTTTTTTCTAAAGTGTGTTTAATTAATTTATATATAATGTGAAACTATTAATTGCAATTTTTAATCATTGTCTGTTACATGAATTAATGATAATAGCTACATGTATTTCATGTCACACAAATTAATTCTAAATTGCTTCATGCAGTAAGCTAAGAATAAATATTTGAGTCAAAGTTTGCTCATGAATTCAAAAAGAGTGGATGGATAGATAATTCCTTTGAAAAATATTGAAAAAGTAATTTTCCATAAGACATCACCCAACAGTTAAATCTACATAAAATCAACATTAAATGAAATGCTACTGCTATTAACAAATTATCATTTAACATACTGTATGTACCACAAATTAAGTTAAGTGAACTAAATATTTTTTGTTTAGTTCACTTGACTTAATAAAATTTTCACAAAAACAAAATTGGGGATTAGCATAACTATACATCAAGTGACATCCCCATCCATCAAAAAATATATATAATAGCAAAAGATAATTGGCTGTATGTCTATTGTAGCCCCACTCCTCCTACAAACCACTTATATGAAACATATTAAGTATAATTGTCATTTATATAAACCGTAAAGATGAAAATGCAAACCCAACACAAAAGTAATAAATATAGACCTGCAGAATCCTACTGTCGACAGCCAATACTCACGAGTGAATCAACTAACACTGACCCTATCACCTGATAAGAATAAGCTGATCTCCAAGTGATCCTCATCCTCCTCTTTCTAAGTGAAAAAGAGATAAAAATAATCTATAGGTTGAATAAAGTTATTTTAAATATAGAATTAAACAAAACATGTAAGCATGGAACTTTTCCACCTTTTCTTCACTCCATTCAAAGTGCGACACCAGTCCCATCCACATAACAACATCTCCACCTAGCTGGTGACAAAGAAGCTCGGTAACTATCAATAACTCTGCTCCCAGCACTGAAGTAGACTCTGAAGCAAACCAGTGATCGGGATGGCTAGTATCTCTCGAGCCATCGTAGACAAACAGGAAACTGGTTGAATTTGCCTTCCACCACTGTAAGGCATACAATGATCTATGATCCCCCACACACTTATGGCATCCCTCCCCAATAACAGTCTAGCTCAGACTGACTAGGCTCAACAGTTTCAACCACGTCCAAAAGTGCTAAAATCATCCCAGGCCTCGGCTCCCCTCAACCGCAGACACCTCACCAATGGCTCCATGTCCATCCCTTGTGATGTAGAACACGGGCGATAGTCACACCTTGGTTGCTTGAACATACTCCCCATATAACTCATACAATGCATCCCGGACCGTCACCATATTTGCCCATCCTTCGCCTCTGAATACATCTTGGGAATGCCCACTGAATAACCCTAATTTTCACTGAGGATCCAATATAGTAGCCACAGACATCAATACATTACATTCCCCCCATATTATCAAACTCTTGTTTCATTTTCCTAACCATTACCTAATAAATTCTACTTCAGATTCACTTTACTATCCAACATACATTCACTGCACACACCTCCTTCAAGATAAATTAGACGTCGATAATCACTTCCGGAAATGAGTTGTTGAACCATTGAATACTTTCAAAACTTCACAAACTTCTCCACTTTCTCCCAATCCTCTCACTCGGAATTATGATAATTGTATTCTCTCTTCACTCTTGGAAAAACCTTTTGAACTTAATTGTCGCTGCCACATTTCATAGGTGAATTCCACCTTGTTTTACAATAAAATAAGTTTCCGATACGGCAATTTAAGTTGTTAAACAATCTCAAAAATACCTTGAGTCTACTTTCGGAACTGTTGATATACAACACTCTCTAGATGTCGTCAATGATGTACCTAATTTAGTGAAGTCCATCTTGAACAATCAGTTCAAGATATGTGCGCAACATCTCACATGAAACTTTTACCTCCACAAAGAGTTTCCCCGAACTTCAAAATTTCCTTCAAACCTTAATCGCAACTCATTACTTAAAGCTTATCCACAGAAATAGTGTATACCTATTTTCAATTCCCCATCCCATTAGGCACTTGAAAATGCCATCCGCAATCGCAATACCAGTCCGGGGAGGAGGTAGACGAACAAAGTTAAGGATACGTCTATTCAGCCTCAACTACTATATATCCAATGCCCGTCAACACCATGTCCTCCATCTTTGATTCCCTGATTCCATAAGTTTGTAGTCAACTGATTTTTGTCACAGTCTTCACAAAGTCTTCAATTGGGCCTTCTCACTTTCATATACCTTCATACAATCTTTTTTACAAGTGTGGCGGGAAACTGAAGTCCATCCAGAATCCCATACTTCATCATTGTTCAAGCCCTCTTCCTCCACACTGTAATGGTGCTCATGCATAAGCACCCAATGGGCGATCAATTCCCTCATTTCGACATGTCAAACTTCCCACTTAAAGCTGGCAAAATAGTAGTTGGAACACATTACCGCAGTCGGAAAACTAATATGTTGTCGCCTCATGGAAGCTTTTCTCCTTAAACACCGGCTTAAATGTCTATTAACTGGGTGGTGCTTCCGGTGGCAATATACAACACTTGACTTTGCAATGGATACACTCAGCCTTTTTGGTGCCATTAGGGAGTACCACCTCCTTGAACTCTGACCATGCCACTGAAGTCTTCGCTCTTTTTTGCTTCGATCGGATTTTATTTTCATCACCATTATCCGGCTACTAATATTTACTCCGTATCAGTAGTGGTTGCATTCAAGTTAAGGTTACCGCCAGGTGTATCGGTAATTGTATCTTGTATTGCAGGGGTACTTAAGGAATTACCCTCCATTACAAACCTATAAATGAAAAAAAAAAAAAAAATCAACAATTTAATGCAAAACCAATATGAATAATGTCAAACTATTACATTGCAACACACATCAACCATACATTATACATTGCACACCAATATTAATTGTCACCATACATCCCAACATTCATTCATTCTTTAATTAGAGACATTGGTTTTGTATCATGTTTGATTAAGTTTCACATGTTTAATATTTAGAATTTAACATGTTTTATTTTGAATTCATTAAAGTTGCATATATAAACTTAATTTATGTAAATAAATTGGAAGGGTACATAAATTGAATTGAACTTGATTTATTTAATTTATGTAAATAAATTGGAAAGGTACATAAATCTATGTGCTGCCATGCCATGCCATATTAAGAACTCACCCCGTATCCATGTGAGTCACTAGGCCAGATTGGGAAATCATCTGTCTATGCAAAGTAATGTTGAAGAATAATCTGTTTCACACATATCATGTATTTCCCATTATCATCATAATCACATGCTATATAACATGTATATTATTTTTATCTAGTTAGAGACACGATTCCCACAGAGCTTGAATGACCTCTCTACCCCCTGCAAAGTTCCTCTGATGAATCTTGAGTCTAAAACCTTCTTCAGTATTGTTTTGAAATTCATATTCCATTGATATTTTTTCTGTCTACTTTACATTTAAGGGTTAAAAATATAGATATTTTATAGTAACAGCTTAGAATACACACAAACCAAGGTAGATCCCCATTTCATCTATCTAGACTGAAGTGGACCCAAACGGACCCCACATTAGTGCAAATTGCATTTCTTATTTTTGCTCACTTCTAAGCATGATTTTACTTAAGCTCTCATTATACTTAACCGGGTGGGCTTTATATGTGCCGATAATAGATGATGTTTGAATATGCAAGGAATTATATGTGTTGGCATTCTTGGGATTTGTAGTTCAACACAATGTGACAGGAAAAGGACCATTTGACACCATTGTTCAAACACTAAAGGTTACTAAATCAACTGTCTTCCTTTGGCAATCAATTTGAGTCAGATTTGAGCATCAATGTAACATGGGACCTTTAATGTACAGGAGAACTTAATGGCATTTATATTACCGTACATTACTTGCCCCAATAAATTTTACTTTCTATAGCAAAGATGAATACATACAAACACCAATCTCATCTACTCATATTTAAGGAACTGGCTCTGCTTTCTTTACCCCACATGAACACATTCCATAAGTCAGCCACAAATTTTTAAATCCCCGTCCCCACCACCAGATGCAGGACCACATTCCCACAAGCCACAACAAGCCACAACCACATTTAAAACTACCTATCGGCCAGCCCCCACCAACAAATGCAAACGCCATAACCCACATCCCCAAACCACAATTATAATAACAACCATCAACCATTAACAACTACAATTGAAATTTTTTCCCACACCAACCACAATCACAATTCATAACACATTTAAATAACAGTCAACAAACCCATACCGGCACTACTCTTCACATATACACAAGCATTAACCTTGTATGGGTTTCACAGCAACACCACCATGGCACTACTCTTCACAGACTGCTCTTCCTGAAATCTTTCATCGGAAAAAGCCCCCTGTTACAGACGAACAAATCACGAAAAACAAGTTAAAATTTGACAAAAATGAAGAACCCCCACCCCAACAAACAATTAAATCCCAATCGACCAGCCAGGACTGATGATGAGCCGATGATATCCAATTCAGATCTGATGAAAATCGATGAAGATGACGAAGATCCCACGCTGCCGAAGGTCCGACGAAGATGAACATACCGACGAAGATCCGACGAAGCTAACGAAGATGACCAGATCTGGCCCGCAAATCAACACCTTGGAGGATTTGATTCAAATTTTACGGCAAGGGTTCAGTGTGACACATTTTTCGCGATTTGGGGATTTTAATAATGGGGCTAGTTTGTTATTTTTCAAACTTGTTTGCATTATTTCAATTAAGTCCCATGTTTCGAAATTCTCAAAAACACTCCCGGTTTTTAGAGCTAGGCGCGGCTCGCGAGCCGGCAGCCGAGCCTTGTATGGCTCGAACTCGCTCGTTTTGTCTCGACCAGTCGAGCCGGCTCGTTATCAGACGAACCGAGCCGTTAACGCGCCGGACTCGAGCCGAGCCGAGCCGAGCCAGCTCGCGAGTGGCTCGGTTCGTTAACTAGCCCTAATCACCAAAACTCTAATTCATCATTGTGACGGTTGCATGTCATGATCGAAAGTGCAAGTGGCGGGTTTATTATAGAAGGTTGACGGAGTCCGAAAAATTTATTCTTAGCACATATACCCTGAGCACACATGTGGTTTGGGACATATTTCAGGTGAGCATCGACAAGCCTCCACTGATGTTTATTAGACAATTTGTCAAAAGTCAGTTCGTTGAAGGGAAAGGTCCATCTTCTAAAGACATTCAGAGACTTTGCACACAGAGTTGGGATGTGTTGTTAGTTATTGGAAATGCTGGAAAGGGAGACAAATGCACAAGATTTTTGTGAGGGGCACGCCAGAGCATGGTACGCAGTATAGAAGCGTACTGTTATATGCTTGAGTTGACAAACCGGTAGCAAGATGACTTTGAAGTGGGACAAGAATAGATGTTTAAATATTTTTTTATTGCTTACGGTTCTGCTATAAGGGGTTTTGTAAACATGAGAAAGGTGTTGGCTATTGATGGTTGCTTTTTGATGGGAAGTATGAAGGTACATTGTTGTGGCCACTGCACAAGACAGCAAGAATCACACATATCCCGTTGCATGGTGTAGGTTTGACTCTAAGAATGACATAGTCGTGGACTTGGTTTTTTCAGCAATTACGTACCATATGCCTAACAGTGACGAGTTGTGCATAATATCTGATAGGCTAACTCTATAAAGAAGGGGATTGCCACTATTTACCCTCAAGCACATACAGATTCTGTATCAGGCACCTTAGTGAGAACATAAAATAAAAGTTTAAGTGTGTTGCCTCCTTCAGACAGACTACATGGCAGCAAAAGCTATCGAGTTAATGAGTTCGAGGAGCACTTCCGAAAAATCCGAATCAAGGTATATAATTTGCTAAGTATCTTGAGCTGATGTTGGTTTCGAGCGATGAAATAGAGCTTACTTTCCTGAAGAAGGTTTGATGTCATGACCACGAACATAGCCGAGTCCATAAATTCGAAGTTGTTAATAGAAAGAGATTTCCAATAGTCGCACTTTTTGATGCAACCAGAGGCCATGTTACAGTGGTCCATGAGCATCGTACAAAGTCGATAATTTTACCACAATCCTTGTTCCGTCAGTTGAAAAATTTTGCGAAACGATGGAACTGTCAAATGCACTGTTTGCCTATCCTCTTAAGCTCAGGGTTCACCGTGCACGCTATGGTCCGATGCCCTAGTTAACCTTCTTAGTAAAGCTTGTAGCTGTAAAGTGCTTGACATTCAATGTTTACCTTGTCCTCATGCACTACAGCACTAAAACACCAACGGAAGCTGGATTTGGTTCAAAAATTTACATGGAACTTTGCTCCCCTCTCTATGGCAAATCCCTACATGTTGGCTTATTTAGAAACATATATCCAGTTCCTCCAGAAGAGCAGTGGGTGGTGCCCGCCAGAGTTGGTTGACATTATCATCCATCCTCATTCAAGAAGATAAAAAGGAGAAAAAGAGTTAAGCGTATCCATCAGCCTCTAGGATTCCTCGAAGGTATAAGTGCTCAATTTGCAAGCAAGCTGCACCACAAGAGAAGCAGTTGCTAGAATCGATCACATGCAGATCTAGAAAATTAGGTTCGAAGAAGGATGAAATCAAGAGAGTTGCCAAGGCCAACCGTTAAAGAGTTGTTGTTTTCAATTTTTTATGTTTCAAATTTTATTGTGACCTTGAATAAATCATCTTTTATGTTTAGTATTGTTGTTACATGTGTAACGCCCACATGGAGGTATGTATTTAATTTATGTTCTTATACCCTTAGTTGAATTTTGTTAAAGTTATTTTGAGAAATGTGAAGAAAATCCCTTAAACTTTCATTAGGGGTAAATGGTCTTTTCAGTTGAAAAATTGGGGAGTGAAAAGAGATAGAATTTCAGGGAGAATACAATAAAATGAGGGCATTATTGTAATTGACTAAGGGACTAGATGAAAATTTCCAAGAAGAGCAAGGGCAAAATGGGAAGGCAGTGTTAATTGTAAGTTAATAAGGGTTTCGGTTTAGAAAACCCTTTATTTTTTCTTCTCTACCGCCATTCCCATTCACCACTTCCTCTCAACTCTTCCTTCAATATTTCAAGAATTTTAGAGGGCTTTTTGAGTAGTTTGGGTAGAAAGTTAATCTAAGGCATCCTAAGGTAAGATTCTTGTTTAGAGTGAAGTTTTGCTTATATATGTATATTGAAGTCTTATGGTTTTATTGCTTAAAGTTGTAGAGAAGACAAGTTATCAAAGGAAAGAAAAGTGTTATTGAACTCTCTCCATTACAGGTAAGTAAATCCAACCCAAGTTGAGATTTGAGAAATCCTTTGAGTAGATTTATGTATGTATAAGTTGTTATGTTATTGAGATGAGTTAAGATGAATATTTGCTGTGTGGTTGTTGAATACACTTCAATTGTGAGAAGTGTTGTTGAGTGATGAGAATGTAGTTTGAGTGAAATAAAAGAATTGGAGAAGTATGGGGTTGTTTGTGCCGTGGGTTATAGTGCTGATACAAGAGAGTTTTTCTCTCATTTTGGATGTTTTAGGAAACAAATTGAATGATAATTAAATTAGGGGTTGTTTAGGCACAATTGTTGTTTGATGAATGCCTAAGTGAGAACATGTTACCAGGTTGCCCTGTCACAGCTGTGACCTTTTGAGTGATTTTTGGGCACCTTACAGATTGAACTGGGTTGAGACCAAAACATAAACGTTGTAGCCCTGTCTCTAAGCTTTAAAACGAGACCAACCACTAGCAATCCAATGTGTATAACTCAAGTTATGCCTTCTAGAGTGGGACCTATGCAGAATGACTATCTTGATGCAACATTGCATTTGTGCATTTCATAAGTGCATTAAGTAAGAAATTTTAAGCATGAACCATCCTTATACATTAATTGTGCATTGAGAAGTAGCTTGAGAAAGAGTAGAGAACTTTGTGAATGAACTACTCTAAGAGTAGAGAGAATGAGAAAAACACAAAGAGCGGGTTGGTGCTTTGTGAACTCCACCCGGCAGTGCCTCCGGTAAGATGAGGCTGTGACATTCAAGTGAGAAAGAATAAAGAGAGAATGAGCAAAGTCACGAGGAGTGGGTTGGTGCTTTGTGAACTCCACCCAGCCGTGCCTCCGGTAAGATGAGGCCATGACTTACAATAGAAAATTAATAAAAGAGACCTGTGTGGAAGAGAAACAGAAAGAGAAAATAAATGAGACGAGAAGTGTGTAAGGAAAGAATTAAGAGAAGAGTTACGGGGACAGATGAGTAAAGGATATACTTACTGAGCATTTCTTTTATGCTCACCCCATTGTTTTTCTTTGTGTTTATAGGATCTAGGTGAGGACGCGGTCGGATTGGCGTCGGCAAGCGAGGAGCAATAGCTACACTGTCCACTGTTTTTGATAACTTTTTGTAAAATGATATCTTATTTGGTAATAAGAATGTTTATAATTAATAAAAGAGAATTGTGGGCCCATCTATTTTTGTTGATATAAATGTATTTACTTTATGTATTTCTATGAGTATCCTAGTATAAAGGAGTTATTACAACATGGCATTGATGTGTTGATGCAATTAGGTTATCAAATTCAGGAGAAAATATGGAATTAATATGTGTTGGTGATTTTAGTTTGTCAAAATTCAAGAGAAAAACTAGAAAAAAATATGTATTGCCCATGATCGCTTAAGCGATATATAAGCGACTACATATATCGCTTAAGCGACAAAGGGTTTTTCATAAAGGATTGCTTAAGCGAGAAAATAAATCGCTTAAGCGATCGTGCATCTGGATAGATGTTTATACTGTCATGGACTTGATCACTTAAGTGACTTTGTATCGCTTAAGTGACCAAGGGTAAAAGCGAAGAATCGCTTAAGCGATAACATAAATCGCTTAAGCGATCATGCATCGGGGCAGATCTTGATTCTGCCTCAGACTTAATCACTTAAGTGATCCAAAATCGCTTAAGCGACCAAGGGTAAAAGCAAAGAATCGTTTAAGCGAGATTGTAAATCGCTTAAGCGATCATGCAACTTGGCAGATCTTGATTCTGCCTCGGACTTGATCGCTTAAGCAACNAGACTCTGAAGCAACCATAGTGATCGGGATGGCTAGTATCTCTCGAGCCATCGTAGACAATACAGGAAACTTGGTTGAATTTGCCTTCCACCACTGTAAGGCATCAAATGAGTCATGATCCCCCACACACTTATGGCATCCCTCTCCCAAATAACAGTCTAGCTCAGACTGACTAGGCTCAACAGTTTCAACCACGTCCAGAAAAGTGCTAAAATCATCCCAGGCCTCGGCTCCCTCAACCGCAGCCACCTCACCAATGGCTCCATGTCCATCCCCTTGTGATGTAGAAGCACGGGCGATAGTCACACCTTGGTTAGCTTGAACATACTCCCCATATAACTCATACAATGCATCCCGGACCGTCACCATATTTGCCCATCCTTCTGCCTCTGAATACATCTTAGGGAATGCCCACTGAATAACCCTAATTTTCAACTGAGGATCCAATATAGTAGCCACAGACATCAATACATTACATTCCCCCCAATATTTATCAAACTTCTGTTTCATTTTCCTAACCATTACTCTAATAAATTCATCTTCAGATTCACTTTTACTATCCAACATACATTTCACTGCACACACCTCCTTCAAGAATAAATTAGACGTCGGATAATCACTTCCTGAAATGAGTTTGGTTGAACCATTGAATACTTTCAAAACTTCACAAACTTTCTCCACTTTCTCCCAATCCTCGTCACTCGGATTATTATGATAATTGATATTCCTCTCTTTCACTCTTGGAAAAACCTTTTTGAACTTAATTGTCGCTGCCAACATTTCATAGGTAGAATTCCACCTTGTTTTACAATGAAGAATAAGTTTCCGATACGGCAATTTAAGTTGTTAAACAATCTCAGAAAATACCTTGAGTCTACTTTCGGAACTGTTGATATACAACACACTCTCATAGATGTCGTCAATGATGTACCTAATTTGATGAAGTCCATCTTGAACAATCAGGTTCAAGATTTGTGTGCATCATCTCACATGAAACAGTTTACCTCCACAAAGGAGTTTCCCCGAAACTTCAAAATTTTCCTTCAAAACCTTAATCGCAACATCATTACTTAAAGCATTATCCACAGAAATAGTGTATACCTATTTTCAATTCCCCATCCCATTAGGCACTTGAAAATGCCATCCGCAATCGCAATACCAGTCCGGGGAGGAGGTAGACGAACAAAGTTAAGGATACGTCTATTCAGCCTCTAACTACTATATATCCAATGCCCGGTCAACACCATGTACTCCATCTTTTGATTCCCTGAATTCCATAAGTTTGTAGTCAAACTGATTTTTGTCACAGTCTTCAACAAAGTCTTCAATTGGCCTTCTCACTTTCATATACCTTCATACATCTTTTTTACAAGTGTGGCGGGAAACTGAGTCCATCCAGGAATCCCAACTTCATCATATTGTTCAAGCCCTCTTCCTCCACAACTGTAAATGGATGCTCATGCATAAGCACCAATGGGCGATCATTCCCTCTTTTCGACATGTCAAACTTCCCACTATAAGCTGGCAAAATAGTAGTTGGAACATCATTACCGACAGTCGGAAACTATAATTGTTGTCGCCTCATGGAAGCTTTTTCTCCTTAAACACCGGCTTAAATGTCTATGACTGGGGGGCTTCCGGTGGCATTAATACACAACTTGCTTTGCAATGGATACCCTCAGCCTTTTTGGTGCCATTATGAGTACCACCTCCTTGAACTCTGACCATGCCACTGAAGTCTTCGCTCTTTTTTGCTTCGAATCGGATTTTGATTTTCATCACCATATCCGGCTACTAATATTTTACTCCGTATCAGTAGTGGTTGCATAAAGTTAAGTTACGCCAGTGTATGGTAATTGAATCTTGATTGCGGGGTACTTAAGGAATTACCCTCCATTACAAACCTATAAATGAAAAAAAAAAAAAAATCAACAATTTAATGCAAAACCAATATAATAAGGTCAAACTATTACATTGCACACACTCAAACCATACATTATACATTCACACCATATTTTGTCACCATACATCCCCACATTCATCTTCTTTAATTAGGACATTGGTTTTGTATCATGTTTGATTAAGTTTCACATGTTAAATATTTAGAATTTAACATGTTTTATTTTGAATTCATTAAAGTTGCATAATAAACTTAATTTATGTAAATAAATTGGAAGGGTACATAAATTGAATTGAACTTGATTTATTTAATTTATTTAAATAATTGGAAAGGTACATAAATCTATGTGCTGCTGCCATGCCATCATATTAAGAAACTCACCCCGTATTCCATGGTAGTCACTAGGCCAATTGGAAATCATCTGTTCTATGCAAAGTAAGTTTTGAAGAATAATCTGTTTCACACATATCATGTATTTCTCCATTATCATCATAATCACATGCTATAAACATGTATATTTATTTTTATTCTAGTTAAGAGAACCGATTCCACAAGAGCTTGAATGACCTCTCTACGGGCCCATGCAGAAGTTCCTCTGAGTGACTTGAGTCTAAAACCTTCTCGTATTGTTTTGAAATTCATATTCCATTGATATTTTTTTCTGTCTACTTTACATTTAAGGGTTAAAAATATAGATAATTTTATAGTAACAGCTTAGAATACACACAAACCAGGTAGATCCCCATTTCATCTATACTAGACTGAAGTGGCCCAAACGGACCCCACATTAGTGCAAATGCATTTCTTATTTTTGCTCACTTCTACATGATTTTACTTAAGCTTCTCATTATACTTAACCGGGTGGCTTTATATTTGCCGATAATAGATGATGTTTGAATATGCAAGGAGATTATATGTTGTTGGCATCTTGGGATTTGTAGTTCAAACAATGTGACAGGAAAAGGACCATTTGACACCATTGTCAAACACTAAAAGGTTACTAAATCAACTGTCTTCCTTTGGCAATCAATTTGAGTCAGATTTGAGCATCAATGTAAACATGGGACCTTTAATGTACAGGAGAACTTATGGCATTTATATTACCGTACATTACTGCCCCAATTAAATTTTACTTTCTATAGCAAGAAGATACATACAAACACAATCTCATCTACTCATATTTAAGGAACTGGCTCTGCTTTCTTTACCCACATGAACCATTCCCATAAGTCAGCCACAAATTTTTAATCCCCGTCCCCACCACCAGATGCAGACCACTTCCCACAAGCCACAACAACCACAAACACACATTTAAAACTACCTATCGGCCAGCCCCCACCAACAAATGCAAAACGCCATAACCCATTCCCCAAACCCACATAATTAAATAACAACCATCAACCATTAACAACTACAATTGAATTTTTCCCCACCAACCACAATCCAATTCATAACAATTTAAATAACAGTCAAACAAACCCATACGCGCGGCACTACTCTTCACATATACACAAGCATTAACCTTGTATGGTTTCACAGCAACACCACCATGGCACTACTCTTCACAGACTGCTCTTCCTGAAATCTTTCATCGGAAAAAGCCCCTGTTACAACGAACAAATCACGAAAAACAAGTTAAAATTTGACAAAATGAAGAAACCCCAACCCCAAACAAACAATTAAATCCCAATCGCCAGCCAGGACTGATGATGAGCCGATGATATCCAATTCAATCTGATGAAAATCTGATGAAGATGACGAAGATCCACAACTGCTGCCAAGGTCCGACGAAGATGAACATACCGACGAAGATCCGACGAAGCTAACGAAGATGAACAAGATCTGGCCGCAATTCAACACCTTGGATTTGATTCAAATTTACGGCAAGGGTTCGAGTGTGACACATTTTTCGCGATTTGGGGATTTTAATATTGGGGCTCTATTTTTTATTTTCAAACTTGTTTGCATTATTTCAATAGTCCCAATGTTTCAGATTCTCAAAACACTCCCGTTTTTAGAGCTAGGGCGGCTCGCGCGCCGGACGAGCCGAGCCTTGTATGGCTCGAACTCGGCTCGTTGGTCTCATGAGCCGAGTCGAGCCGGCTCTTATCAGACGAACCGAGCCGTTAACGACGGCGGACTCGAGCCGAGCCAGCCGAGCCAGCTCGCGAGTGGCTCGTTCGTTAACTAGCCCTAATCACCAAAAACTCTAATTCATCAGTTGTGACGGTTGCATGTCATGATCGAAAGTGCAAGTGGCGGGTTTATTATAGAAGGTTGACGAGTCCGAAAAATTTATTCTTAGCACATATCCCCGTGAGCACACATGTGGTTTGGGACATATTTCAGGTGAGCATCGACAAGCCTCCACTGATGTTATTAGACAATTTGTCAAAGTCATTCGTTGAAGGGAAAGGTCCATCTTCTAAAGACATTCAGAGACTGTGCACCAGAGTTGGGATGTGTTGTTAGTTTATGGAAATGCTGGAAGGGAGACAACATGCACAAGATTTTGTGAGGGCACGCCAGAGCATGGTACGCTATAGAAACGTACTGTTATATGTTGAGTTGACAAACCAGGTACAAGATGACTTTGAAGTGGGACAAGAATATGATGTTTAAATATTTTTTTATTGCTTACGGTTCTGCTATAAGGGTTGTTTGTAAACATGAGAAAGTGTTGGCTATTGATGGTTGCTTTTTGATGGGAAGTATGAAGGTACATTGTTGGTGGCCACTGCACAAGACAGCAAGAATCACACATATCCCGTTGCATGTGTATGGTTGACTCTAAGAATGACAAGTCGTGGACTTGTTTTTTCAGCAATTACGTACCATAGTGCCTAACAGTGACGTTTGTGCATAATCTGATAGGCTAACTCTATAAAGAAGGGATTGCCACTATTTACCCTCAAGCACATCACATTCTGTATCGGCACCTGTGAGAACATAAAATAAAAGTTTAAGTGTGTTGGCCTCCTTCAACAGACTACATGGCAGCAAAAGCTTATCGAGTTAATGAGTTCGAGGAGCACTTCCAAAAATCCGAATCAAGGATGTAGAATTGCTAAGTATCTTGAGCATGATGTTGGTTTCGAGCGATGATAAGCTTCACTTTCCTGGAAGAAGGTTTGATGTCTGACCACGAACATAGCCGAGTCCATAAATTCGAAGTTGTTAATAAAGAGATTTCCAATAGTCGCACTTTTTGATGCAATCCAGAGGACATTGTTCGTGGTTCCATGAGCATCGTACAAAGTCAGTAATTTTACCACAATCCTTGTTCCGTCAGTTGAAAAATTATTGCGAGAACGTATGGAACTGTCAAATGCACTGTTTGCCTATCCTCTTAATGCTCAAGGTTCCCGTGCACGGCTATGGTCCGGATGCCCTAGTTAACCTTCTTAGTAAAGCTTGTAGCTTTAAAGTGCTTGACATTCATGTTTACCTTGTCCTCATGCCCTAGCAGCACATAAAACCCCAACGAAGAACTGGATTTGGTTCAAAAATTACATGGAACTTTGCTCCCCTCTCTATATGGCAATCCCTACATGTTGGCTTATTTAGAAACATATATCCAGTTCCTCCAAGAGCAGTGGGTGGTGCCGCCAGAGTTGTTTGACATTATCATCCATCCTCATTCAGAAGATAAAAAGGGGAGAAAAGAGTTAAGCGTATCCATCAGCCTCTAGGATTCCTCGAAGATAATAAGTGCTCAATTTGCAAGCAAGCTGACCACAAGAGAAGCATTTGCTAGAATCGATCACATGCAGATCTAGAAAATTAGGTTCGAAGAAGGATGAAATCAAGAGAGTTGCCAAGGCCAACCGTTAAAGAGTTGTTGTTTTCAATTTTTTATGTTTCAAATTTTATTGTGACCTTGAATAAATCATCTTTTATGTTTAGTATTTGTTGTTACATGTGTAACGCCCACATGGAGGTATGTAATTTAATTTATGTTCTTATACCCTTAGTTGAATTTTGTTAAAGTTATTTTGAGAAATGTGAAGAAAATCCCTTAAACTTTCATTAGGGGTAAATGGTCTTTTCAGTTGAAATTGGGGATGAAAAGAGATAGAATTTCATGGAGAATACAATAAAATGGGCATTATTGTAATTGACTAAGGGACATAGATAAATTTCCAAGAAAGAGCAAGGGCAAAATGGGAAGGCATGTTTTTAATTGTAGTTAAATAAGGTTTGGTTTAGAAAACCCTTTATTTTTTTCTTCTCTACCGCCATTCCCATCACCACTTCCTCTCAACTCTTCCTTCATATTTCAAGAATTTTAGAGGGCTTTTTGAGTAGTTTGGGGTAGAAAGTTAATCTAAGGCTCCTAAGGTAGGATTCTTGTTTTAGATGTGAAGTTTTGCTATATATGTATATTGAAGTCTTATGGTTTTATTGCTTAAAGTTGTAGAGAAGAGACAAGTTCAAAGGAAAGGAAAGTGTTAGTGAACTCTCTCCATTACAAGGTAAGTAATCCACCCAAGTTGAGTTTGAGAAATCCTTTGAGTAAGATTTATGTATGTATAAGTATGTTTGTTATTGAGATAGTTAATGAATATTTGCTGTGTGGTTGTTGAATACACTTCAATTGTGAGAAGTGTTGTTGAGTGATGAGAATGTATTTTTGAGATGAAATTAAAAGAATTGGGAGAAGTATGGGGGGAGTGTTTGTGCCGTGGGGTTATAGTGCTGATACAAAGAGTTTTTCTCTCTTTTGGATGTTTTAGGAACAAATTGAATGATAATTAAATTAGGGTTTTTTAGGCACAATTGTTGTTTGATGACATGCCTAAGTGAAACATGTTACCATGGTTGCCCTGTCACAGCTGTGACCTTTTGAGTGATTTTTGGGCACCTTACAGATTGAACTGGGTTGAGACCAAACATAAACGTTGTAGCCCTGTCTCTAAGCTTTAAAACGAGACCAAACCCATAGCAATCCAATGTGTATAACCGTTATGCCTTCGAGTGTGACCTATGCAGAATGACTATCTTGATGCAACATTGCATTTGTGCATTTCATAAGTGCATTAAGTAGAAATTTTAAGCATGAACCATCCTTATACATTAATTGTGCATTGAGAAGTAGCTTGAGAAAGTAGAAACTTTGTGATGAACTACTCTAAGGTAGAAGAATGAAAAACAACAAAGAGCGGTTTGGTGCTTTGTGAACTCCACCCGCAGTGCCTCCGGTAAGATGAGGCTGTGACATTCAAGTGAGAAGATAAAGAGAATGAGCAAAGTCACGAGGAGTGGGTTGGTGCTTTGTGAACTCCACCCAGCCGTGCCTCCGGTAAGATGAGGCCATGACTTACAATAGAAATTAATAAAAGAGACCTGTGTGGAAAGAAACAGAAAGAAAATAAAATGGACAGAAGTGTGTAAGGAAAGAATTAAGAGAAGAGTTACGGGGACAGATGAGTAAAGGATTATACTTACTGAGCATTTCTTTTATGCTCACCCCATTTTGTTTTCTTTGTGTTTATAGGATCTGAGGACGGGCGGTCGGATTGGCGTCGGCAAGCGAGGAGCAATAGCTACACACTGTCCACTGTTTTTGATAACTTTTTGTAAATGATATCTTATTTGGTAAAAGAATGTTTATAATTATAAAAGAGAATTGTGGGCCCATCTATTTTTGTTGATATAAATGTATTTACTTTATGTATTTCTATGAGTATCCTAGTATAAAGGAGTTATTACAACATGGCATGATGTGTTGATGCAATTAGGTTATCAAATTCAGGAGAAAATATGGAATTAATATGTGTTGTGATTTTAGTTTGTCAAATTCAAGAGAAAAACTAGAAAAAATATTGTATTGCCATGATCGCTTAAGCGATATATAAGCACTACATATATCGCTTAAGCGACAAAGGGTTTTTCATAAAGGATTGCTTAAGCGAGAAATAATCGCTTAAGCGATCGTGCATCTGGATAGATGTTTACTGTCATGGACTTGATCACTTAAGTGACTTTGTATCGCTTAAGTGACCAAGGTAAAGCGAAGAATCGCTTAAGCGATAACATAATCGCTTAAGCGATCATGCATCGGGGCAGATCTTGATTCTGCCTCAGACTTAATACTTAAGTGATCCAAATCGCTTAAGCCGACCAAGGGTAAAGCAAGAATCGTTTAAGCAGATTGTAAATCGCTTAAGCGATCATGCAACTTGGCAGATCTTGATTCTGCCTCGACTTGATCGCTTAAGCAACCAAGGGTAACAAAACATCGCTTAAGCGAGACCATAAATCGCTTAAGCAATCGTGCATCTGGGTAGATCTTGATTCTGCCTCGGACTTGATCGCTTAAGCATTTTGTATCGCTAAGTGACCAAGGGTAAAAGTGTAAATCGCTTAAGCGATCGTGCCATTTGGGCACATATTGATTCTACCTTGTACATGATCGCTTAAGCAACCAAGGGTAAAAGTGAAGCATCGCTTAAGTGATCCTGATCTTCACTTGTAGGTGATCGCTTAAGCACTGGACTGATCACTTAAGTGACTATGTCTAAACATACTGGATCGCTTAGAGAGACCTAGGATCGCTTAAGCAATCCACTATAGTTGGATGACCTTTATTCTGCCTTTGACAAGATCGCGTAGCTATTTATTATCGCTTAAGCGACTAAGGCTAATAGACATGATCTCTTAAGCAAACAATATATCGCTTAAGCACGCAAGGCTAATATAGGGGATCACTTAAGCAACACCATAATATTGCTTAAGCATTAAGGGTAATTTCCTTTAATATTTCTTTTCCAAGTTTATGTATCATGTTTAATATAGACGTAAAAAACAAATTAATTTAAATATAATCATGGTCATGGTCCACTTAACTAATCGTATACCATATATGTTTAATATAGACATAAACATTCTACACCATATATGTTTAATATAGACGCAAAAGAACTAATTTATTTAATTTAAAAAAATCGATTAAGTGATATAATAACAATCATTTGACACAAGATAGATCATGGTCCATTGAACTAATCATACACCCATATATATTTAAATAGACGTAAAATTCTACATCATATATGTTTAATATAGACGTACAAGAACTAATTTAATTTACATAATTTAATTTAAAAAAATCGATTAAGTGATAAAAATATCAAATCATTAACACAAGACAAATCATGTCCACTGAACTAATCGTACACCATATATGTTTAACATAGACATAAACATTCTACACCATATATGTTTAATATAGACGTAAAAGAACTAATTTAATTTAAAAGAAAAAAATTGATTTAGTGTATAAATAATCAAATCAATTGACACAAGACAAATCATGGTCCACTGACCTAATCGTACAGTCAAATTGAAGCTTATTTCAATCTATTTTTTCTTAATATCATACCATATTTATGAAATCAGGTACGTTTCTACTAACGTGTCACGCTAGTGCGCTATGACATTCATCCATATATCATACGGTTGTAACCTTAATATGTGTTGATGAATTAGGTTGCAAATAATCCTTCTTATTGGCCTTAATAAGTGTTACTACCTGTGTCGTGTAACATTGACGTTAATATCATGTGTGTTTGTGAACATCTGAAGTTCACATTAATGTCATGCAATATGGGATAATCTATTCCAAAAAAAAAAAAAAAAAAAAAAGAATCGCTTAAGGCGATCCAGTGTTGATAAGTTTTCATCGTTTAAGCGATAGTGTTAATCGCTTAAGCGATCTTGTGAAAAACAATAAAAATAATTCGAATACATTGGATCGCTTAAGAGATTTCATTTCTCACTTAAGCGATCATGTGTACTTAGCCTTAGTCACTTAAGCGATATAATACCGTCGCTTAAGCGATCACGTATAAGCAAGACTCAAGATCACTTAAGCAATGCTTCACTTTTACCCTTGATCGCTTAAGCGATCATGTACAAGGCAGAATCAATACATGTCGAGAAGCACAATCGCTTAAGCGATTTATTTTCTCGCTTAAGCGATTAAGTCTGAGGCAGAAGCAAGATCTGCCCAGATGCACGATCGTTTAAGCGATTTAATGTCTCGCTTAAGCGATTCTTCGCTTTTACCCTTGGTCACTTAAGCAATATACGATCGCTTAAGCAATCAAGTCCGAGGCAGAATCAAGATCTGCCCAGATGCACGATCGATTAAACGATTTATGGTCTCGCTTAAGTGATTCTTGGCTTTTACCCTTGGTCGCTTAAGCGATCAAGTCCGAGGTAGAATCAAGATTTGCCCAGATGCATGATTGCTTAAGCAATTTATGGTCTCGCTTAAGCGATTCTTCACTTTTACCCTTGGTTGCTTAAGCGATCGTGGATCGCTTAAGCAATCATGTCCGAGGCAGAATCAAGATCTGCCCAGATGCACGATCGCTTAAGCGATTTATGTTATCGCTTAAGTGATTGTTCGCTTTTACCCTTGGTCACAAATCTTGTTCTTAGTTGGGAAAAGAGTCATTTCATGGTTTAAGAGGGAATTGTCTTAGGTTATGTAGTTTCCAGGAAGGGGATAGTAGTGGATAAGGCAAAGGTGGAGTTGATTTCTCAACTGTCACCGCCTTCATCGGTCAAACAAATTAGATCTTTCCTAGGCCATGCAGGATTTTATAGGCGTTTCATCCAGAATTTTAGCAATATCTCTAAGCCTTTGTGTGATTTACTTGCTAACGATATGCCATTTGTTTTTTATGACTCTTGTATGATTGCCTTTACCATTTTGAAGGAAATGTTGACCATAGCACCCATCATGCAACCTTCTGATTGGAACCTACCTTTTGAAGTGATGTGTGACGCGTCGGACTATGCTATTGGTACAGTCTTTGGCCAATGGGTGAATAAAAAGCCCATTGTGATCTATTATGCAAGCAAGACCCTCTCCGATGCTCAATGTAATTACACCATTAGCGAGAAAGAGTTGTTTGCAGCAGTGTTCTCCCTTGATAAGTTCCGATCTTATCTTCTTGGGTCTAGGATAGTTGTCTTTACAGACCATGTTGCAGTTAGGTATTTGTTAGACAAGAAAGACACTAAGCCTAGACTAATTCGATGGATTTTGTTGTTGCAAGAGTTTGATCTAGAAATCAAAGATAAAAAGGGTAGTGATAATGTGGTTGCCAACCACTTGTCTAAACTCATTACAGAGTATGTCCCTGTTCAGTGTTTGAATGACTCTTTCCTGGATGAGCAACTATTTGTAATATCCTAATCCAAAGCACCTTGGTATGCCCATATAGTCAATTACCTGGCCATAGGACAATTACCATTAGGGTGGACCAAAACTCAAAAAGATCATTTCTTTGCAACCATCAAGCATTATTTTTGGGAAGACCCGGACCTTTTCAGGGTGTATGCAGAACAGATTGTTAGGAGATGTGTTCCCGACCACGAGTTTAGTAGTGTAATTGCATTTTGTCATTCTTATGCTTGTGGTGGTTATTATAGTGGCAAGAGGACCGCTTTAAAGGTCCTCCAATGTGGTTTTTATTGGCTTACTCTTTTTCGTGATGCATTCTTTTATTGTCGTGCTTGTACTTCATGTCAAAAAGTGGGCAATATTGGTAGACAAGACATAACGCCCCTAAATCTTATTTTGATTTTGTGTAAGTGTTTGATATGTGGGGTATTGATTTCATAGGTCCATTTCCCTCATCGTTTGGCTTTGAATATATCTTGCTTGCAGTGGATTATGTGTCTAAATGGGTAGAAGCCATTGCCACTAGGACCAATGATCATAGGGTGGTCATCAACTTTGTTCAATCGCACATCTTTAGCCATTTCGGTCATCCGCGTGCCCTCATCAGTGATGGTGGCTCGCATTTCACCAGTAGGCACTTTGGCTCACTATTGAAAAAGTACTCAATCACCTATCGAGTTGCCACTCCTTATAACCCTCAAACTAGTGGACAAGTGGAATGTGCTAATAGGGAAATTAAGACTATCTTAGAGAAAATGGTACGGCCCAATCATAAGGATTGGTCAGTGCGTCTGAATGATGCCCTTTGGGCCTATCGAACCGCATATCGTACCCCTATTAGCATGTCCCCTTATCGGTTAGCTTTTGGGAAAGCGTGTCATTTACCTGTAGAACTTGAACATAGAGCATATTGGGGCACAAGGAAATTCAATTTTTATATGACCACGGCCGGTGACCATAGGAAACTCCAACTTTCAGAGTTAGATGAGCTAAGACACGAAGCTTATGAGAACTCTC
Source organism: Pistacia vera (assembly GCF_008641045.1). Taxonomy (NCBI): domain Eukaryota; kingdom Viridiplantae; phylum Streptophyta; class Magnoliopsida; order Sapindales; family Anacardiaceae; genus Pistacia; species Pistacia vera. Next base: position 778,156 of record NW_022196690.1, on the reverse strand, counting down.
GCATCTCTAAAGAGAAGACTAAAGCTTTTCATGATAAACACATTGTTAGTAAGTCATTCTCTCCTAATTAAAAAGTGTGGCTCTTTAACTCTAAGCTTCGCCTCTTTTTAGGGAAGCTTCGGTCACGATGGGATGACCATTTTATTGTTCTCAATGTTTTCCCTCACGGAGCTGTTGAAATCCAAAACCCAAAAACGGGACAAGTTTTTAAGGTGAATGGCCAAAAGACTTAAACCTTATGTCAATGACATTAATGATGGAGAGGTGATTGAAGAGTGGTCTTTCTTAGAACCGCATTAGCCATTTCAGTGCATTGAGTCTGGCTGAAGACTTTAAACTTAGCCCTTGTGGGAGGCAACCCCCCTTTGTAAATATGTTTTTACTGCTTTTATGTTTTTTTTTTGTTTTTGTCTTTGCAGGGATTGCCATGTTTGGAAACTCATTAACTAGTCGAAGGCTATGCTTGCATACTCTACAAACTCCGTTGGTGACAGCCCTATCATTGTTCCTCAGGTTATATCTCTCCACCTTACATGCTGTTATTGTTAGATTTCTCGTTTCTCAAATATGTTGGATGATTTTAATGTTATTGATCATATTGCCATTTGAGATCATTTGATGCTAAGTTGGTGAGGATGTTTGTAGTTGTGGGTCAGTGAGGACAATGACATTTTAAGTTTGGGACTGTTGATTGATTTTTATTTTTGTGAAGTGTTGTTGATGATGCTTTTGTGGAGATTGTGATATTTTTGTGAAGTATTGTTGATGATGCTTTTGTGGAGATTGTGTGTTGAATGGATTGTGCTTAAATTTTTGTGGCACGATGATGTTTTTTGTTGAAAATATGTTGAATCTTACTCTTGTAAGTCCAAAAGTGGTAAAAGTGAACTAAAGTGAGTTATTTTTAAAAAATTTCATGAATTCATGCATAATCACCATTTTAGAAGCAATTGAGGTGCTAGTTGAAAGGTTTTGTGAGGTTTTTGAAAATGGTTTGTTGCAACATGGTTTTAAACATTGAACTATTGGTTCTGTTTTGTGCTAGGTTTGTCCACAATTGTGGTTAGACACTGTTTTGTGTAAATGTCATGTGTTTTAGCATTTATGCAAGTCTCCCACATACTTTACATGGCCATGGAGTAAATTTTCATTTATTATCTTGCGTGTGTTAAAAGTGTTTAAATGTTGCTTGATGATTTGGTTTTGATTTGTAGCCTAGTTGACTTGAGTGACTACGCCCGAGGGGTGTTCTACACCTAATCCCCTAAAGCTATCTAGCTTAGGAGCGGCTGGCCTAAAGCTCGTTACACAGGTCCTCTAGAAAGCTTAAGAAGTCATTACATAGATCATGAGCTTTATAAAAAAGAAATAAATAAATAAACAGTATAAGTCTTGACTTGTAGCCTAGTTGGTTCGGGTGAGTAAGTTCGAGGAGTGTTCTACACTTAGTGCCCTATAGGCCACTGGTTTGGGAGTCATTGACCTAAAGCCCGTTACACGGACCTTCTAGAAAGCTTAAGAAGTTAGACAAGGAAAAAAAAAAAAAAAAGGTGATGAATGAAAAAGAAATTATATGTCAAAATCTTGTGTGGAAAATGAGCATTATGTTGCGTGTACATAAGTTGGGGAGTTTTGCATGATATTTTAACATTGTGATATGAATATGAAATATGTGTTTGAGAAACTTGAATGGAGATAGGCACTTGACAGAAACTTTAGTTCTTTATTTAGGATTGTGTTATTTACTTGTTATGTTCAAATTCTTCACTTTACCTTTTGATGAATGTCTTGGTTGTTGATAAATATGGTTGTGTATGGTTTTGTGAGAATGTTGAAAGAGTTCTTTTAACTTTACTCGAGGACGAGCAAAGAGTAAGTTGGGGAGTGTGTTAGAGTCATGAAAGTGACTCTATTTTAGTGATAAAAAAAACCCTATGTGATTAAAATGAAATCATATTGAGATAATTAAAGAATTTATGAATTTATTCACGAAAATCGCTTCCTAATATTTTTCTTATGAATTTAACATGTTTGGAATGATTTTGGAAAGGGTATGAGTTGATATTAGGTTGTTGTTTATGGATTAGGGGTGATTTTGTCTCATTTATGCTGTTTAGGGGATAAACTGTCGTATTTATAAGGGTTGATTTTGTCACTTTTCAATCATGTAGGGACCAAAGTGATATTTTCCACTTTGTTTACAAAAAGAATGCGAAAGGTCGGAAAACGGGGAGGCTGTTCATCCAATTTTTTCGGCAACCTCTGGCGACTCTTCATCTCTTTTTCCAGCGACCTTTCGGCTTCCCCGTGCACCGATCATCATCATCCCGTCGACACCACCGCAAATCACGCCATTTTCTGATGACTCTTCGCATTCCAACCGTCGTTGGCCATTTTTCGGTAAATGTACAGTCTTGGATGTATGAGATTTCATTCGCCTTTTTTGCGTGCACAAGTCTTTGAGGAATTTGGCATATGCAGGTACTTGTTTAATGGCATCTAAGAGTAGAATGTTAATCTGCACCTGCTTAAACAACTCAATCATTTCCTCCATCCTAGCGCTTTTCCTAGTAGTGGGAACATTTGGGGGCTCTAAGCACTGATGAAAGGGTGCTCTCGGTATATACGATGCAGGGGATGGTTCATTCTCCTCAACTTTCTCCTTACCCGGTCTCTGAACACTTGACTCTACAAGTGGCTCACTCTCACTCTCTTTGGCTTGGTCCCTACCTACACTTTCCTCTTCTCTGCCCTAGACTTTTACTTCCTTCTCAGACCTAATTAGCTCTCGACCGCTCTGAAGAGTCATCACGACCTTAGTTTGTTCGGAAAACCCTCTCTACTGAGAAGAACCACTAAGGTTACCTATGACTTGCCTAGGCAATTGGTCTTGTTCCCTCTTATTGACTGCTTCGGCTATTTGACCAATCTAGGTCTCTAGCTTACTAATGGATTAGGAATGAGAATGTAAAAGTTGGGTATTCTGCTCTAAATCTTGGAACCTAGCATTCATGTCGGCTTTTTGTTCCTGCATGGTTTGGAGCATTTGAGCCATCATTGATTCTAGTGAACTAGGCACTGGAGTGGGCTGCTAAACAAGAGGTGGGATCCTAGGTTGGATAGGTGGTTGGATTGAAGGTTGCTCCCTATAATTGTCTTACTGATTAGAAGGATCGTTCATGTATGGCATATTACTAGGGACATTCTGAGATGGTTGTGGCTTCCATGAAAAATTAGGGTGGTTACGCCACCCAGGATTGTGCAACTTGCACTTGCTCCTCAAAAGGGTCAAGGGTGGGTTCCTCAATTGGATGGTCAAGAGTGGAGTGCATGGCAAAAACATCCTGGTTTGCCCTATTCTGAGATGATTGTGTAGAGGGTTGCCCTTGTATAGATACAAACTTGTCAAACCGGTGAGCCAATACCTCTAGCTTGGAACTAATGTCATCTAATCGTGACACCTCATACACGCCACCCTTCTTGGATGGCTACCCGGAGATAGGCATTCTAGACGCAGAAATGTGGTGCATTGAATTTTCACTTAAGGTCTCGAAGAGTTGCCATAACTCATTCTCGTCCTTGTGCATAAATGTTCCTCCACAAGAGGCGTCTACCATATTCCTATGCCTCTCGGTCAGTCTGTCATAAAAACAACGAACTAATTGCCACCTAGGGACTGCGTGATGGGGACACTTCCTAAGCATTTCCTTCAAATATTCCCAACTCTCATAAAATTCCTCGCCATCTAGTTGAGTGAAACTAGTGGTGGCTCATCTTATCCTGTTGGTTTTACCGATGGGATAATACTTTTTTAGGAATCCTTGTTGCATTTGAGCCCAAGAGATAATGGACCCTGCTACCAAAGAATTGAGCCACTGTTTGGCTCGATCCTTAAGTGAGAATGAGAATAAAATTAAGCGCACGACATCTTCATTCACATTTTGAAGTCTAACTGTGGAGCAAACCTCTAAAAATTCATCTAAGTGTTTGTATGGCTCCTCATTTAAATTCCCATAATAAATTGGCAGCAATTGGATGACACTTGTTTTGATCTCATAGTGTTGTGTCTGGACATTAGGGATACGGATACATGAGGCTGAAGTATAGGTGGTGGGTGCGAAATGTTGGCTAAGGGGCACATGTGCGGTGCATCCTAGTCAACCATCCTACGTGCTTGTTTTCTATTCTTCTTACAAGTGCGTTCAATTTCAAGATTCAAAGATAATAACTCTTCGTTACAAGACCTTCTAGTTTGCATTCATCAATCAAACACACAGAAGGCTTAACAAGCAACGCAACACAATCTCAAAGAAAATTAGCTAAATGCAAATCCTGAGAAACAAATTTTAATAAGCACACGAAACAAATCTAAAATCTAATAAAACTATACCCAACCAAATTTCACACAACAAATACGCTTAATCAAAACTAAAGCTATCAATGCAACCTAAAAGAAATTAATACTAAGAACAAAAATTAAATCCTACGAATAAAAACAAACTATGCAAAATAAGGCAAAAGCTATTACTAATTAATCAAAATGACTAACAAAAAAAGGTTAAGAGAATTTCACAATCGGGTCGTGCTAGATCTTTAATGCTCACGACACGCTGCAGCGTTTTCCCAATTGCAATTTTCCTGCAAAACAAAATCAAACACAAATGAAACTATTCCAATGAAAATAAAATGAAAATGAAATAAAACGAAGTAAAAATGAAATTATGCAAACAACCTAAAAAGAAAATAATTAACCAAAAATGCAAAGAGACAAACTAAAAGGAACACAAAAATTAAACAATTCACCCAAACAAATAATGACTACAAAGAAAATAACACAAACAAAAACAACAACTAAAATAAACCTAGAATAAAAACTAATGACTACCCAAACACATAAAGTCAAAAGCACGTTGCTCCCTGGCAACGGCGCCAAAATTTTGTCGAACCGGGTGTCACAGCCATAAAATTAAACCTAAATACCGTAGTTTGCGGTAAGCAGGGTCGAATCCATAGAGAGCAAGACTAACAACCTAATATATATTTGAGTAGTGGAAATGAAATTGGCAATTTTGATTAATTAAACTAAACAAACTAAATGCAAATAATAAAAGCTTGAAATTAAAACTAATGAAAACTTTATAATAAAAATGTTGCCGTTACGGTTTTGGTTCGACACGAGACCAACTCACACAATTCTCCTCCACCCTTTACGATCCCTTAAGCCTACAAGGCAAGGTAAATCAATGAAATGGCTTGTCGGTACTCTAGGTATAATCTATCATGTCTCACCCGATCATTCAAGTTCGATTGGTTAAAGACTATTATTGACGGCCACAAACACTACAAGACAATACCATTAGTTGATACGTGATTAACAAATACAATTTGTCAACACGTATCATCTAATCAACCCACTTCACAATAAATGCAACAACAGTAGAAATGACATTACATCCGAACACAACTCAATTACAATCGATGCGAAGTAATGAAAAGCAATATTTATCATTTAATTATCTCAAACCAACAGCTATCATTCAGTAAGTTCTATGAAAACATTTAATCACAATGGACAACAATATTCATCACAAATTATGCTCAAACCATATTAAAGTATCGAAATCAAACATAAAACAAAAACAAATATAATTCGAAACACAATACTACCAAATGTCTTACAATCGAGCTCATCCAACTAGTCGAGAGTTGATGAAGAGAGTAGTGGAGTCAATCTCGATCTCGCCTACGCCGTAACAGAAAACTGGAAACTTAGCTGCTCATGGTGGTGTCAATGGAGGCTGAAGCAGTGTAAACGAAGTTGATCATGGCAGAGAGGAAGTAACCGATAATGATATGATGCGAAGAAGGATCGAAAACTAACGTATTTCGGCGGGTCTTCCGGCAAATGGTGGCGAAAATAAGATCCAAAGGTACCAATGGAAAGCTCAGGTGATGAGGAGTTCAGATTAGGTTCCGGCAAATGGCGGCAGCTGAAGCTTGGAATGGATAGATCTGAGTGTGGGGAAGGAAGATCGGCCACCAGGGAGGTGAAATGTCATCAGAGGGCGCCAAAAAATGGCCAACGACGGCTGGAATGCGAAGAGTCACCAGAAAAATGACGTGATTTGCGGTGGTGTCAATGGGATGATGATGATTGGTGCATGGGGAAGCCGAAAGGTCGTCGGAGGTCACCGAAAAAACTGGATGAACAGCCTCCCCGTTTTGCGACCCTTCGCATTCTTTTTATACACAAAATGGAAAATATCACTTTGGTCCCTACATGATTGAAAAGTGACAAAATCAATCCTTATAAATATGGCAGTTTACCCTCTAAACAGCATAAATGAGACAAAATCACCCATAATCCATAAACCACAACCTAATATCAACTCATACCTTGTCCCAAATCATTCCAAACATGTTACATTCATAAGAAAAATATTAGGAAGCGATTTTCGTGAATAAAATCATAAATTCTTTAATTATCTCAATATGATTTCATTTTAATCACACATACGGTCTTTTTATCACCAAAATAGAGTCACTTCCATGACTCTAACACTTAAGTGATTAAAAATCGCTTAAACGATCAAGTCCGAGACAGTATAAACATCCATCTAGATGCACGATATTTTCTCGCTTAAGCGATTTATTATCTCGCTTAAGCGATCCTTTATGGAAAACCCTTTGTCGCTTAAGCGATATATGTAGTCGCTTATATATCACTTAAGCGATCATGGGCAATACATATTTTTTCCAGCTTTTCTCCTGAATTTTGACAAACTAAAATCACCAACACATATTAATTCCATATTTTCTCCTGAATTTGACAGCCTAATTACGTCAACACATCAATGCCATGTAACAAGAATACTAAATAAACTCAAACTCAAAAGAGGGAGAGAAATACTGAATTGGTTTTGTATTAATCTGAAATGTGTCAATTACATTCAATGACAACATTATGTACAACAAATAAATCTCTTATATACACCAAAAACAAATGCAAGGCTGGCAGCCTCCATCCCCCCTCTTCATCATTCTCTTCAGCCACTTACCCATCCTCCAAAATTATCCGACACATCTTTAGCATCAGCATCACAACCCAAGTATCAACAGCCTGACGCCTAACAACACCAGTTGATCCAATTCAAGACAATCCAATTATTCAAGACAACCTAATAAGACAGCATCACATAAACTACAAAATTCTAAGTCCAACTTCCATACCTTTTGATGACAGCATCGAGAATGACTTGGATTGGGTTCTGGTCAATCAAAAGGGATCCATATGTCCATGGAAGCACTCAACAGCCCAGCGCTCCTGACAGTTGCTCATTGTTTCGTCATTCAAGCTGTCTATCAGGGTGTTGGTCATGTCGAACTCAATAAATTTCAGTGCATATGCCCCACAATCATCACTACAATAAAAGGAAGACATTAGCATTAGAATCAGCTTATATAACAATTGTATTATGCAAGTTTTGTACAAAATTTACCTTGAGTCATTTGTCGGGACGAGAAGGCGCTTGAGTGGCCACTTTCCCGTTAGTACTTCATCACCGAAGTGCTGAAACATCCCGCTGTCGTGCAACAACTGCAGGAACAATACGCACAGTGGCTCCAACTTCGTCTTCAACTACCTCTCTCGACAAATACTTAGGTTACAGTCAAGGATCTTTAGCAAGCCCTCCTCTAGAAGCACGATAACAGTTATCCAGTGCACATACTTGATGTTGATGACGTAGTATACTCTTTTAACCTTTGCCCAACAGTGGCCATGTTTGGGCCTTTCCCCCCTTACATACTGCATGATCCTGTTATCAAACTGAAAATCATCAGGGACGCCGTCGAAGTTATCTGTGGCCAATCTTTTTTGCTTGCCTCCTCCTGCTGTACCTCTACCAATGGCCTTTTTCATTAAAGTGTCATATGTCGTTACTAGCGTTTGGCCAAAGGGTACATCGGTGATGGCACAATCGTGATACAATATATCACCATTACTGCTCTGTCGTACCCTCATGAGTGCCAATACCTCATCAATGTGCTGCATCAAATAAAAACAACATGATAAGTATACAATACCTCATGGAAAACATAAACAAAAATAAGAGAAAATAGCTCACCGAGTCGTCAAGCCACCTGCCCATCGTCAACATCTTTTCAAACCACTCTCGGGGATAATCCCTGGTCTTGCACTTCACATGGGCATCACTTCCAGATTCATTATAATAAGCATAAAAGCGTTTTTTATTTTCCTCCTCTATTGGCCTATACAAATCAACCTTTAACTCCTCCGTTTTCGCTTGCCCACTTCCTCCCCCTTCCTCTATTTGCACATCCCTACTTCCTTCGCATCCCCCTCACCCTCCTCTATTATCACTTCCCCACTTCTTCCAGCAACCTCCTTAACCTCCTCCATTTTTGCTTCTCCACTTTCATGGACTTCCTCAATTTTTTTTCTTCATTTTCCTCTTCTTTCCATACGTTACTATGGTGTAAGGAGATTTGACAAACTTACTCTTTCGGCTTTCTCTTTTTAGCTCAGGTTGCACTTCAACCACTTTCAATACTCTACTAACTTCCTCCTCCACCCTACCAACTTTCTTTGCCACCTTATCAACTTTCTCCTCCACTCTTCCATCTTCTCAAACCTCTTATAAACAGCTGTTGTAAAACTCTCAAACAGATCATTTATGAGGTCAACCACCTCATTCTCCTGACCTCGACACCTCGACAAAGTGGTACTTGTTGTACCAGTTTGCTAATTGGGTGGAGGCGTACAAAGCTCTTCATCCTCCTCCTCCTCCTCCTTCCTCTTGCCGATTGGAGTTTCATCATCCTCGGCATCAACAACATTCTCAAGCAATGGCCCTGCAATTGTACTCACATGCGTGACCCCTTCTATGTCCCGCATTAGGTAGTCTATCCCTTCATCTGCTTCCTCCTTCAATGTTTTGAAGGATGTAACATACTTCTCTCTCGCTTCATCCCTAGTAGCGGTGAGGAAGGGACAGACGACTCCCTACAATAAGAAAAAAAATCAATCAAATTTAAGCCACATTTAAAAGCAAATGCATATTCAAAAGCTTAATCCTTTAATCTTACTCGAGCTGTTTGAATTTCCATGTCTATTTTGTCGTAATCCCAATGGGTACACTGCTTGATGTGCCACCGCAACATCCTAGAAAATTGCGGTCGCTCATCCGAAGTCTTCATCCCCCCCCCNAGTAATAGATTTGCGAGTCATAAGGCAAGAAGCCCAATCCGAATCACAAAAGGCCTGTAGCTGAAGTGAACCATGAGTAGGAAAGAATAAACCCAAACTAGGAGAGTGTTTGACATACCTCACAACCTTTAGAGTAGCCTGAAGATGAGACTCCTTAGGCTGATGCATAAACTAACTAAAAAGGTTCACTGAAAAACTAAGGTTAGGTCTGGTCAAACATAAATAAAGCAACTTACCAATGAGCTTTTGGTATATTGATGGATCTGGCAAGACAGAATCCTGTAGACCAGGAAATTGCTCATCATATGCTGCAATAGTGAATTTGAGATTTGGATTAAGTGGAACCAAAGAAGGTTTGGCAACCGCCAGTCCTGACTCAACAATTAACTCCAAAGCATATTTCCTTTGACATAAGCTAATCTCCTTGGAAGATCTTGCAACCTCAAATCCTACAAAATATCTAAGAACACTCAAATCTTTCAACTTAAAATGGGAATGCAGTAGATCTTTTGTAGCTTGGATAAGTGAAGAATCACTACCAGAGGACTAAGTCATCAACATAAATGAGTAAATGACAATATGACCAATAACCTTCTTAAAGAAGAAGGAATGATCTGATGGTGATTGTTGAAATCCTTCTCTCATTAAAGCAGTAGTGAGCTTGGTATTCCAAGCTCTAAAGGCTTGCTTCAAGCCATACAAAGACTTGTGTAGCCTACAAACCAAAAAGGGATCATGTTGTTTAGGAAATTCTTGAGGTATGTGCATGTATATTTCCTCTTTTAGATCTCTTTGAAGAAATGCATTGTCAACATCCATGTGATAAAGTGGCCAATTTTTCATGGAAGCAATAGCCAACACAAGCCTAACAGTAACAATCTTAACCACAGGAGAAAAAGTCTTATCATAGTCAATCACAACTTGTTATGTAAAGCCCTTGGCAACTAGTCTTGCCTTATACCTTTCTAGAGTGTCATCTGCCTTATACTTCAATTTATATACCCATTTACAACCGATTGGTACTTTGCCAGGAGGCAAGGGAACTAAGGACCAAGTGCCATTTCTTTCTAAGGCCTGAATTTCCTATTGCATTGCAGCAATCCAATGGGGATATTTGGATGCTTGGGTGAAGGAAGTAGGTTTTGTAAGTGCTGAAATACTAGATAGGCATTTTTGGTAAGTGTGGGACAAGTGTTTATATGATATATAGTTGTGTATAGGATACGGAGTGGCAATTGTCAAATTGGACTGAGGTAAAGTTGGACAAACAAAATCTATGGTCCAAATAAGTGGTCTAGTTGTCCTACTGGATCTTCTAAGTTGAGCAGATGAATCAGTGACAAGATCATTATGTGAAGGTAATACATCAGGATGGGATGATGGCAAAGAATCTATTGGTTCTGTGTCTTGCAGGATACTTGCATTGTCAGGATAGGTATTTAAAATAGGATCACAATTATCAAAATTTTGTGCCATAAAGGAATCCAAGAAAATAGGTTTGTTAGAAGGATGCCAAGTGAAAGGAAAGATGTGCTCATGGAAGACTACATCTCTATTAATGCATATGGATTTAGTGTGTAAATCATATAAGATATAGCCCTTTTTTTGTGGGAGAATAACCAAGGAAAACACAAGGTATGGATCTTGGGGCAAACTTATCATGAAGAATCAAATTGGTAGCATATGCCAAGTAGCCAAAGACCCTTAAATGATTCAATTTAGGTGCAGTTCCATAGAATTTTTCATACGGTGACAGACCATCTAAGACTTTTGTAGGTAACCTATTAATGATGTACACTGCAGCCTTGACAGCATAACCCCACAAATAATTTGGGTTACTAGACTGAAATTTATAAGCTCTAGCTATGTTTAGTATTTGTCTATGCTTTCTCTCTACCACTCCATTCTATTGTGGAGTGTATATACAGGTACTTTGTTGTATGATGCCTAAACTAGCCGACAACTCTTGACATTGATGATTAAAGAATTCTGACCCATTGTCAATCCTTATACATTTAGGTGTTCGGTTGAATTGAGTTTGGATCATGTGACTAAAGTCTTTTAATGTTTGGAAAACATCTGACTTATGTTGCATCAGAAATAACCAAGTAATCCTAGAGAAATCATCCACCACAGTAAGGAAAAACCTGGCATTTCCTTGTGTAGGTATCCTATAGGGCCCCCAAATATCTAAATGCAATAACTCAAAAGCATGTAGGGAACTTGTATCACTTGATGCAAATGGCAACCTAGTTTGTTTAGCTAAGGGACAAACATCGCAATGGAAATCATGTTGTTCAAGTAAAGTATAATATATCCTTTTGAGAACTGAAAGTGGTGCATGTCCTAATCTTTTGTGCCAAATGATAGTATCTTTAATATGCAAGGCAGTAGATAAAGCTGATGAAAAATAGGGGTTCTTTATTGAAGAAGCACTAGGTACATTTGATTGTTTACTGACAATTGTTTCAAGTCCTAAATTAGAAGAATGCTTACAAGCAACATCCTTTATTCCTAAAACAGTACTATAAAATTTTATTTGTGAACTAGGAACAAAATGGTATAACCCTTGGCATTGCTTACCAATCCCCTTTAGTTTGCCATTCCATAGATCCTGAATAACACAAAAATTAGGATAAAATGTAACAAAACATCTACATGATGAAGTCAATTTAGACACTAATAGTAGATCATATTTAAAATCTGGTAAGAACAAAACTTTATCAAGGCACAAGTTTTCCTGCAATTTCATAGAACCAACATGTTTAATGGGGGGTTTTTGTACCATTAGGAAGTCCTACATAGTTTACTATGGGTGACTGGCTAGCAATAGTAAATTCAAGACTCTGAAAATTATGGGTCATATGATCTATGGCCCCTGAATCTAATATCCAGTCCTCATTATTAAAACTGGAGTATAAAGAGATGGTTTTACCTACTAAGTTTGCAAATGGTGTCGAGATGTTCTCTTTGCCCAGCAATTGTAACAACTGTGCATATTGTTCTGGTGTCAACACATTTCCAAGATTAGCTCTAGATTCTGGATTCATGGTTTGAGTCTGTGGAACAGATTCCTAGTTAGATTGGGCTTGATTAGCCTTAGTCTTCGTCCCCGATTTTCCTCTGGTGAATTGAAAATCCGTTAGATATCCGTGTAGCTTATAGCAATTTTCCTTCTTGTGTCTTGGAGCATGACAATAATCACACTCAATATAGGGTTTTTTCCCCTTATATTTTGTGTTCTGAGTTTGATTATTATGGTTTCCCTGCGAGTATAACACAGTAGTGACTTTTGTGCTATGATTGAAACCAGTGAGGATCTTTTGACTCTCATCTTGACTAACTATCGAGTATACCTGTTTCACCGAGGGTAGAGGAGCCATCAGCAAAATTTGATTTCTTACTAAACTGTATGAGTCATTTAGCCCAATCAAGAACTGCAGTAGCTTCTGTTGATTCAAATGTGCTAAATAAGCTTTAGCTTATTCATTGTCTGGTGTTGGTAGACTGACTAACGAGCTTAATTCATCCCATAAGGTTTTGAGTTTGTTGTAATACACTACAACCGAGTTGGTTCCTTGCACCAAATTCACAATTTCTCTATGAATTCCAAAAGCTCTTGTACCATTAAATTTGTTATACTGTTCCTTCAAATCCTGCCACACTTGACGCGCACTACTCGAATACATGATACTATTGAATATATCCTTTGAGACCGTGTTAAAAATTCATGCTAACACTAAGGAGTTACATCGCTTCCATTGTGCATGTAACGATTGATTGAAGCTTGATTTCTCACAAGAACCATCCACAAATCCTAGCTTATTCTACGCTCTTAAAGACACAATCATAGCTCTACTCCATATTTCTTAGTTCTCCATTCCAATGAGTTGTTCAGAGATCAAAACTGAACCAGGAGTGTTGGAAGGTTGGATGTAAAGAGGTGAGCTTGGATCTGTTGCCATTTCGCTTGCTCTAAATCATTTCTTTCAACGATTTATAGAGAACCCACTTGTATTGAGCAATCTTTGATTGATTTGCAGAAGACTAACCTAACTTGAGCAACTATTGAACTAAAAACCAATCCTCAACTATACGATCTCTTCTTTCAACATTAGCTAAATTCTTGAAAAGATATGGTGATTTCATAGCTTGATGAAGAGCTCTGATACCATGTTTGTTTTTTATCAAAGATGAGGTTTCAAAGAAGTAGAGTAAAGTTTCTTATTCAGCTCAAGTGAAAAATTGAGTATAGTACCCCAATTTATTACATTCAGTTAACCATAGTTCATTGGTTAACTATAGTTCATTAAACTAACTAATTACTCTAACAAACTAACTAATTACACTTTAACTACTTTAACAACAGCAGTAATAATACAACTATATACAAAAACTGAATAATCCAACAAGATTGCCCTCAGCAAATACAATAGCAGGCAATATAAAACTAAAATATGTTTATATACACAAATATCTTAACTATTTTTAATAGAGTTTCCCGTACTATTCTGTTAAAGAAAGGTTCAATCCATCAGTATTCAACAACTATTTTTGGATATTATGTTGGTTTTCCTATAGTAGAAACGGTAAGAAGGAACAAACCTTGAGCAATAGCTTCCCTATGCCGAATACAAAACCTGCATCAGTGTTGCCTATGCCAGTAGCTAATTGGCCAAATGCTCCAGCAGTACAGGTGTGAGAATCTGTACCTAACAAAACCTAAACACAATAATGAAGATCATAAAAGCATTTTTTGAAAAATATGGCATAACAGACAAGAGTATAAATAATTAATTGATTTCTCTAATAAAACTACACCTCTCCAGGCCTGCAATGACCTTCGTGGGCAAGTGCAACATGGCATACACCTTTATAATTAGGTTAACCTGCAAATTTATGAAGTAAACTTTTCACCCACTGTCAAACAAGGAGTAAGAGGTGTTAAGCTCTTTGATAGAAATTGGAAATAAACCGAAAAGGATGGTAGAGCTATACCTTAAAGTTACCAAGATCTTTAATATCATAAAAGTACTTGATATTTTGCTCCATGTAGAAGTCCCTCAAGATATCAACATTACGGTTTACACATTCATCACTTGTGAATATATAATGATCAGGTATGATGACAAGCTTTTCACGGTCCCAAACCTTCAAAACCATAGTAATTAAGCATATTATGATAAACATTAAGTACATGCAAATGTGCACACACACATATACACAAAAGCATTCAAAATTTGACATTCGTAATTTTTATAACAGTGGGACTAACTTTAAGGAAGTAATGAAGAAGTATATGAGCAAAAAGAAACAAGAAAACACCTTGGAAAGATTTAAGAAAAAAATATACTCGTAAAAGCCATCAATTTATCATTTGGTTGGCTGGCTATAGCATTTGCTAAGGTAACTTGTTTAGAGATATTTTGATTTTCCTAACAATTTATACAACGGTTTCAAATATAACTTAAAGAATTTGAATCGTTGTTTGATCTTTTGATGGGTTTGATCAATTAAATGGTTGTTCAAGGATGTCTGGTCCCTAGATATTGGAAGAGCGTCATTGGGAATTGGAATTAACCTAATTGGTTATGTGGTAACAGTAATAAACTCTGCATTTTATTGTTGATTAATTTATATACATAATTGAGTCATGAGATAGTTCTTGCACTCTTGTTTTAAACAGGCACCTATATATGTTGCAGAAATTATTCCTAACAATTCTCGAGGTGCACTAACATCAGCTAATTTGGTAAGATCTTTGCATTTTAGTATTAGGTGGAGATGCTGAGTATAGCCCCAACTCATTGATTATGCACAAATATTGTTAAGTTTACCGTCAATGTTTTAAAAACCAAACCACTCTTTGACCCCCAATCAAGAGGCCGGTTCCTAGTTTGACCAGTCTATCTGTTGTATACTGGTCAAACTGACTAGTCTAACCGGTTGGACCAGACGGTTTGACCAGTGTACAATAGCCACATTCCTAAACAATTACATCAGTTCCTATAAGTTTGAAATCCAACAACCACAACCCTAAAATTTAAGTTTAAAATAAAGCAAACGCATCCCTGCAACTTTTTATTATTTATTTTTCTCTCCTCGTCACTTTCTTCTTTTGTCTTTTTTCTCTCTCCCCATCACTTTCTTCTTTTTTCGATCACTTTCCCCTTTCTCTACTGTAACCTTTTTTTCTCCTCTTCTCTTTCTTCTTCCTTCCTCTTCCTCTTTGTCTCCTCTTTTCTTTCTTCTTCTTTCCTCTTTCTTTTTGTCTCCTCTTCTCTTTCTTCTTCCTTCCCCTCCCCCTTACTTCACTTGACGGCCAAGAAAGCCTTGGCAATCGCAATCTAGCCAAACGAGGTCAAAATTAGACTAGCCACTTCTTCTTCTTCACTTTAACAAAGACTGAACCCTAAATTAGAGAGTTGAAAACCATGATCCAATGATAAAACTCAAATTAGGGATTTAGTATTAGATTTTACTATTAGGGAATAGTTTTACCTGGTTTTGCTCCAAAATTGGTTGGACCAGCGGGTTGCTACAGTGACATTGGTCCAACCATGGGTCCTACTGGATGAATTCATATCACTAGGTTTTCACCCTGTCCAGCTTGGCTTAGTGGCTGATTCTTGGTCGAATCGGTTAAACCGACTAGGTCGGGCCGGGTTTTAAAACACTGTTTACAGTTGATGCTCACTTGTGGAATATCATTATTGTTTTTTCTTAGAACTATCATTTCCTGATGCGTTCTGGCTCTAATTGGTAATTTCTTCTAGCCCTATTATGAACTATTTGATTTAGCTACTTGCACAAACATGATTAAGCAACAGATTCTGTCAAATTTTCAGCTATTGTTCCATTCATAGTGTGACTATTTGGTATTTTCTTCATTCTAGAATCCCTTAAATTTCTGGTGAGTCCTATTGTCATATGAAAATCTATTAAATTTAACTACCTCTGGGTGGTTAAGTGATTTGATACGGACTCTTAGGTGTATTACTCAAGATGTCTAAGTTTGAGTCCTTCCTCGGTTGCTAATAAAGATAGGCACTAGAGCTCTAACCCAACTGGTAGTTATAGGGTCTCGAGAGATTAGTTAAGGTGTACGTAAGTTGACCCAAACACCCCAATGAAAAAAATCTATAAAATTTTTGTGTGAGTATAAAAGGATAGCAAGAAAGAGAGGATGAGAAGTAGGGGGGTCCCCAAATTTTTTTTTTTTTTTTTTTTTTTTTTTTTTTTTTTTTTGAAGATTTGGATATAATGTCCAATAACCTAAGATCCATTTAGTAAAAACATTTGATACGTTGATGGTTAGCTTAATGGTGGGATTTGTTTAGTAATTTGGGAGATAAAATATATTTATAATTTTAAAAAATGACAGATGGGATTTAGAGGAGGAAATTTAATTGATATGCCTTCCCAAGTTTCGAATGAGAATATAACCTTGAAAAGGTTTTTATTTTTTTTTTTTTTTTTTGATTTTTTTTTTTTTTTTTTTTGGTTTAAAAATTTGACTTGGCACACTTAAGCACAATTAAAGCAGCAAAAAGGGTTAGGGTAAAAAGATTTAAACGTTTGTGGGTTAAAGTATAATAAAGAGAAGTTGGTTTAAAATTTGAAAGACAAAACACATTCCTCTCAGTTTCTCTTTCTCAAAAAACGATTCAAACACCTTCCTCTCTCTCGTTTTTTCTTCCAATTTTTTGCCATTTCTCAATTTCTTTGCTCTTTGCATTTTTGTCATTCCTTGCCATTCCCGGTTAAGTTACAATGGCTAAGATTCTCAAAGAAACCAAAAAAAACTCATCCACTCCCCAAATTGTAGGCACTACTGGGTCTACCAAAAATGCAGAAGAAAAGGTTACGGTGGAGCAACTTTCGATGACTAAAGTTGCTCCACCGTCAGAGGACACCCGGCTGGTAAAGGAGACGGCGCTAATAGAAGACACCGTGCCGGCAGAAGAAGGGACGAGAAGATTCGAAATTGAAATGAAGAGGAAGACGCTAGCGCCAATTCTAGCGATGAGGTGGAAGAAGAGGAAGAATAAGTAATAATCTATATATTTTATGAAATTATTGGTTGTTGGTGCCAATTTAGGGATATTTGGTTGGTGTTTGTTGTTAAGGTCATTGTTGCATTTTGTCGAGAAGTTGGAGAGCATCGGAGGAGTGGGTGCTTTGGGCTTGCAAAGGGAGGCCCTAGGGAGATTGTTTATGGCAGGTTGGATGGCTTTTGTTGGCAAAGAGAGCATAATAGGGGGACTGGGGGCTTGCCCTGCATATTACACGGCTGTCCACGCGCAGCCAGCCCTGCAAGGCTTGGCCTTCATCATCTCTCTTGTACATTATGCTAGCAAGAAATAAGAATTTGTCAAGCAAACAATAGTAGATTTTCTTCCTCTTTATTTTAGTCATTTGTTAACATCTTTGGTTGATTGTGTAGGGCCATTGTAGAAATACATAATTCAATTTTCCAAGGTAGATTATTGCATGTAATGCTAGCAGGAAACAAGAATCTGTCAAGCAAACAAGAGTTAGTTGCATACTCCTTCCAAGCCTCATGGTTCATGTCTTTTTTTCTCTATTATGAGAATTTGACAATGCTTTTTCTGCAGGTCTGGTGATTTGTCTATTAATGGTTCAAAAACTTTGAAGCAATGAAGTGAGGAAGAAAGGAAGGCATATGAAGCTATTGGAGATACAAAAGCATGGAATAGATTTGGCTGTGTTTTTTGAGTAGCAGAAAGTGTATTTAGTTAGAAAGGGTTGACATGATCCATTGAATCTTTAGAGTAAGGACTGAAAGTGTATTTAGTTGAGACAAAATGCATGTTTTGGTAGGTTGTTATTTTGGGAACTACTGGAACTATCATTTTCCAGATTTCTTTATTGTATTTTCTTCTTGTTAATAAATATAATTTCCTCAGTTTTTCTCTTAATTGATTGTTTGGTGAGTGAGGATCTTGGTTGACAAAATTTATGGCTGTTGTTTTATCAGTTTTTTTCTTAATTTGTTGAACACTTATTAGTGAATCAAAAAACAATTTTTATTAGTGAATCAGAAAACAATTTAAATGGTTCTGATGAGTACTTTATGAGATTATCAAATTAGTCTTGGTCGCTTAAGCGATAAAAGCTATCGCTGAAGCGATCAAGACTTATCTATACTGGATCGCTTAAGCGAGAACTGACATCACTTATACGATCGTGTACTTAAGGATTATATAGACACAAATTAGCCTTGATGTGTTGGCTATCGCTTAAGCGATCAAGGCTTGTATATACTGGATCGCTTAAGCGAGAGCTGGATCGCTTAAGTGAGAGCTGCATCGCTTAAGTGATCGTGTACTTGAGGAAAATTTAGACACAAATTAGCCTTGGTCGCTTAAGCGATGTGGGTTATCGCTTAAGCGATCAAGGCTTATCTACGTTGGATCACTTAAGCGAGAGTTGACATCGCTTAGACGATCGTGTACTTAAGGATTATTTAGACACAAATTAGCCTTGGTAGCTTAAGCGATGTGAGCTATCGCTTAAGCGATTAAGGCTTATATATGCTGGATCGCTTAAGCGAGAGCTGCATCGCTTAAGCGATCATGTACTTGAGGATTACTGACACAAATTAGCCTTGGTCGCTTAAGCAATGTGGGCTATCACTTAAGCAATCAAGGCTTATCTATACTGGATCGCTTAAGCGAGAGCTAACATCGCTTAAATGATCGTGTACTTGAGGATTATTTAGACACAAATTAGCCTTGTCACTTAAGCGATGTGGGCTATCGCTTAAGCGATCAAGGCTTATATATGCTGGATCGCTTAAACGATCAAGGCTTATATATGCTGGATCGTTTAAGCGATCGTATACTTAAGGATTATTTAGACACAAATTAGCCTTGGTCGCTTAAGTGATATGAGCTATCGCTTAAGCAATCAAGGTTTATCTATGTTGGATTGTTTAAGCGAGAGCTGGCATCGGTTAAGCGATCGTGTACTTGAGAATTATTTAAACACAAATTAGCCTTGGTCGCTTAAGTGATGTGGGCTATCGCTTAAGCAACCAAGGCTTAAATACACTGGATCGCTTAAGCGATAGCTGCATCGCTTAAGTGATTGTGTACTTGAGGGTTATTTAGACACAAATTAGCCTTGGTAGCTTAAATGATGTAGGCTATCGCTTAAGCGATCAAGGCTTATATATACTGGATCTCTTAAATGAGAGATGCATCACTTAAGCAATCTTGTTTTTTATATGGATTATTTGACAACCCTATATTAAGTAATGTTAATATTAACATGGGACGTTCACAACATCACAAGATTCAGGAGAAAAGAAGCAAATTAGCCTTGATCGCTTAAGCGACATTGGTTATTAACACATATTAAGGCCATTTATGGAGGATTATTTGGCAACCTAATTCCATCAACACATATTAAGGCCATTTAAGAAGATTATTACCATTAATTTAAACCACTGACGTTCACAACATCAAAATATAACAGCTACGATATGTGACTAACAACCCTATGATACATAGAGAAATGTCATATCACACTAGTGTGACACGTTAGTAGAAACGTACCTCATTTCACAAATATATGTTTGAAAAGAATATAATTTCTCACCCAAACTTCACAATATCAAAAAATTGAGGAGAAAAGAAGCAAATTGGCATTGGTCGCTTAAGCGACGTAGGATATCTCTTAAGCGATCACGACTTATCTATACTAGATTGCTTAAGCGAGAGCTGACATCACTTAAGCGATTGTGTATTTGAGAAAGATTATTCTAAGTATAAAAGCAAATTACCCTTGATCGCTTAAGCGATATCAGCTCTCGCTTAAGCGATCCTATATAGATAAGTCGTGATCGCTTAAGCGACCAAGGCCAATTTTCTTTGTATTTGACTATTCCTTCTCAAATTCAAGATTGCTTAAGCGATGTCAGTTCTCGCTTAAGCGATCCTGTGCAGATAAGCCATGATCGCTTAAGCGATAGCCGACGTCGCTTAAGCGACCAAGGCCAATTTTCTTCATACTTGACTATTCCCTCTCAAATTCGATATTGTATAGATAAGTCGTGATCGCTTAAGCGATAGCCAATGTTGCTTAAGCGACCAAGGCTAATTTTATTTGTACATGATATTTCTGTCTCAAATTCAAGAAAATTAGCTTAAGCAATGTCACCGGTCGCTTAAGCGACCCTATATTGATAACATCTCAATATTGAATGAATTTATATGCATAATAACATCTCAATATTGAATTAATTTAGTAGCACAATAACAACTCAATATTGAATGAATTTCGTAGTACAATAAGAGCAACAATTATGTAACTAGAAGCATCCTTACTATCATCTATTCAAAACTTCAAACAAAAAGATATCCAATTGTCAACATAAAAAATTGAAAACAACAAAGCATTCATAACAAATCCATGAGACAAAAAAGGTAATCTCATAAAGTACTTATCAAAACCATTAAAATTGTTTTATGATTCACTAATAAGTCTTCAACGGTTGGCCTTGACAACTCTCTCGATTTTATCCTTCTTCTTGATGGCATAGCTAGAAATACAAGGATATAAAATTAGTTTAATGCACCACAAAAGATTGACATACAGCCAAGAGAAACTAGTGAACAAGTAAACGGAGCATCATCTAGCCACTCACCAAAATATTCAACACCTAAAAAAACTTGTCCCATGTCTAATAATAGCCAAGTCCCTATAATGCAAGAAAAAAAATTATTAACCGATATAATAAGGGTTGATAGATTTAAAAAAAAACATCTGCAGAGTCGTTTAAGCGATCAGGTGTATCACTTAAGCGATCCAATACATCGCTTAAGCGATCTGGTATAAATAAGCTTGATCGCTTAAACGATCTGCTGCCATATATCTGATCGCTTATGCGATTTGTTGCCATATACCAGACTTATACCAAATCACTTAAGCGATCTGCTACTATATACCAGACTTATACCAGATCGCTTAAGCGATCCATTAGCCACAAAATACGTTTTCAGTCATCTTCACCTATAATCAGTGCTACCACCCCCAGCTACCCACAATGCAAGAAAATCATCAACAAATCTCACTCCTTTCAACTTGCATTACATCAAACACAACCCAAGAACCTAAACCACTAAATTGAAATCATAACCCAAACCCAATCCATCATTAAATCTTTGTAAATAGAAATATAAAATGCAAAGAGGAGATACACATACCTAGACAAAATGTCAGGAGGAGAAAGAGGCGGATCTTTGGCGGAGAAGATGTTAATGGCGGAGGAAGAAGAAGGTGTTAATGGCGGAGGAAAAAGATAGTGTTAATGGCGGAGGAAGAAGAAGATGTAGACGAAGAAGAAGAAGATGTAGACGAAGCTTAGAAGAAACAACAACCAAGGGAGGGATGTAAAACCCCCCTCCAGTCAGGTATCCTCTGATTATCCCTCAATGAGAATCCTTGGGATACATGTCTAGAGAACGAGTTGTATTTAGAAAAAATATGTGTAAGGATAATAATAATAATATCCAAAACATGCATATAAAATATCACGCAGGATCCAAACTTATAATTTAGAAACTTTAAGAATTTATCCGGAAATTATACAAATGTATATGAAGCATTTAACGTGTAGCCGATCAAACTTCTCTTAGCGTCTTAAGCACTTCATATCATCTAGCCTCAAATTCATCTAGAGCTCATATCATCAAGAAACGTGTTTACGCGTTATTTAACATCTAAAGCATGTATTCATCTTTCCTCAACCGGTATACAAGGATATGCTTACGCGTTTTCCATCATGTCTATATGCATCTCTAACATCTTATGGCATGTAAATACATATTTTGGTGAGCTTAATACTTTTAATTCATCTATGGATTATCAATCCATTTACATTACCTCTTGCTCACATACATCTCTTAAAACATGTATTACATTGCATCTTCATGCCATTTCATAATATTAATCATGCATTAACATCATGACCNGTGGGACATCGAGTGGTGCTGCCAAATGGCAAGATCTTAGCGACTCCGCGTGTGGAAGCAAAAAATGAAATGAGCCCACACGGTTTAGATTGCTTTATTATTGTTAAATAAAACTAATAATGCCCACTTAGAATTTCTTATTGATGGAAAAAGTCCCAGAATTTTTCAAAATTGCGAGCGGCCCCACATCCTTTTTACTTTTAGCTGAGAAACAGAAGGGCAAAACTCTTTCATATTTTCTTAAATTAACAAACAACTTGCTTAATTAAACATCCTCTTGCAAGAAACCCCCACGAATGTTCACTTTTGCTTTTCTTTTGTCATAGAAAAGCTTTGGATTGAAGCATCATAAAGAAACATGATCCAATTATATTAATATTTATTTTAGTAAATATTAATAGGGACACTTCAACTTAAATCACATAGACAAGCAAAGCTGCCCTCATGTCATGTGCATGCAACTTCCAAATCATTTGTGTTTCCTTGTGGAACTTTCATTCTAAACTTCGCCTATATCAAATTCAGAATCAAATCATAGGAATTGGGTCATCACCACAAATTACATTATTTTTCTGTTTCTATATATATATATATATTATTCATTTATTGGCAAACATAAAATTGCAGATAAAATAGCAGAGAATAGGTAAAACTAGAAGAATAATATTATTGTACTTGTACCGATTATGTATTTTTTAATAAACAATGGTAATATCACAAAACACACAAATATACTACTATAACAATGGCCTATTGGCAAGTAAACACTCATAAAAAGTTGCAGCTCCACTCGAAACCCAGTTAAATATATCACAAGACTTGGAAATTTACTGGTAACATGCAACACAGCAGAATAGTCACCTTGGACAGAAAACTCAGATGCAACACAGAAAACGTGATCACCTAGAATAGCCAGGAGGTGGATAAGCAGGAGGATAGCCTTGTGACGGAGGGGGGTAGCCTTGTGACGGAGGGGGGTAGCCTTGTGCCTGAGGAGGTGGGTAACCGTAGGGCTGTCCATATGCATCATGCGGTGGTGGATATCCAACTGTGGGAGGATATTGCTGATCAAGGCGAGACATCTGTTGAACAGGGGGTACTGCCATAGGTTGTGGACCAAACACACCATCTCTTTTGTCCAATTCAATCTTGTGTTGTGTCTACACATAATCAAACAAAACGAAAGAAATATCACATTGAAATCATTCCATTCACAAGTATGTGAATCACTTGCATGTTGCATACCTGCATGCATGCACAAACCCTGCAAAGGAAAACATTCAGTGAATCAGTATGATATTTTGTAGCCATTTTTTGACTAAAAGCTTATAGCAGGGAGAAGACAAAGACCCTTACGTGCAATAAACTAGATCAGCCAACAAATTCAAAATCTGAGAAGCCTCCCGAAGTTCATCACTTCCAACAATGCATGCAACTATGGAAAATATGCATGCAACTTGCTGAAGGCAGAACATAAACCCCTGTTTATCAACAAATAAACATGATTAACAAATGGTAAATAAGTGCATCTATAATTACAGATTGAGAGAGATTTACGACAGTACAATAATAAAATTATCGCAGCGAGTTGTCTGGATGTTGAATTCATCTTGCAACAGAAAGCGAGTAGAGGCCACTGAATTTCCAAAGCAACAGAAAACCTGGAAATTAGCAGAATTTAAAAGTAATTAATGATTGAAAGAAAAGCGTTTACAATTGCCATGTCAGTTTATAATGAATTAATTTCACATCAAAGCATGTTAAGTTCATCATTTCATTGAATAGTGACGACATAGGAGAAGGCATTCTATGAATACTGAACAAACAAAAGCTAAGTTCTCCTTTTTGAAATAGAAGCTATAAGAAAAAAATGTAGGCATATCTTGTGGCCACAAATTCCATAGCTGTGTTTTAACCAAGAAGCTGAGAACATAGACCATGAAAAACAAAGCAACGGCATTGACAAACAAAACCCATACCTCAGTGCCAAGGCAAACTTCGGGACAAGAACTTTCATAACACCTGCCGCTGCAGGGCATATAACCAGCACAACAGACATACCTATGAAAAACAAGATGAAACTATAATTACACCAAAGTATTACATATTAAAACAGCTAAGATCAGAGTTAAACAGAATCAGAAGTACCTGGACATGTCATTGTAAAGTGCTCGTTTCCGAAGTATGTAAGATACACATGGGGGACTACAATAAACAAAGGCGAACCAGATGCATTGCATTGCGATGCAAAGGAGCAAACATTTTATAATTAAATATCTCATAAATTCAAAACGTAAATTAACCAGATCAGCAAATATCAGAAAATAAAAAATTATTGCAAAATGAACTAATTCATTCCCCAGGAAAGAAAGGTAAAGATGAAAGCGAAAAATGGAAACTCAAGAAAGAATTAAGAGCAGGTAATTTAACAGTATGTCAAGACAAATACAATTGCAAGGTTCAGTATGGAATATATAACAAGTTATACGAAACAGACTAGAAGAATCTAGCTAAACCTAACAGTACATGCATAATTCAGCAACTGTTTATAGGGTTAAAAAAAAACTACTGTTTTTCCTCATGCCTGCTAAATTGCTAATTTATAATATTTCAAACAATAATGTTAATGATGATTTCACAACATCTCTAGAACGATGAGATACGTGAATAACTTGTCAAATCAACTGCCACACGAGTGAGATAGAAAAATTGAGATCCTAACTTTATAAGCATTACCCTGTTTCAAATACTGCAACATTTTTTATAAGAAACAAAATGGACATGATATATAATTAACTATTACGTTTCAAGTTAAGAATAGGTTAAAGAAATTTAACCTAAATTAGCAAATTTAATAACCACAAATTATAATTTTATCAAACAAAATAAACCCTAGAATATAACAAAATTCAGCTGATAATTAACAGATCCATAACCGCAATTAATAATAATAAAAAATGAAGATCTAAAATTCTCACCAGAGAACCGCAAAGCAGCAATCTGCACATTAACACAAGCACCAAACAATAAATTAGGGGAAAAAAAAATTACCCTAAAACAGAAACACGGACATTAAAAAAAAAATAGAAAACATACAAGGAGTGTCTTTTTTAATGGAACCCAAGAGGTCACTGTGCCACAAGTTTTGGTAGCTTCGACGGAGCTGCATCTTCTCCATAGCAGCGGCGGACGCCATTTTCACCGTCTGATCTGGCGAGATTCAAACTCCGGCACACTAACACTTCGGTTGATTTTGATTAGATTGAAGATCCGGTGTGCGATTTGAGGTTTGAAATTAAAAAAAAAAAAAAAAAAAATCAGAAAGTGGGTCTGTCGTCTGTGTAGACGTAAGTCCCTCGATTTAAAAACAGTCCATATGGAAAGTCGTCTGAAGAAGACTACGAGGCTAATTTTACAGCACTGGCCGCTTCAAATTTGGAAAATGTTTTCATCGTGTCGCGTTTCTATTGGCGTTTCTAGTTGCTGGGCTGGCATTGACCTGGTCAACGCTTTAAAATATTTTAGAATACGGTTATACTTCCGAGGAGGAAATACAAATAGCAATTTCCTGGTAATTTGATTTTGATTTCTCCAAGGTGGAAACACGCTTGGCCGACGTGTAACGATTGAATTTCTGAAGGGTGATTTTTATTCACGTTATTTCATCTTTTCTTTTTAGCAAGGTTTTAAAATCTGACCCGGAGTCAACCCAATCAAGCCACCGGATCACAGGTTTGACGGGCCGAACGGTCTGACCGGCGGGTCCGACCGTGACGTCAGTATGATGACATCATCATGACGTCAGCAGAAAAAAAAAATTACTGATTTTGATTTTTAACATCATTAATCAAAATTTCCTTATAACAAATGTATTCAAATCTGAAATACAAGTTATAAACTATAAACTATAAATTATAAAGTAACAACTAACAAGTAGTTTAAAATTAAATTAAAACAACATAATCAAAATAAAACAAACACCCTATATTTTTATTACATTTCCAATTAATTCAAGTCAAGATTGACTTTGGGCATCAGATCTAGAAGCAAGATTACTTATATCAAGATCATCTTCGTCGTTGTCCTCGTTATTGTCATCATCAGCATAACCAGCATCTACAAAAAATTACAAGCAAAAATAAAGTTATTAGTAAAAAATTACAAGCAAAAATAAAGTTATTAGTTAAAGTATTACTAGATGAAAGATTGGACTATTATAAGAAAAGAAAAAAGAAACAAAAACGATATATATAGTTTGTTACATTGTCCCCCTAAGTATCATTAAACAACAATTTACACATAGTATCTAAAATAGCAATTTATCCTTTATAATCAGTATTCCAGTAAAATGACGAAAACCTATGTGACTAACAGCTAAATAGATCAGTAATCAGAAAGGATAAATTGTTATTTTAGATGCATTTGTTGTAACCTGAGTCTAATTCAATCAATCCACGAATCAATTCAACACAAACAAGAACCAAGAATAAAACACACACACAAGACAATATTTACCATGGTTCATCTATCCAATGTTAGGTAGATTACATCCATATTGAGCTCCGAAATATGGAGACTCACTGCACTAGGATTATTCAACAGTTACATAACGATTACAAGCTCGATCTACTAAATCTGAACAATACAACCACCCAGACTTAATCACTCTAATTTGTACCTGCAACTCACAAGATTTCAGAGCACTAATCTAGCCTTTGAAGGAAACGCAACCTTCAATCTAATCCTGCCCAGAATTACAACGAAATAGACACAACAATCAAGCCCTAATCAGTTTCTCAAACACTCAAAGAATGAACCCTAACAGAGAAGACTAACCCGATAAAAACTTATAATTGTTTTGCCCCCTTTTATATTATTGGCTGTCAACAAATGTGAGCCGCACGATCTGTCTTGAATCAATGTCCATGATTCACTTCTTTAAATAACCTGAAAAGGACACCGTTTGACTTCATAATACTTTCAGCATTTTTTACAATAAGGCGTTAGGAGCTGGGAAGTTGAGAAGGGCGAACGTTTTGCTTATTGTATCGCATATTGCGTTCATGGTTTCGCTGGCAAGTTTGCCTAAGGAGAGTAAGGGCCTAAGGGGGACTCGGTGTTGACATTGACGTTGACTATTTCAGTGGTGGTGGACTGATAGTTGCAGTTTAAGGTTGGGTTGGGGGAGAATAGCAATGACTGAACTGAAGAGAGGAATTGAATATAGCAATTTTATTTTTTCCTGTGTCCATTCTATATTTTAAATACATTGGCGTAAAACTAAATACTTTTATAAATTGGCCTTCTCGTTCTCCATTTGCACCAAAAACTATGAGGGAGAACAACATTTCCCACCCAAGGTTTGGCGAAAAGGACACTTTCCCACCTGTCAAGTTTCAAAATGACACTTTCCCACCCTTTGTCAAAATCTATTATGTTTTTTGTTAATATTTGACTAAAAAGACAAAAATGCCCTTAAATATTTGACTTTATAAAATTTTTTATTTTTGAATTAGCCAAAAAGTAAGATATTAAAAAGTCAAAAAAGAAAAAATAGTTAGCCCTAATTAAAAAGTTAAGAGTAATGTTATGAAATTGTTTAAAATTATATGACCTTAATATTTATTTATTTATTATGTAATAAATATCTCATTACTATTATTCAATAATCTACTAATATAATGTTTTTCATTTTTACTAATTAACATAAAAAATCTTAATAGTTGATATTCCTAATTAATTAAATAAATAAAGGAAAAAATATATCTTTACACTTGAGTAAAAGCTTTCACTTAACTAAATTTTAATTTATAATAAACTATTTAAGGGTATTTTTTTCTTTTAGTTAAATATTAATAGAAAACACTAACAGAACCTGACGAAAGGTGGGAAAGTGTCATTTTGAAACTTGATGGGTGGGAAAGTGTCATCTCGCCAAACCTTGGGTGGGAAAATGTTGTTCTCCCAAACCAAATTTAAAAAACAAGCTAAGGCAAAGTCATTTGGATTGGCATTTTGTGTTAAAGAAAGCCTGTCAATCAACTCACCCAACAGTATTTCGGCCAAATTAAATAAATTTAATCAAGGTTGGATTGGCATTTTGTGTTAAATAAATTTATTAGTTAAATGTTTTGATTGTAAACTAAATGGACTAATGTAATATAAAATTTAACAAACTAAATTAAATAATGTAAGTTAAATTAAATAACATAATTGAAAGTTATTAGTTAGAAGTTGGAACCTCAAGCCGCTTCTGTAGAATCATAATAGGCAGGGTGATCACCAGGACCAAAAGGAATAGATCCATCTCTATCAAGTGTTTGTTCCAATTGCTCATAATTAAGGTTAGCATCCTCCTCTTCGTCATCAACCACCCAGAAATCAGTCTTGTCGATGCTTTCATAATCAATAGGATCAAAACTAGTATTCTTGTAACTCATCCTTGAAGACTATTTTTAACTATTAAAATTTAAAAGCATGACAAATAAAAAGATCAAGGAAAATAAGAATAATGAGAAAATGAGTAAAATGTAATCAACAATGTTTTATACCTGTTTTTCAACCGCCAGTTATAATGAACAAATACAAGATCATTTAATCATTGATGCTCCAATCTATTCCTCGTTTTTGAATGTATGCGCTCAAAAACACTCCAATTTTGCTCACACCGGGAAGAGGTTGAAGTCTGGCTGAGAATTTTGATTGCAAACTTTGGTAAATTTGGAGTACTATACCCATATGTTCTCCACCATTCATCTAATTAAAAATTAGACACAAGAAAAAACTTTAATTCATAATGTGGAAATCAAACTTAAAACTCACAAATTAAATAACTATTACATAATACATACCGATCGTGTGGTTTTGCATGTTTGAATTGCAAGTTCTCGAGAAAAGCTGCCCCCGCAGTCTCGAAATATTCTTTTCTCCTCCACCAACGCAGTCTTGTTTAATTTAAATGCAGTTGCCTTACTCTCAACAACATCAAGAAAACCACATTGAACCTTTGGTTTGGAGCTAAATCCACTATCATACTGGAAAGCTGGATTTAAAAAGTAAGTTGCAGCATGAATATCACGGTGTAACATCCTATCCCATCGCAGCTTAATAATGTTTGCATAAGGCTTGTACAATATTTTCTAATTCTTAAACAACTTCTTGATCCCCAACCTCGTTCTGTATATGCCATCATACACATATCCGATGGAAGGTCTCTCATCCGAGTCTACAATCCATAGCCTACGCATCAACAGATCCACAACTTTGGAAACTATACACATTGCATCCCAAAATTTGTTGTCTAGAATTATGGAAATAACCTCCTTGCCTTTATGACTTTTTGAATGCCTAGAATCCACAAAGAATCTATTTGTCACCATGGCTTGCAAGTCATGTTTGTGATCCTGTAGACTTCTCAAGGCAATGAAAGTTATAGCAAAACGAGTTGCACCTAGGCATACAATTTCCATCCAACCCTGTTTAAGTGACAGAAGATAAATATACATGTTAGTAAAATTGTTTTCCAGATAATAATTAATATGTTATGACTTATAACTTCATAATAAAATAAGCTAAATATACACTACCTGTCTTTTCCTCAACCATGCTATCAACAATGTATGATTATACACAAACTTTGTCACCTCAGATGCACGTGTCACAAGAGTAGCTATGTGATTCATCTCAGCCATATCCTTTAACATCAAGTTTATGCAATGTGCTACACAAGGTGACCAAGTTATACTCTTAATTTCTCAGCCAACATTATTCCCGAAGCTTTATAATTTGCTCCATTGTCAGTGACAAGATGGACAATGTTATTTGGTCCAACCCATACAACCACTTCCTCAAGTAGGTGAACAATGTCACGACATCTTTCACAACATTTGAAGCATCCACTGACTTCACAAAGGAAACTCCTTTAGGGCAATACACAAGAAAATTAATCAATGACCTTTGGCAAGTATCAGTCCAACCATCCCCCATTAACTTACATCCAACATCTTCCCATGTTTTCCTACAACTGTCCACAAGTAGCTACACTTCCTTTTTAGCAGCTTTTAATAAATTGACTCGCATAGCATGATAAGTTGGGTGTTTATACCCAGGACCTATTGCAGCTATAGCATCCACCAATGGCTGAAGATAAATTGAATTTATTGCATTGATAGGGATGCAAGCATCGTAAAAAAACCTTGCAAAGTTCATATCAACTCTCGACATAACATCTTTCCTAGCCAAAACACTCTTAATTGAGGGTTAAGACCCAAGAGTAGTCCTTGGAGCAAAGAAGTTACTAATCCCAATTGGTTTATTTCTATTAGTGTTAGGGATTGTACATGGTTTTTTTCTAGCATAACCACCTTCATTCACAACCATTTCTGATGGATGCAGCTCTTGACAATCTTCACCCAACATGTCACCCTAAAATCCATGAACATTGGCACCATAAGGATGTGTATGCTTACGAGTCTCCGTTTTTTAGGTATTCTTTACCCCAATATCGTTTAGTACCTATTTCATCTGAAATTGAACATTAAAAGGAACCCTGGAACATATTCCAACTTCCCCCTTTACTCCCACTAGATGGAGTTTCATACGATAAATACCTTCCCCTCTAATCACCTTTAAACAATATATAATTTTAATGTCTTCCTTCCATTTTCATCAATGCCCTCAACAACATGTCCCCATGCTATATCACTCCTTCCTCGATAAGATTGTGAGGAAGTACCCACGAAGGAAGATTGTTGCCTAGACCCAGATGATGACATTCTCAATTTTCGTCTATTCCCTGGCAACCCACAATAACAAAGATAAATGTTAGCACTTATCTTATACTCTTTAAGCAATGAATTAAAAAATTGCAAATAAATTTGGGACATTGCATATATGAGAAATAGCACACTGCAGTGTGCAAAATTGCAGTATGTGAATTTGCACACTGTAGAGTGCAAATGCACACTGAATCGCACACTACAGTGTGCATTTTCACATTGCAATATGCATTTGCACACCTAGTTTTTCACACTGCAGTGTGCAAAAACAAAGTGTCAAAATGCACAATGCACAATGCTGTCCATTTTTGCACACTGCACACATGATACAACCAATCAAACCAGCCATTTTTACACACTTCAATTTTAAAACACAACCAATCTTACACCAAACAATCAACTCTTCAATATCAAGTTTCAAACCCACTTCTTTAATATCAAACAATCTCTATGACTCTATCTCAAACAATCTCATAGCAAAATAAAAATCAAAGTTACAAAGAACAATAACAATAACAAGTTAACAACAATGAAATACACATACCTCGTGGGAGCTGTGGAAGATTGAAGATCAAAGAAGAAGAAATTATCAAAATCGAATCTGGAAAATTAGAGTTTTAGCCTGAAGATTTTAGATTAGTTGAAGATTTTGATGATTGAAATGGAATCAAAGAAGCCCAAGATCGTAGAAGTTGATTTCATTTTTGGTAAAATGGGTTTTTGATTTTTGATTTTTTTTCTCTCTACTGTTAGGTTTTGTTGAAAGGGAAGGGAGAAGAGACAAGGCGTAAGTGAAAAGGGTTAAGTTTTATTGTTTTAATTTTATTATTTTTAATTTTTTTTTAATATTTCACTGTAGCTGACCCGGTTTATATCGGTTGGACCGGCAGTTCGTTGCAAAAAAATTGGTTCAACCACGGGTGAAAACAAGTCAATTGTTATTTTCAATTTTTTATATGAGCCGACCTGGCCTAGCCACCGGTTCCCGGTTGAATTGATTCAACCAGCCGGGCCAGGTTTTAAAACCATGCTTTTTAGTAAAGATTGTAAAACTTTTGGCAATTGAGAAGAAGCTTTTATATATATAAAGTACCATATTGCTTCATTTATTTTTTGATTCTTTGTTAATACAGAAATCTGTACCAACCAGTGAGATCCGATCGACCTTGCTGGGATTGGAACTAATGTGTGCGTGACTAAGAACAATCAACAATTTATGTAAAAAAAAATGCAATAAAGTAAAGATAATGAGAGTTTTAAAGTGGTTCGGCGAGGTTAACTCTGAAGCCTACGTCCACTGTTTTTGTATTTGCTGTGAGAGCTTACAATAGAGTTCATATATGAAATTCATAACCCCTTCCTCATCGTTTAAGGGGGTTTATATACAAGATTTGTACAAAGAAAAGAGTGAAATTAAGGGGATTACAATTGATCTGAATCGCAATTCGAATATTCTCGCGATTGGGATTTGTGATTGTGCAGTGATCGCGATTGATCTAGTCATTTTCGTAATATCTGGGATCTGAAATAATCTGGAGGTTGATTAAATGATTCCTTGAACTGTTCTCAACTAGCTTGTGCTGGGTCGAGCTTTGGCTCGAAGAGCTTATGTTGGGTCGATTAATCATCGTTGTCGAGCTCATTCTGGGTCGAGCTATATCCTCGCATTGGCCCGAGCTTGACAGAGAAACCACACACAACATCTGCCCCCTAGTGTTCAATGCTCACTTTGGGCTTCAAAGACTATTGCTCGATTTGACGCCAAGCTTAGCTTTAGCAGCGTATCTCTAAAAGCATGTCCGAACGGGCCCCTATGGTTGACCTTAAGCTTAGGCGATGTACCTTACACTTGGATCTTTACTCCCCGTGGTACCTGTCAAAATTCAAAATATGAAAAGTCAGGTTATAAAGGTAATTTTAATGTGGTTGTGTCGCATTAAATACGACAGCTTTTGTTAGTTACGTTTCATCGCAAGTGGGTGACGACAGCTGTTCACGCGTGAAGTTGAGGCGACATGCGACGACGGTTATCATTATTGCAATCTGACAGTTCATCGCTCCCCATGGATGGTCGACACATGGCCACATCCAAGGGCTGAGATTGCTCGATAAATGAAGGGTGAGGATCGACTTTTTGATGACCGTAATTAAACCCTGCCCTTTCATCTCCCATGCAAACCACTATAAAAGGTGGCAAAAAACCTCAGAATAGTCATTCCAAAAGTTATTCTGGCTCTCTTGCTGCTCTCCGTTGTTGCTCTTGCATCATCACAGTGGTTTTCTCACAAGTTCTCGGCACTTTCCCCATTCT
The DNA here is from genome assembly GCF_008641045.1 of Pistacia vera. NCBI lineage: Eukaryota > Viridiplantae > Streptophyta > Magnoliopsida > Sapindales > Anacardiaceae > Pistacia > Pistacia vera. Next base: position 744,838 of record NW_022196690.1, on the reverse strand, counting down.
GGTAAGGCTTCTCTCCCTTATTCTCCTTTGTTTTTCTGATTTTTGCATCCAAACGTGGCTACTATAGTGGCCATATTGGATGTTTTAAGGTTTTAGGAGGGTTTTTTGGGTGTGTCTTCGGCGGTCTTGAGTTGTCGTATATTTTTGCCGTATCGCGGGAGCCATCTCGGGTGCCTGAAATAGAAGCAAGTGTGGAATGGTCGTCGATTTTACAAGCTCTAACACATGTTCGCTTCTTTTTTCAAGTACCTAGAGTCGAGCTTCAGCCATGTCATCATCTAGTAGTCGTATAATAGATCGAATGTTTGATTCACCGATAGACTCGACAACCCTTGGGGATGTGTCCCCCGAGGTCTTCGAAGAATTCATCGCTTGAAGCTCAGACCCTGACATTGCGGGTTTGTTTGATCGTGCTTCGATTCAACTAGCCCAATCTCTGCTGTCCCCAATCCATAGGCTACAAAGAGAACCACAATCCTTGATTACCCTTGGGGACCTCGAACGCATAAGGGCGGTCTACGCGCCACCACTTAACTTGATGGTTCCGAGGGAATATTCTTGAAAGAACCACCACTTGGATGGGTAGCTACCTCTGAGACTCTCCTTAGGTGCAGGGTATCCATTCCCTTGCATAGAGATGGCAATGGGCCTGATATTTTCGGGTACCCAGCCCAAAAATGTCGGGTTTTACTCGATGATCGTGGGCTTAGGCTTCGGCCTGATTTTAAGGCCTGACCTCAGGTACGGCTTGGGTATGTCTTCAGACCCGACCCGGTCTGACAATTTTAGTATTAATTATACTAAATTACCCTTATACTATATATTTAATTACAAGATTATCCTATATATATATATACTCATTTTTTCCAAATCCTACATGGATGGATGAATGCACTTTGTGGAAAGTTATTTATGTATTTAGTGAGTATTCAAAAAAAAATTAATATTTAAAAATTGTTTCTAGAATTGAAAATATAAAAAAAAATTGAAATTTATTAATATTTAAAAATTCACATTATAAAAATGGGTGGGCTTGGGCCAGGTCTGAGGTTACAAAAAGCTTGTCGGGCTGGACTTGGGCTTTACTTGTCATACCCGTGACAGGCCTGGGTTGGGCTTGGGCCTTTGTCATGAGGTTGGGCTTCGGCCTGGGCTAAGGGGTACTCGGTCCCGGTCTGACCCATTGCCATTACTACCCCCGCATTACTTCATTGACAACGTACTGAAGCGATTTGACATCGTTCCTCTTCAATTGACGGCCAACTTTTATGTGATCATTATCGTGATGTACATCGCGTACATGATCGCTAAATTGGGCGAGCCATCCGTCGAAGAGTTTGTCCACTTGTACAGGCTTAAAAAAGGGCAAGACCAGACATATTACCTTTCCAAAGCAAGGAGAATACGTTTTAACGAATTGATCGATGTTCTGAAAAAAGTTCCACACTGGGATTCCTAGTTCTTTTTCTACGAAGCCCGGGAGACTGGTGTCTTTGATGTGGAAGTGAGTAAGGCTCGGGCTTCGCGTGTATGTGTGAGGATTATTCTCGAGCTGTACATTCTAACTGATCGTCCTGTTTTGTTTTTTGTAGTTAATGTCAAGTAGAGTTATCTTCCATCTGTGAGCTTACAGAGGTTACAGCATTTTAGCGATCTTTCGAACAATCAGCGTAATGTCAACGAGATTCTTATGCTTTACCACCTGAAAGAGTACGACTTTTATCGGGACGAGGCTAATTTCTTAGTGCTTTTGGAGAAAGGTAAGTTGTTGCTTGCTCATGTTTACTTTCCCGCGTAAAGTAGATTGCTAATTCTGTTACCTTTTTCCTTGCAGGTATGTGGGCCGAAAAGCCAAAAAAGAAGAAAGCAGTCGCCCCTGCAGCCTCTATGAAGGCTCCAAATGCTTCGGTGATGAAGCAACCCACGAAAATTGCCAGCTCAAAGCGCGTTGGTGGCGAGCTTGGGGGAGGCCCAAACGTGAAGAAGCCTGTGACTGCCACTAAGGTAGTTGACGAGAAAAGCATTACGGAGCCCTGAAAAGGGCCAATGAAGAAGGCATCTGAACCAATTGGAGGTTTAAAAAAAAATAAAGCATTCGAGCAGCAAATTGGCTCAGGCAAAGAGGTCGCCACACAAGCCGACAGCCTACGAAAGGAAGCGGACAAAGGCTTGTCCAAGAAGAAAACTGCTCCTGCTGGAGAGGTAGGTGCTCTTGGGGCGAGCAAACGTAGCTCGTCCTAGCCAAAGAATAAGGAAACGGATGAAGCAGTCCAAGCTGCGGTCGTTGGGCTGATCGACCAACTTCCAAACCATATTGGCATTGGGGCCGCGATGGCTAAGGATTGTGTCACTTGCAAACATTCGCGGCCATTAGGGACTAGTCTCCCTCCCAGATGTTGGCTCTAACCTGCAGCTATGTGGCGGAGGTACTGATAGTTCGCGCACCCTTAGTGAGAAGACCTCTATACAAGGAATGCAATGACACCTTAGAGGTGAACCATTGGAAATGGCAAGGTGCAGAGATGGTGAAAGAAGATGCTATGGCTAGGGTTGAGCTTTCTGAGAAGGAGAAAGAAGTCAGGCTTGCTGAGCTCGAGTGATTTAAGAGGGAAGTCGCAACCTTCCAGTTTAAGGAAAGGGAATTCCTTGACAAACTCAAAGCGAGTGAGGTTGCCTGGGCCAAGGCAGAGGCTAAGACAGCAGAGGTCGTGGAGACTTTGGCACAGCAGCGGGGTGCCAACAACAAACTGAACTCTGAGCTATCCTTGGCTTAGAAAGCTGCCGTGAGCTGGAAGGCCAAATCCAAAAGGTCTTCACTCGACCTAGGCTAGGAAGTGGAAGGTCACCAAGAGGCCAAGGCCAAGGCTAGGCAGCTCAGGCTTCAAGTTGATGAACTGAACGAGGCCATCACTGCTCGGACCTGGAAAACATCCGTCTTCCTTGTTTAGAAATTGTAGGAAGCCAATCCTTCAATCGACTTCTCTTTCCTTCCCTAAGCTTACCAGAATAAAGTTGAAAGGATAAGGGTCGAAGCCTAGGGGGTGTTTACTCGAACGAATCCGAGGGAGAAGGGGAGGAGGAGGTCAAGCCCCAACACCAGGTCAAGGATCCAACTCCCCTGAACACGATGTCACCAACTAAGGTTCTCGATCTCAGAGTGGAAGTTATCGCTCCTCCTGTTGACAAGCCATCTCTTTCTCAAGGTGTCGACCTTCTTGGACAGGTCGAGGATGAAACTCAAGCTCTTCCATCAGCCTGAAGAATTCCTTTTTTTTTTTTTTTTTGTTTAATTGCCCGTTTGTAATCGAGCTTAAATTAATGAAAGTAAATTTTTCACCATTTCTTTTTTGAGCAATGGTTGTTATTTGTCTGCGGAGTAGACTTGGCAAACACCCATCGGTACCCGCGGGTCAACGGGTACCTGCACCCAACGGGTGGGTACGAGTAACACAGACCTCAACCGTTGGGAATGTGAACCATACCCGGCCCGCCAGTGACATTTGTGGGTGGACCGGGTATTACTCGCAAACCCGCAATTTGAAATTAAAAAAAAAAAAAATTAGATGTGTTTGTTCATTGAAAAAACTTATCACTGAAACCCTACTCTAAACGAAAACTTATCACTAAAAAAAGACAAAAAATGCAGCTCCACTCCCTCATTCTCACAGCAGCTCCATTCCTCCCACAGCAGCTCCACTCCCTCATTCTCACAGCAGCTCCATTCCTCCCACAGCAACTCCACTCCCTCACTCTCACAGCAGCTCCACTCCCTCATTCTCTCACTTCTCTCACGGCAGCAGCAGCAGCAGCACAACATTCAAGTCTCTTCTCTCACGACAGCAGTAGGTCTCTTCTCTCACGCAGCAGCAGGTCAACAGCATTGATCTCTGTCAACTCTCTTCTCTCATGGCAGCAGCATGACAACAGCATGTCTCATCTCTCACATAGTTGGAGGTCAACAGTATGCTCACTGCAGGTCAACATCAAGGATTATCCCAGAAGCCAGGACCCAGGTAACGAACTTAAATTTTATAATGGAGAAAATCACAGTTTGTTTTGATTTCAAAGAACATTTGATGAATTTTGGAGAATAATTTCGTTGTTATGAGCAAAAATAATGCATTATGAGTAAAACTGAGGAGAATATTTGCGTTTTCATTGTGTATTTGTACTTGAATTTAACTTTGTTGGTAAACTGAGATTTGTCGATGAGAAAAAAAAGAAGGTTAATACCGTGAAAGTGAAATAATGCTAGTGATGGTTGAATAATTGGAAATATTTAAGCTTGAGAATTGTGGATGGCATGAAATCCATCAAAAGTGAAGTGTGTCAAGCCTTGAACCAGTGAAGCCTTCATTACATTTGACTCGCATTAATTAAATTCTTAAATTAACCAAGGTAAGAATTGCTAGTGATAGTGTTATTGAATGTGTGTTTATTTTCTTTTGACTCAAATAATGATGATTCACAACATATACCACATTATATTTTTTTTTTTTGGATGAATTATTATGATTGGTTATTGGAGTTGAGGAGTGTTAATTGTTGAGTTGGAAAAATCCAGTTATTTGGTAGGGTTAGTTTGCTTGTAAAATATATGGGAGTGTTTTTTTTTTTTGGACGAATTGTTATGAATTATGATTGGTTAATTAATTTAAATGTAAACACTTTGTTGTGTCCTTTAGATTGGCTTAGTATGGAGGAGTCTATAGATTTAGGAACGGGTCATAATGTAGCCATAGGTCAACTTCCTTCTGCTGGTAGTATTGTTTATCAAAAAAGACGTAAAGTTTCAGATGTTTAGGGTCAATTTACAACATATATAGAAGACAATGGGGAGGTGAGGGCAAAGTGTATGATTTGTAGTAAGTCTTATGCACACGGTAGTTCTAGTCATGGGACTAAGAATTTGAGGCGTCATATAGAAGGTTGTCCTAAACGTACCATAACTAGTAGTGTAGATCAAATGATGACGGATTGTGATACTAAATTAAGACGTTTGAAGATTTCTCAAGAAATTTATTGTGAGAAGATGACAATAGGAATCATAAAACATAATTACCCATATTCAGTAGTGGAGCATGAAGGAATTAGGAATGTCCACATGTATTTGAATCATAAAGTTAAGCATTATACTAGGAACACCGCAAAGGCAGATTGCTTAAAGATATATTATAGGGAGAAGGAAAAGATTAAGCTTGCTTTAGAGAGGGTTTCGAGTAGAATATGCTTAACTTCTGATATTTGGAGTTCTTGTACTACTGATGGGTATATTTCTTTAACGGCTCACTATGTTGATGAGAATTGGGAGTTACAAAGTAGAATTCTGAATTTTTGCCACATTCCTCCTCCACACTCGGGGGCTCTTTTGTCAGACATAGTGTATGATTTCTTAAAAAATTAGGGGATTGAAAAGAAAGTCTTCTCTCTTACATTAGACAATGCAAGTAACAATGATAAAATCGAAGACATTTTAAGGAGTCAACTTTGTGTGCAAAATGTTTTATTATGTGATGGTTCTTTTTTTCATGTGCGATGTTGTGCACATATCTTGAATCTCATAGTCCAAGAAGGGTTAAAGGTGAGTAACGTGACTTTGCATAAAACTCGTGAAAGTATGAAATATGTTAAAGGAAATGAGGCTAAAAGAATCAAGTTTAGAGAACTTGTTAAAAAAATTAGTGTGATAAGCTCAAAAGGATTGCGAATGGATGTTCCCACGAGATAGAATTCCACTTATTTAATGCTTGAAAGTGCATTAATATACTGTCGTGTGTTTGTTCATTTGGCACTGATAGATCCCAATTATCCTTCAAATGAAGAATGGGATAGGGGGGGTAAGGATTTGCAAGTTCTTGCAACCATTTTATGAGATCACTACTCTTTTTTCGGGTTCCCAATACCCCACAGCAAACTTGTACCTTAGAAATGTGTGAAGAGTTCAAGTGCGTTTATACGAAGAGATGGAAAATGAGGATGAAGTTCTTAATACCATGGCAAGTCAAATGAAAGGAAAGTTTGACAAATATTGGGATTCTTATACTGTTGTGTTAGCAATTGCAACAATTCTAGACCCACGTTTCAAGTTTGAGTTTGTTGAGTTTTGCTACAAAAAAGTTGATGGCCCAATAGTTGCAACAAGAAAGTTGGAGTTGGTCAAGTAGGAGTTGTATAGGCTTTTTGCAGCTTATGAGGGTCTAAGTGGTAATGAGGTTTCCAGCGATCCTTGTGTATAGGCTAGTAATCCTAATATCATTGGAGATGATATTTGTGTAAGTCAATACTCCCTAAATATTTTTATATTGTTGTGATTAATAAGGTTTTCTTTATTTTGTAATTTTGCTTTATTAAATTTAAACATTTAAATGGTGCAGGAATTTGACTATTACAAGAGTGACTTTAGTGCTACTAAGAAGTCTAAATTGGATACTTATTTGGGAGAGGCAAGGTTTGATCGCATCAAATTTTGTAATTTGGATATCCTGGACCATTGGAAGAAAAATAGTGATCGATACCCGATACTTTCAATGATGGCCCATGATGTGATGAGTATACCAATAACGGTTGTTGCTTCGGAGTCCAGTTTCAGTGTTGGTAGCAAAGTGCTCAGTAAATATCGAAGTTCATTTTTACCGGAGAATGCAGAGTCTTTGATATGCACCAGGACATGGATTTCTGGATATGAAGTTAAACATAATATTTTAACTTATATTTCACATGTTTTAATATTTTTGTTTGTTAATATATTATGATAGTTAACTTATATTTTGTTAATTGTAGAAGATGAAATTGATGATGCTCAACTGCTTGTGCCATTAAGTCAAGTGCCAGCGGAGAAGGAGATTGCATAATCAAGGGCGGTTTCTAACACCGTCAATGTGTAATAGACTTTGTTTGTTTAGTGTGTTTGGTTAAACAATTATATATGTTTAATTGTTTATTGTTTACTATGTTATGTATGTTGAATGTTAAATAACTTTATATGTTTAGTGTTTACTAATTAGTAACTATTATGTATGTTCAGTGTTTAGTGTTTACTAATTCTATATGGTGAAGTTTGATATAAATATGAAAAATATTAATATTGAATTAATAATGTTTGGTGAAAATCTAATCAAATTTAATTTAATCATCCATTTATTTAATATAATAAGTTAATAACTAACAAGTTTAATAAATGAATTTTATATCAAGTTTTTAAATCAATACAATTTAGTATGCAATTTGAAATTTTCAATAACAAAAAACAGTAAAAAATAACAAAAATATGAAAAAAATTGTGAAAAATACGGAAAATACAAAAAATGGCATCTTTTCATAGGTGACTCATGGGTGACCCGTACCTGCACGGGTGGGTACGGGTCATGTATATGTCGACTCGTTAGAATGTTTTACACGTGAACCCGCGACCCGTTCCACTTGTGACGCGTTGCTACCCAGTCCATACTCGCCCAACCTGTCCGTTTGCCAAGTCTACTGCGGAGTCATTTAATTCATCCTAGTTGAACTTTGGGATCCGAATTTGCTCAAAGTTGTGCATAGCTGCTCCTTTAGGAGCTTTTCGCATTTTTACAAGAAAACATTTATGCGACGTTTAATGTTGATTTTAGATTTTCCATCCTTTTTGAGCTTTTGTCACTAGCTTAAGGCCGATTTTCCCCAACGTGCTTTTCTAGGATTTTTTCCAAGTTTAACCTCGTCGATTTTAGATTTTTAATCCGATTTTTGCGAGGAAATCTAATGCGACAATAAACTTCGATCTTACACTTATTGTCCCTTTCGATTTCTTTGGTCATCGGCTTACGGCCGATTTCCTTCGATGTGTTTTTTCCTTGAAATTAATTTCAAGTTTAACTACATTGACTTGGGGATGTTTCACCCTCAATGATTTGAATTTTGGCATCGCTTGTTCGAGATAAGTTGTCTTTCTTGGACTTTTGAGTCTGAGTTTTTAGAATATCATCGCTTAGATTGCGATTTAGTAAAACGCTAACAGTCTTAAGATATCATCAACGAATCGAAGAAAATAATGAATAGTACCTCGTTTATTAATCAAGTGTGGTGGCCGTATATGGCCTTACAGTGAATACTGAACATAAGAACAAGTGAAACCCGAGCTGCTTATTGGTAATACCTTCGCAAGTGCTTGGCATTCCATTCTCGCATTATTGCTTCGTCGTTGAGGCGTTCCAAGTGAAAGGACGCTAGTGCGAGCTTTTTGGATATATTGAAAGGACCCTCCCATTTGGGCCCAAATGTCCCCAAGCTCAGGTTTTGAGTACCCTATACGACATTTCTAAGGATTAGATCGCCCACTTCAAAGTCTCTATTTTTGACCTTGGTATTGAATTATCGCTTGGCTCGTTATTGATACGAGGTGAGCCTTAGTCAGGATTTAGCCTGATGTTCTTTGATCAGGTCTAGTTTTAGGTTGAGAAGGTCTTCGTTTGCTTCTTCGTCAAAGACTTCTCTTCGGAACGAACTGATTCCTACTTCAACAGGGATCATCGCCTCACATCCATAAGATAGAGAAAATGGAGTTTTGCCCATCGACCTTCTAGCGGTCGTCCTGTAAGACCATAAAGCCTCTAGCAGCTCGTCAGCCCGATTCCCTTTAGGGTCGTCAAACTTCTTCCTTATGGTGTACTTGATTACTTTGTTCACAACCTCTACTTGTCTGTTGGCTTGAGGCTGATAGACGACAGCAAAACTCTTTTTGATGCCGAGTTGCTTGCAAAAGGTCCTGAAATCTTCGTTGTCGAACTGCTTCACATTGTAGATTTTTATTGTGTAGGGAATCCCAAACCGATAAATTATGTTTTTATAGACAAAATCCTTCAACCTGTTTGACGTTATTGTTGCCAGTGGTTTAGCTTCTGCCCACTTGGTGAAATAATTCATAGCAATCACCACAAACTTAACGCCCCTTTTTCCCTGAGGCAATGGGCCAATAAGGTCAACGCCCCATATCGCAAATGGCCACGAGCTTATCAGAGTGGTCAATTCTTATAGTGGAGCTCGCGAAATATCTACAAATCTCTGGCATCTGTCACATCTGCGGACATAGTTCGTTACATCTTCATAAACTATTGGCCAGTATTATCCTTGGTGAAGCACCTTATAAGCTAGAGACCTGCCCCCTGTGTGGTTTCTACAAATTCCCTCATGTATTTCCCTCAGAACATAATTTGCATTCTCATGGTCAATACATCACAGCAATGGTACATTGAATCCTCGCTTGTACAGTCTATCATTGATGAGCGTCTACCAAGTTGCCTTCGCGCGGAGTGCTTTAGCTTTGGCTCTGTCTTTTGACAGTGTGTCATTTTTCAAGTAGGCGGTGATTGCATTCATCCAACTATTCCTTTGACTTGTGGTCAGCATTAGGCGTTGTAGAGCGGGGATGTTTGGTTTCGAGAGGAATTTTACTATGATCGAATTGGCCTTCTCATTGTTCATTGTTGAGGCCAAGTGAACTAATGCATCCGCCTGTGAGTTTTTCTTCCTTAGGATCTGGTGAATGGAAAATGATCTAAACTGTCCGATCTTGATCTCTACTTGCTGAAGGTAGGATGTCATTCTATCTTCCTTTGTCTAGTATTCCTCGGTAACTTGATGGACCATGAGCTATGAGTGGCTGTAGATCTTGATGGACTTTGCCCCCATTTCCCTAGCGAGACGGATACTTGTAAGCAATGCCTCATACTCAGCTTCGTTTTTGGAGGTATTGAACCTGAACTTTATTGCAGCTCTGATTGGGTCTCCCTTTAGGCTCTCGAGCAATAGGCTCGCTCCTGCTTCCTTTTCATTCGAGGAGCCATCTACGTATAGAGTTCATAACCATAAGTCGTCACTCTTGGGTTTCTGTTACTCGATCTTTGGCGGGCTTGGCTCGACATCTGGTTAATAGGAGAATTCAGATATAAAATTGCCACGGCTTAGCCTTTGATTAATGTCCTTGGGATATACCTGATGTCGTGCTGACTCATCTCTATCGTCCACTGGATCAGTCTACCCGATGCCTCAGGCTTCTACATTATCTTCTTCAATGGAAAGTTTGTCAGCACATGGATGGAGTGTGCTTAAAAATAGGGTTGCAACTTTCTAGCAGCAACGACGAGGGCGTAGGTGAGCTTCTCCAGCTTCAGATACCTTGTCTCCGCATCGAGCAGTCTCTTATTCACATAATACACTGGTCATTGTATTCCTTCCTTTTCTCATACCAACGTCGCGTTAACAGCAGACTTTGATATCGACAAGTACAGTAGTAGCAGCTCACCCTGGTTGGGTTTTGATAATAGGAGAGGCGTTCTGAGGTGTTTCTTTAGCTCCTGGAAGGCTCTTTCACACTCTTCTGTCCACTTGAAACATTTCTTCCCCTTTGAGGTCTCAAAGAATGGTAAACATCTGTTCATGGCTTGGGAGACAAACTTGCAAAGCTTGGCCACACGTCTAGTAAGGCTCTGTACCTGTTTTATGTTGGTTGGGCTTTTCATGTCGAGCAGGGCTTGAATCTTTTTTGGGTTAGCTTCTATACCCCGTTGGTTCATGAGAAAGCCTAAGAATTTTCTGGAGCTCACCCCGAAAACACATTTCAATGGATTGAGCTTAATTTGATATTTTTAAGGATGTCAAACATTTCCCCCAAGTGCTCAATATGGCTTTCGACGACCTTTGATTTGACGAGCATGTCGTCGATGTACACTTCCATGGAATGACTGATTTGGTTGGTGAACATCTTGTTTACCAAGTGTTAGTAGGTCGCCCCTACATTCTTGAGGCCAAACGAAATAACACTGTAATAATAAATTCCATAGTCAGTTATAAATGAAGTATGCTCTTCATTGGGCTGGTACATTGGGATCTGATTATATCCCAAGTACGCGTCCATAAAGCTAAGTAGTGCGTTTTTCGTTGTCGCATCTACTAGTTGGTCAATCCATGATAATAGAAAGCTGTCTTTCAGACAGGCTTTGTTTAGATCTATAAAGTCGACGTAAGTCTACCACTTGCCATTCGACTTCTTAACTAGGACTGGGTTGGCGAGCCAGACCGGGTTCTTAATTTCCCTGATAAAATTGATTTCCAGGAGTTTGTCGACTTCATCCTTGAGCGCTTGAGAGCTCTTTGTGTCCATAGCCCTTTTTTTCTGTCTTATGGGCTGAGCTTGTGAGTTAAAATTTAACATGTGGCACATCACCTCGGGGCTGATCCCAACCATATCTGTGTGGCCCCATGCGAATATGTCGAGGTTCTTCTTCAGGAACCCGACCAGACTATCAGCCATCTCTCTGGTCAAGCTGCTGTCGATCTTCAACACATAAGTAAGATCCTCCTTGTTAACACTTATCTCTAGCAGCTCTTCGGTTGGTCCTGTCGCAGACTCTTCTTTATGAATACGAGGATCTATAGTGTCCTCTAGAAGTCTAGGGTTCGGCTTGGATTCTACGATAATCATTGTTTTTGGATGCAGCAATTTCTGTGCGGCATTTATAGCCTGATTGTAGCACTCTCGAGATTCTTTGGTACAACTCCTGATCATCGCAACTCCCCTAGAAGTTGAAAATCTCATCGCTTGGCAACGCACTGATGTGACTGTGCTTAAGTCATCCAAGATTGGTCTTCCAAGGATGACATTATACGTGGTTGGACAACCACCACTAGGAATTCAGCCATCATAGTTTTGACCTTCGACTCCGCTCCTAGAGTTATAGGGAGGTCGATAGTACCTCTAGGAACCAGGCTGTCCCCGGTGAACCCATAAAGCGGCGAAGGGCATGCTCACAAATTCCTTTCTATGAATCATATTCCTCGCAATTGTAGCGTATTGCTCGTGAGCTCGTCTCGAGCTTTCTGCTATATCCGATCCTCTGTAGATCATATTCACGTAGACCTTATTGGGGTTTGGTAGAGCATGTTGAGTTGGGGTTTGTACCTGACTCAGGATCTGGCTAGTTTGCTCGCCAGGATTCTCTTGAGTTGGTTTTGCCTTGAAAAATTCTTTCAAATGACCTCTTCTTATCAAGTCCTTGATGGTATCCTTCAAAGCTCGGCAGTCATTCGTGTTGTGCTCAACATCCTTGTGGTACCGGCAATATTTCTATCTATCTTTTCTGCTTAGTGCCCTCTCATCCTCTTTGGAGCGGGCAACCTCTTTGCCCCTCGGGATACTTCATAGATGTGGGTGATGTCTTGAGTGAAGGGGTATACTTTGCATACAACGGGAAAGGTTGTCTGTCTCCATGGTTATCTACTCTCTGTTTCTTTTAAAATTTATTGCGATCCCTGTCGCTAAAGTCTTGGCCCGCACGCTTATTTGAGGGACGATCCTATCTTCCGTTCGCTCCCCCTTACCCCCACGCATCGAGCTTCTGGCTAGTGCCACTAACGAGCTCTATACTCGCTAGAACTTCGCAACCATCTAGTAGAATTTGGCCATGCTCACATGATCTTCACTCTAGAGCTCTTTCCACAGCTCCGTGTTAGGTCTGATCCCTAAAATCAGCAGAGTCTAAATGGATTCTTCGGGGGCATCAGCGACCTTTGCCTACTTATTCTGGAACCTCGTTAAATATGAGGTCAGTTATTTGTTCTGCTCTTGGAGAATGTTAATCAAGTAGCTGAGCGGCATTGTAAACTGTCTCCTCGCCTAGAACTATTGTAGAAACGGTGCGGAGAATTGTTGCTAAGAGTTGATAGAGTTCACTTTAAGCTGCTTGTACCACCTCTTGGCATCCCCGACCAATATAACTGTGAAGCACTGGCATTTTACTAAATTACTGACCTGGTGTAGCTCCATTAGGTCATTAAAGTTATCGAAGTGATTTATGGGGTCCCCTCTCCCGTCGAACTTGCTCTTTGGCGCCCTGAACCCTTATAGGAACGGGGCTTGGTGAACTTCCTCTGTAAAGGGGGAACTTACTATTTCCTCCACCAGATTGTTCTGGCGAGCTTTTAGATCATCGAGCATCTTTTGCATGTGATCTAAGTCTTCACTTTGGTTGCCCTGGTTGGCTCTGTTAAGTTGTACCTCGAGCAAATGAGTTCGCAAGTCTGTTGCTTGTGAAGCTCCTCCGGTGTGTGCGTTGATGCGCAAGGTCGAGTCATGATGGCTGGGTTGGTAGGTGTTATCATGCTTGTCAGTGTGTTGCTCGCGATGTCGATCATAATCGGAATGTCGATCATTGCCATATTGTCACACATGGTTCACTTTGCGGGCTTATGAAGATTGATCTGGTCTTGAGTGTGAGTTAAAACCGGCATGCTGACACTAGGGATACAGCCGAGGTTCTCAGTTATGTCCATCGCCTTCGCTTTCCCTCAACGACTACTTCCCTAGTCACCTCCCGGGGTTTGTTTGCCCGCAGGACTCATGCTCGTGCGTGGAGTGCTGCTTGCGAGGTTGGAGGTGTTGATCGCCCCTTGGTGGTGATGAAGCAGACTGTCCACCTGCAGAATTCATACCTGTTGGGGTGTCGTTGGCGAAGCGCGGTTGGTCAAGGTTTTGGGCAATTGGTTGTTGGTTCCTCAGCTCAGCCACGTTCTGTTGCATCGCCTATGCAACCATTGTCCTGATCATCTCCATCAGTTGGCCATTCTCAGGGTTTGATGTCCCTGCCCCCTGGTTGTTTGCGGCATGTTAAGCTGGCAACACAAGTGGTCGGCATCCAGTGTTCTCCTGTTGCACCTCTTGATGGGTGGTTTCTATGTTCTTGTGATTTCTGGTGGTAGTTCTTGATCTGGTGAACACCATTTTAATCATAGGACAAGTAAATTGTGGTGAACGTTTGCCAGAATCTTCGAAATATTTGCGGAGGCCCTCCTTCTAACGCCAAAATATTGATATAGATTGCGCAGTGATCACGATTGATCTAGTCATTCCCGTAATGTCTGGGATCTGAAATAATCTGAAAGTTGATTAAATGATTCCTTGAACTGTCCTCAACTAGCTTGTTCTGGTCGAGCTTCGGTTCGACGAGCTTATGCTAGGTCGATCAATCATTGTTATCGAACTCATTTTGAGTCGAGCTATATCCTTGCGTTGACCCGAGCTTGGCGGAAAAACCACACACAACATTCTTTATTAAAACATGATTTTATGCTTTTATTTAAGAAAAATAGTAATAAAAATTATTTATTTATATACTTTTTGGTGGACTTTTATTACTATTTCCCGCAATTTCATGGTAATTTGATTTTGATTTGTTCAAACTCCTAACGGTGGAAGCACACTTGGCCTGTGTGTAACGATTGAATTTCTAGAGGATGATATTTATTCACGTTATCTTATCTTTTTTTTTAATAAAACCTTTTGGCAATTGAGAATTTGAAAAGATATTTTTGAAAGCTTAAGTGCTAAGCTCTTATATATGTAAAAAGTGACACTGTGCATTTGTGCTTTATTCATGCGTTATAAATATTTATACAATATTTGGTTGGCTCTGGATTTTTTGAAAATTGCTGTAAAATGGGGTGATTTAGAACACCTCAAACACCATTAGGTATGTTGGCGGACTTTGAGCACCATTAAATATAAAATGTATTAAATACCTCTATAAAGCAATTTTCATACTTTCATATGGAGTTTTCCATATTTTTAGAAGATTTATTTTATTTTATTTTGAATTTATTTTTACAATTTAAATAATTTACAAAAAAAAAATTAAAAAGTTGCTAGCAACAGTCATATTCTAGCCGATGAGTGATTTTTAATTTTTATAATGTTTAATGAAAGAAGCTCCTAAATTATTTATGGGTTGTTTTAACATGTGTTATTTACCCAGAGGGCACACAATAAGAACATTAAAAAACAAAACAAAAAACAAAAAAAAATTACTTATTTTAATACATATTATGTACAAAAAAATAAACAATTTTTAGTGCATTAAAATCAAAATCTTTCTTTCTTTAGTATTCTCGAAAATTACCCATTAATTATATATATAACAAAAGTCCTTCATATCTTTCTTACATAAATGTACTTCTAATTAATAATATCTATTTATGTATGATACTAAATTGATATCATATAATGACTTTTACAAAAAAAATAATAAAAAAAATAGTAACGTATTATATTTTTATTTTTCTATATGCAATTTATCACTTTTCTTAGAATAAAACAATAGATCGATAATATCATTCTATATATCACATAAATTTGCATTTCTATAAGCCAAAATATCATATATATATACACACACACTACTATTTGAATCAAGATAATTTATCAAGTATGATAATTATTAAATTATATTTATCATATATCAATAAATTAACTAAGATAGTATTTCTAATTAAACTCAATATGTTGAGAAATTATATTGGATTGTGTATTAATTAACTAATTCAAATGATTGAATCTCTTAAGATTGTAAAAGAAATTATAGACTCCAATCTCGTTAACATTATAGCAACAATAAGTAAACCTTATGGATTCTTTTAATTTCTAATTAAAATATAGATTAACTTTTTTATTTAATATTTATAAAATGGATGGTGGTTAATGTCATGACAGTGACAGTCAAAGTAGGAGGTTACGAGCTACTGAGCTAGGGTGTCAAGATGAAGAATCAAAAGTATATGGGGAATGTTTAAAATTTTAATAAAGTTTACATTCGTCCGCTATCTATAAAGCCGGTAGCCCACTTCTGGCACTTCACGTCCAAATACACAGACCAAATAGTCATGAAAAAAATATTAGTAATTCTGTAGAAACAACAACAACAACGTCAACAGCTTTTTCCTTATTGTTTTTATTTAGTGTTTTGGTTTTAGAGATCATTTCAATCAAAGAATTTCAGTTAAAAATGTCTTCTGATTTTTATGATTCTGATAACTCCATTTACTGCCAACATTCAAGCCCAGAAATGGCCTCTTTTGGTGCTGCAGACCCTAATTTTTACACTGAACCTTTTTCTCCTTTCTTTGATTCTTCCCTTGATATCTTTCAAGCAATCTCAAACTCAAACATCACCTCAATAATAAATCCAAATCAACCGGTTGATGAGTCTTCCTTAATGGACCAAGTTGCACATACTATTCTTTCTTCTTCGCCGCCAAGTCACCTTCTTGAAAATCTGAGCCTTTGCCAATCTACTTATTTGCAGCCTTTTGCAAAAGGGTACCAAGATTTCTCTAGTTTAGACGCCATGGAAGTCAAAAGAGAGGAGTCTTTGGTGGGTTTTGATTCTTGTTGTAATCAACAACAACGATCCTTTGTTCCTCACAGTCATAGTGGTGTTGAAAATGTAGCAAAGTATACGCAGATGAGTTATAGAATCAATTCTTTCGATAATAAGTCTGGTTTGCCCTTTCAACCTCGCTTTGATATTCTGATGGAGCCTCCGAATTTCCACAACCAAGCCCTGAGTTCACCTAGAAGTAATTTTTTCAGTGGAGATTTACAAGTAATTTATTTACTTTGAATCCCCTATTTTTATCTGTTTTTGGTAAATTTTTTCCTTTTTCTTTTGTCACTTTCATGCTAATTAAACATTTGTTTCTTTTGTATTCTCGTGGGTATTTTAGAATATAAGAACAGCACATAAAACACAGAGGTCTTTTTCAAGACATTTAGCAACAGAGAGCCCATTTAGCGAGGAAGCAAACTTCAAAGTTGGGCGTTGCAGTGCTGAAGAAAGACAAGAAAAGATTTTGAAGTACAGAGCTAAACGAAATAAAAGGAACTTCAAGAAGATGATTAAGGTAGTTAATTTATTATTTGTGTAATCAAATTTTAATGTTACTAATAATTAAAGAAAGTAAAATCATGATTATATTATTATATGTGTAGTTTGATTAATTAATATGAATTAAATGCGGTTGGTTTTTCTGGTTCTTTCTGTTGATGCAAGTATGCATGCCGCAAAACGCTAGCGGACAACCGACCACGTATACGTGGCAGATTCGTAAGCAACGACGAAAATGGAGAGATTCCAAAGCTACATGTTCGAGTTCGACCAGAAATGAAGGCGAAGACGAGCTCTGGGTAATTAATATGTTTGTTTAATTATCTTTTATTATATAGTTTCCTTCCTGACTATTGTTATAGTTATATATAACATTATAAAGTCTCATGTGTTGATTGACTTTTTGTAGCTTTCGTGCGTTGCATGAAAAAGAAGATCATGTGACAATGAGAGAAGCAGCTTTTGTGAGCAGTTCCGGTATTATGGCTGCTTTGGAGATAGATGGTGAAGCTTTTTCCAATTAGGATGAATGAATGTTTAGGTCAATAGAACTAAGGTTAAATTAATTTACGTAATAAGTGTTTTGACCTTTTGCTACCAGCCGTTGTTTAGTTTTTATTTTAACTGTAAATTATGAGACTACAAGTTTCTGTCTCTTTAAATCTTCAAATGGCTTTCCAGAATATGTTATCGAACTCATAATTGAAACAGTCGTATGGTTTGAAATGTTAAGAAAATATATACCTTCTTTTTAATTGAATTTCGTTAAGGGAAAGGGACCAGCTCATACCACTCTGTTTCAAGACTGCCAAATAAAAAAAAAAAAAAAGGCCTTGGTGGTCTTTGCATGCATGCATGAGATGAGATCATCTTAAAATGATCCATCTGCTCTACCATTCTGTGTAACTGTGTTGGCTCTTAGTCTTACCTGGGAATCAAATTTGACCTTATTTTAAAGTAATATTAAAGTGTACAGATGCCACCTCCATTCAGGAATTTAGCTCTCTTTATTGAATTCTCATCAACATTTGAGGTGTAGTTTCCATTGATGTTAGAATTGTAATTGATCTTTAACTTCAATGCCATTTACAAATCTAGTGCAACTTGCAAGTTGGCCTCACTTTCAAAGGGAATACTGTAAGTCTATGCTATTGGCAGCCATAAAGGGCAATTCTTGTTCGAAATCTGGAATATACTTATATTCAAGTGTACTCAACGTATGTGAAAATGTACAAGATCATGTACTGGATTCGATCACCTGAAATTGAAAATTTGATATGCCAAAGATGAGAGTACATGTCTCTATGTATTATAACATTTTCTTTGTCTCAGTTCATCATGTGGGAAGGCTCGTGGCATCGATGAATAATATATGGAAATACAAGGAGATGCTTTCACCAGTAAAGTTAGTAATATGAATGGACAAAAGTCTTTGTGTTTGATCAAGATTGGAATCTCCCCCATTCTAGCATTATCAATAATGGACCATCATCTGGGCACCTTCTTTACAGAAAAAGATATGAACATCTTCTGTGAAAGAACCTAGTTTCCTTGTTGAGCTTGACAACCCTATGCCTATATTAGGCTACTGCAGTGAAAATTTGACAATGGAAACTGAAAAAGAAAACGATATATTGATGAGCATCTAATTAAAGTCACAAAAGGCAAGACAAAGACCGAATCTTTTCAATCTACGGCTCCCTAATTGATTCAATTTTTTTCTTGGTCTCAAAATCTATGATAGAGTGATCACTTGAAGACTACAAAAACATCTTCCCCTTTATGAAAAAAAAAATTTAATGTGAATAAAATGGAAGACATCAACTCAGTTAATGGGAAAGCAGTAAAGAAAAGAATGTTTATCATAAAAATTGATCATATTCGTATATATAAGCACCCAACAAACAATGATTCCAAAGACACACTTTTGACCACATCAATATTAAAAGAAACAATATTAAATGAATTAGCTTCAATATCCTATCGTTGTACAGCTATAGATTATGAGATGATTAACCGGTAGGCTTATTAGAGAAGAATGTTTATCATAAAAATTGATCATATTCGTATATAGACGCACCCAGCAAACAATGATTCCAAAAACACACTTCTGAGTTCTGACCACATCAATATTAAAAGAAATAATATTGTACAGCCATAGATTATGAGATGATTAACCAGTAGGCTTATTAGAAAAGTCTCGGGATTGAGAACATGATGAGTATAGGAGAATGTAGGTTAAGAAAGTTGTCCCTCTGCCCAGTCCAAGGAGAATAAAATCAAAATTTTCCAAGTTCTATAAGTTCGTTGGTGATTGTTTCTGCATATTATTTAACAGAATATATTATCATAAGTATGCACACGAATGGTTTATGAATGTTAAGTGGACTGGCTTTAGAAAGATCCCTATGTCACTGATGATGAAACTTTTGTTAAGGCAACAAATGATCATAATGGAAAGAAAAAGAGGAGGAGAAGAAAGAAAAAGAAAAGAAAAACTTTTAAAGGGTTTTCTTTCTTTTCTTCCTTTTGTGAAGAACCAAGTTCTACAGTTATTAAACAGCTAACTGTACCCATCATCCAGTTGCAGACCATTTTTCAATTGAAGATGGATTAATATCCCTCTAAACTCTTAAAGTATGTTTTACAGTAGAGCTAATCCAATCAAACTTTATATTAAGACTAATAATATGTGTTACAACTGTTGTTTCACTCATAGGCTAGAATACATCTGTTGCTGGCAACTTCTTTTTTTTTTTTTTTTTTTTTGGTAAATTATTTAAATTGTAAAAATAAATTCAAAAAAATTCTTCTAAATCATATGAAAAACTACTATGAAAGTATCAAAATTCCTTTATAAAGGTATTTAATACTAAATCTAGTTAATGAGTTCTCTTGTAAAAGATTGTTTATCCTCGTTCCTTTCGTTTTCTTTTTGTTACTGATCCCCCTTATTTTCTCCAAGGGTTGACTTGTTTAAAGGTTCTCCCATTTAGTTGTTATTTTCTATTCATTATAAACTTACAGTTATCCAAAAAAATACTAAATCTAGTTTTAATTAATAATATTTATTTATGTGTGGTACTAAATGGGTATTATAGAATGACTTTTAATAAAGTAATTATATTTTGGTTGGAATAAAACAAAAGGTCGATAATATAAATTGAGTGGGGTAGGTTACAAAAGATTCTACTGTCAATTAGGTAATATAGCCAATCTTATATCTATTTTGGGTATAAAGTTTGAAGTTCCAAGTTTGATGGACCTCTCTTATTAAAATTGATTTGATTAAGTCAAATTGATTAATGACCACATCATGTCATCATGTCCTAATCAACAATCAATCATTTGATTTATCATTAGAGTAATACACTTACAAATATTTCTCACTAACTTTTTTTCACAAACACCACTTGTTGGCTCACAATTGGTTAGCTTGTGAGGGTCTCATCTGTCCAACAATAGATTCCACCTAACCAAGCCAATTGCAAACTACCACATAAGGTTAGTAAAAAATATTTGTGAGATTAGTACTATTGTTATCATTATATATATATTCATCCATTGGTAGCCCATAAGTAAGAGCAAAGCAAAGAAGTTGGAGAAAAGTTAATTGATATGCCTTCCCAAGTTTCGAATTGAGAATATAACCTTGAAAAGGTTTTTGATTTTTTGATTTTTGATTTTTTTGTTTAAAAATCTTACCTGGCACACTTAAGCGTAATTAAAGCAGCAAAAAGGGTTAGGGTGAAAAGATTTAAACATTTGTGGGTTAAAGTATAATAAAAAGAAGTTGGTTAAAAATTTGAAAGGCAAAACACATTCATCTCAGTTTCTCTTTCTCAAAATACGATTCAAACACCTTCCTCTCTTTCATTTTTTCTTCCAATTCTCTACCATTTCTCAATTTCTTTGCTCTTTGCATTTTTTCCATTCCTTGCCATTCCTGATTAAGTTACAATGGTGAGATCCTTAAAGAAACTAAAAAAAACCCATCAATTCCCCAAATTGTAGGCACCACTAGGTCTAACAAAAATGGAGAAGAAGAGATTGCGGTGGAGCAACTTCCGATGATTGAAGTTACTCCACTGGCAGAGGATACCCCACCGGTAGAGGAGACAACGCTGACAGAAGACATCCCACCGACAGAAGAAGGGACGAAAAGATTCAAAATTGAAAATGAAGAGGAGGACGCCAGTACAAATTCCAGCGAGGAGGTGGAAGAAGAGAAAGAACAGGTAATAATCTATATATTTTATGAAATTATTGGTTGTTGGTGCCAACTTAGGGATATTTGGTTGGTGTTTGTTGTTAAGGTCATTGTTGCATTTTGTCGAGCAGTTGGAGAGCATCGGAGGAGTGGGTGTTTTGGGCTTCCAAAGGACTGTGGAAGCAAAGGGAGTCCCTAGGTAGGTTGTTTATGGCAGGTTGGATGACTTTTGTTGGCAAAGATAGTTGAATAAGGGGGCTTGGGTCTTGCCCTGCATATTACATGGTTGTCCACGTGTAGCCAGCCTTGTAGGGTTTGCCCTTCATTATCTCTCTTGTACATTATGCCAGCAAGAAACAAGAATCTGTCAAGCAAACAAGAGTACATTTTCTTCCTCTTTATTTTAGTCATTTGTTAACATTTTTGGTTGATTGTGCAGGGCCATTGTAGAAGTACATAATTCAATTTTCCAAGGTAGATTATTGCATGTAATGCCAGCAAGATACAAGAACCTGTCAAGCAAACAAGAGTTAGTTGCATACTCCTTCCAAGCCTCATAGTTCATGTCTTTTTTTGTCTATTATGATGAGGAATTTGACATTGCTTTTTCTGCAAGCCTGGTGATTTGTCTATTAATGGTTCAAAAACTTTGAAGCAACAAAGGGAGGAAGAAAGGAAGGCATCTGAAGCTAGTGGAGATACAAAAATCATGGAATAGATTTGGCTGTGTTTTTTGAGTAGCAGAAAGTGTATTTAGCTAGAAAGGGTTGGCAGGATCCATTGAATCTTTAGAGTAGGGACTAAAAGTGTATTTAGTTAAGACAAAATGCATGTTTTGGTAGGTTGTTATTTTGGGAACTGCTAGAACTATTGGAACTATCATTTTCCAGATTTCTTTATTGCATTTGTTCTTGTTAATCAATATAAGTTCCTCAGTTTGTCTCTTAATTGATTGTTTGGTGAGTGAGGATCTTGGTTGACAAATTTTTAGGCTGCTGTTTTATTAGTTTTTCCTTATTTGTTGAACACTTATTAGTGAATCAGAAAACAATTTTAATGGTTTTGATGAGATTATCAAATTAGCATTGGTCTCTTAAGCGATCAAGGCTTATCTATACTAGATCGCTTAAGCGAGAGCTGACATCACTTATGCGATTGTGTACTTAAGGATTATATAGACACATATTAGCCTTGGTCGTATAAGCAATATGGGCTATCGCTTAAGCAATCAAGGCTTATATATACTGGATCGCTTAAGTGAGAGCTGCATCGCTTAAGCGATCGTGTACTTAAGGATTATTTAGACACAAATTAGCCTTGGTCGCTTAAGCGATGTGGGCTATCGCTTAAGCGATCAAGGCTTATCTATGTTGGATCGCTTAAGTAAGAGTTGACATCACTTATGCGATCGTGTACTTAAGGATTATTTAGACACAAATTAGCCTTGGTCGCTTAAGCAATCAAGACTTATATATATTGGATCGCTTAAGCAAGAGTTGCATCGCTTAAGCAATCGTGTACTTGAGGATTACTGACACAAATTAGCCTTGGTCGCTTAAGCGATGTGGGCTATCGCTTAAGTGATCAAGGCTTATCTATACTGGATTGCTTAAGCGAGAGCTACCGATCATGTACTTGAGGATTATTTAGACACAAATTAGTCTTGGTCCCTTAAGCGATGTGAGCTATCACTTAAGCGATCAAGGCTTATATATGTTGGATCGCTTAAGCGATCAAGGCTTATATATGCTAGATCGCTTAAGCGATCGTGTACTTAAGGATTATTTAGACACAAATTAGCCTTGATCACTTAAGCGATGTGAGCTATCGCTTAAGCGATCAAGGCTTATCTATGTTGGATCGTTTAAGCGAGAGCAAACATCGCTTAAGTGATCGTGTACTTGAGGATTATTTAGACACAAATTAGCCTTGGTCACTTAAGCGATGTGGGTTATCGCTTAAGCGACCAAGGCTTATATATGCTAGATCGCTTAAGCGATTGTGTACTTGAGGGTTATTTAGACACAAATTAGCCTTTGTCGCTTAAGCGATGTGGGTTATCGCACATCGCTTAAGCGTTCAAGGCTTATATATACTTGATCGCTTAAATGAGAGATGCATCACTTAAGCAATCTTGTTTTTTAAATGGATTATTTGACAACCCCATATTAAGTAACGTTAATGTTAACTTGGGACGTTCACAACATCACGAGCTTCAAGAGAAAAGAAGCAAATTAGCCTTGATCGCTTAAGCGACATTGGTTATTAACACATATTAAGGCCATTTATGGAGGATTATTTGACAACCTAATTTCATCAACACATATTAAGGTCATTTAAGAAGATTATTACCGTTAATTTAAACCTCGAACGTTCACAACACCAAAATACAATAGTTGCAATATGTGACTAACAACCCTATGGTACATGGAGAAATGTCATAGCACACTAGTGTGACACGTTAGTAGAAACGTATCTCATTTCACAAATATGTATTTGAGAAAGATATAATTTCTCACTCATTTCACATTACGAAATATAATTTCTCACTCAAACGTTCACAATATCAAAAGATTGAGGAGAAAAAAAACAAATTGGCCTTGGTCACTTAAGCGACGTAGGCTATCGCTTAAGCAATCGCAACTTATCTATACTAGATCGCTTAAGCAAGAGCTGACATCGCTTAAGCGACTGTCTATTTGATAAGGACTATTCTAAGTACAAATTACCCTTGATCGCTTAAGCGATGTCAGCTCTCGCTTAAGCGATCCTATACAGATAAGTCGTGACGGCTTAAGCGATAGCCTACGTCTCTTAAGCAACCAAGGCCAATTTTCTTTGTACTTGACTATTCCTTCTCAAATTCAAGATCGCTTAAGCGATAGCCAACGTCGCTTAAGCAACCAAGGCTAATTTTATTTGTACTTGACATTTCTTTCTCAAATTCAAGAAAATTAGCTTACGTGATGTCATCGCTTGCTTAAGCGATCCTATATTGATAACATCTCAATATTGAATTGATTTAGTAGCACAATAACAACTCAATATTGAATGAATTTAGTAGCACAATAAGAGCAATAATTAAGTAACTAGAAGCATCCTTACTATCATCTATTCAAAACTTCAAACAAAAAGATATCCAATTGTCAACATAAAAATTTGAAACAGTTGGCCTTGGCAACTCTCTCGATTTCATCCTTCTTCTTGATGGCATAGCTGAAAATACAAAAATATAAAATCAATTTAATGCACCACAAAAGATTGACATATAGCCAAGAGAAACTAGTGAACAAGTAAACGGAATAGCATCTAGCCACTCACCAAAATATTCAACACCCAAAACAACTTGTCCCATGTCTAATAATAGTAAAGTGCCTATAATGCAAGAAAAAAAATTATTAACCGATATATTAAGGGTTGACATATTTTAAAAAACATTTGCAAAGTCTCTTAAGCGATCTAGTATATCACTTAAGCGATTTGGTATAAATAAGTCTAATCTCTTAGCGATCTGCTGTCATATACCAGACTTATACCAGATTGCTTAAGCAATCTGCTGCTATATACCAGACTTATACCAGATCGCTTAAGCGATTAATTAGCTTCGGAATACATTTTCAGTCATCTTCACCTATAATCGGTGCTACCACCCCAACTAGCCACAATGCAAGAAAATCATCAACAAATCTCACTCCTTCAACTCGCATTACATCAAACACAACCCAAAAACCTAAACCACTAAATCGAAATCATAACCCAAACCCAATCCATCATTAAACCTTTGTAAATAGAAATATAAAATGCAAAGAGAAGATACACATACCGGGACGAAATGTTAGGAGGAGGAAGAGGCAGATCTTTGGCAGAGAAGATGTTAATGGCGGAAGAAGAAGAAGAAGATGTATACGAAGCGAAGAAGAAACAACAACTAGGGGAGAGATGCGTTAATGGCGGGAGGAAGAAGAAGAAGGTGTTTGGGTTTGTTTGCAAGAATTTTGGCTCTTTGGGGACATATTATAATTTTTAAAAGATTACACAATACTTCATTAATCATAATTTATCACTAATCATGTTTAATTAACCTTAATCAATAATAAGACTATTTACTTAACACTTTCAAACTACATGACCTTTTAATTAAATTTGAACTTGATTTGGCCTTTTAATAAAATATCCCGTTGTACATGGCTTTAACCTATAGTCTTAGGTTTGATTTTCTATTGCGTACAAAAGTAAGACCTTTGTTTATTATTTACCTGGAGAGCTCTACCTAAGCCCATAAAAGACCTATAGCTCAACCCAATTATTTGAGTTATTGGGGTAAGTTTCTATCAGTGGCCCTCTATTATTATCTCATAAACCCTAATTTTTTTTTTATCCTATTCAAATTATTATTTAAATATAAAGTTAATTTAATGTAGGAAGAAGATTTGTAACAAGATATATCAAGTTACAAACAATACAAAAGTTATAAGATATATATATTGTGTTGTTTAACTAACAATACATTATTGGGATTATTTGCAAGGATTCTTTTTAACTTTAATTTTTTCTAAACTTTCAATTTAATTATCTGAAATCTTATTTTATGAATAATGATGGTGTGGGGTCTATAGTATAAGTGAAGCGAATGAAATGTTAACTATTTTAACCTTTACAAAAAATGAAATGAAGTGCATAAGAAAAGAAATTTAATTTTAAAACTTTGAAATAGGTTGTACTAAGAAATGAGACTTCTTTACTCTATCAGTCGGGTGTCGATAGCTCAACTCTTCATTATATTTAAGAAAATTATAAACCCATATTTAAAATATTGGGTTTTAGTTCTTCTTTAAATTAAAAAAAAAAAAAAAAAAAATACTGTCAAGATCAAAGTTTTGCGAAAATTTTAAATTAATTGATTTTTTTTTAAAATTTGCCCCTTCTTAAACAAATTTCTGACTCCGCCACTGTAAAACTTGTAAAGGAAATTTAATACATTATGTTTCAAATGGCATTATTAATAAATAATTTTTTAACACATTTCAACATCTGAAGAAACAAAAGGCCTCGGAGGCATCTCTAAGCTTTGTGAGTCACCTTCAAGCATTTGTATAACCATTGGCATTGAAGGCCTCTCTGTTGGAATCCATTGAATGCACCAAAGTGCAACAATTGCAAGCTTCTTGGCAATTTCCTCGTCTCCAACTACCTCAATTTCTAGATAAAGCTCCTTTCCTTGGCCCATTTTGTTGTAGATCCACTGAGGAATGTAAATTTGGCTTTCACTCTCAATTGTAATATCCATATTCTTTTGGCATCCAACCATCTCTAATAACATCATTCCATAGCTATACACATCAGACTTATAAGATACCACTCCAAAGTGTCTGGAGAAGAGCTCTAGAGCAATATAACCAGTTCCTCGAGCAGCTGTCAATGATACGATGCTTTGTTCTTTTGAGCATAGCTTGGCAAGCCTAAAATCTGAAATCTTTGGTTGAAAATTATGTTTTAGTAATATATTATGTGGCTTGATATCAAAACAAAGGATCCTTTGGTTACATCCTTGATGCAAGTACTCTATTCCACGTGCAACACCAATTGCAATGTTTAGTAGCTTCTCCCAACTCCATGGACGATGATTTGAGTTGTTTATCATTGAGAAAATGAGCTTCTCAAGAGATCCGTTGGGCATAAACTCATATATAAGAGTGAGTCAATTGCATAGTTGCATACCTGCCTGCATGCACAAACCCTGCAAAGGAAAACATACAGTGAGTCAGTATGATATTCTGTAGCCATTTTTTTACTAAAGCCTTATACGAGGGAGAGGAAAACAACCCTTACGTGCAATAAACTAGATCAGCCAACAAATTCAAAATCTGAGAAGCCTCCCGAAGTTCATCACTTCCAACAATGCATGCAACCATGGAAAATATGCATGCAACTTGTTGAAGGCATAACATAAACCCCTGTTTATCAACAAATAAACATGATTAACAAATGGTAAATAAGTGCATACATAATTACAGATGAGAGATATTTACAGCAGTACAATAATAAAATTATCTCAGCGAGTTGTCTGGATGTTGAATTCATCCTGCAACAGAAAGCGAGTAGCGGCCACTGAATTTCCAAAGCAACAGAAACCCAGGAAATTAGCAGAAATTAAATGTAATTAATGATTGAAATAAAAGCGTTTACAATTGCCACGTCAGTTTATAACGAATTAATTTCACATCAAAGCATGTTAAGTTCATCATTTCATTGAATAGTGACGACTTAGGAGAAGGCATTCTATGAATACTGAACAAAAAAAACCCATGTTCTCCTTTTTGAAATAGAAGCTATAAGAAAAAAATGTAGGCATATCTTGTAGCCACAAATTCCATAGTTGTGTTTTAACCAAGAAGCTGAGAACATAGACCATGAAAAACAAAGCAACGGCACTGACAAACAAAACCCATACCTCAGTGCCAAGGCAAAGTTCAGTACAAGAACTTTCATAACACTTGCCGCTGCAGGGCATATAACCAGCACAACAGACATACCTATGAAAAACAAGATGAAACTACAATTACACCAAAATATTACATATTAAAACAGCTCAGATCAGAGTTAAACAGAATCAGAAGTACCTGGACATGTCATTGTAAAGTGCTCGTTTCCAAAGTATGTAAGATACACATGGGGGACTACAAAAAACAAGGTGAACCAGATGCACTGCATTGCGATGCAAAGGAGCAAACAGTTTATAATTAAATATCTCATAAATTAAAAAAGTAATCAAAACGAGATCAGCAAAAATCAGAAAATAAAAAATTATTGCAGAATGGACTAATTCATTCCCCAGCAAAGAGAGGTAAAGATTAAAGTGAAAAATGGTAACTCAAGAAAGAATTAAGAGCAGCTAATTTAACAGTATGTCAAGACAAACACAATTGCAACGTTCAGTATGGAATATATTAACAAGTTGTACTAAATAGAGTAGAGCAATCTAGCTAAACCTAACAGTACCTGCATAATTCAGCAACTGTTTATAGGGTTAAAAAAAAAAAAAAAAAAAAAACAACTGTTTCTCCTCATGCCTGCTAAATTGCTAATGTATAATATTTCAAACAATAATGCTAATGATGATTTCACAACACCTCTAGAACGATGAGATAAGTGAATTAGTTGTCAAATCAACTGCCACACGAGTGAGATAGAAAAATAGAGATCCTAACTTTATAAGCATTACCCTGTTTCAAATACTGCAACATTTTTTATAAGAAACAAAATGGACATGATATATAATTAACTATAAAGTTTCAAGTTAAGAATAGGTTAAAGAAATTTAACCTAAATTAGCAAATTTAATAACCACAAATTATAATTTTATCAAACAAAATAAACCCTAGACTATCACAAAATTCAGCTGATAATTAACAGATCCATAACCGCAATTAACAAGAATAAAAAATGAAGATCTAAAATTCTCACCAGAAAACCGCAAAGCAGCAATCTGCACATTAACACAAGCACCAAATAATATATCAGGGGAAAAAAATTACCCTAAACGTTATAAAACAGAAACACGGACATTAAAAAAAATAGAAAACATACAAGGAGTGTCTTTTTTAATGGAACCCAAGAGGTCACTGTGCCACATGTTCTGGTAGGTTTGACGGAGCTGCATCTTCTCCATAGCAGCGTCGGACGCCATCTTCACCGTCTGATCTGGCGAGATTCAAACTCGGGCACATTAACACTTCGGTTGATTTTGATTAGATTGAAGATCCGGTGTGCGATTTGAGGTTTGAAATTAAAAAAAAAAAAAAAAAAAAATCAGAAAGTGGGTCTCCTCGTCTGTCCAGACATGAGTCCCTCGATTTAAAAACAGTTGATTCTGGATTTTCGAAAATTGCTGTAAAATGAGGTGATTTAGACCACTTCAAACACCATTAGATATATCGGCGGACTTTGATCACTATAGTGTTACAAGTGTTGTTTCACTCATGGGCTAGAACACATCTGTTGCCGGCAACTCTTTTTTTTTTTTTTTTTTGGTAAATTATTTAAATTGTAAAAATAAATTCAAAAATATTCTTCTTAAACATATGAAAAACTACGTATGAAAGTATCAAAATTCCTTTATAGAGGTATTTAATACTAAATCTAGTAAAGGGGTTCTCTTGTAAAGGATTGTCTTTCTAGTTGTTTTTGTTTTTTCTTTTGTTACCGATCTCCTTGTTTTCTCCAAGGGTCAATTTATTTAGAGGTCTTCCCATTTAGTCGTTATTTTTTATTCATTATAAAATTCAATTACCCAAAAAAAAAATACTAAATCTAGTTTTAAATAATAATATTTATTTATGTATGGTATTAAATTGATATTATAGAATGACATTTAAAGAAATAATTATATTTTGGTTAGAATAAAACAAAGGGTCGATAATATCAATTGAATGGGGTAATACTTTTGTCTATTATTTATTTGAAGAGTCGTATTAGTGGACTGTTATAAGATAGTTTGTTTTAAGGATTAATTAAGATGCATATAAATCAATTCGAATATCTCAATTAAAAAAAAAAAAAGAAATCAATCGAATATCTTAATTAATAAAAAAAAAATCATATATACGATTATTTAAATCAAGTATGAGAATTATTTACTTATATATCAGTCACATTATAGTAAAAATAAATAAAATTAATATAGATTCTCTTACTTTCTAATTAAATATAGATCATTTTTTTTATTTAATATTTTATTAAAATGGACGGTGATTATCGATATCATGTCAGTCAAAGTAGGAGGTTCCTAAAGTTAAAAGGGGATATTGGTTTACTACCTAGGGCGCAAAACGAAAGAATCCAAAAGTATTTGGGGAATATTTAGAATTTAAGAAAAGTTTAGTGGCACATATGTAAATTAGTGCTTTATTTATGTGAGTTGCGAAGTGGAGCAATCTCCATTCTTCTTGTTGGATAGAAAATCAATTTTTGTTTTTCTTCTAAAGAGAGAGACGAGAAACTGGTTCTTTGTCTTCTTGCCTGTGGTAATGCCAATCCTTGATTAAATAAATTAGAGCCCAAGTGTCAGCTGTGCTTCATAGCCGTTTCACAACCAAATACGCAGACCAATTAGCCATGAAGAAAATAGTAATTCTATAGAAACAACATCAACAGCTTTTTCTTTATTGTTTTTTTTTTTTTTTTCAGTGTTTTTGGTTTTTAGAGATCATTCCAATCAAAGAATTTCAGTTCAAAAATGTCTTCTGATCTTTATGTTTTTGATAGCTCCTTTTACCGCCAACATTCAAGCCCAGAAATGGTCTCTTCTGATGTTGGAGACCTTAACTTTTTCACTGAACCTTTCTCTCCTTTTTGTGACTCTTCTCTTCATATCCTTCAAGCAATCTCAAACCCAAACAATACCTCAATGATCAACCCAAATCACCTGGTTCATGAGTCTTCCTCAATTGACCAACATACACATACTCTTCTTTCTTCTTCGCCGCCAAGTCACCTTCTTGAAAATCTGAGCCTTTGCCAATCTACTCATTTGCAGCCTCTTGCAAATGGGTACCAAGATTTCTCTAGTTTAGACGCCATGGAAGTCAAAAGTGAGGAGTCTTTGGTGGGTTTTGATTCTTGTTATAATCAACAACAACAATCCTTTGTCCCTCGCAGTTATAGTGGTGTTGAAAATGTAGCAAAGTATATGCAGAGGAGTTATAGTAGCAATTCTTTTGATAATAAATCTGGTTTTCTCTTTCAACCTCGCTTTGATACTCTGATGGAGCCTCCAAATGTTAACAACCAAGCCTTGAGTTCACCTGAAAGTAACTTTTTCAGTGGGCAAATGAGGAGGGTTTGCAGTACTGGAGATTTACAAGTAATTTGTTTACTTGAATCCCCTGTTTGTCTCTGTTTTTAGTGAAAAAAAATTCCTTTTTCTTTTGTCACTTTCATGCTAATTAAACATTTGTTTCTTTTGTATTCTCGTGGGTATTTTAGAATACAGGAACAGCACATAAACCACAGAGGTCTTTTTCAAGTCATGTAGCAACAGAGAGCCCATTCACGGAGGAAGCAAACTTCAAAGTTGGGCGTTACAGTGCTGAAGAAAGAAAAGAAAAGATTTTGAAGTACAGAGCTAAACGAAATCAAAGGAACTTCAACAAGACGATTAAGGTAGTTAATTTATTATTTGTGTAATCAAATTTTTATATTACTAATCAATAATTAAAGAAAGTAAAATCATGATTAGATTATTATATGCGTATTTTGATTAATTAAATATGAATTAAATGCGGTTGGTTTTTCTGGTTCTTTCTGTTGATGCAAGTATGCATGCCGCAAAACGCTAGCGGACAACCGACCACGTATACGTGGCAGATTCGCGCGCAACGACGAAACTGGAGAGATTCCCAAAGCTGCATGTTCAACCAGATATGAAGACGAAGACGAGCTCTGTGTAAGTAATTAATATATTTGTTTAATTTTCTTTTATTATATATAGTTTCCTTCCGGACTATTCTTATATATATATAAAATTATAAAGTCTGTGTTGATTGACTTTTTTTGTAGCTTGGTGGGTTGCATGAAGAAGACGATCATGGGACAATGAGAGGACCAGCTTTTGTGAGCAGTTACGGACAACACCAGTTCCAGTATTATGGCTGCTTTGAGATGGATAGTGACCCTTTTTTCCAATTAGGATGAATGAATGAATGAATGTTTAGGTCAATAGAACATCGATCGAAGAACACAGATCCCCTTTTGAAGAAAAACAAAATTCAGAAGTTCTTTTTCAATAAGTTACTGCATGATGAACTTACGTTAAATTAAGTTTCAGATTTGTTCTTGTAGGATTAGCAGCTTTTCGCAGTTGTCTTTGTATATGATTTTATGTTTATATTGTATATCAGAATACTCAATGCTAATAATAATGACAACTGTTTTGACCTTTTGCTACCAGCCGTTGTTTAGCTTTTATTTTAAACTGTAAATTATGAGATGCTACTGCAGGTTTCTGTCTCTTTAAACCTTCAAATGGCTTTCCAGAATATGTAATCGAACTCATAATTGAAACAGTCGTTAAGGGAAATGACCCATACTTCTTTCCAAGGGACCAGCTCCTTGGGTAACTGTTTCAAAACTGCTTTTTTCGAAAGAGAAAAAAGAAAAAAAGGGCTTGGTGACCTTTGCATGCATGAGATTAGATCATCTTAAAAAATGATCCATCAACTCTTACCATTCTATGTTGGTTCTTAGCCTTACCTAGGAATCAAATTTTAAATTAGTCTTTAAGTGTACGGATGCCACCTCCTTTCAAGAATTTAGCTCTCTTTATTGAATTCTCATCAACATTTGAGGTGTAGATTCCATTGATGTTAGAATTGTAATTGATCTTTAAACTCAATGCCATTTAAAAATCTACTGCAACTTGCAAGTTGGCCTCACTTTCAATGGGAATACTGTAAGTCTATGCTATTGGCAGCCATAAAGGGCAATCCTTGTTCGAAATCTGGAATATACTTATATTCAATTGTATTTGATGTATGTGAAAATGTACAAGATCATGTACTGGTTTCTTGTTCTAATTTTTTTATGAGAAGTCAATTGACTACTTGGCGCACCAAGAGCAAGAAGCAATAGAAAAATAAAATATTGGAAATCATAGCATGCTTGAACCCCACAAGAGGAGGGAAGTTAGATTACACTTGTTATTTTGTTTGCTATGGCAATTGATTGAATCAGGAGAAAATTTTTAAAGCAAAATTGGGAGCAAGTAGAGATTTGACTATAAGAAACTGATATGATGTTTTGGGAGCAATGAGAAAAGTCTAAACTGATATTGTTTTGCTTGGGATAGACTGTTTGTCTTTAGTTTTTATGGATGAGAATAGATAGCCCTTCATGTAGACTGTTTGTCTTTAGTTTTTATGGATGAGAATAGATAGCCCTTCATGCCCATAATTGGAAAAGGCAGACAGAGTGCATAAGTGTGAGGGAAATTTATTGTTTTTTTAAAACTAAAGTGAGATTTTAAATTTCCAATCAGAGAGCAGTCAAAGAATTTCCAGGCCTGGAGGACAGTATTTAATCTATTATATTGTTTAATGTTTCAATTCCTTAGTGTTGTCAACTCCATGGCTTTAATGATGATCAAGTATTGAATTTTCATGTCTCTCCATGGATTGTGGATGAATGGCACATGTTTCACTCTCTGTGAGACTGTCATGTTCACATGGAAATGGGTTTGAATGAAATTAGGAAAAAAAATATATATATTTGCAGGTGGCAAAGAACTTATACCACCCTGCTCCTGAAATCTTTATAATATATGAACCAATGATTGAGGTGATATTGATTGATTATTCTAAGTATTTCAGAGCTATCTGGTGCAATTTTACCTAACCAACTTTATATCAGAAACAACAAAACTAAATCCTTTTTTTGTTGTTAAATTAAAGCATGAGCAGTACTTTGTTCAGAATAGGCTAATTAATGAGCAATGTATAAAAACTATATTAATCTTTCTTGGAGTAGTTTTATGTTGAAATGAAATTGAATCAATCCCACCTATAAAGTGATGTTCCCAGGTGTCATACTGACTATATCAGTAGAGCACTGTTCTCAAAGGGCACAATATATTTTAAGTCCATACTGGCAGGAACCGAAATCTGCAGGATTCGATCACCTCAAATTGAAAATTTGATATGCCAAAGATGAGAGTACATATCTCTATGTATTATAACATTTTCTTTGTCTCAGTTCATCCTGTGGGAAGGCTCGTGGCATCGATGAATAATATAAGGAAATACAAGGAGATGCTTTCACCAGTAATTTAAGTCATATAAATGGACAAAAGTCTTTATGTTTGATCAAGATTGGCATCTCTCCCGTCTAGCATTATCAATAATGGATCATCATCTGGGCACCTTCTTTACAGAAAAAGATATGAACATTTTCTGTGAAAGAACCTAGTTTCCTTGTTGAGCTTGACAACCCTATGCCTATATTAGGCTACTCCAATGAAAATTTGACAATGGAAACTGAAAAAGAGATGATATATTGATGAGCATCTAATTAGAGTCACAAAAGGCAAGACAAGCCGAATCTTTTCAAGCTACAGCTCCCTAATTGATTTAATTTTTTTCTTGGTCTCAAAATCTATGATGTGTGATCACTTGAAGGCTACAAAAACATCTTCTTCTTATGAAAAAAATATTTAAAAGTGAATAAATTGGAAAGACATCAACTCAGTTAATGGGGAGAGCAGTAAAGAAAAGAAGGTTATTATAATAATCGATCATATCATACATATAAGCACCCAACAACAATGATTCCAAAGACACACTTTTGACCACATCAATATTAAAAGAAACAAATTAAATGAATTAGCTTCAATATCCTATCATTGTAC
Organism: Pistacia vera; assembly: GCF_008641045.1. Taxonomy (NCBI): domain Eukaryota; kingdom Viridiplantae; phylum Streptophyta; class Magnoliopsida; order Sapindales; family Anacardiaceae; genus Pistacia; species Pistacia vera. The sequence continues at coordinate 710,538 of NW_022196690.1, read as the reverse complement.
AGCTATAGATTATGAGATGATTAACCGGTAGGCTTCTTAGAAAAGTCTCGGGATTGAGAAGATGATGAGTATAGGAAAATGAATGTTAAAAAGTGTCTTCTGTCCAGTCCAAGAGAATAGATACTCTTGTGGTGATCAAAATTTTCCAAGTTCTATAAGTTTTTTAGTGATTGGTTTTGCAATTGTTTAACAGAATATATTATCACAAGTATGCGCAACGAATGGTTTATGAATGTTAAGTGGACTGGCTTTATGGTTAAATAATTTCCATGTAGCAGACAAGAAAGATCCCTATGTCACTGATGATGAAACTTTGTTAAGGCAACAAATAATCATAATGAAAAGAGAAAGAAAAGAACAAACTTCTAAAGGGTTTTCTTCTTTTCTTCCTTTTGTGAAGAACCAAGTTCTACAGTTATTAAACAGCTAGCCTACCCATCATCCAGTTGCAGACCATTTTCAATTGAATGTGGGATCTCTCTCTAAATTATGTTTTGCAGTAGAGCAATCCAATCAAACTTTATATTAAGACTCATAATGTAGTATATGAAACATGCAATTTTTCAAAAACTATATACACCCTAAAGAAAGGAAACAGACAGACAGCTACCAATCTCTAATCAATAAACAGTATGAATTGATTCTTGATGCTTAACCTGAAAGAGATAGCCAGCAGTCATCAGTGAAGGGTTATGGTTGACATTTGATAATGGCAAAGAAATATTTCTCTCTTATTAGAAGAATTTCTTACTTTTTTTTTTCTTTTTGGTCTCTCTTTGAGATATATATAGGATGTATAAAGAATTTTGTTTTTATGGGGTTATACTGTTTAAGACTTGTTGTGATAGGTGGACTCAGTCTTTCTTTACTGCTAACCATTATAGTTTTTTGGTAGCTTTGTGTCCACTACTCGGGGGATTGTTGAGAAAAAGGTAATATCTTTATCAAGCTACAAGTATTGTAATGTGCTTGTATCTATTCTTTTTTTTTTTTTTTTTTTAACAGGGATATTGGATAGTTTACGCATATCTCAACTAATCTTAATTCATTAAACAACTACAAGTCTAAAGGAATAGATAAGTCACAATATTATTTTGATAAGTAACCCAAGAACTCAAAAAAATAAGAATAAATCTCGTTAACCGAGAGAGAACGCTTGTGATTACTCTTATTCTCTTTGCCTTTTCATGACTTAAAAATTAAATGAGCAGTAATGGTCTCTTGCATGTTGCTTGGTGAAGTGAATCTTTTAGCCTTATGGGTGAGTAGCTTTTTTTTTTTTTTTTTTTAATTTTCTTTGTCTAATCAAGTAGGTGGTGTAATAAATAATTTGTGTTGTCTGAAATGAAATGGAAGTGGGGTTTAGACGATTAAGTGCAAGCAATTAAAAAGCATGAGGGAGAAATGTTCCAAAAGCAGTCAAATGCTAGAACCCTACTAGGCCTTCGTAAGCCAGAAATTAAAGAAATCATCCGACGTGTGAAGAATCCAAAAAGCCATCCATCAATTAACTTTTCTGTCGAAAGTGTGTTTCTGGGGTCACTTACCAACTTCAGTTTCTCTTTCATGCTTCATTGATTTTTTTTTCTTTTTTATATGACCATCCGTCAAACTTTTGTGTAATTCAACTATTTATAGAACTCTAAATTATCAATCGATAAAAGTTTTAATATATTCTTATTAACATTAAAATAAGACTTGAATAAAAATCTTTTAAGTATACTAAAAAAAAAAATAGAGATAATTTGTTTGTGTGAAATGCTAATGCGCTGGTGTGGCTTAACAGCAGCAACTTGAAAACTAACCAATACCGAACGCCAGTTGAGGTAAATCAAACGTCAGTACGTGGGTGTTTTAAAGGTAGAAAAATTCTGAATGGCTGCAGTGCAAATTGATCTCGTGGAGGCTACAACTTCAAGGCCATGGTCTAAACTTTTTCAAGTACCATTTACATCACATCATCGTGGGAAAATACTATCATTTCAATACTTGATTTGTCAATTGTCGGCTGCTTCACTCAAAATGCTATGATTTTGATGGCTGTACTGTCCTTCAATATTTTTTAACACAGTTCACCTTATGAACATAATTATAAATTAGTTGTTGAATCAGTTTATATACGCAAGTTTGTAAGTATAGCATTTCTCGGCTTAAAGACATTGATCACTTCAATGTAGAGTCTGAACTCTGAACTAATTGAAATGAAATTTGTCTTTCATATGTCTCTCTTTTGACAAAGTTGTTTGATCTTCAAGTTGTGTAAATGTCATCGACTTTGGGGATGCTTTCGGTGGATGGAGTCCTGATACAATTTTACTTCAATTTCTTGTATTTGGGGGTGTTTTAATCAACAACACAAACCCTTTTTCCAGTACAATCTTGATTTGATAAGACATTTCCAACGTGAGTAAGTGGAAGAAAAATTTTAACCAATTGGGTACCTTCCATATAGCATTTCGTATTTTACTGGCAAGTGACAAGCCACCAGAGCCCAGATGAGAAATTCAAACCAGAAAAGGGGATGAAAATTCTTATTGATTTTATGAAGCTCACAAGGCGTAGCTACATCAAACCTTGAAAATATGTAGCTCTCGTCTCTTTTCGATCATAATAGACTCGTATAAAATATTATACTCGGGCAAACTGTTCATGGTTCTTTGATACAAACTTTTCACGCAAATTCACCTCATGCAAAATGGCGACTTGCTGCAGTATGAACAAGGGCTAAAGGAACCACAATCTTCTGCATTATTGTGTTGAATGCTACCTCAGCCATAGCGTCTTTTAAACAAATAATGGCGTTTGGCGGGATCCTTAGGTTTACTCTTAAGATGGCCTTGCCCAGGTCTCTTCTGACCAGTACTGTAAAAGAGGATGAAATCATTTTTTATTATATATTTACAAGAGATAGGGCATTTAACAAGAGAAACTGATTCAAAAATGACAGATGACAAAAGTTCTTTCTGTCTACAACTTTGGCAAAAAAAACCTAAGATTCTGCACAGATTTGAAAACGTAGGAAAACCAAACCTGTATTCCATGTAAACCATCCCATTTGCACCTGACATAGCACTCATGGATCCCATTGAGCGACGAGCTTTGTGAAGGGCTATGTCATCTGCATCTTCTTCTAGTTGTTCTAAACCAACTGCATCATCGCCAGCACTTAATACCTAAAATGTAAAACATGTCAGAAACTTCTAGTTCATCAATCACAAAAGTGTTAAAAGTGAAAAGTAAAATGAAAAGAAAAGAAAAGAAACCTTGCTGAGAAGTTGCAATTGATCATCCAAACGGTGGTAGTTCAACTCGGCTCCCGAATCAGCTGGAGGCAGGCTCGTAATTACCTGTCAGAAAATTACATTAGGATCCAAAGATAGCATACCAACCATGACCCAAATGTAACAGTTGCTGCACTTGAAAGCTATTGGGTGAACCAGTTCAAGTTCAGCTATATTAATGGCACTCATTATACCTAATAGCAATGCAGCATGCAACACGCAGAGTGCTATCAAAGCACTTCACAGTTATAGTAACAGTGACGTTAACAAAGAAGCATTGAAGCAACCTCATCAAGAATCATGCAAGCACATGCACACATATGCTTCCAACACTATTGAAGCAAATTTTAACAATTACCCAACACCCAACAATATTCCACTAATGTATGTAGAAGGTATTAACAACCTGGAGGATCCTGTACATTTAAGGAATGACAATTTTCCTCATACTAACTGCAGAATCTAATTAGGTACTTTGCTACTAATAAGTAAATGACCATCCTCATCAGTAAGGAATGATCCCCACTTCATATATAAATTAAACTAGTGCATAGTTAAAATGATGTACCTTAAAGCTATAACCTTGATCAATCAGAAACTGCTGCCTTTTAGTTGAGTAGAACATCTCCTGCAGACAACAAAGATTAATTTAGACACTAAGCTCAAAAGGCCCGGTGGTGGTGTGGTTGTTTCGAATTCTCAACAGTGCTGCTTATACATGGAGCATTTAACAAGTTGAAAGGAAAATAGAAGCACACCTGAGTATCCGTAGAAACAAGGGAGTAAAAAAATGCATTGTATTCCTCTTTGCCTCCAGCCATCCTATCTTCTAGCTTACCCTGTGGACCCAAATTTGAGCAATATTATTTTAAGAACAAACAAATTGAATTAGGGGCGTACGGCAATAAGAAAACTTAAATCAGATGGTTAACACCACAAATAAGAACAATAACATAGAATAAATGTCCATAAGTCATCCTTTCCTTTCCCATAGAAAATGATATAATCTCGTTCCTTTGCTACACAATTCATCTTAACAAGACATCTAACAAATTAAACTTAATTCATAAGTTTTTTCATAAGCATAGTTCGTTAATAAGCATATAAGCTCTCTGTGATGTATATTATGTGAGCAATATTCATCGTGCTGATTATCAACCCAGGCAGCCAAATATATTATACTCACTATTGAAGCTTAGCAAAACAAACCTTTGCCCTAAGAATACGACCCAGACGCTGAGCCTCTTGACGTCTTGAACCAGCATGAGATGAAATCTGGATTATCACATTTGCCTCAGGAATATCTATAGAATTATCACCAACCTGTGAACAACAGAAACAACAAAATCACCTTCAATGCCTCAAGTTTCAGTTGAGCAAATTTATGCCCACAATTGGAAAAGGACCAAAACATTTTCCAATGGTCAATCTACAGGATATGACTTGGCATATGCAGAGCAAATTCAAAAGCTTAAACAAAGTTCCCTTCCTTATACGTGTTATAACTTGACACCACAGAGTTCCCTTTATGAAAACACGGTCCAACAATAGTTAAATAACTGGAGCAAAATGATGACATTGAATTTCACAAAAAATACCTTCGACAGGAAGATAGTATTCACTTCACGACTACATTTGAAAGCCTGCAGAATCTTTGTCCTCTCAACATGGCTGTAAATTGCAGAAAAAGATGGATGATTAGCCATGAAAAAAAGCATAAGTAAAATCAAATCTCCACAAGCAATTAATGGTGATGAACAACCTTGTAGCACCATAGATCATGGGCTTGCGAAGTTTCATTGCATACTCCGTAAGGGCAAAAAGATTGTCAGCAAAAACAATTATCTTATCACCACGCTGCTGTTCATGAAACCGTATGAGAAATTCACATGCTCGGAACTTATTAGGATTCATCACATAAAGGGCCTGAAAATTAAGAAAACGCAAAGTTGAGACAGGAAAAGGAACATTAAAATAATCATAGAATCTGAAATATAGAAGATTAGTTCATTTTTAGAACTATTCATAAAGCAATAGCAAATTCACTCATTCACTTTCACAATAAAGGAAAAGTAAAGAAACTCTCTTAAGCCGATGTAAATGCAATACAAAGATACAGGAAAAAGAAGGGAAAAGAATAATTTTAAATTTGAAACTTATCCAACAAAACTAAAGAGTCATTCTTTAATTGACAAACCTGCTTCTTCTTGGAGTTTTCTTTCTTCAGATATTCAGCAAAGAACTCCTTTGTCATTGGACACCATACCTCAGCACATTGTACATTTGCAATAAATCCTCCTTTGACTAGATCCAACCAATTTGCTTCATACAATTTGGGTCCAATAAGGAAATTTAAGTCTGTGATCCTTTCATCCTCTCTCACGAGTGTTGCTGCAATTCAATTTGTCAATAAATTTTGCACTCTCAATGACAAAAGATGAAGGTTAGCGACATAGAATGATCAAAAATAATATTATCAGAATGATACCAGTAAGCCCAAGTTTGCAGTGTGATTTAGTGATGCTGATAACTTTACGAAACATGTGAGCAGGAACCACATGAACCTGGACAGAAGATATCATAAATACATTATTCCACAAGGAACACATATCTTTAGTTGGTTGATAACTCAATAAACCAATATAGAATGACTTTGAATCAAGGAATCATATAATTACCTCATCCATGAGAAGCAAACCCCATTCTCTATTTCTGATTTCTTCAATAATCTTTTCAGATTCTTCAGATCTTTTACCACCAAAAGCAACCATGTTATATGTGGTCACAACCACTCCTGCATTGCCGCGAAACCTCTCTTTGCTATCAGAAGTAAAACGGCAGATTTGATCATCTTGTATTGTGGACCACAACTTAAACTGGAAGGCCCACTGGTCCACAGAAACAGCATTTGTTGCCAAACAAAGACAGCTCTTTTTTATCCGGCTTGCAGCAGAAACACCAACTAGAGACTTTCCAGCACCACAAGGCAGTACAATAATGCCAGACCTTGCTCTACCTGCAATTCACATACTCATATTGTAAATCCACAAGGTAATGTCTTGGTTTACAATCCACTTGAAGCCAAACAAAGAAGTGGTGGAATGTTGTCACTAGGTAAAGAAGATGCCATCTCCTAGTAAAGATTCAATACAGCCATATATGAGGGGAAGAAATTACAAACAAATGATACACAGATCAGATTCCTTCACATGATTCCCCAGTTAGCTGAAGAATTATGCATATAGATTTCCTATTTCTAAGATATACTATGTTAAAGGTCCCATTCCAGAAAAAAAAAAAAAAAAAAAAATGTGAATTTATGTTTGTCAAATAAGATTTCAACAGCAAATAAATTTTACTATAAATGTTTTTAACCAAATATAACCTTACCATTTCCAAACATTTTACTGAGACTCTTTTCTTGATATGGCCGTGGTTGTGCATGAGGCTTAAGTTCCATATTAAGGTCAGGGTTGATCTGCCAGATCAAAAGAGCTTTTCATCAAATATTATGGGAAAAAGGTCTGTAAAATCCCTGATTATGACTGGACTACCAGTCAAGTCTATGGAGTTGAAATTAGTTACTTACAGTATCATTTCTAAAGTCGTACTCCTCCAACATTGGATAATTTAAAGCATTTGGCAAGCAACGCTGTTTTACATTCTCAACCTGCAAGTAGAGAACAGTTACATAAAGATAAGTTAATATAAAACCATATAGTATGACTCCAATACATAAACTCAAATTCCTTCCAATAAATAATAAAATGTTATCAAATCATTTTAGCCTGACACTCATTGCAACAAAACCAACTGATACTTCTTGGTACTTGATAATCAAATGCTTTTGCCTCTGGTCTAATTGTTTATTTCCAGAAAAATTAATAAATGTATGTACATGATACATGGGATTTTGCAAAATAACACCAAATAGATGGTCTTTACAGTTAAAGGAACCAAAAAGAACAAAAGCTGTCAGCTAATGTCGGCAAAAGCATGCCTATGATATGATGCAACATGAACATGTATGGTCACTGTGAGATCCACTACAGAAATTTAACATTCAACACATACCTGGGAAGGATCAATCTCAAATGAGTGAGTTTCTTTTTCTTCAGCTGCAGCTGCCAATTCTGCTTCATTTAGCAACTCATCCTGACCAGTTAAAATTTCACCAGAAGACTTGCTCACTGTAAATCCATCGCTTCCATGGAAGGCCTAAACACAATAGATCCATGTCACCAAGATTCAACTCAGAGGAAACAGTAACATACAAGAGAACCAATAAATTGATTACGCTTAAATACTTTCAAGAGTAAATAATCCAAACATTTGCAAGTAAGAAGAGACTAAATTACATTTTGAAATAACTATTGGGTAATAAATGTATATTATAATTAGCTATACTGTAAAGAACAATATATACACGCCCACAACCAATGATTTCAATCATATTTAATAACCAACCTCAGAACTAATCCGAGCCTTTGATATCACCTCATCTTGAAGCAACTTCTTCAACACCTGCATGCATCAAAATCAGGGCTTAAGACCAAGCCTCGAGACCAGCATTCCACAAAAGAACAACTAACTTGCCTCTGGAAATGGGGATTCAACAAGATACCGATTCTTCTTAAGCACAAGTTTTACTTTCCCATAATTAGCCGTCGAGGCATGTATGAAATCAATCATTTCTTTCGGTAATTTTGTTTTTGACAATTTATTCAATACAGAAATGATAGTCTCAGTCTCGAGTCCCACGGACACTGCTGCATACAGTGAATGTGGAGTCAAATTGTACTCGTGCATAGATTCAGGCCTACAATATTACAAATCAAAATTATTAATTACATAACAAAACTTACTAAACTACACCAAATGTAAAAAAAAAATTAAAAATATAAAAATGGTACCTGCAAACAGGCTCAGCTATTGCGATGAGAAAATCGTAAGCTTGTTTGTATAGAGGAGAGAATGTTTCAAGAAATATTCGTCCATCAGCACAAGCCCACAGTGGCCGATTAGGGTGATCGGGTTTTAGTTCTAATTTACTAAAATCACGTTTTTTCTCTTCTTTCTCACCTTCAATTTTTAACATTTCACCAATTAATTATGCCAAACAAAGAAATCTCAAAATATTAAAAATAATAATAAATATATAAAAAAAAAATTACCATCGTGAAGATCATCCCCATCTTCGTTGTAATAGGCGTCATCGTCTTCAACAAATTTGGAGGGATCCTCCTGCACAAATTGCTTGATTCTTTAAGAACTGAACTGTAAGATATCCATAAGAAAATTGAGAAAATTGTAAAATGAGAAGAAATAAGAACCTTATTAGTAAATTTAGTTTTCTTGCTAGGTCGACCTTTATCACCTGAACAAATATAAAATCAGAAACGTCAATAAACATTGTTGATTAAGTGAAATTCTGAGATGAAGTTGAAATTTAAGATCGAAGATACCATGTCCAATATCTTGTTTGTGGTGATTAGATTTCTTCTCCGTGGATTCCATTTGAGTTTTTGAGGAGTTCGAGAAAGATTTATGAGTTTCAGGGGGAAGTGTTATTTATAGGCAAATATATAAAATTTTAAACAATATGAAGAGACGATAATATCCTTACAAGGCACTAACCAACCCAAACTTATTGCCCCTTCGGAACTTGTGTAGTTGTTGATACAAAGCCAACCAAAACGAAAATAGAGGGTAAAAGCTTACCGTATTGTTAACGTTATCATAGTAGAAACTTACTCGAACTTAACTCGGTTGCTAAGATAACGAGTTCGAGTTCAAGCCTGATCGAGTTTGAGGTATCGAGTTCGACTCAGTTGCTATACGTATCGGCGTCTTTTGTCAACTGATCCTAGGTGTGGATTTACTCAAATCAGTGTCAAGTTTCTTTTTGTATCGGTTCAAATTCAATAGCACCAGATATGCTTGAATATGAACGCATTGGCATTACACTCTCTGCCTTTTATTCTATTTTTTATTATTATTAATTTGGGGAGGACTGTAAAAGTGCATATCAGTTGTGCCAGTCTTCATTATCAGCCATGCATTGTAGAATTTCCCAACAACCTCTAGAGAGTAAATTATCCAACCCAACAATATCTTTATCCATCTTATTTGTGTCAAATTTTGAAGTGTTTTTTTCACACGGATCTAGTCATGCCAAACCCTTGGAGGAAAGGTGTCTATAATTGGTACAATTACCGTGTTGAAACCTTTGGGTCTTTAGGATCTTTGTTTGCATATATGCATCTAGAATGGAATTTTAAGGCCATTGTTTATCAGCTGTAAATGTGACGAGCCTGATTTTTTACTTCTCAGGCAGCTAAGGATGTTGTGTTAGCTGAGAAGCCTGTGATCACTGATGATTCAAACCAACTTGATTCTTCTCTTCTTGATGAACTTCTTGCCAACATTGCTACGTTGTCTTCTGTGTATCACAAACCGCCAGAAGCTTTTGTAAGCCGTTGAAGAGCACAGCTCCAAAAACAGATGTTTTGTAGTGTTTGAGGAGTTCGTGAATCAGTGTCTGGGGGACGAAGTGTATTTATAGGCAAATAAAATTTCAAACATGTGAAAAGACATAATATCCTTACAAGGCCACTAATCGACCCACATTTATTGGGCCTTGGAACTTGTATAGTTATAGTCTTATGGACACAGCCAACCAAGCGAAAATGGAGGGAAGTAGAAAAGCTTATCCAATTGTCATGTTATCAGGGTAGAAACCACGTGGAAGAATGTTGGTTAATTTTCGTTGTTGAGAAGCAACATCAATCACCACTGGGGGACTTGATGGTAAAAGAGCCAAAATAAATTCTATAAACTTATGAGTTAAGTTTCTCAAGGCACTAATAGTGAAGTCATTAGGGCTCTTACCTTGTCACAGTTCTAAGGCTCTAGGAGATTAGTTAAGTTACCTAGTCAGCAGTTTCAGGCCTCGGAGGATTAGTTGAATTACCTTATCAACAATTCAAGCCTCAAGAATTAGTAAGGTAATGGCTAGCTTGAATACCCCCGGTGATTTAAAAAAAAAAAAAAAAAAAGCAACATCTTTGATGGGAACCATTTGGTTTTACCACGAGGTCTTGTATTCAAGTCATACAAATAACCATCAACCACATTTGGACTATCTGACCCATGGATCAATAATTATTAAAGGGTGTCTAGGTCAGAAGATTAATTGAGGTGTGTTATGCTTGAAAAAGTAGGGCTGACGCCGAGCCTTATCAGCATAGGCGGTCAGAGTTTAGTTAGGTTCTGCAGCCATTCAAACGCAACCACATTGCATGCTGACGTGAGCGGCATGCTCCTGCTAGTGTAGTGGGTATGCGCCAGAATGGCGAAAGGCTGGAGATGTCCACGTGTCCCATCCTACACAAATGAGGAAATCACTCGAGTAGGTGAGCAACGGGAACAGAGAAGGATTTAAACGACAATCGGACCCACTCACAGATTCAGTAATCATTATCTCAATTCATCCCACTATAATAGAGGGCTCTTCTCCGTTTGTGGGATTAGATATTTCACTCTAAGAATAGCATATTCTCTCTCTCTCTCTCTCTCTCTCTCTCTCTGTACTATCAAGGCTATAAATCAGCTCGCTATACGCAACTTCTTGATCTATATCAATACAATATCAGTAGACATAGGATTCGTTGTTTTAACCATCTGAACAACTTTAAACATTGTTCTTCATCTCTTACTCAATCTAACCCCCATATACACGTGTTTCTAAGTCAAACTCAACATTTCCCACGTGTGATTAGTTGGTGTCAAAATCAGCATCAACAGTTTGACGGTAGAAGGAGGGCATGATTTAGTACTTGTTCTTCATCAGGAGAATCTTTAAACTAATCAGTCCACGATAGCAAATGGCTCGCTGATTTGAATTTGAGCAAACCAATCACGGTGATGAGGAGATCCCCCAGGTATAAGAGGACATTTTCCCGAGATGCCCAATCCCACAAAATACCGTGGGGGATATCCCTTCAAGCTCACAGCTTGACCCAACCATCATGAGCTACCTAGAGAGGTTCAACAATAATTTCCAAACGGTCAACCAAAGGTTGGACGGTTAGATCGGGTCGTGCCACCGAATCGAATGAGGCGGTGTCACCGCAAAAATGCCTGCAGGTCACATGATAAGAGCGGAAAAAGGGCAACAGCCCATGCCGCCGCGACTGTAACGCGTAAAGAAAGGGAAGCAAGGGCGCACAACGGGCCTAGAGGCTCCGAGGGGCCAACGAACACCGATTGCGCCCGGGTAGAATACCCGTGGCGTAAGGCTTAGTGACATTGTCGTTGAGCCGTCCCGTGCCACGTTGATGCGTGTTTCCTCAACATGCAATATGTAGCAAGTTACTAATCGCACAAGTAATATAATGATGAATAGAGTATCGTTCCCACGAGGATTGTTAGCTAAACACCAAGTTTCTACTATTCTCAAGTTGGAGCAATCGACTTCTTTGGATAAGGGAGCAATTTTAATTAAACTGAACAATAAATTTTAAACTAAAATTTAACTAAGAATGCAAGATGAAAAACACAGATAATCAATTCAAGTAAAACGGGTAGGGTTTTGACTTCATTCGGATTTATGGGTTAAACCTAAAAATTACACTACATTCACATTCATATGAATTGATTGTAAACCGAACTCACTAAGGTGTTAAAAATACCTCCTCAGGCTATGTTTTCCTATTCTCTTTTTTAACCTTCCGCACCCAACAATTGAAGGTTAACAAATCAAACTCATAAGCATAAGAATCCTACAATGATTTCATTAATTCTTGAATCTATCTCTAACAATACTATAATGGTGATTACCCAAGAAGCTAACATGATTCATTTTCTCATTCATCATGTTCATCACATAAAGCATTAAAACTCAGAGCAAACAAACAATCAAAACATAGTTATATGAACATAACACTGACAATAAATTAACCCATTAGAAATCCAAATTACAATCAAAACCTTAACCCAAAGTGGGTTAGTTCATAGATAATTAACACTAAATAAGAAAAACGATAATAGTCAGTTCAACATAACGAAAAGTAAGAGAGAGGACAAGAAATTCCCAAAGATGAATCTTTTGGTTCAAAATCCAATCTTCACCCTTCAATCGATCAATCTCTCCAAGCTAACTCAAAAACAATGCAAAAGTTGCTAACCCTACTCTGGACGACCCGGGCAAAAAGGTTAAGTGTTTCTTTTATACCTCGCCCTAAATTCTAAGAAAAACACTACAAAGTAAAATTGTGCATTTTACAAAACTAGAAATTGCGATGTCGCCGCGCAAAGAAGAAACCTCACCGCGGCGAAGAACCAAACAGATCTGGAGCGTGACTGGTCATTTCGCCGCGGCGAAGAAGAAATCTCGTGTGGCGAAGCTTCTTGAAAAGTTCTGAAATTACAGAACTGCCACTGCTTGCATCTTCACTTGATTTTCGATTCCGGCTTCTCTCTTTGGAACAAGCCTCATCGTGCTTTATCCTGCTTCAGAATCTCATAACTATGATCCGCTAATTCTGAGTAAAAAATTTTCAATTTTGTCCTTTTTGCTCAAATGTTCATTCTAACCTGAAACACGAAATGTAAAGAATTAAGCAACAATTCAGGTCAAAAGCACCAGAAAGTACCTGAAACGATTAAAAAGTCTAATGAAAACTGTATAATCTATGGATTATCACACGTCGCGCGAGCACTCCCACAAAAGCGCAAGTCGGGGAGATTCCCATTTCGCCAAAATGACAACTCTGATCGTCATCGTGCGGGAAGTTCCCACCGTCTACGGGTCAGTTCATACCACGCGGATGCGGGAAGGTTCCCCAAACCATGCAACGCCATCACAGACTCTAGCTAGCATGTGTCGAGATTGACCAGAACTGTCGGCCGAGGCACAAAGGAATCTGACCTACGGTCTTTCCTCAACTGCAACTGTGAGGGTCGAACCCACATTGCAGAAAGTGATCCCTAAGTGTGCTGCTACCTCAAATTGAGGAGCTACAATGAGCCCTAGATCAGCTAAAGGCTCAGCGAGAGAGCAAAGGCAGGTCATAGAGACGTCTCCCTTTTCTCCGGTTGTGTTAGCCGCCCCTCTCCTTCCCAGATTCAGAATGCCCGATAACAAGCATTCTTTGGAAATTTTGATCCGCAGGATCATCTGTACGAATTCAACGACTTGATAGAACTCCACAAGTCTCTGACTTGGCAAAATGTCGTTGCCAGGTAGGAACCTCTATTTCACATGTCAATCGATGGTTCAGGTCGCTCCTAGCTGGATCAGTCAGTTCGTGGCGTCAGATGAGCTCGACATTTCTGAGACACTTCCAAGCAAACAAGAAGTTCTTATGCCCTTGAGCTACCTCAGCAACATAAGGCAAGAGAGGGATGAAACCCTCCAATCTTATAGCGACAGGTTCCACAGGGAGCTTTATAAAGTAGTTCACCCTCCGAAGAGTTTGTGCGAACTGTCATCATCGCGGGAGTTTGTCACAGACAGATCTCTGGAAGAGACGCAATCGGGGACGATGTTTCCCTCACCTGCTTATACAGCCTTACAGAAAAATACCTTATATTGAAAAACTCTGTGGCGACGCTCAACCACCACGACCCGGCCCTTCGGGCAGTGCACCTAGTTGGGGGGAAAAGGAGGGTTGATTATCGGTGGGCCAATGACAATCAGCGGAAAGGAAGAAGCAGCGATATGAGCCCAAGAAATCTTATGCTCAGTTCCTCGTCGCGATCGCGATAAGAGTCAATACACCCCTCTGAATGCATCAGTCTCTGTTATTCTTGACAAGTCAGAAGAGGTTGGACTGCTTAGGGAGCCTGAGCCCATGAAAGGTTCCCCTTTACCCAGAAACAGTAAAAGATATTATCGCTATCATCAGGACAATAGGCATCACACCGATGAGTGTCAAGCACTCAAGCAAGCAGTTGAGGACCTCATTAAGCAGGGGTATTTCAAAGAAAACGTTGATGACTCTACCCCCATGCGGGAGAAAAATCAAGAGGAATCGGGTAAGAAGCGTCATGGTCTAGGGTTCTGCAGCATAGGGATAATCTTTGAGGGACCACACCTCGGGAATTCGCGAGATGCCCAAGAAAGGTATGCTCGCGCGCCCATCACGACCCTATCCGTGTAATGAACACGACGTGGACCATCTAGGTTTGCAGAGGGAGAAAATCACCTTTTTCAAAAAAGATACAGCACGATTGCATCATCCCCCAACAATGCGAGCGGTTGCGACGTCCACCGAATATTAGTGGATAATAGAAGCATTGTGAACATCTTGTTCCAGCGGGCTTTTGAGAGAATGAAACTGGATGAGGCCGACCTGAAGCCTGCCCATCCTTTATATGGTTTCACCGAAGATCACCTGATCCTAAGGGGACGATTCACTCCCGGTCACATTGGTCCATAAAGTAGTGGACTGCCCGTCCGCTTTCAATGGCATCCTAGGACGACCTCTATTAAGAAACTTCAAAGCGGTCACTTCGATTTACCATCTAAGATGAAGTTTCCCACCCGACAGGGATAGAGGAAGTTAGCGGATCTCAACGCACATCTGGCGACTGTATATAAGGGTAGTGCAGACGACGTGAAAGGAAAAGGCAGTCCACATGGCATTCAAACAGGCAATGAGGTCAGCCGAATCGAACCACAACCTGGCCTAGCCGAGGATAATATGGATCCATGTATCCAAGATGCCCTTCCAGTGGACCGTTGAGGACTTATCTGAAGTGTCAGTCGACCAGAGCGAGCTGAGCCGAGTCAAGCCTAGTGTTAAGGTTGGAAGCAATCTCAACCCCCAGCTCGCTAGCGACCTGACCAGCTTCCTCAGAGAAAATATCGAGTGTTCGCATGGACGCCGCCAACATGGCGGGATCAGCCTGAACATCTTTGCCATGCCTTGAACATCATATAGTGGGTCAGACCGGTTCGCCAAAGAGAGAGAGCGATGGATCCAGAGCGATATACTGCCTTAAAGGATGAGATAGATAACCTCTTTCAGAATGGATCATCCGGGAAGGGCTCTACCCGAGCTGGGTTGCAACCGATTATGGTAAAGAAGAAGCCAATGGCAAAGACGGACCTGCGTTGACTTCACGACCTTAACAAAGCATGTCCAAAAGATAACTTTTCCTTGCCAAGGATTGACCAACTGTTGATGCCACCTCGGGCACGAGCTGCTGAGTTTTGTGGACGCGTACTCGGGATACAATCAGATTCGATGTATGCATCGGACGAAGAGCATACCTCTTTGTTATGATCGGGGGCTGTATTGTTACAGGGTTTGCCTTGGCCTAAAAATGTGGGGCAAACTTGCCAGCGACTGGTTAACGGATGTTTTTCAAGCAGATCAGAAAGTCGATGGAAGTCTATGTCGATGACATGCTGGTTAAATCACATGTCACTTATGATTACATAGCATATCTCGCTGAGATGTTCGGCATAACTCCGAAAGTACATAGAGAGCTCAATCCTCTCAAATGCTCTTGTAGTCTCCTCAGGAAAATTTCTGGGATACATGGTTAACCAAAAGGGAATAGAGATCAACCTTGAGAAAATCCAAGCTCTCCTCGATATGAAAGCCGACCAACGAAAGCAGGTTCAGAGCCAATGGGCGAATAGCGGCATTCAGTCGCTTCTATTGAGGGCAACAGATCGCTGCTTGCCATTCTTCAATATACCAGGGCCAATAAGAAGTTTGAGTGGACCCCAAGTGACAAGCATTTCAAAGCACTCGGAAAGCCACCTCTTTGTCCAAGCCTCTCCACAAGAAATTCTCACATTGTATTTGTCCTTCTCTCAGTACGTGGTCAGTGCGGCTTTAGTTCGAGAAGAGAACAAGGTTCAATGGCCAGTTTATTACGCGAGCAAGCGTTTACTGGATGCCGAGATGCGGTATCCGAAAATAGAGCGATTGGCTTATGCCCTACTAATTGCTTCAGAAAGTTGCAACCTTATTTCCACGCCTGCGATGGTTGCCGGTGACCTGCGAGGTTGTCGACAACCTAACAGCGCACGAAAGGCAGGAAATGACCTTCGTGCGTGTATGGCTATTTCCGGCCAGAGATCTGGCCGAATGGCTAGACGTGATAAATCTTATCGAAAATGGCCATATCAGCACATGGTGGCAATTTTCGGCCTTCATTCGTCCGTTTCAGTGTGGTGGTTGCCGGCGACAGGTGGGTGTGGGTGGTGGCCTGTAATTTGTTTTGAATTTAAGGTAATTCTGTCCAAAATGTTAATTCCTTGGGTGAAATAGAAAAGTCATATTCATGTAAATAAATCAAAAATAAGGGCATTATTGTCCTAAAATTTATTAATAAGGGATAGAATTGTAACAAAAAAAAAAAGATAACCCTAGAATCTTAGAATACCTAGAAAATGGAGGTAATCAGATTACCTCCAATATACCAATAGTAACCACTATTGGTATTTGAAGATTACGGTATCTTATATTACTTGACAACCAAACATGGTAATCAAGTAATATAAATGACTTAACCCAGTAATCCCAAATAACCCCCCACCAAATGCCCCATGAGAATCTTTAGGACAATATGTTTGGTTAATGGTGGGGTATGTTATTAACATATTTAGTTGGGAGGAAAAAATTGTAGGTAGGTATTTAAATTACTAAATTGCCTCTAATTAAATATTATCATTACATTATTTTTTAATATTGATTATATGGATATTTATAACCCCTTTGCATTTAAAAACTAGCAAAAGCAACCTATAATAAAAGTTTGAAAAATCAACCAAGCACCCCACCAACCCAACCACTGCGGTCGCGACAACCATCGCAAGCCATCGACAGTCAGCAACCTAACGACGCACAGAAGGCAAGAATAGTTTTGTGCATCGTATGGCCATTTCCGGCCAAAGATCTGCTAGACATGACAAATCTGGCCGTTGACGACCATATCGATGTTGAATATGGCTTTGACGACCATATAGATTTAGTCGTCAATGGCCAGATTTGGCACAATCTGGCCATTTTCGGCCAGAAATGGCCATATCGACGCACGATGGCCATTTTCAGTCTTCCATGGGCCGTTCGACTGCGACGGTGTAGCCGCGCTGTGGTTGCGGCGGAAGGCGACGACAGGTGGTGGGGGTGGTGGCTTGGGTGGGCTGCAATTTATTTCGAATTCAAGGATAATTTTGTTCAAAAAGTTAATTAATTAGGGTGAAATAGTCAAAGTCATATTCAGTAAATAAATTTAAAATTAAGGGCATTATTGTCCTAAAATTTTGTTAATAAGGGATAAATTGTAACAAAAAAAGATTACTCTGGTAATTAGAATACCTAAAAAAATGGAGATAATCAGATTACCTCCAATATTACCAACAGTAACTACTATAGTATCGAAGATTATCAGAATTATATACTGACAAACAAGTGTGGTAATTAAGTATAAAGATGACATAACTCTAGTAATCCACATTACCCCCACACAAACGCCCCATAAAGGCATCTCCAAAAGACTTTATATAACTCAACTCTTTATTATAAAGAGTTTATCCATAGAAACAAGAGTCCAATAGACTTCTTATTCTTTAATATAAATTAAAGAGTGAATTTGACTCTCTACATTTAGAGAGTCAAATTTCACTATCTATCCTAATTTTATAATAATACAAGTTTTTATGCATTTTATTTATAATTTATCTCTCCTATTAAGGTTTTTTCTTGAAAAAACATATTCTCTTTTAAAATTTAAAGAGTCTATTGAATTTGAATAAAAATTATCTTTATAAAAATAATGAAGATGTTTTATTTTATATGAAATATACTTTTTAAAATAAAGAGCACAATTAGAGATGCTCTAATATCATAGTAGAAACAACATGGAAGAATGTGGTTAATTTTAAGTTGTTAGGAAGCAACGTCAACACCACTGGGTGATCAGATGGAAAAGTCTCTGAGTTTAGAGTTCAAGTTTTTTCAGACGTTAATAGAGGTGGCCAATAGGGCTCTTACCCTATCGATAGTTCAAAGCCCGAGAGATTAATGAGTTACCAACTGACAGTTTCCAAGGTCTTGGGGGTTTAACTGAATTACTCAATCGACAATTTCAGGGTCTCGAGAAATTAGTTGAGGTGTGCTAAGTTAGCCCGAATATCCCTAGTCATTAAAAAAAAAAAAAAAAAAAAAAAAAAAGGCAGTAACATCTTTTGATGGGAACCACTTGCTTTGTTAGCACATGACAAGATTGTGGGTTACCCAAAGGTCAATATGCTAAGGACACCAGGATTTTTGCACGAAATATTATACCGGCCTACGTGTAACATGCCTCTGATTTTTTAACAATTTTTTCTATTGGACGGCCGTTCAATCCATGGACATCCGTCCATATTATATGGACGGGGGGCATATTCCATAAGTAAAATAAAATAAATTTTTTTTAAAAATTAGGGACGGCCGTTCACCGTTATGGACGGCTATCCCTAATTTTGGACGGGCATCCGCAAATAAGGGACGTCCATCCTTAACCAAAATATGAAAAAAAAAAAAAATTGGGGACGACCGTCCCTTACGTTTGCGGGGTCTATTCCTAATGGACGCCCGTCATACTTTCAAAAAAAAAAAACACCTTCTTCGCTCTTCTTCTTCTTCTTCGCTCTACTCCATCCCTATAACACCTCAAATCCACTAAAGGTATTTTTGTTTTGTTATGCTGTAATTCGTGGGAGGACCCATAATTAGAATCAGAAAAACTTACCCCATAGAAGAAAAAACCCATAAGCGAAGAGCTCCAAATAGATTTGCAAATAAACACTTTTTCTCTGAAATGAAAGCTGAATAAGAATCAAATTCTATGAAATAAAGATCAGAAAGAACAGAATCTCATAAGAATAAACGTCATCAAATAATAAAAAATATATAAATATAAAGTTCACAACTTTCTCTAATCTCTCTGTATCTTTCTTCTCTTGTCTTTTGGCAATTATGGGCAAATGGGAAGACAAAGACTTTAAAGTTGTTCTTCTTAGTTGAAAATGTTTTAAACTTACAGTGAACTTCAGTCTGTCTCTTGTAGTCTGTTTCATCTGTATTTTTGTTTTGTGTTTGTTTATGTTGTAATTCAGTGGGAGGATTAGGATTGCTGCAAAATGGATTTGAGGTGTTACAGGGATGGAGTGGAGCGAAGAAGAGAAGAGAAGAAGAAGAAGAGCGAAGAAAGGTTTTTTTTTTTTTTAAAAGTATGGACGCCTGTCCAAATGTAAGGGACAGCCGTCCCCAAATTTTTTTTTTTTTTTTTTTTTTTTCATATTTGGTTAAGGATGGGCGTCCCTTATTTGCGGACGCCTGTCTAAAATTAAGGGACGGCCGTCCATAACATATGAACAGCCGTCCCTAATTTTTATAAAAAAAAAATTATTTCATTTACTTATGGACGGGCGTCCATTAAATGAGGACGCCCATCCCTGGTATATGGACCCGTCCATAATAATAGGACGGGCGTCCATGTGAGTGAACGGCCATCCCAATTTGATGGACGGCCGTTCACTCGAAAAAAATTGTTAAAAAAATCAGAGGCGTGTACATGTAGGCCGGTACAATATTTCGGTGCAAAAATCCCAGTGTCTGTAGCATTATTGCCCAAAGGTCTGTATTCAAGTAACCAAAGTCGTTATCTACCACATTTGTGACTTACCTAACCCATTAGGCTAGGGATTAATTGAAGGGTGTCCAAGCCAGGGATGTTGAGGTATGTGCAAGCTAGCCCGGATATCCCGATTACTAGGGGTGTTCAAAACGGTTAATCGATTTTGTGAACCGAACTGATTTTTCAGCTCAGGAATTTTCTTGAACTGAAACTAAACAAGTAAGGGAAAACCAGTTTTGAACCGTTTTTAATTTCATATTTAATATTTATATATTTTTAATTTAATGTTTTTTATAATCATATTTTTTTTATTTTATATTTAATTTAATATTGTATAATAAACCGGTTTCAATTAACCGTTCACATATTTTGTAAACCGATACCAAACCGAAAAATCTTTTTTATTTTTGAATCGAAACAACGATAACCAAAAAATCGGTCGGTTCGGTTTTTATATTTTTTTGAACACCTCTATTGGTAAATATAATAATTAATAATAAAAAATAAAAAATCTTTTGATAGTGACACATGTACTTCAATTATAACACTAGTTATACCAATTGTACCTTTACATATTTTATTACGAAGATTTAAAATGTTTTTACTTATCTTCATGTGAATTGCTATAAACTAATTTGGATAGCTTGAAGAGAAAACAAACCATAGAAGATCGTTATGGAATTTCTCGGGAGATGGTTATATGATTACAGATTCAAAGTTCGTTAAGAATGGGCTGTTTGGGCTCAATCTCGGGCTAAGCCCAACAACAACGCGACCCCCAATATACTTGCTGAACCAATTTTTATCTCGGCCACTCACCATTTAGAGATCATTTTAGATGTTCATCGTTGAGACTGAACATCGTTGACCGGACGTTGTCGAAGACTGAAAGAAGATACCTCAGAGAAGCGAGGAGCAAAGATGAGCGGTCATGACAAAGTATTTTTCCACAACAAAAAAGGGAGAAATCCTTGAACTGAAAGAAGAGTTAAATTCGCAGTACAAGGTACCATCACTCTTTTATTTATTTGATCTCTTGTTGGACTTTGATTTTGTGGTTGTGTTCTGCACTTCTGCTTTTTAAGAAACTGTGATGGCAGATCTTTTTGATGGCGATGCGTTTAAATTTTTTGTTCGAGTGGTGGTTTTGTAGTATCGGGTGGTGGTTGTTAAAAAAAAATGAATCTTCTCAAAACAATTGGGAGTATTGTTATGTTAGGGTTCAAGGAATTAGAGATAAAGTTTTGTGATAAGAAGGGAAACAAGAAAAACTTAATTTCACTTACTTGATTAACCAAAACCGTGTGATTTGCTTGGAACGAAGTCCTGTTTAGGAATTTCATTTTGAAGAAGCAAGTGTCATGACTGGAGAAGACAAATACCATAAAAAAAAAATTCGTATTTTAGAAAAGCTAATAGATAACACTTTATAGTTCATATTAAGCCATTCATTTTATCACCTAATATCAAAGAAGAATTGAACCCAAAACCAGAAGTCTAACCACTCGAATGAGAAACAACGGGCGTACAAAGTTGAAGACTGATAGGTAGGAAGTGAATCGGCGACCTTTGGCTTCTGGGAGACTCAGAGATTTGATTTCGACGAGCGGCGACCTTCACCTTTTTTTTCCCTTCTTCCCCAATTCACGAAATTACAAACCCCGGATTCAGATTTTTGTTTTATGTATTTTGACTTTTGGTTTGTAAAAATAAAAATTACAGAGAACCCCCCATTTTTTAAGAATACTTTTTTTACCCCGGTTCCTAGCAGGGTATCATACCCAGATTCCGATTCCTGTTCTTGGTTCCTGCCCCATAGTCCATAGGAACTGGAATTGAAACCAACCGGTTCCACAAAATGGGAACCGAAACTTACCCTATGCAAGCCGATTCCGGGTAGGAACCGAAACCGATTTCCCGTCTACCTGTTGGTTTCAATTCTACCCTAATTTTATGCTCACCCCTAAATTAATGGACTTGACCTAATTAAATAATAATAAGGTCCATGGGCTTAAGCTATTTAAATAATAATAAGGTCCACCATAACTAAGGTTAAACAAAGTATCTTATTAATTAATCTTATAATTTATGATGTATATAAATTATTTATTAAATTGTTCACATTTAAAATATAAATTACATAAATTATGATGAAGAAAATTAAATTATACATATTTAAGATAAATAATTTGAATTATAAGTGATGAATAAGATAAATAATATTTACATAGTGAGGTTTTTACACAAGCTAACCATAGTCTCATGTGATTCAATTAAGTTCAATTTTTATAAGCAAACTTATATTCTTATTATAAACAATACGAAAAGATATTGTAAATTAAATCACAAGTGCTTTAAAGCAATTGCAATTGATATCTTGAGAATAATTTATTAAATCACAAGGAGACGAGAGCCACTTAAATCCTACCATTGCTAAGCTCCGTAATGAATTATTTATTTCTTATTCATAAAATGAACTTGCAAATAAATCCCCAACTTAAACAATGAAATTTTTTTTAAAAAGGTGATTTTGTTGTATTTTATATAATTTAATTTGTATCATATCTTCTATAATTTTAACTGTATTTCATATGATTTAATTTGTTTTTTTCTATTTTCTTGCATTTTTTATATATAATTAACAATAAATAAATTTGTCATTCTCAAATATTAATAGTATTATTAACGCTATCATCATCATTATCATCATCATCTAAAACATACATACAAGTCTATATATACAAATATGTAACATTACTAATTTTTATAATATCTCATATCTCATACCTAAAATCACCTATATTTCATGAAGTGTTAGCTTTAAATCATCATAAAAAAACAAAAACCTCGAAGATCCTTTAAAATGAAATTTTATTTTTTAAAAACCCACACTCTGAGCTTGCTGAAAAGTTCTTTTAAGTTAGCTATTAGTTGAACGTTCTAATTTATTATTGACCTTAGGTGTAATTAACACTATGACTATAACTATTTAATTCATAAGTAATAAATATATAATTACTCACAGTATGAATTAGGATATATATAACTAGATACTATAAGAATTGTAGCAAATTAATTTTCACATTCTTTATTTGTTACAAGTTCAAATAATTTATAGATAATACACACATACTAGCTATATATTTAAACTAGCAGCTAATAATGATACTATAATTTTGTTACTACCATGAAAATAAAATTTGTGTAGCTCGATACCTTAAATAGCTACAAATTTCAATATTTTATAGGTAATGCAAAACTAATAGCTATATAGTTAAACTCGTAGCTAATAATGATACTATATGTCATGTACATAAAATGTTTATAGCTAAATACATTAATTAGCTACAAATTCCAATATTTTATAGCTAATGCAAAAATAATAGCTATATCATTAAACTCGTAGCTAATAATGATACTAAATGATACTATATGTCATGTAAATAAAATGTCTATAGCTAAATATATTAATTAGCTACAATGTTTTACCATAACTAATAACATTGTAGCTAAATAAATAGTTATTGCCACGGTTTTAATAAGTCAAAGCAAGAGATGAATATTAGCTTCGAGAGAGAAAATCTTATCACTAAAATTATTTCAGTTAGCTATAAATATTGACTTTTATAGTTGTAAATATGTATTTGTTATAGTTTTCCTTTCTGTAACTAATTTTTGTAGCTATATGTGTATGTTGTTGTAGTGTTTTGAGGAGTTCGTGAATCAGTGTCTGGGGGACGAAGTGTTATTTATAGGCAAATAAAATTTCAAACAATGTGAAAAGACAATAATATCCTTACAAGGCCACTAATCGACCCACATTTATTGGGCCTTAGGAACTTGTATAGTTATAGTCTTATGGACACAGCCAACCAAAGCGAAAATGGAGGGAAGTAGAAAAGCTTATCCAATTGTTCATGTTATCAGGGTAGAAACCACGTGGAAGAATGTTGGTTAATTTTCAGTTGTTGAGAAGCAACATCAATCACCACTGGGTGACTTGATGGTAAAAGAGCCAAAATAAATTCTATAAACTTATGAGTTCAAGTTTCTCAAGGCACTAATAGTGATAGTCATTAGGGCTCTTACCTTGTCAACAGTTCTAAGGCTCTAGGAGATTAGTTAAGTTACCTAGTCAGCAGTTTCAAGGCCTCGGAGGATTAGTTGAATTACCTTATCAACAATTCCAAGGCCTCAAGAATTAGTTAAGGTACATGGCTAGCTTGAATACCCCCGGTGATTTAAAAAAAAAAAAAAAAAAAGCAACATCTTTTGATGGGAACCATTTGGTTTTACCCAGAGGTCTTGTATTCAAGTCATACAAAATAACCATCAACCACATTTGTGACTTATCTGACCCATTGGATCAATAATTAATTAAAGGGTGTCTAGGTCAGAAGATTAATTGAGGTGTGTTATGCTTGAAAAAGTAGGGCTGACGCCGAGCCTTATCAGCATAGGCGGTCAGAGTTTAGTTAGGTTCTGCAGCCATTCAAACGCAACCACATTGCATGCTGACGTGAGCGGCATGCTCCTGCTAGTGTAGTGGGTATGCGCCAGAATGGCGAAAGGCTGGAGATGTTCCACGTGTCCAATCCCTACACAAATTGAGGAAATCACTCGAGTAGGTGAGCAACGGGACACAGAGAAGGATTTAAACGACAATCGGACCCACTCACAGATTCAGTAATCATTATCTCAATTCATCCCACTATAAATAGAGGGCTCTTCTCCCGTTTGTGGGATTAGCTAATTTCACTCTAAGAATAGCATATTCTCTCTCTCTCTCTCTCTCTCTCTCTCTCTCTTGTACTATCAAGGCTATAAATCAGCTCGCTATACGCAACTTGATCTTACATATCAATACAATATCAGTAGACATAGGATTCGTTTGTTTAAACCATCTGAACAACTTTAAACATTGTTCTTCATCTCTTACTCAATCTAATACCCCCATATACACGTGTCTTCTAAGTCAACTCAACATTTCCCACGTGTGATTAGTTGGTGTCAAAATCAAGCATCAACAGTTTGACGCTAGAAGGAGGGCATGATTTAGTACTTGTTCTTCATCAGGAGAATCTTTAACTAATCAGTCCCACGATAGCAAATGGCTCGCTGATTTGAATTTGAGCAAACCAATCACGGTGATGAGGAGATCCCCCAGGTATAAGAGGACATTTCTCCCGAGATGCCTTCAATCCCACAAAATACCGTGGGGGATATCCCTTCAAGCTCACAGCTTGACCCAACCATCATGAGCTACCTAGAGAGGTTCAACAATACTTTCCAAACGGTCAACCAAAGGTTGGATCGGTTAGATCGGGTCGTGCCACCCGAATCGAATGAGGCGGTGTCACCGCCAAAAATGCCTGCAGGTCACATGAAAGCGCGAAAAAGGGCAACAGCCCATGCCGCGCGCACTGTAACGCGTCAAAGAAAGGGAAAGCAAGTGGCGCACAACGGGCCTAGAGGCTCCGAGGGGCCAACGAACACCGATTGCGCCCCGGGTAGAATACCCGTGGCGTTAAGGCTTAGTGACATGTCGCGACTTGAGCCGTCCCGTGCCACGTTGATGCGTGTTTCCTACAACATGCAATATGTAGCAAGTATACTAATCGCACAAGTAATATAATGATGAATAGAGTATCGTTCCCACGAGGATTGTTAGCTAATCACCAAGTATTCTACTATTCTCAAGTTGGAGCAATCGACTTCTTTGGATAATGGGAGCAATTTTAATTAAACTGAACAATAAATTTTAAACTAAAATTTAACTAAGAATGCAAGATGAAAAACACAGATAATCAATTCAAGTAAAACGGGTAGGGTTTTGACTTCATTCGGATTTTATGGGTTAAACCTAAAAATTACACTACATTCACATTCATATGAATTGATTGTAAACCGAACTCACTAAGGTGTTAAACATACCTCCTCAGGCTATGTTTTCCTATTCTTCCTTTTTAACCTTCCGCACCCAACAATTTGAAGGTTAACAAATCCAAACTCATTTAGCATAAGAATCCTACAATGATTTCATTAATTCTTGAATCTATCTCTAACATCCAATACTATAATGGTGATTACCCAAGAAGCCTAACATGATTCATTTCTCAATCTCATCATGTTCATCACATAAAGCATTAAAACTCAGAGCAAACAAACAATCAAAACATAGTTATATGAACATAACATGATCAATAAATTAACCCATTAGAAATCCAAATTACAATCAAAACCTTAACCCAAAGTGGGTTAGTTCATAGCTAAATTAACACTACAATTAAGAAAAACGATAATAGTCAAGTTCAACATAACGAAAAGTAAGAGAGAGGACAAGAAATCTCCCCAAATGATGAATCTTTTGGTTCAAAATCCAATCTTCACCCTTCAAATCGATCAATCTCTCCAAGCTAACTCAAAAACAATGCAAAAGTTGCTAACCCTACTTCCTGGACGACCCTGGGCAAAAAGGTTAAGTGTTTCTTTTATACCTCGCCCTAAATTTCTAAGAAAAACACTCACAAAGTAAAATTGTGCATTTTACAAAACTAGAAATTGCGACTGTCGCCGCGGCAAAGAAGAAACCTCACCGCGGCGAAGAACCAAACAGATCTGGAGCGTGACTGGCTCATTTCGCCGCGGCGAAGAAGAAATCTTCGTCGTGGCGAAGCTTCTTGAAAAGTTCTGAAATTACAGAACTGCCACTCTGCTTGCATCTTCACTTGATTTTTCGATTCTCGGCGTTCTCTCTTTGGAACAAGCCTCATCGTGCTTTATCCTGCTTCAGAATTCTCATAACTTCTGAGATCCGCTAACTTCTGAGTAAAAAATTTTCAATTTTGTCCTTATTTGCTCAAAATGTTCATTCTAACCTGAAACACGAAATGTAAAGAATTAAGCAACAATTCAGGTCAAAATGCACCAGAAAGTACCTGAAATCCGATTAAAAAGTCTAATGAAAACTGTATAATCTATGGATTATCACACGTCGCGCGAGCACTCCCACAAAAGCGCAAGTCGGGGAGATTCCCATTCTCGCCAAAATGACAACTCTGATCGTCATCGTGCGGGAAGTTCCCACCGTCTACGGGTCAGTTCATACCACCGCGGAGGTCGGGAAGGTTCCCCAAACCATGCAACGCCATCACACGACTCTAGCTAGCATGTGTCGAGATTGACCAGAACTGTCGGCCGAGGCACAAAGGAATCTGACCTACGGTCTTTCCTCAACTGCAACTGTGAGGGTCGAACCCACATTGCAGAAAGTGATCCCTAAGTAGTGCTGCTACCTCAAATTGAGGAGCTACAATGAGCCCTAGATCAGCTAAAGGCTCAGCGAGATGAGCAAAGGCAGGTCATAGAGACGTCTCCCTTTTCTCCGGTTGTGTTAGCCGCCCCTCTCCTTCCCAGATTCAGAATGCCCGATATACAAGCATTCTTTGGAAATTTTGATCCGCAGGATCATCTGTACGAATTCAACGACTTGATAGAACTCCACCAAGTCTCTGACTTGGCAAAATGTCGTTGCCAGGTAGGAACTCTAATTTCACATGTCAATCGATGGTTCAGGTCGCTCCTAGCTGGATCAGTCAGTTCGTGGCGTCAGATGAGCTCGACATTTCTGAGACACTTCCAAGCAAACAAGAAGTTCTTTATGCCCTTGAGCTACCTCAGCAACATAAGGCAAGAGAGGGATGAATCCCTCCAATCTTATAGCGACAGGTTCCACAGGGAGCTTTATAAAGTAGTTCACACTCCCGAAGAGTTTGTGCGAACTGTCATCATCGCGGGAGTTTGTCCACAGACAGATCTCTGGAAAGAGCCGCAATCGGAGGACGATGTTTCCCTCACCTGCTTATACAGCCTTACAGAAAAATACCTCTATATTGAAAACTCTGTGGCGACGCTCAACCACCACGACCCCGGCCCTTCGGGCAGTGCACCTAGTTGGGGGGAAAATAGGAGGGTTGATTATCGGTGGGCCAATGACAATCAGCGGAAAGGAAAGAAGCAGCGATATGAGCCCAAGAAATCTTATGCTCTAGTTCCTCGTCGCGATCGCGATAAGAGTCAATACACCCCTCTGAATGCATCAGTCTCTGTTATTCTTGACAAGTCAGAAGAGGTTGGACTGCTTAGGGAGCCTGAGCCCATGAAAGGTTCCCCTTTACCCAGAAACAGTAAAAGATATTATCGCTATCATCAGGACAATAGGCATCACACCGATGAGTGTCAAGCACTCAAGCAAGCAGTTGAGGACCTCATTAAGCAGGGGTATTTCAAAGAAAACGTTGATGACTCTACCCCCATGCGGGAGAAAAATCAAGAGGAATCGGGTAAGAAGCGTCATGGTCATAAGGGTATCTGCAGCATAGGGATAATCTTTGAGGGACCACACCTCGGAGGGAATTCGCGAGATGCCCAAGAAAGGTATGCTCGCGCAGCCCATCACGACCCTATCCGTGTAATGAACACGACGCTGTGACCATCTAAGGTTTGCAGAGAGGAGAAAATCACCTTTTTCAAAAAAGATACAGCACGATTGCATCATCCCCATAACAATGCGAGCGTTGCGACGTCCACAGAATATTAGTGGATAATAGAAGCATTGTGAACATCTTGTTCCAGCGGGCTTTTGAGAGAATGAAACTGGATGAGGCCGACCTGAAGCCTGCCTCCATCCCTTTATATGGTTTCACCGAAGATCACCTGATCCCTAAGGGGACGATCTCACTCCCGGTCACATTGAGTCCATAAAGTAGTGGACTGCCCGTCCGCTTTCAATGGCATCCTAGGACGACCTCTATTAAGAAACTTCAAAGCGGTCACTTCGATTTACCATCTCAAGATGAAGTTTCCCACCCCGACAGGGATAGAGGAAGTTAGCGGATCTCAACGCACATCTGGCGACTGCTATATAAGGGTAGTGCAGACGACGTGAAAGGAAAAGGCAGTCCACATGGCATTCCCAAACAGGCAATGACGGTCAGCCGAATCGAACCACAACCTGGCCTAGCCGAGGATAATATGGATCCATGTATCCAAGAATGCCCTTCCAGTGGACCCGTTGAGGACTTATCTGAAGTGTCAGTCGACCAGAGCGAGCTGAGCCGAGTCAAGCCTAGTGTTAAGGATTGGAAGCAATCTCAACCCCCAGCTCGCTAGCGACCTGACCAGCTTCCTCAGAGAAAATATCGATGTGTTCGCATGGACGCATGCCAACATGGCCGGGATCAGCCTGAACATCTTTGCCATGCCTTGAACATCAATAGTGAGGTCAGACCGGTTCGCCAAAAGAGAAGAGCGATGGATCCAGAGCGATATACTGCCTTAAAGGATGAGATAGATAACCTCTTTCAGAATGGATCCATCCGGGAAGGGCTCTACCCGAGCTGGGTTGCCAACCCGATTATGGTAAAGAAGCCCAATGGCAAATGACGGACCTGCGTTGACTTCACCGACCTTAACAAAGCATGTCCAAAAGATAACTTTTCCTTGCCAAGGATTGACCAACTCGTTGATGCCACCTCCGGGCACGAGCTGCTGAGTTTTGTGGACGCGTACTCGGGATACAATCAGATTCTGATGTATGCATCGGACGAAGAGCATACCTCCTTTGTTATAGATCGGGGGCTGTATTGTTACAGGGTTATGCCCTTTGGCCTAAAAAATGTTGGGGCAACTTGCCAGCGACTGGTTAACCGGATGTTTTTCAAGCAGATCAGAAAGTCGATGGAAGTCTATGTCGATGACATGCTGGTTAAATCACATGTCACTTATGATTACATAGCATATCTCGCTGAGATGTTCGGCATACTCCGAAAGTACATAATGAAGCTCAATCCTCTCAAATGCTCATTTGTAGTCTCCTCAGGAAAATTTCTGGGATACATGGTTAACCAAAAGGGAATAGAGATCAACCTTGAGAAAATCCAAGCTCTCCTCGATATGAAAAGCCCGACCAACCGAAAGCAGGTTCAGAGCCTCAATGGGCGAATAGCGGCATTCAGTCGCTTCATATTGAGGGCAACAGATCGCTGCTTGCCATTCTTCAATATACTCAGGGCCAATAAGAAGTTTGAGTGGACCCCCAAGTGACAAGCATTTCAAAGCACCTCGGAAAGCCACCTCTTTTGTCCAAGCCTCTCCCACAAGAAATTCTCCACTTGTATTTGTCCTTCTCTCAGTACGTGGTCAGTGCGGCTTTAGTTCGAGAAGAGAACAAGGTTCAATGGCCAGTTTATTACGCGAGCAAGCGTTTACTGGATGCCGAGATGCGGTATCCGAAAATAGAGCGATTGGCTTATGCCCTACTAATTGCTTTCAGAAAGTTGCAACCTTATTTCCACGCCCTGCGATGGTTGCCGGTGACCTGCGATGGTTGTCGACAACCTAACAGCGCACGAAAGGCAGGAAATGACCTTCGTGCGTCGTATGGCTATTTCCGGCCAGAGATCTGGCCGAAATGGCTAGACGTGATAAATCTTATCGAAAATGGCCATATCAGCACATGGTGGCAATTTTCGGCCTTTCATTCGCCGTTTCAGCTGTGGTGGTTGCCGGCGACAGGTGGGTGTGGGTGGTGGCCTGTAATTTGTTTTGAATTTAAGGGTAATTCTGTCCAAAATGTTAATTCATTGGGGTGAAATAGTAAAAGTCATATTCATGTAAATAAATTCAAAAATAAGGGCATTATTGTCCTAAAATTTTATTAATAAGGGATAGAATTGTAACAAAAAAAAAAAGATAACCCTAGTAATCTTAGAATACCTAAGAAAATGGAGGTAATCAGATTACCTCCAATATTACCAATAGTAACCACTATTGGTATTTGAAGATTACCGGTATCTTATATTACTTGACAACCAAACATGGTAATCAAGTAATATAAAATGACTTAACCCCAGTAATCCCAAATAACCCCCCACCAAATGCCCCATGAGAATCTTTAGGACAATATGTTTGGTTAATTGGTGGGTATGTTATATTAACATATTTAGTTGGGAGGAACAAATTGGTAGGTATGTTATTTAAATTACTAAATTGTCCTCTAATTAAATATTATCATTACATTATTTTTTAATATTGATTATTATTTGGATTATTATAACCCCTTCTGCATTTAAAAACTTAGCAAAAGCAACCCTATAATAAAAGTTTGAAAAATCAACAAAGCACCCCCACCAACCCAACCACTGCCGGTCGTCGACAACCATCGCAAGCCATCGACAGTCAGCAACCTAACGACGCACAGAAGGCAAGAAATAGCTTTTGTGCATCGTATGGCCATTTCCGGCCAAAGATCTGGCTAGACATGACAAATCTGGCCGTTGACGACCATATCGATGTTGAATATGGCCTTTGACGACCATATTAGATTTAGTCGTCAATGGCCAGATTTGGCACAATCTGGCCATTTTCGGCCAGAAATGGCCATATCGACGCACGATGGCCATTTTCAGTCTTCCATGGGCCGTTCCGACTGCGACGGTCGCTAGCCGCGGCTGTGGTTGCCGGCGGAAGGCGACGACAGGTGGTGGGGGTGGTGGCTTGGGTGGGCTGCAATTTATTTCGAATTCAAGGATAATTTTGTTCAAAAAGTTAATTAATTAGGGTGAAATAGTCAAAGTCATATTCATGTAAATAAATTTAAAATTAAGGGCATTATTGTCCTAAAATTTTGTTAATAAGGGATAAAATTGTAACAAAAAAAGATTACTCTGGTAATCTTAGAATACCTAAAAAAATGGAGATAATCAGATTACCTCCAATATTACCAACAGTAACTACTATTAGTATTCGAAGATTATCAGAATCTTATATTACTTGACAAACAAGTGTGGTAATTAAGTAATATAAGATGACATAACTCTAGTAATTCCACATTACCCCCAACCAAACGCCCCATAAGAGCATCTCCAAAAGACTTTTTATATAACTCAAACTCTTTATTATAAAGAGTTTATCCATAGAAACAAGAGTCCAATAGACTTCTTATTCTTTAAATATAAATTAAAGAGTGAATTTGACTCTCTACATTTAGAGAGTCAAATTTCACTATCTATCCTAATTTTAAATAATAAATTACAAGTTTTTATGCATTTTATTTATAATTTATCTCTCCTATTAAGGTTTTTTCTTGAAAAAACATATTCTCTCTTTTAAAATTTAAAGAGTCTATTGAATTTGAATAAAAAATTTATTCTTTATATTTAAAAATTAATGAAGATGCTTTTTATTTATATGAAATATACTTTTTAAAATAAAGAGCACAATTAGAGATGCTCTAATATCATAGTAGAAACAACATGGAAGAATGTTGGTTAATTTTAAGTTGTTAGGAAGCAACGTCAACCACCACTGGGTGATCAGATGGTAAAAGTTCTATGAGTTTATGAGTTCAAGTTTTTTCAGACGTTAATAGAGGTGGCCAATAGGGCTCTTACCCTATCGATAGTTCCAAAGCCCCGAGAGATTAATTGAGTTACCCAACTGACAGTTTCCAAGGTCTTGGGGGTTTAACTGAATTACTCAATCGACAATTTCAGGGTCTCGAGAAATTAGTTGAGGTGTGCATAAGTTAGCCCGAATATCCCTAGTCATTAAAAAAAAAAAAAAAAAAAAAAAAAAGGCAGTAACATCTTTTGATGGGAACCACTTGCTTTGTTAGCACATGACAAGATTGTGGGTTACCCAAAGGTCCAATAATGCTACGGACACCAGGATTTTTGCACCGAAATATTATACCGGCCTACGTGTAACATGCCTCTGATTTTTTTAACAATTTTTTTCTATTGGACGGCCGTTCACTCCATGGACATCCGTCCATATTATATGGACGGGGGTCCATATTCCATAAGTAAAATAAAATAAATTTTTTTTATAAAAATTAGGGACGGCCGTTCATCCGTTATGGACGGCTATCCCTTAATTTTGGACGGGCATCCGCAAATAAGGGACGTCCATCCTTAACCAAAATATGAAAAAAAAAAAAATTGGGGACGACCGTCCCTTACGTTTGGACGGGCGTCTATTCCTAATGGACGCCCGTCCATACTTTCAAAAAAAAAAACACCTTCTTCGCTCTTCTTCTTCTTCTTCGCTCTACTCCATCCCTATAACACCTCAAATCCACTAAAGGTTATTTTTGTTTTGTTTATGCTGTAATTCAGTGGGAGGAACCCATAATTAGAATCAGAAAAACTTACCCCAATAGAAGAAAAACCCATAAGCGAAGAGCTCCAAATAGATTTGCAAATAAACACTTTTTCTCTGAAATGAAAGCTGAATAAGAATCAAATTCTATGAAATAAAGATCAGAAAGAACAGAATCTCATAAGAATAAACGTCATCAAAATAATAAAAAATATATAAATATAAAGTTCACAACTTTCTCTTAATCTCTCTGTATCTTTCTTCTTCTTGTCTTTTGGCAATTATGGGCAAATGGGAAGACAAAGACTTTAAAGTTGTTCTTCTTAGTTGAAAATGTTTTAAACTTACAGTGAACTTCAGTCTGTCTCTTGTAGTCTGTTTCATCTGTATTTTTGTTTTGTTTATGTTGTAATTCAGTGGGAGGATTAGGATTGCTGCAAAATGGATTTGAGGTGTTACAGGGATGGAGTGGAGCGAAGAAGAAGAAGAAGAAGAAGAAGAGCGAAGAAAGTGTTTTTTTTTTTTTTAAAAGTATGGACGCCTGTCCAAATGTAAGGGACAGCCGTCCCCAAATTTTTTTTTTTTTTTTTTTTTTATATTTTGGTTAAGGATGGGCGTCCCTTATTTGCGGACGCCTGTCTAAAATTAAGGGACGGCCGTCCATAACATATGAACAGCCGTCCCTAATTTTTATAAAAAAAAAATTATTTCATTTTACTTATGGACGGGCGTCCATTAAATGAGGACGCCCATCCCTGGTATATGGACCCCCGTCCATATAATATGGACGGGCGTCCATGTGAGTGAACGGCCATCCAAATTTGATGGACGGCCGTTCACTCGAAAAAAATTGTTAAAAAAATCAGAGGCGTGTTACATGTAGG
Organism: Pistacia vera; assembly: GCF_008641045.1. NCBI lineage: Eukaryota > Viridiplantae > Streptophyta > Magnoliopsida > Sapindales > Anacardiaceae > Pistacia > Pistacia vera. Next base: position 676,565 of record NW_022196690.1, on the reverse strand, counting down.
CCGGTACAATATTTCGGTGCAAAAATCCCAGTGTCTGTAGCATTATTGCCCAAAGGTCTTGTATTCAAGTCACACAAAGTCGTTATCTACCACATTTGTGACTTACCTAACCCATTAGGCTAGGGATTAATTGAAGGGTGTCCAAGCCAGGGATTAGTTGAGGTATGTGCAAGCTAGCCCGGATATCCCGATTACTAGGGGTGTTCAAAACTGGTTAATCGATTTTGTGAACCGAACTGATTTTTCAGCTCAGGAATTTTCTTGAACTGAAACTAAACAAGTTAAAGGGAAAACCAGTTTTGAACCGTTTTTAATTTCATATTTAATATTTTATATATTTTTTAATTTAATGTTTTTATAATAAATCATATTTTTTTTATTTTATATTTTAATTTAATATTTGTATAATAAACCGGTTTCAATTAACCGTTCACATATTCTTGTAAACCGATACCAAACCGAAAAATCTATTTTTTATTTCTTTGAATCGAAACTAACGATAACCAAAAAATCGGTTCGGTTCGGTTTTTATATTTTTTTGAACACCTCTATTGGTTAAATAATAATAATAATAATAATAAATAAATAAAAAATCTTTTGATAGTGACACAATGTACTTCAATTATAACACTAGTTATACCAATTGTACCTTTACATATTTTATTACGAAGATTTTAAAATTGTTTTTACCTTATCTTCATGTGAATTGCTATAAACATAATTTGGATAGCTTGAAGAGAAAACAAACCATAGAAGATCGTTATGGAATTTCTCGGGAGATGTTTATATGATTACAGATTTCAAAGTTCGTTAAGAATGGGCTGTATTGGGCTCAATCTCGGGCTAAGCCCAACAACAAACGCGACCCCAAATATACTTGCTGAACCAATTTTTATCTCGGCCACTCACCATTTAGAGATCATTTTAGATGTTCATCGTTGAAGACTGAACATCGTTGACCTGGACGTTGTCGAAGACTGAAAGAAGATACCTCAGAGAAGCGAGGAGCAAAGATGAGCGGTCATGATTCAAAGTATTTTTCCACAACAAAAAAGGGAGAAATCCTTGAACTGAAAGAAGAGTTAAATTCGCAGTACAAGGTACCATCACTCTTTTATTTAATTTGATCTCTTAGTTGGACTTTGATTTTCGTGGTTGTGTTCTGCACTTCTGCTTTTTAAGAAACTGTAGATGGCAGATCTATTTTTGATGGCGATGCGTTTAAATTTTTTGTTCGAGTGTGAGTTTTGTAGTATCGGGTGGGGTTGTTAAAAAAAAATGATAGTCTCAGTCTCGAGTCCCACAGACACTGCCGCATACAGTGAATGTGGAGTCAAATTGTACTCGTGCATAGATTCAGGCCTACAATATTACAAATCAAAATTATTAATTACATAACAAAACTTACTAAACTACACCAAATGTAAAAAAAAAATTAAAAATATAAAAATGGTACCTGCAAACAGGCTCAGCTATTGCGATGAGAAAATCGTAAGCTTGTTTGTATAAAGGAGAGAATGTTTCAAGAAATATTCGTCCATCAGCACAAGCCCACAGTGGCCGATTAGGGTGATCGGGTTTTAGTTCTAATTTACTAAATTCACGTTTTTTCTCTTCTTTCTCACCTTTAATTTTTAACATTTCACCAATTAATTATGCCAAACAAAGAAATCTCAAAATATTAAAAATAATAATAAATATATAAAAAAAAAAATTACCATCGCGAAGATCATCCCCATCTTCATTGTAATAGGCGTCATCGTCTTCAACAAATTTGGAGGGATCCTCCTGCACAAATTGCTTGATTCTTTAAGAACTGAACTGTAAGATATCCATAAGAAAATTGAGAAAATTGTAAAATGAGAAGAAATAAGAACCTTATTAGTAAATTTAGTTTTCTTGCTAGGTCGACCCTTTATCACCTGAAGAAATATATAAAATCAGAAACATCAACAAACATTATTGATTAAGTGAAATTCTGAGATGAAGTTGAAATTTAAGATCGAAGATACCATGTCCAATATCTTGTTTGTGGTGATTAGATTTCTTCTCCGTGGATTCCATTTGAGTTTTTGAGGAGTTCGAGAAAGATTTATGAGTTTCAGGGGGAAGTGTTATTTATAGGCAAATATATAAAATTTTAAACAATATGAAGAGACGATAATATCCTTACAAGGCACTAACCAACCCAAACTTATTGCCCCTTCGGAACTTGTGTAGTTGTTGATACAAAGCCAACCAAAACGAAAATAGAGGGTAAAAGCTTACCGTATTGTTAACGTTATCATAGTAGAAACTTACTCGAACTTAACTCGGTTGCTAAGATAACGAGTTCGAGTTCAAGCCTGATCGAGTTTGAGGTATCGAGTTCGACTCAGTTGCTATACGTATCGGCGTCTTTTGTCAACTGATCCTAGGTGTGGATTTACTCAAATCAGTGTCAAGTTTCTTTTTGTATCGGTTCAAATTCAATAGCACCAGATATGCTTGAATATGAACGCATTGGCATTACACTCTCTGCCTTTTATTCTATTTTTTATTATTATTAATTTGGGGAGGACTGTAAAAGTGCATATCAGTTGTGCCAGTCTTCATTATCAGCCATGCATTGTAGAATTTCCCAACAACCTCTAGAGAGTAAATTATCCAACCCAACAATATCTTTATCCATCTTATTTGTGTCAAATTTTGAAGTGTTTTTTTCACACGGATCTAGTCATGCCAAACCCTTGGAGGAAAGGTGTCTATAATTGGTACAATTACCGTGTTGAAACCTTTGGGTCTTTAGGATCTTTGTTTGCATATATGCATCTAGAATGGAATTTTAAGGCCATTGTTTATCAGCTGTAAATGTGACGAGCCTGATTTTTTACTTCTCAGGCAGCTAAGGATGTTGTGTTAGCTGAGAAGCCTGTGATCACTGATGATTCAAACCAACTTGATTCTTCTCTTCTTGATGAACTTCTTGCCAACATTGCTACGTTGTCTTCTGTGTATCACAAACCGCCAGAAGCTTTTGTAAGCCGTTGAAGAGCACAGCTCCAAAAACAGAAGATGATGACTACCCTAATGGTACTGATGCTGGGTATTCAGATACGCCTACTCATGTTGTCGATGGAGGAGCATCACCGCAAACTAGTTCCAGAAGTGCCCCATATCCTGCAGGAAGGCAACCAGCACCTCCTCCAGCTGCTCCTGCACCTGCTGCTCCAGTGCCTGATTTATTAAGTGATCTGAGAGGCCTAGATAATCGTGCGATTGTTCCAGTTGACCAGCCTAAACCTGCACTTGTGTAAGTGTGATATGAGCGAATTGTGTTACTTGTCTTTTATTTGTGATGCAGAGTAATTTGACTATTTGTATCATTTTCATTGCATGCTATTGTTCTAAGCTGAATCTTTGTCCTTGATTGTAGCGCTCCTCTTCTTGTTCTACTTCCTGCATCAACTGGCCAGGGTTTGCAAATCAGCGCACAGTTATCACATCAGGATGGTCAAGTATTATACAACATGCTGTTTGAGAACAACACTCGCATTCCCCTTGATGGGTTCGTGATTTAGTTAAATAAGAACACATTTGGTCTTGTAGTTGCTAGACCCCTTTAGGTAGTTAATACATTTGTGGTATTAAAGTAGATTGGTTCATGTATCATGGGGCTTTAATTTCTTGTATTTCAGGTTCCGCAATTGCAACCGGGGACTTCGGCCAGGACATTTTTGCCTATGGTATTATTCCAGAATATGTCTGGTGGTGCTCCAAGCTCACTTTTGCAGGTTGCTGTGAAAAATAATCAACAACCAGTGAAGTGTGGTACTTCAACGATAAGATCTCTGTTCATGTGTTTTTCACTGAGGATGGGCGAATGGAGAGAGCAAGCTTTCTTGAGGTAAAACATTCGAACAATAGTTTATTTGTTCATTTAGAATTTGTTGGAGCTTCACATGATAATAAACCTTCACAAGGATCACTGATTTGATAAAGTGGGAATCAACTTATGCAATGTCGAAACTTTAATATCATCTTATGAATTATGAAATTCATGAATATTGTAATTGCACCTCTGTTTTAGGAGCTAAAATTGAGTGAAGAATAAATGAAGCATCTTGCATAGTTTTTGTAACTTTTTGTGAAAAGAAAATTTTGCCACTAATTTAAATTGACAATGACAATTCGAGCAGTTGAAACTTGATGCTCATACTTTTTGAGTGTATCCTTCTCACTATGCAGACATGGAGGTCCCTTCCTGATTCCAACGAGGTGTTGAAGGACCTTCCAGGGATTGTAGTGAGCAATGTTGAAGCAACCCTAGATCGGCTGGCTGCATCGAACATGTTCTTCATAGCAAAGCGCAAGCATGCAAACCAGGATGCGTTCTACTTCTCTGCAAAGATCCCTCGTGGTATAACCTTCTTGATAGAACTAACCACAGTTGTCAGAATTCCTGGCCCCAAGTGTGCGATCAAGACTCCAAATCACGTGGAGTGCGAAATGGGAAATCACATCACATTCTATATCACACTGCACATCAGTACCATTTTCAATGACACTCTTTAAAAAGCATATTTTAGGTAAATAAAAAATATCTTTACTCATTTTTAAATATAAAAAATAAAATTTATATTCAAATTTTATGGACTTTTTAAATTTGATTTAATATATAAGAAAGAGATTTAATAGAAAAGAGAATTAATAATAAAATATATAGAAACTTGTAATTTATTAAATAATATTAGAATAGCAAGTAAAATTTTACTTTTTAGATAGAGCGGGAGAGTCAAATTAAATTTTTAATTTATATTTAAAAAATAAAAAATCTATTAATCCCTTACTTTTATATATAGGTTTGGATAAAGTGTCGTTTAAATGCCGTTTTTAGAAACTCTAATTCGACTGCATGGGGTGGCATTTCTAGAATGTCTAAGCTATATTAGCACGTGTCATTGTCAAGTGTGGGAACTTTCACTTACTTTTAAGACTCAAGTACTCGGGCCGTTCCATTACTCTTTTCATTGTTGATAGCAGCCACTGCACAAAGCTGAGTTTGGCCAAGTCAGCAGCCACTCCTTTCATCTCCATGGACGCTTCCTCCTTTGTTCATCCTCAACCCCCACGGCCTATTCCTCCCTCCCTCCCCCACCAGCACCACCACGCTCCTCCTCCCCCTCCACCCACCTCTGCCATCATCGCCAACCCCACCCCTCCCTTTCTCAACCATAACAACAGTCACCCTCCTTATACTGAGGTAATGTTGTAATATTCGAAACTAACCTAAATTTTTTCACAGCCAACCCAATTTTAGTGTTTTTAACTCACTAATCTTTTACGGTTTTTCTTCTTGTTTTTGTTTCAGATGATAAGCTCGGCCATCACTGCATTGAAAGAGAAGGATGGGTCGAGCATGCGAGCTATCGCGAAGTACATAGAGAAAGTTTACGTGAATTCTCTTCCGCTGAATCACCCGGCCTTGTTGTCTCACCACCTCAAGCGGTTGAAGAACATTGGTCAGCTTGTTATGGTCAAGAAATCATACAAGCTTGCTAGATCTCCTGACGTTGCTTTCATTGTACCGCCGGAAAGTAATAATTTTACTCCCGAAAATGCCACTGGTATTAGTTCAGCCCATGGGCCTAAAACAGGCTAAGGAAGGGGCCGTCCGCCCAAGGCTACTAGCAGTGATAGTGTTTCGGCTTCCCTTGGGCTAGTTGATCAGCCGAAATGAGGTCTGGGTCGTCCGAAGAAGGGTGACATGGTGATAGTTGCTACATGTGGGCCTAACAAGGGGAGGGGTAGACCACCAAAGGCGAAGAAGAGGGGCCCAGGACGTCCAAAAAAGCCAGAGAGTGTGACGGGTAAGTTGGGCCTGGCCCGTCCACCTAAAGTTCAAGCCCAAGAGCAGCTTAATCCTGTGGCGGTTACTTATGTTGCAAGTGATACAAATGTGCCTGTGGCAATAGCCCATGTAGCGAAGCCTAGAGGGTGGCCGAGGAAGATTGGCACAACTCTGGCTGCTGGTGGTGATGTGAAGCAGCGTGTCCGACCGGCAAAGAAGGTTGTGAGCCGTACTGGAAGGCCCGTGGGTCGGCCGAAGAAGGTGAAGGTATAACTGTTTATTTCCTATTTATAACAATGACTAAATCTGTTTTGGTGGGCCTGCAAGGTGTAGTCAATAAGGCCGTTGGTCTCGGTGGTTGGCATTGGCTAGTATATTATTATTATTCTTTTGTTACCCTTAGCTTTTTATTCCTTTGTCGTGAACTCGTGATTTATGAGAATAAATTATATACAGAATTATATTTTGTCTTTGACTAGAGCTATTAGTTTTCTTTTGGCTGCCAAAGTATAAGGCTGGACAAAGCTCTTTACCATAACTTCTTAATAATGGTTTATATGGGTGACAAAGTAAGTTCAATGGTAGAAATTAAATTAAGCTAATTATTTTAGTTGGAGTCTAGCTTTTTGTATTTTATGGGTCTATGTTTGAGTTATTTGATTCAATATTGGGATTACTAATTTGTTTAAGAAGAAATAATGAGCTAGTATTAGTTTTGCTTCTGTTTCTCATGTTTGCTCGAGTCGGTATCTTTTGTGTTATTTTGTATTTTTTTTTTTTTTTACTTTCTTTCATTAAGTGTTTTTTTAATTTTTGCAAAAACATTAACCTCTGGTCATGAAATTTTATGTAAGGTTTTTAATTTGTGTATGGAGAAAATTGTTCTTCATTTCTTTATGGATGTATGTCTATACAATAAATACAATAACATAAAAAGAAATATTGTTGATCACATTAGTCTCTCCAAGTGATGTAATATTAATTATGTAAACCTCTCAAAGAATCAAGCAATGTGATTGTGGCTTGATCTTGGGAAATCTAGGAGATGATAGAAAGATTGTCAACTGCACTCAACATGAGCTTGCTCTTGTGAATCTTGAGATGATAAATTGTTAGCATTGCTACTATAACGATTGATTGAATTACTTGTATAGAGGCAGAAGATAATTCTGGGATTTTAGTGAGTAGTAATTTAATCTGTTAAATTATAGTTCTTCTTGCAAAATATTCTATTGTACATCTTATTTTCGTAGCAGTCCAAGGGATTGGTTTACTTTTCGGACATGCTTCGTTTGCTCTGCTCTTCTTCTTTGGACACATTTGGCATGGTGCTAGAACCCTGTTCAGAGATGTTTTTGCTGGTATTGAGCCAGATTTGGAGCATTATTTAATATGTTTGATTACAGCCATCTAAAGTCCTTCTTGAGGCCCTTACAATCATTCAACTCTTGTTATTTTGTAACAAATATGTCTGGTCACACTTCTCAAAAGATTTTCACTGGATTATGTTTTTATTTTAATCGTTTCTAGAATGCAGTTTTTTTAGGGTACTGAAGCCTCGGGCATAATTTGAGCTTTGCTTGAATGCCCTTTCTTCAAGCTCACTATTAAATATTTTTAGTCAAATTACTTATGATCACTGCAAAGAAATGCTTTGAGTGTGGTTGAACATCCCACAGGGAAGGTGGTGAATCGTAGTAGTTACAGAGATGTACAATTGATTATTCACACGTCTCAACTGGTGAGAAATTTGTAGCACCTTAGTATGAATATTGCATCTCATTTCATGCCCCAAATACAATCACATGATTTAAACTGTTTATGGATTTATTTGCAAATAGTGCTTAAATTTGTTTTGAACATAAAGTTGACAACTTTTTGAGATTGATGATATATGTTACCTATTTGTTTAATGTGCTTCCTAATTGTTTTGTCTACATAATCAGGGGGTGAACTTGGCCTGACTCGGAACAGATTCATTGCGAAGATACTGCAGACACTATGGCCTTGTAGGCCTCACTAACTTTATAAACTTTACATTCTTTAATAGATTTTTATAATATTCCTTCATCTCATTCTCTGGACGTTGAACTGTAGGTTAACATCAACTCTGATTCATCGGGGGAGCAACTGCTTGATGCGGCGCAGCGCCACTTTGCATCACAGGTCTCACTCTCACTCTCACTTTTGTGCTCATTGTAATCAAATAAAACTGTAAAAATCTAACATCCTATTTGGGTACAGCCACCATTATCCGAGGTACATGTGATCTCCGAATTCATCGATGCTGTGAAGACAGAGACAACTGACACATATAGGGAGTGAAAAAGTGAGAAGTATGAATATACATTGCTGCTTTTTTAAATCTAGCTTATTTATCTATAATAAGGCATTGTGAAGTCATCCATTTAGATGTCTTAGACCATCTCCAATAATAAAACACCAAATTGGTGTAACTTTCACGCTATTTTATTGTTACATCTCCAACCCGGAGATAATAAAACACCAAATTGGTGTAACTTTCACACTATTTTATAGTTACATCCCCAACCCATTGTATCAAATATTGCACAAAAAAGAATTTTTTTTTTTCTTGTTCTTTTTATTAATTTTTAACAATTAATTTATTTCGTTAATTATTTTTGTATATATTAATTCCTTAGACTTTGATTTTCGTGGTTGTGTTTTGCTTTTTAAGAAACTGTAAATGGCAGATCTATTTTTGATGGAGATGCGTTTTAATTTTTTGTTTGAGTGTGAGTTTTATAGTATTGGTATTGGACTTGCTAAAGAAAAAAATGAATCTTTTCAAGTCCTATAAAGGTAGGTTGACAAACATTTCTCACTAACTTTCTCTTACAAATTCAACGTGGTAGCTCGTATTTGGTTAGGCGGCATCCATTGTTGGCAAGCAGAACCCGTTTGCGAGTTAATCAATTATGAGCTGTTACGTCGGGTTTGTGAGAAGGATTTGTTATAAGATTAAAGACTAAATTTACAGATCATCATCATTATTATTCTGTAAAATGCGGAATAATTATTTACATACCTCCGTTGGGGCCTAGTGTAATTCTTGCCATTGTTGTTCGCTTCCACAAATGGCTTAATTGACTTAATTCACTTTAGGATTTCTAGGTGTTTTTCTTAGAGTAACAATTAGGGAAACCAATCTCTAATTATATAATCATCGCCCAGGACCCCAAGTGGCTACTGAGGTGGTTGCCTCAAGTTACATCCACTTCCTAATGAAAGTGGATTGTATCTGCCCATAACTAAGTAACAACTGGAATGGGCCACGTACATTCTCTCACTTGGGCCATTATTTGCCATGTGATATAAAAGAGTGAATTGACTTTGATGTATAGTCAAACATAGAACTTTAGTTCACTCTTAATGGGTCGTCACATCCATGATAAAAGTATAAGTCATAAATCATGGTAGTATATGCCTTATTACCAGAACATCCTCTTCCATGTATTATATGAATTGTTCGTTTTATGATTAGTGACAACTAGACTTTATAGAATAAAATTCAATAATTTATTCTTGGGTCAACTTTATTGCCTTAAATACAATAGACATCTGTCATTATCAAAACTATATGTAGACACAAAATCAATAACTGAAAACTTCAATTGAAATCGTCAAGTTTACATTTGCAAAGTCTTAGAAAAAATTATTAACACAATAATTTATATAAACCCATATGGCTTACATGAGCCACAAACACCTTGGGTGGAAGACCTTTGGTGAAGGGATCAGCGATTATATCATTTGTGCCAATATGTTCAATCGACACATGACAATCTCGAACATCTTCTTTAACAACAAAATACTTTATTTCGATGTGACGACACCGACTTACTGAACATGTATTGTTAGAGAAGCTCATAGTTGTTGTGTTATTACAAAATATTTTTATTGGTATTTCTATTGATGAGACTACATTTAAATCTGTGATAAACTGTCTCAATCACAATGTCTGAGAAACTCATAACATGCTACTACTTCAGCTTCCATTGTGGAAGAAGTTGTCTTCGGCTGTTTTACATTACGTCAAGAAACTCTTCCTCCAACAAAGAAAAATATGAAGCCTGAGATAGACTTTCTTGTATCTTGACATCCAGCATAATGTGAATCTAAATATCTAATTAACTCTAAGTAATCAACATGCTAATAGACATGCATATGATCTTTTGTCCCTCGAAGATATCTCAACACTTTTTTTACTGCTATGTAGTGGGCCGGACCAGGAAAGCTTCCTCTTTTCCATTCTCCCATCCTCATTGAAAAACACATGAACAGAGATCTTATCGTTGAAGTACCACACTGGCTGTTGATTATTTTTCATAGCAACCCGCAGAAAGGAGCTTGGAGCACCAGCAGACATACTCTGGAACAATACCATAGGAAACAACGTCTTGGCCGAAGTCCCCGGTTGCGATTACGGAACCTGAAATACAAGAAATTAAAGCCCCATGATACATGAACCAATCTACTTTATACCACAAATGTATTAACTACCTGAAGGGGTCCAACAGTTGCAAGACCAAATGTATTCTTATTAAACTGAATCATGAACCCATTAAGGGGAATCTGAGTGTTGTTCTCAAACAGCATGTTGTATAATAGTTGACCATCCTGACGTGTTAACTGTGCGCTGATTTGCAAACCCTGGCCAGTTGATGCGGGTAGTACAACAGGAAGAGAAGCGCTGCAATCAAGGACAAAGATTCAGCTCAGAACAATAGCATGCAATGAAAATGATACAAATAGTCAAATTACTTTGCATCACAAATATAAGACAAGTAACACAGTTCGCTATATCACACTTACACAGGTGCAGGTTCAAGCTGGTCAACTGGGACAATTGCACTATTATCTAGGCCTATCAGATCACCTAGTAAATCAGGCACTGGAGCAGCAGGTGCAGGAGCAACTGGAGGAGGTGTTGGCTGCCTTCCTGCAAGATATGGGGCACTACTGGAACAAGTGTGCAGTGATGTTCCTCCATCGGCAACATGAGTAGGCGTATCTGAATACCCAGTATCAATTCCATTAGGGTAGTCATCATCTTCTGTTTTTGGAGCTGTGGTCTTCACATGGGTTACAAAAGCTTATGGCGGCTTGAGATACACAGAAGACAGCGTAGCAATGTCGGCAAGAAGTTCATCAAGAAGAGAAGAATCAAGTTGGTTTGAATCATCAGTGATCACAGGCTTCTTAGATAACACAACATCCTTAGTTGCCCGAGAGGTAAAAAATAAGGCCCGTCACATTTACAGCTGATAAACAATGGCCTTAAAATTCCATTCTAGATGCACGCAAACAAAAATCCTAAAGACCCAAAGGTTTCAACACGGTAATTGTACCAATTATAGACACCTTTCCTTCCAATGGTTTGGCATGACTAGATCCGTGTTAAAAAAATACTTCAAATTTGGCACAAATAGATGGATAAAGATATTGTTGGGTTGGATAATTTTTTCTCTAGAGGTGGTTGGGAAATTCTACAATGCATGGCTGATAATGAAGACTCTGGCACAACTGATATGCACTTCTACAGTCCTTCCTAAAATAATAATAATAATAAAAAATAAAATAAAAGGCAGAGAAAGGACTGCGTTCATATTCAAGGATATCTGTTGCACTGTTGCTATTGAATTTGAACCGATACAAAAAGAAACTTGACATTGATTTGAGTAAATCCACACCTCAGGATCAGTAGACAAAAGACGATAATATATATAGGCGCGATGGCGCAGATCAGAATTGTCTGTTTCCACAATGGCATTGTTCAAAACAACCTGCGAGCATGAATTTGTATTAGTGACAATTGACTGGAATGTTTGAAGACTGTACATGTGCAAATGAAAATAGGAAATTGATTCCTCATCTTCTAGATATAGGAGAAGAGTTACATTTGACTACTACATCCCACCACAATGAAATCACTCCACAAATATAACAATGTAACCATTAGCAACCGTAGGTGCTCGAACTCGAAAGACCACTGGGGTGTTGGTTAATTTTCAACTGTTAGGAAGCAACATCTTTTTATGGCAACTACTTAGCTTGTGGTCAAATGATAAGACTGTGAGTTACCAAGAGGTTTTGTATTTGAGCCATACAAAGTGGTTATTTACCACATCCGACTTATTAAACAGAAGATTAGTTGATGTATGTGCAAACTGGTTTAAACACCCTAGTTTCAAAAAGAATTTTTTTTTTGATGGGCACACAATGTACTTCGATTATAACACTTGTTATACCAATTATACCCTTACATATTTTATTTTGAAGATTTTAAAATTGTTTTTACCTTACCTTCATGTGAATTGCTATAAACATAATTCGGATACTTTGAAGGGAACAGAAACCATAGAAGATCGTTGACGAATTTCTCGGGAGATGTTTATATTATAACAGATTCCAAAGTTCGTTAAGGAGGGCGGGAAAGTTGGATGGACGAACTCTCATAAATGGGCTGTATTGGGCTCAATCTCTGGCTGAGCCCAACAACAAAGCCGACCCCAAAATACTTGCTGAACCAATTTTTATCTCGGCCCTTCGCCATTTTAAGATCATCTTGGATACTCTCGTTCATTTTGAAGACTGAACATCGTTGAACTGGACGTTGTCGAAGACTGAAAGAAGATACCTCAGAGAGGCGAGGGGCAAAGATGAGCGGTCATGATTCAAAGTATTTTTCCACAACGAAAAAGGGAGAAATCCCTGAACTGAAAGAAGAGTTAAATTCGCAGTACAAGGTACCATCACTTTTTTAATAATTTATTTTAATTATTATGTTTCTTTTCTTATATTTATTTAATTTGATCTCTTATTTGGACTTTGATTTTCGTGGTTGTGTTCAGCTTTTTAAGAAACTGTAGATGGCAGATCTATTTTTGATAACGATGCGTTTAAATTTTCTGTTCTATTGTGAGTTTTGTAGTATCGGTATTGGACTTGTTAAAGGAAAAATGAATCTTTTCGAGTGCTACTATGATTTGAACAGATCTCGTGTTTACATTTATATTCCCAGTTTATTTGGAGTTATTAGATGGTGCATAAGAAAGTAGTAGATCTACAATGCCTGAATTAGTATTAGATCTTAGTTGGGAGCTTCTATGAGGATTTATGCTTCTTGCTATTGCCCATATGGAGTTTAATTGGGTTTTATTTCACTCTTGATAGCTTTTTGGTTTTATAAGCCGGTTTGATGGTTTCTTAACAATTTCTTCTGTATACCTGGTTATATTGTAATTTTTTATTCAGAATTCTCCTGCCATTTGTACTTCATCAGAATGTGAAGGCATGCTTTTCTTTTTTCTATGTTATGCAGGATAAGAGAAAGGATGCTGTGAAGAAGGTTATTGCTGCTATGACTGTTGGGAAAGATGTTTCATCATTGTTCACGGATGTAGTGAATTGCATGCAAACAGAAAATTTAGAGCTCAAGAAGCTTGTTTACCTATATCTTATCAACTATGCTAAATCCCAGCCAGACCTAGCTATTTTGGCAGTAAACACATTTGTGAAGGTAAGAATTACTGTGAACCTGCTGTTGTATGACATAATTTATTTCTTTTTGGATTTGGCACTACCCTCCCCAGCCCTGAAGATAGAAAGTAGTAAATAAAACATCCTTGGCTGAGTTCTGCATATATGAGCATGCTACATTTTCTTGCATCGCATAATACATGCTATTTTTTTGTCATGTACTCTATATTATTGGTAGTATTGAAATCAATAGCTTGAATTGCTTTTATTATAAATAATTTCATGTTTCTTGCACACAGTCTATGAGTTCAAAATATATAACATTATGTGTTTAACATTGTTGTACTTATGCTTTTATGCTTCTCTTATGAACTTTTGTTTTATGGGATGCAGGACTCACAGGACCCGAATCCTTTGATTCGAGCTTTGGCTGTGCGTACAATGGGATGTATTCGTGTTGATAAAATCACAGAATATCTTTGTGACCCCCTTCAGAGGTGTCTTAAGGTGGAACTTTAAGTCTTGGATATTTGCATCTTGCTGCTGGAACTAATTTTTAGTTTTAATATCTCATAATGTGTTTGCTCTGCTTCTTCAACAAATTAGCTAATTATTTTACTTGCAGTTTGTCACCTTTTTTTTTCCCCTAACTTGTTATTTAATGGTATTGTGACAGGATGATGATCCATATGTTCGTAAAACAGCAGCTATATGTGTTGCTAAACTCTATGACATAAATGCTGAGTTAGTTGAGGATAGGGGTTTTCTTGAATCTCTCAAGGATTTGATATCTGACAACAATCCAATGGTTGTAGCAAATGCTGTGGCAGCTCTTGCGGAGATTCAAGAGAATAGTAGCGGACCCATCTTTGAGATCAGTAGTCACACACTCTCGAAGCTCCTTACTGCTCTAAACGAATGCACAGAGTAAGCTTATATTTGAAAATTACTTTTTTTTTTTTTTTTTTTTTCGTTTTTCTCAAAGTAGGTTTGACGAGCAAATTAATATGAACAGAAATGTGTGTATAGTATATGGTTGTTCATTATAAGCTATCTTTTGATTCTTTGAATATAGTTGATATCGATTAAACCTTTTCACTTTTTTTGGCATCAAATGTCAAACCCCAGATTGTTTTCTGCTGTATTTTGTGGTTTGTAATGATAGGGTTGTTGGCTTTTTTTTGTAAACTAGTGGAGATATTTCTTTACTTTTATAAAGGGATTAAAGGTGCGACTTAGTAAGCATGCCTCCCCCCACCCTGCGCACGGGCGAGCACCTTCCCTGCTGCTCCCTCTCAGCCAAAGGCTAGAAATAGGCTCAATCGAGTACTAAAAACTTGAGCTCTGCTGTGTGGCATCATGTGCATGTAGATATCATGCTTTTAGGTGTTGTATTAGGTCTTGCAAATAAGGACACTAGGTATCATTGACTGTGATGTTTTGATTTTGGACATTGTACTTTTAGGCCATGTTCATTTGCAATCTCACAAGCTTTTATTCCTTTCTAAAAGGAAATTGGAAATTGGTTACTTTTATGACACTAGAAAAGATTTGTTTTTTATCAATTATCCAATGCCTTTGTATCTTTTTCTAAGATTTAGCAAGGACTACATTCTGGCTATTTTCTAATATCAATTAATTTTCTGTTTAGGTGGGGTCAAGTTTTTATATTGGATGCTCTCTCTAGATATAAAGCAGCTGATGCTCGTGAAGCTGAAAATATAGTGGAGAGAGTTACTCCACGACTGCAACATGCTAATTGTGCTGTTGTACTTTCAGCTGTTAAGGTATCATTTATATTTTATATTGATTGGTATGCATCTTTATTTCCTAGTTGGTGGTTATATCAATCAAGTCTGTATTTTTTTTGTCATTTGTAAACCCTTATTTTTTTTCTGTTGGCTTGTAGATGATCCTTCAACAAATGGAGCTTATCACCAGTACTGACGTAGTTCGAAATCTTTGCAAAAAGATGGCTCCTCCTCTTGTGACATTACTGTCTGCGGAACCTGAGATACAATATGTTGCATTGCGCAATATCAACCTTATAGTACAAAGACGTCCTACAATACTTGCCCATGAAATTAAGGTGATTGACATATTCTTGTGTGCTTGCTGAAGTGTTTTACATAAATTCATGATGACGCTTCACTTCAGTAATTATGTGAGCGGGTGCTCATGCTTATCATACATTTACTGTTTTATAGGTATTTTTCTGTAAGTACAATGATCCGATTTATGTGAAGATGGAAAAATTAGAAATCATGATAAAGCTTGCTTCTGACCGAAATATAGATCAGGTTAGTCTCCTTTTGTAGATGTTACTGTAATTTGTTAACTTTGTCTTGCATCTTGAATTCTTAGTGAAAGTATTTTTGATGTGATGCTGACTTGGTGAACTCTTCTGTAGGTTCTATTGGAGTTCAAAGAATATGCTACAGAAGTAGATGTAGATTTTGTCAGGAAGGCTGTTCGTGCAATTGGCCGTTGTGCCATAAAATTAGAGAGAGCAGCTGAACGGTGCATTAGTGTTCTGCTTGAGTTGATCAAGATTAAAGTAAACTATGTGGTTCAAGAGGCTATTATAGTCATTAAAGATATCTTTAGAAGATACCCTAACACGTAGGTTACAACTTTCTTATACGATATTTGCTAGAGAAATAGAAAAACCTTTGGAACTAAATTTTGAATCACTATCATTTTCTACAGATACGAATCTATCATTGCAACTCTTTGTGAAAGCTTAGACACTTTAGACGAGCCTGAGGCTAAGGTAGTTCCATTTCCTCAGTTACTGAGCAATGTGAAAATTTCGATTATCTCATAGAATTCCTGATTCATATATGTCTGACCTCGACTTGTCATCTCTTCCCTCAGGCCTCCATGATTTGGATAATTGGTGAATATGCAGAAAGAATTGACAATGCTGATGAGCTCCTTGAAAGTTTCTTAGAGAGTTTCCCTGAAGAGCCTGCACAAGTCCAGTTGCAATTGCTAACAGCGACTGTCAAACTTTTTCTTAAGAAGCCAACTGAAGGTCCACAACAGATGATTCAGGTATCTTTTTAGTGTTGTACATGCTCATATCTCAATTAATTAGGTTTTTTGCTTTTCTAGCTCCATTTTCTTTTCTAGCAATTGCCCATACTTGCCCCAGCTTAGGAAGTTATATTATATGCTGCTTATGTGTTTCTCTGATTTCTATATAAAACTTCAGGAGCAATTCACCTGGCACTGAAATTTGAATGGCAAACTATAGCATATCTGTAACTGGTTGCTATTGGTGGTAGAGTAATGTATGAAGAGATTTATGTTTTTAATTGTCAATTTGTATGTCATAGGTTGCCTGCTAGTTTGAGGTACGATCTAAATAGTTACATTGTTATATTTGTGGAGTGATTTCATTGTGGTGGGATTTAGTAGTCCAATGTAACTCTTCTCCTATATCTAGAAGACGGGGAATCAATTTCCTATTTTTATTTGCACATGTACAGTCTTCAAACATTCCAGTCAATTGTCACTAATACAAATTCATGCTTGCAGGTTGTTTTGAACAATGCCACTGTGGAAACAGACAATCCTGATCTGCGCGATCGTGCCTATATATATTGGCGTCTTTTGTCTACTGATCCTGAGGTGTGGATTTACTCAAATCAGTGTCAAGTTTCTTTTTGTATCAGTTCAAATTTAATAGCAACAGATATGCTTGAATATCAATGCATTGCACTCTCTGCTTTTTTTTTTTTTTATTATTATTATTATTGGGGGACTGTAGAAGTGCATATCAGTTGTGCCAGAGTCTTCATTATCAGCCATGCATTGTAGAATTTCCCAACCACGGCTAGAGAGTAAATTATCCAACCCAACAATATCTTTATCCATCTTATTTGTGCCAAATTTGAAGTATTTTTTTAATATGGATCGAGCATGCCAAACCTTTGGAAGGAAAGGTGTCTATAATTGGTACAATTACCGTGTTGAAACCTTTGGGTCTTTAGGATCTTTGTCTACATGCATCTAGAATGGAATTTTAAGGCCATTGTTTATCAGCTGTAAATGTGACGGGCCTGATTTTTTACCTTTCAGGCAGCTAAGGATGTTGTGTTAGCTGAGAAGCCTGTGATCACTGATGATTCAAACCAACTTGATTCTTCTCTTCTTGATGAACTTCTTGCCAACATTGCTACGTTGTCTTCTGTGTATCACAAACCGCCAGAAGCTTTTGTAACCCGTGTGAAGACCACAGCTCCAAAAACAGAAGATGATGACTACCCTAATGGAATTGATACTGGGTATTCAGATACGCCTACTCATGTTGCTGATGGAGGAACATCACCGCAAACTAGTTCCAGTAGTGCCCCATATCCTGCAGGAAGGCAGCCAGCACCTCCTCCAGCTGCTCCTGCACCTGCTGCTCCAGTGCCTGATTTACTAGGTGATCTGATAGGCCTAGATAATAGTGCGATTGTGCCAGTTGACCAGCCTGAACCTGCACCTGCGTAAGTGTGATATGAGCGAACTGTGTTACTTGTCTCATATTTGTGATGCAGAGTAATTTGACTATTTGTATCAATTTCATTGCATGCTATTGTTCTGAGCTGAATCTTTGTCATTGATTGCAGCGCTCCTCTTCCTGTTGTACTACCCGCATCAACTGGCCAGGGTTTGCAAATCAGCGCACAGTTAACACGTCAGGATGGTCAAGTATTATACGGCATGCTGTTTGAGAACAACACTCAGATTCCCCTTGATGGGTTCATGATTCAGTTTAATAAGAACTCGTTTGGTCTTGCAGCTGCTGGACCCCTTCAGGTAGTTAATATATTTGTAGTAGTAAAGTAGATTGGTTCATGTATCATGGGGCTTTAATTTCTTGTATTTCAGGTTCCGCAATTGCAACCGGGGACTTCGGCCAGGACATTGTTGCCTATGGTATTGTTCCAGAATGTGTCTGGTGGTGCTCCAAGCTCACTTTTGCAGGTTGCTGTGAAAAATAATCAACAGCCAGTGTGGTACTTCAACGATAAGGTCTCTCTTCATGTGTTTTTCACTGAGGATGGGAGAATGGAGAGAGGAAGCTTTCTTGAGGTAAAAATTTCATACAATAGTTTATTTGTTCATTTCGAATTTCTTGGAGTTTCACATGATAAAAGACCTTCACAAGGATCACTGATTTGATAAAGTGGGAATCAACTTATGCAATGTCGAAACTTTAATATCATCTTATGAATTATGAAATTCATGAATATTGTAATTGCACCTCTGTTTTAGGAGCTAAAATTGAGTGAAGAATAAATGAAGCATCTTGCATCGTTTTTGTAACTTTTTGTGAAAAGAAAATTTTGCCACTAATTTATATTGACAATGACAATTCGAGCAGTTGAAACTTGATGCTCATACTTTTTGAGTGTATCCTTCTCACTATGCAGACATGGAGGTCCCTTCCTGATTCCAACGAGGTGTTGAAGGACCTTCCAGGGATTGTAGTGAGCAATGTTGAAGCAACCCTAGATCGGCTGGCTGCATCGAACATGTTCTTCATAGCAAAGCGCAAGCATGCAAACCAGGATGTGTTCTACTTCTCTGCAAAGATCCCTCGTGGTATACCTTTCTTGATAGAACTAACCACAGTTATCGGAAATCCTGGCATTAAGTGTGCGATCAAGACTCCAAATCCTGAGATGGCACCTCTTTTCTTTGAAGCCATCGAGAGTCTCCTCAAGGCATGATTCTTTTTTCATGTTGTGGGTTCAATACAGATTTTTTTTTTTTTTTTCTTTTTTTGTTAGTATATGTAAAAATATATCTTCGGCTACTGAGGTTTTGGCTGATCATTTTGCCCTTTCCAATTTCGGCCATCTGCTGCTTGTATTGATTCAAACTTTTTTTTTTTTTTTTTGGTTAGTGGGTTAACTAGATGTATTTTACTTTTCCTACATTTATTCAGTGATATATTGTAATTTTTATCGTCTTCTTTCATTTCAGTGTTACAGTTTGTTCTTGTAAGCCATCAGCCGTTGGCTGGTATAGATTTCTTCGGATATGAATCATATTTTTTACAAGTTAATTTCAGATCCGATTGTTTGTTGAAACATGTTAAAAAATTCACTACAAAAACCTATTTTTCTGTATCTGTTTGACGATGTTATAGATTATCAAAAGATCTGTTCATTCTAGTAATATTGGGGTATTGGAAAATACTAAACTTACCATTCTGTATTTCTCATATCGCACTCCCCATCAATTGGGATGGGAGTCGGTATGTAGAATAAATAAACGTAGAACTTACCCATGATCTAAAAAATGTCAGGAATGTTTTTGGCAGATAAGCATAGATGACCGGGGACGGGAGTCACTGAAAACTAACCAGAACTCCCACCGATTTCAACTTGATCAATGTTGCGCTGTTTGAAACAACTGCTAACAAATGCATTAGTCTTAAGTAATATAATGTAACAAAGTATAGGTTATCATACCTAAGGGATTACGTAAATAAGTACTGAAATATTAATTAGTTTTAACTTTATCTAGATAATCAAAACTTAGAATGATGATCTGTAAAACAAAAAATATTAAAAACTAAAATATTAGAAACGAACAATTGTAAAAAAACTAAACTTAAGGATTCGATGAAAGAAAACGGCTAAGATTTCAGGCTCATCTATAACTTCTTTGCACTCCTCAATTTACTATAGTCAATGAATTTATTTAATTAAAGTGACATCAAGATTTCATAGGTTAACCAATATTCTTTCTCACAACATAGATATCTCTATATAAATTTAATGAAATAGACGAGCATTAAGCTATATGGAATCCTCTAACTTTCAGCATAAGTTAATCATGCCTATGACTATTGCATGTATCAATTTATATATCTCTATATTCAATTAATTCGTGACCTATATTACTGGAGCACTTATGTGATATCTCCTCTCGATCTCAATCACACAAAACAATTTTATCAGAAATTGATCATATTCCTAATAACATTAAGCATATAATATAAGTTCATCATTAGAAAAATAATTCAATGATCACAAGCAAAAGATTGATCATAGATCCATCAAATAAATGAAACCTAATCTTAGCCTGAAAAAATTAGTTCATAATATAAGGAATAAGAGTAGAATTTAATAAATAAATCATATTGTAAAAGGAAAAACAAACTTTGTGATGAATTTTGTTCTTGATTCTCCTTTTTCTTTTGTTACACAATAATTTCTCTAAAAAAATATGCAAAATTTGGCCTCCAAACAAGTAATCTCAATCACACTTAAATACCCAAAAGAGTCTTAAACAAACAAGGAAAGAAAAACTAAAAAAAAAAAAACCCTAAAAATGTTCGACACAATCCTGACCGTGTCCAAATGTACGTCACCACAGCCTAGGCCATGGTGTTTCCTGTCCTCGATATTTTATCCTCATTCCATCACCATGGCCGTGGTGAACCACCAAAACATGGGCATGACCTTCAACATTGTCAGCTAATCTCAATTTNAATAAACGTAGAACTTACCCATGATCTAAAAAATGTCAGGAATGTTTTTGGCAGATAAGCATAAATGACCGGGGACGGGAGTCACTGAAAACTAACCAAAACTCCCATCGATTTCAACCTGATCAATGTTGCGTCGTTTGAAACAAATGCTAACAATATAATATAACAAAGTATACGATTATCGTACCAAGAGATTGTGTAAATAAATACTGAAATATTAATTAGTTTTAATTTTATCTAGATAATTAAAACTTAGAAGGATGATCTTTAAAACTAAAAATATTAAAAGCTAAAATATTAGAAACGAACAATTGTAAGAAAACTAAACTTAAGAATTCGACGAGAGAAACGGCTAAGACTTCAAGCTCATCTATAACTTCTTTGCACCCCTCAATTTACTATAGTCAATGAATTTATTTAATTAAAGTGACATCAAGATTTTATAGGTTAACTAATATTCTTTCTTAAGCAATATTAATTCTACTTCTGTCTCGCAACCTAGATATCTCTATATAGATTTAATGAAATAGACGAGCATTAAACTATGTGAAATCCTCTAGCTTTCAGCACAAGTTAATGATGCCTATGACTATTGCATATATCAATTCATATATCTCTATATCCAATTAATCTATGACCTATATTACTAGAGCACTTATGTGATATCTCCTCTCAATCTCAATCACAGAAAACAATTCTATCAGAAATTAATCAGGTTTCTAATAGCATTAAGCATATAATATAAGTTCATCATTAGAAAAATAATTCAATGACCATAGAGCAAAAGATTGATCATAGATCCATAAATAGACGAATCCTAATCTTAGCCTAAGAAAATTAGTTCATAATAAAAGGAATAAGAGTAAAATTCAAGAAATAAATCATATTGAAAAAGTAAAAAAAAAAAACAAACTTTGTGATGAATTTTGTTATTAATTCACCTTTTTCTTTTGTTACACAATAATTTCTCTCAAAAAATATGCAAAATTTGGCCTACAAACAAGTAATCTCAATCACACTTAAATACCTAACATAGTCTTAAACAAACAAGGAAAAAAAAAAAAAAAAAAACCTAAAAGTGTCCGACGCAGCCCTGACTGTGTCCAATATACGTCACCATAGCCTAAGCTATGATATTTCCTATCCTCGATATGTTATCCTCATTCCGCTACTATGACCGTGGTAAACCACCAAAGCATGGCCATGACCTTCAACATTGTCAGCTAATCTCAATTTCTTCAAGCTTTGAATCTTAATTTCATTCCAACGCTCCAATCTACTCAATTAAAACCTGAAAATCACAAAAATTCTCCAAATTAATAGTTGACCATTCACATCTCAAACTTGACAAAATCAAACATCAAAACAAATAAAAATTTATATAACTTGTCAGTCAACTATAAAGAAACTGTAAAGACAATATTAACCTTTTCATATCGTTGTATTTAAGTCGAAGCGCCGTTGAGCTCAGCTTACTAATTCGAATATTAGTTTGGAGGGCATTATTGTCAGTTGAAAGGGTGAGGATTTTGTTTAAGGACTTTGTAATATACTTTACAAAGACCCTCTCAAAGTGGCCGCTAATTAACTGCATTAATTAAAAAATCAAAGTGCATAGCCTATGCACTGGCTGACTGGCACAATTCTTTGCACGTGCCTTACATACTCGATCATTGTCGAGAGTACCCAGTGCCCAACACTGAGTTAGGTTATCCCACTGGCTCGGGCGATTCGCAAACAAGGTAATCGTCAATTGTTCTCTTATCTTAGTTGAAGAACCAATATAGGTTTATTTGTTTTTCTTTTGTATTAAATTATGCTTTAGACTTGGAAATACTTTAGTTTTTTTGAAAAATAAATTGTAAGTTTCTGAATAGATCTGTGTTGGTGGTATGTTTCACAGTAAAATTTTTGAATTTTTTTAGTACATAAAATTTGTCTTTTGAATGTTGAAAGCGAAAGGCAAAAGCTCTGTACTTAAGGTTAGTTGTTTACAACTGAGAATTTTTTATAATTTTGAAGATTGGAAAACTGATATTCGAAACTTTTGTGTACAGATAGATGTCATATTCAAGGGAAGGAAGGTATGTCAGCTTCAATTAAGCCATTTTTTTTTTAAAAAAAAAAAAAAAAGGAAATTTGGAATTCTGTTCGTGTACGTAATACAATGTGTAATTTTATAATGTCTTTTGTTGATATTCTTTCAGGTCTGCTTCGCCACGTGCCTCTGTTTCACCTGTTCGGGGTCGGAGGTCGAGGTCATTATCTAGGTCCAGGCGAAGTCGCTCAAGGTATAATGATAGTTACTTTTGTTTTTGCGTTGTGTTGAAATGTATGCATCATTTTCTGTCTGGTTTTGTGGTCAAGGGTTTTAGTTTTGTAACAATTGGGCTTTTGTAATGCTTCAGGTCTAGGAGCCGTGATTTTGTTGAGGCAACAAATCCAGGAAATAACTTGTATGTGACAGGCTTATCCACAAGGGTGACAAGTTCTGATCTTGAGAAGTTTTTTAACAGTGAAGGGAAGGTATAACTTGGTTAACTTGTGTTTATGTATCGTGCAACTCGATTAATATAAACTTACCATGATGTATAGTGTTGTTGAAACATGACTCACATTCAATTTGACTGGGGATTTTACCTTTGAAACTTTTGTATAGATGATATTGATGCATTAGAAACCATTAAAAGTGCATTTGAACATTCAAGTTTCATTTGAGCAAAATTCATCTTTTGGCTGGTATGGGGATAACTCTTCCTTTTTCGGTTTTGGGATTTATATCTCTCCAATGGCTATCATCCATGTTTGTGAAATTATTATGAAGCAACTGGATTTTGATTTTGTGCTAATTTATTTTGTCTCCTTAAAAGGTCACATACTAATGCACCTTGATGAAATTTTTAATGTCTGAGTCAAGTCTTGTACTCTGGCCTTATTGCAATGTGAAGGGATTGTTTGAGTATATTGCTGCTCATAAAATATGAAACTTAGCATGTCTGTTCAAGCTTGAAAGGTCATTGTCATACCCATTATGATAAAAAACATAGTTCCTTTTCCTTGCTCTTATTGACATCCATAGTGCAACTTGACTAAACAAAGAACTGGGAACTATGATTTATGGATTCTATGATATTTGACTGTTTTATTAGCTATTGTTCATGGAATGGTATCATTTGCAAGTTTTTGTTTCAGGTTACTGAATGCCATTTGGTCACAGATCCTCGTACCAGAGAATCTCGTGGTTTTGCTTTTGTTACGATGGAAACTGTTGAGGATGCAGACCGTTGTATCAAGTATTTGAACCGTACAGTGCTTGAAGGTCGATTAGTCACTGTGGAAAAGGTATTGGTTTCTGACAAAGGATCTTATTGTGCTGCACGGTGAGAGTGAATCATTTAGTCTTTTATTTGAAAGTTCTTCATATAGGTTGCCTGATAAATCTTGGCAGCAGGTTTTTTCTGTGTAGCTCCATCGAATTCACAATCTAAGGTCTAAACAGTTGAACCTACCCCATCACGACATGTGTTCTCCATCGACATTTGAAACTCATCGATTCAAATTCCACTGTTTTGGCAGGGGTTGTATGCCCTTTTTTCCTATTCTTCATCAGTAGTATTTGACATGGCAGTTTATTTATGTGTATGTAAAATCTGATATATTTAAAGACAAATTGCACCATATATATATATAAGATTTGTATACAAACTGATGTGTTAGAAAATGAATGGAAGAGTGAATATGATGAGTTTGACTTTTTGTACTCACTCTTTCATTCATTTTCTGTCACATCAGTTTGTACATAAATCTTTGTAAAAGTCGTTTGTACATGTAGTATTACTCATTTTTTTTGGGGGGCTGTGTACTTAATTGGTTTTTTTACTTTTGTCTTAATTATTAATAGTATAGGGTGGCAAGAAATTCTCTCCGCCTCAAGTATAATGGTCTATACATGTTCTCGGATGTATATGATAAATTTACATGCAGCCATAATTATAACTAACCAGGAGAGCAATTCCCTATATATATCCTTGTTATGCAAAGTGTTCCAGATAGCCATCAGGTCAATGTATCATAGTTCTGAGTAAAATTGTCTTGCTTATGATTTAACGTAAATTTGCAGGCAAAAAGGTCTCGTGGCAGAACACCTACTCCTGGCAGGTATCATGGCTTGAGAGAGAGACGAGGTTTGTACTAGAGTTGCTCTTGCACATTTGGAAATTGTTAGGGCTTAGCTTGGTCCATCATCTGTACTACCCTTGAGTTTAGACATAGAAAGCATAAAACGTCTATTCTGCATGTGACTTGTATGATTTTTTATCTTTAATACCATTCGCCATCCAATATGTTTAACTGAGCATGCTTAAAATGGATCTTTTGCATTGGCTCATTCCAGTTGTGCATTTCATTTGTGTTTGAACAGATCCATATTTGTTTGTAGCACTAGCACATGCTGCCTAGAGATCTATGACAAAGCTTTTTTACGTTACCAATCAATGTGAAAACCCTCCATAATAATTATTTGATCTTGGTTTTATTGACCTGGTTGGTTGGAACTTGTTCAGTTGTATGCTTATCCCTACTGACTTGCAAAGATATAATTCTAAAAAAGCATATGCAAGGAGTTTGTCCGTCGTAGCCTCTGCTTTTACTTCCTTTTGTTTTTCAGTCATAGGCAGGCTATGTAACATCAAAATAATATTTGTCATAATGTTCATCGTTGGGTGCAGGACCTGGTCGCAGACGTTCTCGTAGCTACTCACCTCATAGATATGACAGAGATCCTTATCCAAGGGAACGACGGGGAAGATCACGCTCCCCATACGGTAGAGGTAGATCGCCTTCCCCACATGGTAGAGGTAGATCGCGTTCCCCATATGAGAGGAGGAGAGACTATTATTCTGACACATATAAGAGACGCAGAGAACGCTCATTGTCTGCTAGTGGCAGTGGCTACCCTAGATAGAACAGATCAATTCTATTGCAAGGCTGGCCCTCCTTAATTACTGTGGATTTATGTGAAACATCGGATCATTATCTTGTACTCTTTAATTTAATGCATTGCTCACACCTTACTGCCATATAGCAGCAGTTTGAATTGTTGACTGCCCCATTGATGTTAAGAATTTGAAAAACTACCTAAATTTCCAGCATAATTTATTGAGCCTGTGTCTTTGTAGATCGAAATAATTAGCCATTTGAGTAATTTTCCCAGAATTAGAAGATGTTTTCCCTAGTGTCGCTTTCCCAGATTTTAGCCATTAGGCAACGTCATTGTTTAAATTTGAAATTTGAAACGCAGAGCGTGTCCGCATATTGTACGCAAAAAGTACAGCATAGGGTGAAATGTAGGGGATAATAAACTCTTTTATAGAGAAATTTGAGAAAAGAAAGAAAGTAAATGAGGGGGAACATGTGGGGAAGGGGGCCCACCCTTTGAATCCTGAAATCTGGAAGCGGGGGTGCGCTCCAGCTGCAAGAGCGGACTTCAAACGAAATTTCAAATTTATACAATTTTGTCCTTTTTATTTCTTAGTCTCTAAAGTTTGAGACTGTTTCTTTAACTTTATATGAAATGAAATTACAATTCATTTGCTAGGATAAGATCCGACAGCTGTGTCCTTGACACGTGTCTCTCCCCTTCCTTCGCCCTTTTAGGTAACCGGTCACTGGCTTGTCTAGCCTCGCTTCAGCTCCCCAATCTTCGAGCCGTGTCATTATTCGTAAATGACAATACTGCCCTAAAAAGACGACAAAAATAGTCTTAAAAAGTAAATGGTGCATTTGATTTGTTATACTTACCTGTATTCCCAATCCTATTCTTAAAATATTTGTTTATTTAATTATTTAAAAAATATTATTATATTTTTTAATTACTTTTAAATTCTTTAAGTTTATTAATTTCATAAATATCCTTAGAAAAAAAAGTTTAAAAATTAACAAAAACACTCTAACTCACTCATAGTTGTCAAATTCCGACAACCATCATCGGTGATAGTTAAAATCTATTACAACGGCCTACAAACCACTAGAACTGGCCGATAAGTCATCGATCTGACCAAAAAAGGCCAAATCTAGATGGTCATCGTTGACAGTCAACAACGACGACCAACTCTTGGCCGTCGTTGACCGATAATTGGTGGCCAGAATCTGACACTATAGGTAGATGGGGGTGTTTTTATCATTTTACAAAAAAAATTATATATTTAGGTATTTATTTAAATTAGTAAACTTAGAGGGTTTTTTCATAAATTTTTAAATTTTATCTTGTAATAATAACCCTATCTAACTATCCAATACTATCCCCAAAATCCTATCTAAAATAATAAACCAAGCACACCCAAAATTTTTAATATTAAAAAAA
The DNA here is from genome assembly GCF_008641045.1 of Pistacia vera. NCBI lineage: Eukaryota > Viridiplantae > Streptophyta > Magnoliopsida > Sapindales > Anacardiaceae > Pistacia > Pistacia vera. The sequence goes on along the minus strand of NW_022196690.1, from coordinate 649,370 downwards.
TTACATTTCAAGACAAACGTTGGCTTACTCCCGAGCGTGAGCGAAGCCAAGCCGAGAGTGAAAGCTGGTAAACGGGGAAAAGCCGGTAAAAAAGGTATGAGCGTACGGCACATGGCAGGTCGTTTCGTTTCTATTGGCAGTTGGTAAGCATTTAGTGTGCTTGCTTCTTCCTGCTACTGCTTCTTCTTACTGGCTTACTGCTACTGCTCGTCTTCTCTCTTTTATCTTTATCTTTCTTTCAATCTTCAATTTTTCAATCTTTTTATATTTATTTTTATTTGATTTATTTTAATTCTCACTCTCAAAAGCTGCGCATTTCCATCCCAAATTCCTAACGATTCTTTTTTTTTTCTTTTCACATCATCATTCATCAACCACGTTTTTCTCTCTCCTGATCCCGCTGAAATCCGGTTCTTTCTCACACCACATCACTAGCATTCCTTCCTGCTTTATTAAGCCGTACAGGTATTCATGTTTTTCTATGGCTTTTAGGTTTTATTTTCAACTTCTTTATCACTCTACTACCTTCTTTTGTATTATTCTTTATTTTACGTTTTTAGCTGTACACAATCTTTGAGTTTTTGATTTTGAATTATTTGTTAATTCAGATTAGTGACCAACGTTTAAGTATCCGACTTTGTTTAGAAATTTTTTTTTTTTTAATTTCTTGATTGGTTGAGAGAACTTGAGTTAAATGATTTTAGGTGGTGTAGTTATTTATCTATTTCATTTTGATTTTGATGCTGTCGTTGTAACTTTGAACACGACACGAGGCCATTCGTTCATTTATTATTATCAATACAAGTCCGTGATTCAGTTATTGGATTCCTTCTTCGAGGCAAATAGCATTTAACATTTCCTCCAAATATTCGTGTCAGACTCAATAATTCTTCCGAACTGCTCTCTTTAAATGTTTGATTGTGGAATCTCCATTTTTTGCTGACTTTTAACTTCTAAAAAAAAAAAATCAATTCAGGTACTACAGTTGGAGTTTGAGAGACATAATGTTTATCCTCGAGAGGATTGAATGAAAAACCCATTAATCAACTGATTGTTGGGCTTCGCAGAGTTTGAAGAATTTAGGTTTTTTTTCCTTCTTAATTGGGTTTTTCTTATGCTTTTTTGATCGAAATTGGAAGGAGGGTTATATAATTAAAGTGAAACGGAGATATGTTGGAGCCGGAGTTATGCTCTTCTCGGGGAGTTCTCTCGCCGTTCCGTGAAGAAAGCGGTGATGAGGAGCTCTCTGTTCTTCCCAGGCATACCAAAGTTATAGTTACTGGAAACAACAGGACCAAGTCTGTTTTGGTAGGTTTGCAAGGCGTGGTCAAGAAGGCCGTTGGTCTCGGTGGTTGGCATTGGCTGGTATATTATTATTATTCTTTTGTTACCCTTAGCTTTTTATTCCTTTGTCGTGATTTAAGAGTATAAATTATATGCCAATTGACATTGTATTGTACTTTGTGTAGTGGTTATTGCTTTTCCTTTATATCCCAATTTGTTCTAAGATATTTATAATGATTATGATACATAATATACTATTTAATATTGGATTTTACTGTTGTGTGCCAATTGTAAATAGTCGATGATAATTCTCAATTTGATGCGAAAATTTTATATTAATTTTTAAATGGTAATTTCCATTAATTACTTACCAGTTTAATGATGTTAACAGGGCCCTTAAATCTTTGGGTTTTCTAGTTTACTGTTTTGGTTTCACAGGCTTATTAGTGATTTTCTATAATGGGTGGTTTTGTTTCCTATTGAATTAACCTTCCTGCATTGTTGCATTGCACGCTAAAAGTGTGTAGTCTTTGAACGTAAGGTCTATTCTTAATGTTTTCTATATCGGTGGTTTTCGGTGGATTCCTTTCCTTCTAAATTAAGCTTTTTCATGCCAAAAGTATGAAAAATGCTATACATATAAATAAACATACGGAACTATAAGTTTTCTTTGACTAGAGCTATTAGTTTTCTTTTGGCTGCCAAACTATAAGGCTGGACAGAGCTCTTTACCGTATCTTCTTAAATATGTTTTATCTGGGTGACAAAGTGAGTTCAATGGTTGAAATTAAATTAAGCTAATTATTTTATTCGGAGTCTAGCTTTTAATATTTTATGGGTCTATGTTTGAGTTATTTTATTCAATATTGGGATTACTAGTTTGTTTAAGAAGAAATAATGAGTTTTCTTCTCTTTCTCATGTTTGCTTGAGTTGGTGTTTGTTGTGTTATTTTGTATTTTTTTTACTTTCTTTCATTAAGGTTTTTTATTTTTGCAAAAACATTAACCTCTGATCATGAAAAATTTATTTAAGATTTTTGATTTGTGTATGGAGAAAATTATTTTTCTTTTCTTTATGGATGTATGTGTACACAAAAAATACAATAACATAAAAAGAAATAGTGTTGATCACATAAGTCTCTCCAAGTGATGTAATATTTATTATGTAAACCTCTCCAAGAATAAAGTAATGTGATTTTGGCTTGATCTTGGGAAATCTAGGAGATGATAAAAAGATTGTCAACTGCACTCAGAATGAGCTTGATCTTGTGAATCTTGAGATGATAAATTGTTAGTATTGGCACTATAACGATTGATTGAATTACTTGTATAGAGGCAGAAGATAATTCTGGGATTTTAGTGAGTTTGTTCTGTACTTGGGTTAGTACCACAATCTGTTAAATTATAGTTCTTGTTGAAAAATATTCTAATGTACATCTTATTTTTATTTAATATGTTTTATAATAGCCATCTGAAGTCCTTAAGGCCCTCACAATCATTCAACTCTTGTTATTTTGTAACAAATTTGTCTGGTCACACTTCCCAAAAGTTTTTTACTGGATTATGTTTCTAATTTAATTGTTTGTAGAATGCAATTTTTTAGGGTACTGAAACCTAGGGCATAATTTGAGCTTTACTTTGATGTCCCTTTCTGCAAGCTACTATTAAATATTTTTCAGTCAAATTACTTTTGATCAAACTGGATGTTTTTCCTGATGATTGTGATTGCCTTGGCTACAAGGTTCTGAAAAATGGGGTTGAAGTTAAGCTGCAAAGAAATGCTTTGAGTGTGCTTGAACATCCCACTGGAAATGAAGGGGATGAAGATCATGATTTTGACTCTAGCAGTGGTTCAGATATTGGTGAAAAGGACCATGATTTCTGTAAGTTATGCTATTTCATAACTGATGCAATTTTCTCACTATCAAATTTTACTCACAGCTTATCGAAGCTTACATAAACCATTAATTCTGTTGATGTTTCCCCTTGCGCAGCAAGTACCATTGAGTTCCACAAACTGAGCAAGCCCAGAGTTCGTCAAACTAGGCCATGGGTTTCATCAGCATCTGCAAAGGTGGTGAATCGTAGTAGTTACAGAGATGTACAATCGATTATTCACACATCTCAACTGGTGAGAAATTTAGAGATGGATATCGATATAGTTTGAAGCACCTTAGTATGAATATTGCATCTGATTTCGTGCCCCAAACATAATCACATGATTTAAACTGTTTATGGATTTATTTGCAGAAAGTGCTCAAATTTGTTTAGAACATAAAGTTGGCAACTTTTTCAGATTCTATTTCATGTGGATCGTGTGAAGCACTTTGTTTGATGATGTTACCTTTATGTTTAATGTGCTTCCTAATTGTTTTTTCTCCACAATCAGAGGGTGAACTTGGCCCGACTCGGAACAAATTCATTGCGAAGATACTGCAGACACTATCGCCTTGTAGGTCTCCCTAACTAATTTTTTTAAACTTTAAATTCTTTAATAGATTTTGTATAATATTCATTCAACTCATTCTGTGGACGTTGAACTGTAGGTTAACATCAATTCTGATTCATCAAGGGAGCAACTGCTTAACGCGGTGCAGCGGCACTTCGCATCTCAGGTCTCTCTCGCTCACTCTCACTCTCACTCAGTGTGCTCATTGTAATCAAATAAAACTGTAAAAGTCTAACATCCTATTTGCGGTACAGCCACCATTATCCGAGGTACATGTGATCTCCGAATTCATCAATGTCATCAATGCAGTGAAGAGACGGAGAGCAAGTGACAACTGACACACGTATAGAGAGTGAAAAAAGTGAGAAGTATGAATGTCCATTGCCTTTGTATAATATTAACTCTTAACCTTTAGATCAGTTCTAATTATATATGTGAGGGCGGTTCATCGATGAACCACATTTCTTCCCAAGATTCTAACCTTTGTAGTGTTCTGGGATAATGCATGCCCTTGTTAATTTTAAGTAGTTCCCTTCCCTTCCTTGTCGTCCTATCTATTAGTTCAAGAATGCATAGTTAAATCTTGTACATAATCTTCCTTCTCCTTTGAGATATTTTGGAAATGGGCTTAAAATCTAGTCTCATTTAAATCTTGCAAAGAAATCTGTTTTGACTGGTGATAGCGAGCAAACAAACAACCCACCCGCTTAATTATGTGATGGCGATTGACAGAGGAGCCAGGCTGGCATTTGTTGTGAACATTACTGATGTGGACAAAAGGACAATACAAAACATGCTGGACCAGAATGCCCCTAACTAACAGAGGTATTGATCTATTTTTTTCACGAGAATTTGGTGTGCCGTTTATCCCCCAACAATGATTTTGCGTAAAAGAAGTAAAGCCTGCCATGCCTTTAAACTAGCCGTTTTCATTATTTGGCCCTCTGCCCAAAGGCCTGCGTTTGAGCAGCGGGCAATAGGCATGAAATGGAATGGATTGAACCATCTCGATTACTGTGTAAATTTAAGTAAAGTCAATGTGGATTTAATTTGTCTGAGGGCTGAGGGCAATCATCACAAAACATAGCAGATTCAAATGGTAGTGAGAGAAACCATCCTACTTTTTCCTCTATTTAATTTTACATATTATTTTCCCTTTAACTTTTTTATAGCTTTGGGTTTTGTCTTATCTTATGTGTTACCAGCTGTATTGTTTTGTTTATTAGATGTACACGTGGGTTCTTTTAGCACCTCAAAATTTTATGATCAAATACCGAGAAGATATACGTGGCGTCTTCTGATTTCTCATCTATCCAGGTTCGGTTATCGGTGTAGAAGTTGGCAATTAGTGAGTATAAACAAGTGCCACCTGTGAACTCTACATGAATGTAATCCATCTAAAATCGTTTTGGGCTGTCTTTTATGGATCAGGCCCAAAATAAAACCAAACTTAAAAATTTATAAAAGCCCAATTACCTTTCTAACCTCATGTTCTTATCATGACTTAACTGCTTATCCCATTTGCTACAATTTAGTTTGATTCTAGTGGGGTAAAGGCTGATAATTTGTCAAACTAACAATTTAATCCTATCTTTATAACAAATTAACAATTTATTGTTCAACTAGATGGTGCTGACTTTGAAAATGAGATTCATGTATCATATACGACAGGTCGGCTGCAGAGTGAGGCTGTAAACGGTATACGGTTTTACATTTTGAATGTCTCTCAAGTAAACAAACGGGTCAAAGTATCTCAACGATCAAAGATGGCGAGTAACGTCGATTATAGTACTCTTGAGCGTGGAGGCGAACTCAAAATAATTAAATTCCCACGAAAAATCATAAAGAAAAGAAAGAAGGCCCTCTTTGTTCAGTGAAAGTCGTTCTCTCTCTCGCACACGAAACAATCTCACTTGCACACACAAAGAGAGAAGCCTTTTTAGGCTTTCTCTTCTCGAAAGAATAACCAAAAGCCACTGAGAAAATTCGCTTTTCAGTTACTTCAATTTCAATACAAATATTTTCTTATTCTATTCTGAATCCTGATCACCGAGTTTTTCATTTTTCAGGTAATAATCAAAACCTCTCTTTCTTTTTATTCAGTTTAAAATATTCCAGAGCTTTATTGATCACTGCCTTTCATCTGTTATGTGATTTTATTTTTCACATAGTGTTTTTGTTTTGTGATTGTGGAACGTTTTTTATGATTTGCAGTAATAGCTTCATTGTTTTTATAAGTAGATGTTATTTGTTTTGCTCAGCTTATGATTTGGTAGGGTTTACTTTTTAATTATATTATATCATTTGATGTGATTTTTTTGTTTTTGTTTGGAGTTATTGATTTATTGATTGTTTTCCTGATTACATCTCTCTGTACTTTAGTAAGTTTGTGATTCTTATACTTTTTTTCTTTTTTGGTTGGTTGCTGCTTTGAGTTATGCTAGTGTTTTGAGATATGGTGAAACTGTTTGATTAAGGTTGATAGAACATATATTTTGGTTTTTTTATGGAGTTGATGAGAAAAGCGTGCTTTGATAGTTGTTTATGCTATGAGTTTACCATTGAAATAATATTCAAAGACTGAATTAGTTTTTTTTTCCCCTATGTTTATCATGATTCTTTTGGTGTTTGTTCGCTTTACTCGTAGTGACTATGAGAAGATTTGCGAATTTGTTTTCGTAAAATTTGGTGGTCTCTGTGGAGAAAATCTTGTGGTTGAGAAAGTGACCTAAACCCAATAGGTGGTTTATTGGAAATGGTTGTGGCTGAAGTTCGAATTATGTTTCTCCAGAGGATCCAAATGAATGTTTAAGTTTAGTTGATTATATCTGCATAGTTGAATAGGTTGTGTTGTTTTGAAAATAATTTTATCGTACTGTGTTTTTTCAATAAATAACGTGATTTTGTGTTTCAATACCTAGTTTCAGCTTTGATTTTCCTTTGGTACTTTGATCTTAATTCTGCTAGTTATTTATGTGGAGATTGTTAATGGAAATTTTGTTAACTGTATCATTGTATACCATGAAAGTGTTTTTGGTTTCTTACTTTTTATATTTTGTCTCCTTCAGGATGTACTACATCATGGAGTTGTTCTTCTTGTGTTTTCTCACGGAATGTTTGACAATATTGCCACCTTACTGTTGCTTTTTTCCTTTCTCTATTGACATATCAGTTGCAGTGTCACTTGTTCTTCTGGGTTTTTCTTTCTAATTGCACTTACATGCAGGACAGTCTTTCATGCAAAACTAAAAACCAAGTTTAATCAGTCATTTTGCAAAATATTTTGACTATAGCAATTCAGAGATTTGGGTCCTGTATTACTTGAAAAAGTTAGATGTGTATTTATTGCTTAAAGAATATTTCTGTTTCCTCTTTTGCAAATTAGATGTTTAATGAAAAATTGGCTTCTCTCTTAATTTTCCCTAATATTCTCCTTCTTTTCTTACTATATTCCATATCTTTTTTCTCTTTCTCCTTCCATCTTGATCTCTTCTCTCTTCTGCCTGCCTATACTACGTCATTCTTTGGCTTTAAAAAGTATCAATTTTTTAAGTTGCACAAACCTAATTTCGGCTGTATTATTCACTGAAAACAGGAATCCATGCATCAAGGCCTACACATTTAGATGGGCAGAGATAAGTAAAAGGAAATGGGAGGCTGCTGCTGTTGTTCTTCAAAAGGAGCTGAGAGAATTAGTTCTCCAGCATACTATTATGTCAGTATTATCTTTTCCTCAGCATTAGAAGTCTTTCTTCTCCATTTGATTGTTAATTGTTATTGAGCAGAACATCTTTATTATACATATGTTAGCTTTACTGCATAATTTTGTTTTGAGAGCAACGGAACATCAGTATGCTGCTTGGGCAATCTTTGTACCTTTCTTTTTTGGTATTAGTTGAATGGAATAATGTGGTGATAACAAGTCTTGTTATACTATATTTTATTTTATTCTAATAGTTGTGATGTAGTTAGATATACTACATATTTGACTTATGACTCAATGCAAGAGCCATTCCAGTGGAAGATTGCTGTAGTCTCTTTCATAAAATTCAACCACATGGTTCTTTCTAGTATCATGAACAAAGATCATGCTTCTTTAGTCACTGAATTGACCGAAGTTTTGGCTGCATTCTGTAAAGTGCATGGCACTTTTGATTGTGTTGTGTCTGGTGCTTGAATATCTATTTACTGTACCTCATTAATCAATTCTGTGCTTCTCAGTCATTATGGCTTCTGAGTTTGAAGATTCATATCAATTCTGGAAAACAAATATCTGATTGTAAATTGGTGAATGTTAGAATGCTGAGTTGACTTTTGATTTTGTTGCTTCAATAATGGCTGTTTCTAGTCCTTTTATTCTCAATTTCGATTAGGTAGTGAGATTCTGTTGCAGCTACTACTCTGTGACGGAAGGGCATGAAATTTACTATGTATTCTATTCATTGTGTTCTGTTTATTTATTTTTCCTATCTTTGGAACTTCACAGTATCCAAGAGCATCAGAAGAGCATGTGCCCTTATCATCTCACCATGGTGCCACCTCTGCACTCTCCACTGGACTCCTGGTTGATACAAATCTGGATACATCAGTCCCCAATGCTTATAGGCCACCACCTGCCCCGATACCTTTCGATGTGAGTTTAGGGCGTCCTCAAACTCCACCAGTGACTCAAGAAATTTGCAGCAGTAAGAGTGATGCACCAGTGCAAACAACTACTGATCCTGTTCAAGAAACAGGTGGTGGCAATACTCAAGAACCTGTGAAGTGTGAAGATCTAAAGGAATCAGAAAGCAAAACTGAAGCCAATTTTGAACCTGAATCAGTGAAGGAGCTGGAAGTTGAGCTTTCAAAGTCAATTGAACCTGTTGTTTCAGTGATAGAGGAGGATGTTTGTCCCACCTGTCTGGAAGGTGGTTTCCTTTCTGTAACTCTTTCATTCCTTGCAACTCATAGCCTCCCGATGTTAATTGAGTTGTTTTCTCTCTCCTTGCAGAGTATGATACTGAGAATCCAAGAATTATTACAAAATGCGAGCATCATTTTCACCTTGCTTGCATCTTAGAATGGATGGAAAGAAGTGACACCTGTCCTGTATGCGATAAGGTTTGTCTGAAATTTTAATATCTTTGTTTGGATAACAATAGATTATACATTAACATGAACATTGATGAGATTTATTTGTATGTTATTTACTATACAGGAAATGATATTTGACCTTCCTAATGAGTAGTAACTGCCCAATAACTCATGCGGAGTTGAAGTTCTAAGTTATTTGAAGTTGGGATTAAGAATTCAAAGGTTGCAAATGCTTGAAAGTTATCTTTTCTCTTGCTCGCGCTCTTTTTCTTTCAGTTTTTTCTATCTGCTGCAGTTTGTTCTCTCTATTGCCCTCTCTTTAAGAAGCACAACCCTTTTAAAATGCTTAGTGTCCTTTGTGGTTTCTTTTCCAATGAACTTGGAAGTTTTATAAAGAGTCATAGCTCATTTAAAATGGACAGTGTGACACCATTTCTGAGGTTCGTTTTTCATTGCCTATACATTCATCCTTGGGGCCTAGATCAGCATATTATCGGAAATGTAAGGCCACAGTTCACATGGAGACAATGAAACGAGTTACCCGTCTGTCCGATCCCAGTTAGTCAGTCATACAAAGTAGTTGGTATACCCTTTTTTCTTGTTTCCCAAATTTATGCTTTTCTCAGTCCAATATTTTCATATCATGTCAGCAATTGATTTTGTGAATGAAATGCAATTACAGTTGTTCAATGTTTATATTTGGCGAATTGTTGATGAAGGATCTGGTAGTGTAAAGGAAGTATGGTAGGAGTTTGTGTAAATTATAGAAGGATCAAATGAAAGGGAATTTTGTGTTTTATACATGGTTCATGTACATAATAGTTCGATTTTCACATTAAAGTTTGTTACAGTTTGTCCTTATACAGACTTACATAATCCATTCTCTTTTCAAGGTATAATTTTTTTCTATTTGATTGTTGCGTTGCTGCTGCTTCAACAAAATTCTAGAGTTATGACATTTTTACATTATATTGCGTGTGGGAGCATATTCCTTGCTGGAATGATTTGCATATGTCGATTTATTTATACAACTGGCAAAAATTAGCTCTTAAGTGAGTAATGCCAAGTTTTACAATTTAAATAGAGTTATCGCAATTTCCCCTCAGGTATTTCAAATATCTGCCATCAATATTCTATTAGGGTGTCTGTTTAATTTTATGGATGAAGGTAAGAATTTTAGTGTTCTTATTAGGGTTTCTGTTTAAGTCAATGGACCAAGGGTGAGAGAACCGAAATGGAAACTGACAACACAACAGGGGGTAAATTGTTATCTGAAATACTTCCAAGGGAGAAAGCTGGAATTTAATGATATTTCAGGGGAAATTATAATCAACCCTTTTAACTGGTACTTTAATTTTAAGGTTATTATAGCCTATCAGCCTTCGCCAAATTAAAATGAAAAATTAGAATATGAATTTAGTATATAGGTTAAATTGTTATTGACTTATCTACGTTTATTTAATGTATATAGAATTGTATTTCATGTAGGGGAAAGAGAGAAGACAGTGGAGCTAATTTGTTGATTAGGTTTCTATATTTTGTTGTGTTTTTAAATCCGGCCTAGTCGGTTTAACCAGTCGAATCGTAAAGCCGGGCCAATTGGGATTGAAAACTAGAATTGTAATTAACTCGTTATGATCTGCGGTTGGACCGGTGTCACTGTAGTGAACCATCAGTCTAATCAGTTTTTTGCCAAAATCGAGTTAACTCAAATCCTTAAATTTTTCTAAGGTTGGAGTTTCAATCGGTGCCTCAGTGGGGAGGTGTTGTCGACTAGGAAAATGCAACAACATACTACCAAAACAAGCACAAGGCAACTATGAAGCCAAAACCAGTAAAAAATAAATAGAAAATCCGATCAATCCCACACCAAAACAATTCAAACCAAAACAAGCGCAAGGCAACTATGAAGCCAAAACCAATAAAAAATCCGATCAATCCCACACCAAAACAATTCAAATCGCGGTAGCTAGAAGTGGCTCTCATCTGGTATTCGATGGGCAAATAGGAGTTGGGGTTAGCGGGTTTTAAAGGGTGGATCGTGGTGAGTTGGGAGGTGGTGTCAGGTTGAGTTTTGGTTGTTAGAATTTGTCCAAGAAACGGTGAAATCCTAGCTTGTGATTGTCGGTAATTAATGGGTGGAATGGCTTGGGAATTTTGAGGGTTTTATAAGGGAGTAGCTGGTGAGTCTAAGGCTGGTGGTGGTTGGGGTTGTCGTCGCTCAAAACGGCTAGAAACCTGCAAAGGACAGTCGGGACGAAGAGAGAGGGGGAGAAAAAGAAAGAGAAGAGGAGACGAAAAGAAAGAGGAAGGAAGAAGAAAGTTATAGAAGAGAGAGGGGAAAGTGATAGAAGAAGGAAGAAAGTGATGAAGATAAAGAGAAAAAAAAAATATAAATGTTACGAATGTTTGTTCGTTTACTTCAAACTTATAGGGATTGATATGTAATTTTTAGGGGTGTGTTTGCTGAATTTAAACTTGCAGGGATTGATAGAATTTTTCAGAAATGTGTTTGCTGCACACCGATCACACCAACCGGTCCAACCAGTCGGACTGATCAACCTAGGAATTGGCCCCTTGATCGGGTCAAGGAGCGGTTCAGTTTTTAAAACATTGATATTTTTTATAACAATTTTGTGAATTATATGGGGCAAAAAGTCAAGCACGACCAACTAGATTACGAGTCAAATTTAAATAAGAAAATTGAGAGGTTAAAAAATAAGATAAAGCCCTAATTACAAACGTTGAAATTTATCTTCAAAACAATTTTTAATGTAAACGGATCTCCGTTTAAAATCTATTTGATGTATTCATTAATATAATTATTAGAAAAATGAATGCATCAAGATTCAAGAGTGTAACCTAATAAATAAACTTTGATTTATTTTTATATTTCTCTTTCATAATTAATTCATACAACTTAAATTTCTAAAATTCTGATTTTCAGAAAAAAGAAATATATGATCTTCTTTTTAATGTGAAATTTGTCCTTAAATTATGCCTTGAACAAATCTCGGCTTTTTTAAAAGACGAAATCTATTCCTTGTTCTTGTATTTGATTAAAATAATAATATCATTTCTTTTACTTCTGGAATTTATTCTAATCACCCGTCTCTTACATCTCCTTTTATCTCCCAATTTTCAATTTGATCCCACAAACACACTACAACCCCCAACGTTTCTTTCTTTCTTTCTTTCAAGTTTCATCCCGTGTTGTCACCCTGACCATACCAAACGTTAATCATGGTTGTCCCTTTTGTCTCCCTTGTGACTTAAGGAGATCACTTTTGGCTCCAGAAGAAATGAGGTAATATCTTGTAACATAACTGCTCAAAAGTCTACCTCTTATTTCAATTCGTATATCTTGTACCATCTGTTTCTTTTGTTCTTGCTTATATCAATCTGTAAATAAACGCTCAAAACCCAAAAAAGAAAAAAGAAAAAAGTAAAAAAATAAAAACTCTTTTGGAGGAGAGGGTTTAGTTTTATTTTTTTGTTTATTGTAAGAGAAGTTCATGGCCGGATGTTCAGTTTTAAGTGCTTCAGATTGTGGGAAAATTAGTGGTTATGAGAATAATGGTTGTTACCTTGAGGTTAATACTTATGAGAAAGATAGTTTCGATGATTCTGATGTATACAAGGACAAACTGAAATGCCTGTTTGATCAGGTTCTTTCAGCTTTTTTGAAAGAGGTGGCTTGTAAAGGTTGCATTAGGCCTGTTCCAGCAAGGCTAGGTGATGGGCAGTCACTAGATTTGTTCGAACTCTTTTGGGTTGTGAGAGAGAGAGGTGGTTTTCATAAGGTGTCCGAAAACGGTTTGTGGTCTTTTGTGGTGATGGAGTTGGGGTTGGATCTTTGTGTTTTGGCTTCGGTTAAGTTGATATATAGTAGGTATTTAGGTGAGATAGAGCAATGGTTAATGGGAACTGGTAGTAAAAGTTTGGGAAATGGAGGGCATGATTGTGGTGGGAATCACGGTTTTTTGTCGTTGGAGTTAGAGAGGGAGTTTAGGGATTTGCTAATGAAGTGGCCTTACAAGATCAAAGATGATAGGCTTTCTTTGGTGGAATATGAGAGAAATGGTAGGTATGTTGATATGGATATTGAGAAGAGTGCATTAAATTTGTGGAATAACAAAAGTAGGCATGTGAGATCTAGTGCTGTTAGAAAAAGCTGTAGTGACTATGACGAAAAATTTCTTGATGACGATGAAAAATTACTTAATGATGACTCAATTGTGGGTCAAAACAACTTTTCTTATCGTAAGAGGAAGCGGGAATCTTTATCAGGAATGTTGAACTGGTTAATCCAGATTGCACAGCATCCTGATGATCCTTCAGTTGGGGTAATTCCTGAGCCATCTAAGTGGAAGCAGTATGAAGAGAAGACGCTGTGGGTGCAGGCAATCAGGGCACGAGATGCATTGCTACAAAGAAGACATGTTGATTCGAACATTAAACAGTCTCCCTTGCAGGTAGAGTAGAGTGATTATGTATACCTAATTTGATTCATATTATCTTCATCAAGGTTTTTTGGATTTGCTACAAGTTACTGTGTTTTCCATGCATAGAGAAGTTATTATTAATTATTATTAGTATTAGTATTATTATTATTATTATTAAGTGTGCGCTAAATTAGCAAAGAGTATAAGATTTCCTTTTCTAAGGTAACCAGAATGACCAAATTTGAAGCCTTGCATATCTTGCCACCTGATACCCATCACTCAGTTAAAACCTAAGAAGGATATCATATATGTTATCCATTTCAATCCCTCTTACATGATTATTGGGTTGAACTGCAGAAGGTCTATAAATGAATTGGCAATAAAATATGAGAGAATACTTGATAGCTTATTTATCGTCAGATTCTACTAGAGGTTGAAAATAAAGATATCTGAACTTGAGGCAGTTAATGTAGAGAACTTTAATAGATGCTTGAAACCAGAAAGATGCATGAACTTGAGGATTTTATATTTTGCTGGGCATCTTATAAACAATAGTATTCAAGATCATGTGTATATTATATTTGCATGCATTATTTATTATCAGTTACATGTCATAAAATTCTATACAATGTAATCATCATAACAGAAATTAAATGACTTATGAGTGACAGACAGTCGCTTAACATAATGGGAAAGTAATAATGAATTTACCTAATATAGCAACATGGTAATGCTCTTTGTTGCATGCCAATATACTGCCAACTTTTGGCGTTGCTCAACTGTAAAAGTTGTTGATCTTACTAAACCTCTGCTTGTTCATATATGTAGTTGAATCAATTGTCAATCTTGTGAATAGATCATGGTTTAAATTGCAGAACAGTCAAAAGATACATCCATCCATGTATGAGGACATTGCAAATCATAGTCACTATTCTATAGAGAGGTTAAGATGCAGCGAAAGGCTTCCTACCTCAGTAAAATCTCGTTTATGCTCTTGTTGCAATTCATGTCCTGCAACTGAGGGTAAATTGACTAGTCCTCGCAAGAGAGAGTTGGAGACTGGACCAAAGGAGAAAACTCCTCTGAAAATTATTTCATTGGCCACAAATACAACCGTTGACTCTTGTGGAGATGAGCCCTTTGAAAAGCATGTTGCCATTGGACCTCTCTTTCAAGCTAGTGTCCCTGAGTGGACAGGCATGGTTGCCGAGAGTAACCCTAAGTGGCTAGGTACATGCTTATGGCCTTTGGTAGATGGAGAACAAAATACCCTAATTGAAAGGGATCCCATTGGGAGGGGAAGATCAGATACATGTGGCTGTTCGCTTCCGGGTTCTGTTGAATGTGTTAGATTTCACATTGCTGAGAGCAGGATGAAATTGAAGCTTGAGCTGGGTTCTGTTTTCTTTTATTGGAAATTTGATAGGATGGGTGAGGAAGTTTCAGTTCGATGGACTGTTGAAGAAGAAAAGAGATTTAAGGATATAATAAAATTTAATCCTCACTCTTTGAGTAAGCGCTTGTGGGGCAATGCATCCAAATGCTTTCATAGGAAGACAAGGGAAGACTTAGTAAGCTATTACTTTAATGTATTCCTTGTCCGCCGCAGAAGTTATCAGAATCGTGTGACTCCAAGGGATATTGACAGTGATGATGATGAATCAGAACTTGGATCTGTTAGTGGCAGTTTTGGGCATGAAGCAGTGAAGGTTCCTGGCTCCGACATAATGATATGTGATAAAAATAATCAGTTCACATATTTGGAATAATGTGTAATGCAGGTCAGGAGTTACTGTAATTAGGAACTCAAGTCCCATGGGCTGCTTTACATTCCCGTTAAAGTTTAAAGGTTCTTTTCCTCTTTAGCAATGAAGCATCACTTAATGACAATGAAGATTTGATGGTTTTAGTAATCACATTGAAGAGTGACGCAATTTTGAAGGTAAGTTGTGGAGGTGGAAGCAGACCTGGCAGGGTTCTTAATGATGCCAAACAACAAAATATGGTAAAATGTGTTAAAATGTTTCATGGCTGGCCATCAAGTTTTTCAAGTTTTCAAAGTAAACTTTTTGTTATCCAATGCGATGGCCGCATTTTGTATACTGTCAATGAATACAGATAAACAGCTTTTTGGATAAAGGAATATGGGGGAGGTAGAGGTACACATACTTGTTCTTAGAGTTTTTGTTCTTTCATTTTTTTTTCTGTTTAGATGTGCATATGACCCTTCCTTTTTGAAATTTTTAATCATCTTTACTCTCTCTAAGTTTTTGTGTTTTGGATGAAGATTAATTTGTAAAAGATCTTGAATTTTACCACCATAGTGTAGATGCTAAGTCAGCTACTGTCAATAAGATTGATGACAACCAAATTTGGAAGTAGTCTAACTTGTTTTTCCTTATAATAAAAGTTTACTATTATTAGTTGTGGGACAAAGAAATAAGGTAACATTTCAAGTGGCAAAAGATGCTAATATTGGCCCTACAATATTTCCTGGATGCAATTCCATGTATGTCAAAATCTTACCCCCGATCAGAAATATAAAACCCTGAAAAGCTAATGCTGCAAACCCTGTAGTCTAGTTTTGCAATTTGACATTCTAATAATTTTCTTTCAATCCCTTTCAGTAGTTGAGATATGCCATTATTTTTATTCAGAATAGTTTTCTTGTATGAAGATGTCAACTCAGCATAACTTTCGAAGCAATCAAAGAATATATGGCAAAAGATGGAAATACTTTTAGCCTTCTTCACCTATTTGCCTCATTTACATACAATCAGTTTATAAGGTTGATATCAAAAGGATACATTCCACTCATGAGTCTAACATTTGGAGTTGTTGATAGAGCAAACGAAATATTCCACCCTGGGTTTAGCAAAATTTCAAGTCGATACCTCTGGTTACATTTATTCTAGATTCTTACCCTTAAAGTAAAGTCGTTACCTTTATTTTGATAGATTCCTAATTTTTCACTATAGCATGACGCACTTTAGCACACTAGCGTTTTCTTTCGCAAAGACAGGCTTATGTTAGCAAAAACTGACTCACATTAACAGTGTTCAAGCTGATGGTTTTTGGCTTTTTTTGAACAATTCTGATGTCCAAAATCACTTTTAAGACCACCATTAGACATCTTACAAGCTTCTTTACAAACCTTATACCTTTACTTATCAACCTCACTTACCGTTTCCAACCACCTCTATTAATCACTAGCATTGTTAGTTTAAAATCTATAATAAATACAACCAAGGCTGTCCCATTTACTCTTGTCAATACAAGGAATTAGGAGACTACTCATATTGTCAATGAAGCAAAAGGTTAAACTGACAAGACAAGACAAGACAATTAAAGATGTGGGAGATTCTCCTGCCCTTCTTATTTTATTCCATTCTTAACCCAATTCCATTATCGAACTGATAAACTAGTAAAAATATTTTGTAATTGAAGTCATCGAAGAAAAGAAAAAGGTTATTTATGTAGAGGAAAAGATTAAGCAAAAGATTTCAGAAGCCATCTTTATCATAAAATAATGAAGGTGTGAACAGGTTTGGTGGCGGCAATATTGGCAAGAAAGTGATAGAAGAACTTGAGATAATAATCTATTAAGTAATCATTTTTAAGTATTCGGATATGACAATAAGAATTCTTAAATATATTACTCAAAAGATTATAAGTTTAGATCTTCTCAATTGTTAATAGGTCCGACCAACTCATCACAAAGACTAATAATAATGATAATAATAATCATCTGCTTAAGCAATGTGTGATCTTGCTGCTGGTACCAAATTTTTTTTTTTTTTTTTCTATTTTTTTACTCTTTTATTTTAGTTACTACCAGGCATTTTCTCCGTTGCTCCCCCAATTTTTGAGATATTCTGGAACCCCCATTTATTTTACTTTTCTAGTATTAATTATTGACATTTATTTACATTGTTGTTTAATGATGCAAGATTTTTCAAAAGTAATCAAATAATTTAGTTGTAAGGCACCTTCACAAGTGGGGTCTAATTGGAATTGTCAAATATATCTTCATAAACTCAAGAATTTTATAGATTAGCAATCATAACCTTCAATTACCTTAATGAAAGTTGTAATTTTTATTTATAAATGATTATATCTTAAAAAATATTTTTTAACCTAATTTCCTAATTTAAAAGATGTTTTTTCTTATCTTATAATTGTAATTATTCAATTTATTTTCCTCATGGTTATTAGTATCCTACGATACGCTATACGTATCCTATGATACGATTTGATACGGGTCGCCAACGATACGTATCAGAGAGTATATCCTAAACCATTCGATACGTTAATATGTATCCTACAATACGATACATATCCGTTTGTATCTTTAAAAATATTGATATAAATCGATACGACTTTATTAATTTAGGCTGAAGGTCCAAAAAAAAAATTCAGGTCGAATCCGAGTCACCCAACCCAGTTCACTATAACCTGCTCAAATTTACCCATTATGCATAGACAAAATGAAAAAGAAGATCTGTTGCCCATTTTGTATGATAATAATAATATAAGTAGAGTTATAGATATTGTCATTGATCATGGAAAAGATATAAATGGTTACGAGGAAATGATATAAATTCTTAATTTTAATTATGTAATACCATAATTTGAAGTCAATAATACCACAAAATTTGTTAATTAATCATAGGAATGATATTAATTTTTAGAAAAAATTTATTATTTTATTAATTTTTTTGAAAAAGGCGTATCCTGCGATACGATACGATACGATACGATACGATACGCAATACACGATTTGAAAAATTAGGTTTTCGATACACGATACGATACACGATTTGATAACCATGGTTTTCCTCTTCTAGTGATGCACATATCAAGAGAACAAAAGCATAATATTCATAGCTAAAAAATCCTCATCATTTTTCAAACATCAACATCTCATTTTTCCTCAAATGGTAGGACGAGTGTTGAGATGTATGGTTAAGACGCACAGTCTCAGGTTTGAATCTCTTGGCTCCCAAGATTTAATCAGATGATTAGGACGGTAGCATATTATGCTAGTCATCTACAGGGATTAATCGAGAATTCAAGATGGGCGTAACCGAGCTTGGACACCTGGTTTAAAAAAAAAAAAAAAAAAAAAAATCTCATTTTTCTCATACCCCCTTTCATTTTCTAAATTTAGGTTAGACACTTAACTTTTTCCCTTTCCATTTTAAATTACATATTAAATTGCGAAATATGATACAAAATTGAAAATAAAATTCACCCAATAATTCTTTATTATTAAAGTGTTGTTAACCTTCCTCTTCCATTCTATATTTACCATTGATAAATATGACGCAAATTTAATATGAAAATAAGAATACCGGTAAAACCCTTTTAATAGATTTTTTTATTTTCACGTCATTCGATTTGCAAATTATTCACACAAATCATTACAGAGATACCCTGTAGAAAAATTCAATAATTAGGCGATGGTACTTGCATAAGCAGAAAATTTTCAAGAATGGGCTGTTATAGTTGTGAGTAAAACTAGAAAATTACTGCAAACTTTATGTAGCCGGCTTGCGGGCATCTATATACAGTCCTCGCTTCACTCATTGATGTCTGAACCCACTTTGCTTGTTCTCTCTGTTTCTGGAGAAGGTGCTGTATTAATCTTTTTATCACCAAATCCCAACGAATTAAAACCCAAAAATGTCTTCACCAAGCAAACGCCGAGAAATGGATTTGATGAAACTGTAATTTCTTTTTTATTTTATTATTTTTTTAATTTTCGGGTTTGCGTTTAATTTTGATTTTTTTGTCTTTTTTTTTTTTTTTTTTAAATTTATTTATTTTTTTTGGGTTTGATTGATGTGAACTAGGATGATGAGTGACTATAAGGTGGAGACGATCAATGACAGCATGCAAGAGTTCTATGTGGAATTCAATGGACCAAAAGAGAGTAAAACAATCAATTCACTTTTATGTTTCTTTGTTTTTAGATGATCTATGAGTTTAATTCAACTATTTTTTTATGTTTCCTTTCTGGATTATTATTATTTTTTCGGTTGATTGTTTCTATAACAGTGAAGACCAGGTGTAGATGCTCAAAGTTGATGATCTAACTGTAAATAGAGCATGATTTTTTCCACTTAATTTTGATTGCTTTTTTCAGAGCAATCTGGTGTTGTTTTTTGATTTGATCACTTTTTGACTGCTGATATATGCTGCCTTTTATTTATATTTATGTTTATTTTTCCCTTAATTATGTGTTATCATACGAGCTACAACTTTGTTGTTCATTGATTTTCCTCCGTGATTATAGAGTTTATTGGTAAATGAATTTGGGTAGTTTTGGTTTGGAACAAAATGTTCTCCCTCTCTCTCTGTCTTTTTTTTTTTTTATTATTATTATTATTATTATTTTTTTTTTTAATTTTTTTTTTATTAACCTCTCTTTGAGAAGTTTTATGTGGAATGTGAAAGGTCCTTATCAGGGAGGTGTGTGGAAGATAAGGNTTTTTTTGTAATTTACTTTTCATTTAGGGGCAAATTAGTAAAACTTGTCAAAAAAATTTAAAAATTTAAAACTTAAAGAGGGTCAGCTAACCCCCTTACGTTTCATTTCTGGCTACATCCCTAAAGATTACAGAAGTAAAGCAAAGACTCGCAAATTAAGCAAACACAGCTGATCTTCAAGGTATTTGCACTTTGTATTAGAGGCAAACAGTCAAAGACCCACTCTATTTTCCAATACGCTAATCAACTAATAAACTACAATGAGAATATCCAAAAAGAGACCCAAAGTATAACGCCCCTCCAAATTGAATGGACGACAAAAGAAGAATCTTGAAAATCATTTGAAAATAAAGAAAATCTAGCCTACAACCATAGTACCAATTGTTGAAAAATATCAAAGTCAGAATATTTGTTGTCTATAATTAGATTAGAGTAGTTATTGACAATTCATTTTTGCTAGCTGTAGGATCTTTGTTATTATTATAGGACTAGCGGTAGGATTTTTAGAGATTGATTAGCTTACTAATTATTTCTTTCCTCACTTATTTTTCCTGTAAATCCCATAAATACCTATTGTGTATATCAATTCAATATAAGAATCATATGACTTTGATTCCAATTCTATAGTCTTTATGGTATCAGAGCAAGGCTTTTTTATGGGAATAAAATTGTCAGAAAAAATTCTTCACTATGTTTGAGATTTCATCTGTATCTCCCCCTGTTGTCACCACCAAAAACAATGAAACCAAGATTAGCCATACCGAGTCCCATTCCATCCAAATTACGACTATTCGACTCAAAGAAGGAAACTTTATTCTCTGGTCCCAATTTGTACGTATGTATATTCGATGGAGAGACAAGATCGGGTACTTGATTGGTGAAATCAAAGCACCTGAGAAAACAGATCCATCATATGCTACATGAGATACAAAAAATTCCATGATTATGTCATGGCTAATGAACTCTATGGATAAGGACATCAGTTCCAATTATATGTGTTACCCTACTACAAAAGAACTTTGGGATAGTGTTGTTGAGATGTATTTTGATCTTGGAAATCAATCTCAGATCTATGAGTTACAACAAAAGATTGGAGAAATCGAACAAGAAGGCAGCGTGTCTAAGTACTTTAATGCTCTCAAGGGCCTTTGGCAAGATCTGGATTTGTTTAACACTTATGAGTAGAAGAATTCAGATGATTGGAATCACCACAAGAAAACTGTGGAGAGTGCAAGAATTTTTAAATTCTTAGTTGGACTAAACATTGAGTTTGATGAGGTTAGAGAAAGAATTCTTAGTAGACAACCCCTTCCTTCCATTGGAGAAGTCTTCTTGAAAGTAAGGAGGAACATCGTCGAAGTATTATACTAGGTAAGAAGGGAACTGCAGGATCAATATTTACTAAGAACTTTGCCTTGGTTACTATCAACAGTGCTAAAAATTCTGCATTTGTTGCAAACCGGTCACTATACAACAACCAAAACCAACAAAGGCTTTATGAGAAACCACGAGTATGGTGTGACTACTGCAACAAAGCACGTCTCACTAGAGAAAATTGCTGGAAGTTCCATGGAAAACCAGCAAATGGGAAGGGCAGCAGACCTGCAGATAAAAGCAGTCACATAATGTTGAGAACCTGGACCCTCAACGCAACACCACTCAATGGATTGTAATTCGGAACTCAAACCACAATGTTCAAACTCCAAACAGAACAGAAATATAACAGGGCTTATAGAATTATTGTTGTTTTGATTGCTGGACTGAAATAGAAAATACAATATAGAAATGGGTATGTAAAACCAGTATGGTAAATACAACGATGTCTAGCTCTTCGAGGGGCTAGTTCCTCCCTAAATTCATACTCAAAAACAATCTGCCCTTTTACAATTGAAATTCCCAATTTATATCTGCAAGTCACGCCCAAAGCATGATTCCTGCCATGTGGATAACAAACTCCCCCATTGTGCGCACCTGCTGACTGGCCTTCTTGTTAAGCATGATTCCTGCCACGTGGGTAACTAACTCCCCATTGCGCGCACCCGCTGACTGGCCTTCTTGTTCCTTTTGTAAACGTGAGTAGTAGGGGTCGTATCAATACCCCCCCCAACAGACTCACCTTATCCTCAAGGTGGAAGTGAGGGAACTGCCGATCAATAATGTCAAAGGATTCCCAGGTGGCCTCATGAGAAGGTATATCCTGCCAGTGGACTAAGACCTCGCGAGAGCCATCCAGCAAAGTTCGAACAGAACTTACGGCAGTAGGCTGGACCATCAGCTCCAATTCATCAGTAAGGCAATCCGGCAGGGTTGAACTGGGACAGAAGAATGAAGGCTCTGTTTCAATTGAGACACATGGAAAACTAGGTGAATCCGGGAAGTGTCAGGTAAGGCTAGGCGATAGGCTACAGCACCTATTTTTTCCAGAATTTGAAAGGGTCCGTAAAAGCGAGGGCTGAGTTTTTCATTGAGCTTGAGAGCCAAGGAGTGGAATTTATAGGGTTGAAGTTTCAAGTAAACAAAATCACCTGGATCAAAAGACACATCTCGGCGATGGGCATTGGCTTGGGTGCACATACGGTCTTGTGCGGCATTGAGATTGGCTTTCAATTCGTCTAACAGTGCATTCCGGTCGATCATTTTTTGATTCACTGCCTCCACCGAGGAATGGACCTCTGTAAATTTCAGGAGTGTGGGAGGGGGTCGACCATAAAGAGCTTGGAAAGGTGACATTTTAGTAGAGCTGTGGTAGGACGTGTTAAACCAAAATTCAGCCCAATGAATCCATTTCGGCCACTGCTTAGGTTTGTTACTTGTGAAACAGCGGAGATATGTCTCGATACAACGATTAACCACCTCCGTTTAACCATCCGTTTGGGGGTGGAATGCGAAGCTGAATTTGAGAGTAGTACCTGCCAAGCGAAACAATTCAGTCCAAAATTTACTCAAGAATAGACGGTCCCGATCAGAAACGATAGACTTAGGAAAGCCATGCAAACGGACCACTTCCTTTACAAACAGGGCCGCTACTTCAGTAGCCGTATAAGGATGACACAATAGCATAAAATTACTGTACTTCGTCAATCGGTCCACCACTACCAGGATGGTGTCGAAACCGAAACTTTTAGGGAGGCCTCCAATGAAATCCATGGAGAGGTCATCGAAAGCCAAATCTGGAATTGGTAAGGGTTGTAACAACCCAGCAGGTTTTAAGGATAGGTGTGTTTTGCTGACACACCCCACATGCATTGACAAACTCCTTGATATCTTGCTTGATCCCCTTCCAGAAAATAACACCAGCAATTCATTTATATGTGCGAAAAAAACCGGAATGGCCTGCCCCGATACCTTCGATTGAGTTTAGGCGTACCAATCGAGCACCACGTGACTCAAGAAATTTGCGCATACGATGATCGCCCAGTGCAAACAACTACTGATCCTGTTCAAGAAACCATGGTGGCAATACTCAAGCACCTGTGAATGTTGAGATCTAAGAATCAGAAAGTCAAACCTGATAGCCAATTTTGAAACCTGAATCATTGAAGGAGCTGGAAGTTGAAGCTTTCAAAGATCAATTGACCTGTGTTTCAGATGAGAGGATGTTTGTCCCACCTGTCTGAAGGTGGTTTCCTTTCTGTAACTCTTTCCATTCCTTGCAACTCATAGCCTCCCGATGTTTAGTTGAGTTTTTTTCCTCCTCCTTGCAGAGTTGAGTACTGAGAATCCAAATTATTACATGCGAGCATCATTTTCACCTTGCTTGCATCTTAGAATGGATGGAAAACTTGACACCTGTCCCTGTATGCGATAAGGTTTGTCTGAATTTTAATATCTTTGTTTGGATAACAATTATAACACATTAACATGACCTTGATGAGATTTATTTGCATGTTATTTATTATACAGGAAATGATATTTGAACCTTCCTATGGTAGTAACTGCCCAATAAATCCTGCGGAGTTGAAGTTCTAAGTCTTGAAGTTGGGGATTAAGAATTCAAAGGTTACAAATGCTTAAGATTATCTTTTCTCTTGCTCGCTCGCATCTTTTTCTTTCAGTTTTTTCTATCTGCTGCAGTTTGTTTCTCTCTATTTGCCCCCACTTTGAAGCACAACCCTTTTAAAAGGCTAGTGTCCTTTGTGTTTCTTTTCCATGAACTTGGAAGTTTTATAAAGAAGTCATAGCTCTTTAAATGGACAGTGTGACACCATTTCTGAGGTTCGTTTTTCCTTGCCTATACATTCATCCTTGGCCTAGATCACATGATTTCGAAATGTACGGCCGAGTTCGCATGGAGAATGAAACAGTTTACCCGTCTTCGCGATCCCGTTAGTCAGTCATATACAAAGTAGTTGGTATAACCCTTTTTTTCTTGTTTTCCCAATTTATGCTTTTCTCAGTCCAATATTTTCATATCATGTCAGCACTTGATTTGTGAATGAAATGCAATTACAGTTGTTCAATGTTTAGTATTTGGCGAATTGTTGTGACGGATTGTTGGTGTAAAGGAAGTATGGTAGGAGTTTTGTGTAAATTATAGAAGGATCAAATGAAGGGAATTTTTTGTTTTACTGGTTCATGTCATAATAGTTCGATTTTCACATTAAGATTTGTTACAGTTTTGTCCTTATACAGACTTACATAATCCATTCTCTTTTCAAGGTATAATTTTTTTCTATTTGATTGTTGCGTTGCTGCTGCTTCAACAAATTCTAGAGTTTCACATTTTTACATTATATTGCGTGGGGAGCTATTCCTTGCTGGAATGATTTGCATATGTCGATTTATTATAACAACTGGCAAAATTAGCTCTTAAGTGAGTATTGCCAAGTTTTACAATTTACAATAGAGTTTCGCAATTTCCCCTCCGTATTTCAAATATCCGCCATCAATATTGTATTAGGTTTCTGTTTAATTGATGGATGAATGTAAAATGTTAGTGTTCTTATTAGGGTTTCTGTTTAAGTCAATGGACCAGGGTGAGAGAAGGGAACCTGACAACACAACAGGGGTTAATTGTTATTTTAAATACTCAAGGAGAAACTGGAAGTTAATGATATTTCAGGGAAAATTAATCAACCTTTTAAATGTTACGTTATTTTAAGGTTTTATAAGCTATCAGCCTTCACAAATTACAATGAAAATAGAATATGAATTTAGTTATAGGTTAATGGTTATTGACGTTATCTACGTTATATTTAATGTATATGGAATGTATTTCAGTAGCAACGAAGAATACAGTGGAGCTAATTGTTGATTAGGTTTCTATATTGTTGTGTTTTTAAATCCAGTCTAGTCGGTTGACCGGTTCGAATCGTAAAGTTTAGGCTGATTGTGGTTGAAACCAGAATTGTAATTAACTCTTATGATCTGCGGTTGGATTGGTGTTTAATGTAGTGAACCTCGTCTAATCGGTTTTTTTTGCTAAAAACTGAGTTACTCAAATTCTCAATTCTTCTAAGGGTCGGAGTTCTCAATCGGTGCCTCCAGGGAGGTGTTGTCTGTACCAGAAACGCAACACCTACAACCAAACAAGTACAGGCATTATTGAAGCCAAAACCATAAAAAATCAGTAAAAATCCGATCAATCCCACACCAAAACAATTCAAATCCGCGGTAGTGGAAGTGGCTCTCAGTAGGTATTCGGCAAGCAAATAAGAATTGGGTTACCATGGTTTTAAAGGGTCACGATGAGTCGGGAGTGGTGTCTAGTTGAGTTTTGCTTAGAATTGTCCAAGAAACGGCGAAATCCTAGCTTGTGATTGCGGCAATTCATGGGTGGATGGCTTTGGGAATTTTGAGGGTTTTATAAGGGGAGTACTAGTGAGTCTAAGGCTGGTGGCGGTTGGGTTGTCGTCGCTCAAAGCGGCTAGAAACCAGTGAAGGACAGTCGGACGAAGAGAAAGAGGGGAGGAAAAGAAGAGAAGAGGAGATGAAAAATAAAGAGGAAGGAAGAAAGTTACAGAAGAGAGATGGGAAAGTAATAGAAGAAAGAAGAAAGTGATGAATATAAAGAAAAAAAATATATAAATGTTACAGGTGTTTGTTCGTCTACTTCAAACCTATAGGACTGATATGGAACTTTTAGGGGTGTGTTTGCTGGATTTAAACTTATAGCGGCTGTAGAATTTTTCAGAATGTGTTTTGTGGCGCACCAGTTACACCGATCGGTCCAACCAATCGGACTGATCATCCAAGAACTGGCCCCTTGATCGGGTCAAGGAGCGTTTTCGGTTTTTAAAACATTATATTTTTATAACAATTTTGTGAATTATATGAGGCAAAAATCATCAAGCGACCAACTAGATTACGAGTCAATTACCAACTAGATTCGAGTCAAATTTAAATAAGAAAATTGAGGGGTTGAAAAGTAAATAAAGCCCTACTTACAAACGTTGAAATTTTCTCGAAATCAAGATTCAAGAGTGTAACCTAATAATAAACTTTGATTTATTTTTATTTTTTCTTTCATATTAATTCATACAACTTAAATTTCTAAAATTCTGATTTTCGAAAAAGAAATATGTGATCTTCTTTTAGTGAAAATTTGGTCCTTAATTTATGCCTTGACAAATCTCGGCTTTTTTAAAAGACGAATCTATTCCTTGTTCTTGTATTTGATTAAATATAATTCATTCTTTTACTTCTGAATTTGATTCTAATCACCCGTCTCTTATATCTCCTTTTTATCTCCCAATTTTGCATTTGATCCCACAAAAACATATCAACCCCCAACGTTCTTTCTTTCTTTCTTTCAAGTTTCATCCCGTGTTGTCCACCCTGACCTACCGAACGTTAATCATGGCTGTCCTTTTGTCTCCTTTGTGACTTAGGAGATCACTTTTGCTCCAGAAGAATGGGTAATTCTTGTAACATAACGCTCAAAAGTCTCAACCTCTTATTTCAATTCGTATATCTTGTACCATCTGTTTCTTTTGTTCTTGCTTATATCATCTGTAAATAAACGCTCAAAACCCAAAAAAGAAAAAGAAAAAAGTAAAAAAAATAAAAACTCTTTTGGAGGAGAGGTTTTAGTTTTATTTTTTTGTTTATTGTAGAGAAGTTCATGGCCGGATGTTCAGTTTTAAGTGCTTCAATTTGTGGAAATTAGTGTTTATGAGAGTATAGGTTGTTTACCTTGAGGTTAATAATGTATAAAGATGTTTCGATGATTCTGATGTATACAAGACAAACTGAAATGCCTGTTTGACCGGTCTTTCAGCTTTTTTGAAAGAGGTGGCTTGTAAGGTTGCATTAGGCCTGTTCCAGCAAGGCTAGGTTTGGGCAGTCACTAGATTTGGTTCGAACTCTTTGGGTTTGAGAGAGAGAGGTGGTTTTCATAAGGTGTCCGAAACGTTTGTGGTCTTTTGTGGTGATGGAGTTGGGTTTGGATCTTTGTGTTTTGGCTTCGGTTAAGTTGATATACAGTAGGTATTTAGGTGAGATAGAGCAATGGTTAATGGAACTGGTTATAAAAGTTTGGGAATGGAGGCATGATTGTGGTGGGAATCACGGTTTTTTGTCTGTTGGAGTTAGAGAGGGGTTTAGGGATTTGCTAATGAAGTGGCCTTACAATCAAAGATGATAGGCTTTCTTTGGTGGAATATGAGAGAAATGTAGGTATGTTGATATGGTATTGAGAAGAGTGCACTTAAATTTGTGGAAATACAAAGTAGGCATGTGAGATCTAGTGCTGTTGAAAAAAGCTGTATGACTATGACAAAAATTTCTTGATGACGATGAAAATTACTTAATGATGACTCAATTGTGGTCAAACAACTTTTCTTATCGTAAGAGGAAGCGGGAATCTTTATCAAGATGTTGACCTGGTTACAAGATTGCACAGCATCCTGATAATCCTTCGTTTGGGGTAATTCCGGACCATCTAAGTGGAAGCAGTATGAAGAGAAGACGCTGTGGTGCAGGCAATCAGGGCACGAGATGCCATTGCTACAAGAAGACATGTTGATTCGAACTTGACAGTCTCCCTTGCAGTAGAGTAGAGTGATTATGTTACCTATTTGATTCATATTATCTTCATCAGGTTTTTTGGATTTGCTACAAGTTACTGTGTTTTCCGCATAGAGAAGTTATTATTAATTATTATTAGTATTAGTATTA
Source organism: Pistacia vera (assembly GCF_008641045.1). Taxonomy (NCBI): domain Eukaryota; kingdom Viridiplantae; phylum Streptophyta; class Magnoliopsida; order Sapindales; family Anacardiaceae; genus Pistacia; species Pistacia vera. Next base: position 621,506 of record NW_022196690.1, on the reverse strand, counting down.
TATTATTATTATTAATTGTGCGCTAAATTAGCAAAGAGTATAAGATTTCCTTTTCTAAGGTAACCAGATGACCAAATTTGAAAGCCTTGCCATATCTTGCCACCTGATACCCATCACTCTTAAAACCTAAAAGAGTCATATTGTTATCCATTTCAATCCCTCTTACATGATTATTGGTTGACTGCGAAAAGGTCTATAAATGAATTGGCAATAAAATAGAGAGAATACTTGATAGATTTATTATCGTCAGATTCTACTAGAGGTTGAAATAAAGATATACTGAACTTAGGCAGTTAATGTAGAGAACTTTAATAGATGCTTGAACCCAGAAAGATGCATGAACTTGAGGATTTTATTTTGCTGGCATCTTATAACAATATATTCAGATCATGTGTATTATATTTGCATGCATTATTTATTATCAGTTACATGTCTAAAATTCTATACAATGTAATCATCTAACAAATTAAATGACTTATGAGACAGACAGTCGCTTAACATAATGGAAAGTAATAATGAATGTACCTAATATGCAACATGGTAATGCTCTTGGTTGCATGCCAATATACTGCCAACTTTTGGCGTTGCTCAACTGTAAAAGTTGTTGATCTTACTAACCTCTGCTTGTTCTATATGTGTTGAATCAATTGTCAATCTTGTGAATAGATCATGGTTTAAATTGCAGAACAGTCAAAAGATACATCCATCCATGTATGAGGACATTGCAAATCATAGTCCACTATTCTATAAGAGGTTAAGATGCAGCGAAAGGCTTCCTACCTCAGTAAATCTCGTTTATGCTCTTGTTGCAATTCATGTCCTGCACTGAGGGTAAATTGACTAGTCCTCGCAAGAGAGAGTTGGAGACTGGACCAAAGGAGAAAACTCCTCTGAAAATTATTTCATTGGCCACAAATACAACCGTTGACTCTTGTGAGATGAGCCCTTTGAAAAGCTGTTGCCATTGACCTCTCTTTCAAGCTAGTGTCCCTGAGTGGACAGGCATGGTTGCCGAGAGTACCCTAAGTGGCTGTACATGCTTATGGCCTTTGGTAGATGGAGAACAAATACCCTAATTGAAAGGGATCCCATTGGGAGGGGAGATCGATCATGTGGCTGTTCGCTTCCGGGTTCTGTCGAATGTGTTAGATTTCACATTGCTGAGAGCAGGATGAAATTGAAGCTTGAGCTGGGTTCAGTTTTCTTTTATTGGAAATTTGATAGGATGGGTGAGAAGTTTCAGTTCGATGGACTGTTGAAGAAGAAAAGAGATTTAAGGATATAATAAAAATTAATCCTCACTCTTGAGTAAGCGCTTGTGGGGCAATGCATCCAAATGCTTTCAATAGAGACAAGGGAAGACTTAGTAAGCTATTACTTTAATTATTCCTTGCCGCCGCAGAAGTTATCAGAATCGTGTGACCCAGGGATATTGACGTGATGATGATGAATCAGAACTTGGATCTGTTAGTGGCAGTTTTGGGCATGAGCAGTGAAGGTTCCTGGCTCCGACATAATGATATGTGATGAAAATAATCATTCACATATTTGAATAATGTGTAGCAGTCAGGAGTTTACTGTATTAGAACTCAAGTCCCATGGGCTGCTTTACGTTCCCGTTAAAGTTTAAGGTTCTTTTCCTCTTAGCAATGAAGCATCACTCAATGACATGAGATTTGATGGTTTTAGTAATCCACATTGAAGATGATGCAATTTTGAGATAAGTTGCTGACGTGAAGCAACCTGGCAGGGTCTTAATGATGCCAAACACAAAATATGGTAAATGTGCTGAATGTTTTTGGGCTGGCCATCAAGTTTTTCAAGTTTTCAAAGTAAACTTTTTGTTATCCAATGCGATGGCCGCATTTTGTATACTGTCAATGAATACAGATAAACTCTTTTTGGATAAAGGAATATGGGGGAGGTAGAGGTACACATACTTGTTCTTAGAGTTTTTGTTCTTTCATTTTTTTTCTGTTTAGATGTGCATATGACCCTTCCTTTTTGAAATTTTATCATCTTTACTCTCTCTTTAAGTTTTTGTGTTTTGGATGAAATTAATTTGTAAAAGATCTTGAATTTACCACCATAGTGTAGATGCTAATTCCGCTACTGTCAATAAGATTGATGACAACCAAATGTTGGAAGTAGTCTAACTTGTTTTTCCTTATAATAAACGTTTACTATTATTAGTTGTGGGACAAAGAATAGGTACATTTCAAGTGGCAAAAATCGCTAATATGGCCCTACAATATTTCCTGGATGCAATTCCATGTATGTCAAATCTTACCCCCGATCGAAATATAAACCCTGAAAGCTAATGCTGCAAACCCTGTAGTCTAGTTTTGCAATTTGACATTCTAATAATTTTCTTTCAATCCCTTTCAGTAGTTGAGATATGCCTTATTTTTATTCAGAATAGTTTCTTGTATGAATGTCAACTCAGCATAACTTTCGAAGCAATCAAAGAAATATGCAAAAGATGGAAATACTTTTAGCCTTCTTCACCTATTTGCCTCATTTACATACAATCAGTTTATAAGGTTGATATCAAAAGGATACATTCCACTCATGAGTCTAACATTTGGAGTTGTTGATAGAGCAAACGAAATATTCCACCCTGGGTTTAGCAAAATTTCAAGTCGATACCTCTGGTTACATTTATTCTAGATTCTTACCCTTAAAGTAAAGTCGTTACCTTTATTTTGATAGATTCCTAATTTTCACTATAGCATGACGCACTTTAGCACACTAGCGTTTTCTTTCGCAAAGACAGGCTTATGTTAGCAAAACTGACTCACATTAACAGTGTTCAGCTGATGGTTTTGGCTTTTTTTGAACAATTCTATGTCCAAATCACTTTAAGACCACCATTAGCATCTACAAGCTTCTTTACAACCTTATACCTTTACTTATCAACCTCACTTACCGTTTCCAACCACCTCTATTAATCACTAGCATTGTTATTTTAAAATCTATACTAAATACAACCAAGGCTGTCCCATTTACTCTTGTCAATACAAGAATTAGGAGACTACCTCATATTGTCATGAAGCAAAAGGTTAAACTGACAAGACAAGACAAGACAATTAAAGATGTGGGAGATTCTCCTCCGCCTTCTTATTTTATTCCATTCTTAACCCAATTCCATTATCGACTGTAAACTAGTAAAATATTTTGTAATTGAAGTCTCGAAGAAAAGAAAAAGGTTATTTATGTAGAGGAAAGATTAGCAAAAGATTTCAGAAGCCACTTTATCATAACTAATGAGGTGTGAACAGGTTTGGTGGCGGCAATATTTGGCAAGAAAGTGATAGAAGAACTTGAATAATAATCTATTAAGTAATCATTTTTTAAGTATTCGGATATGACAAAAAATTCTTAAATATATTACTCAAAAGATTTACAAGTTTAGATCTTCTCAATTGTTAATAGGTCCGACCAACTCATCACAAAGACTAATAATAATGATAATAATCCATCTGCTTAGCATGTGTGATCTTGCTGCTGGTAACCAAATTTTTTTTTTTTTTTTTCTATTTTTTTACTCTTTTATTTTTAGTTACTACCAGGGCATTTTCCTCCGTTGCTCCCCAATTTTTGAGATATTCTGGAACCCCCCATTTTTTTACTTTTCTAGTATTACTTATTGACATTTATTTACATTGTTTGTTTAATGATGCAAGATTTTTCAAAAGTAATCAAATAATTTAGTTGTAAGGCACCTTCACAAGTGGGGTCTAATTGGAATTGTCAAATATATCTTCTAAACTAACTCAGAATTTTATAGATTAGCATCATAACCTTCAATTACCTTAATGAAAGTTGTAATTTTTATTTATAAATTGATTTATCTTAAAAATATTTTTTAACCTAATTTCCTAATTTAAAAGATGTTTTTTCTTATCTTATAATTGTAATTATTCAATTTATTTTCCTCATGGTTTATTAGTACCTACGATACGCTATACGTATCCTATGATCGATTTGATACGGGTCGCCAACGATACGTATCAGAGAGTATATCCTAAACCATTCGACTACGTTATATGTATCCACAATACGATACTATCCGTTTTGTATCTTTTAAAATATTGATATAAATCGATACGACTTTATTAATTTAGGCTGAAGGTCCCAAAAAAAAATTCAGGTCGAATCCGAGTCCACCCAACCCGTTCCTCTAACCTGCTCAAATTTACCCATTATGCATAGACCAAATGAAAGAAGATCTGTTGCCCATTTTGTATGATAATAATATATAAGTGAGTTATAGATATTGTCATTGATCATGAAAAGATATAAATGGTTACGAGGAAATATATATTCTTAATTTTAATTATGTAATCCATAATTTTGAAGTCAATAATACCACAAAATTTGTTAATTAATCATAGGAATGATATTAATTTTTTAGAAAAAATTTATTATTTTTATTAATTTTTTTGAAAAGGCGTATCCTGCGATACATACGATACGATACGATACGATACGCAATACACGATTTGAAAAATTAGGTTTTCGATACACGATACATCACGATTTGATAACCAGGTTTTCCTCTTCTTTGCAATATCATATATCAAGAAACAAAGCATAATATTCAGCTAAAAAATCCTCATCATTTTCAAACATCAACATCTCTTTTTCCTCAATGGTAGGACGAGTGTTGAGTAAGTGTTAAGACGCACAGTCTCAGGTTTGAATCTCTTGGCTCCCAAGATTTAATCACATGATTAGGACGGTAGCATATTATGCTAGTCATCTACAGGGATTAATCGAGAATTCAGATGGGCGTAACCGAGCTTGGACACCTGGTTTAAAAAAAAAAAAAAAAAATCTCATTTTTCTCATACCCCTTTCATTTTCTAAATTTAGGTTAGACACTTAACTTCCCTTTCCATTTTAAATTACATATTAAATTGCGAAATATGATACAAATTGAAAATAAAATTCACCCAATAATTCTTTATTATTAAGTGTTGTTAACCTTCCTCTTCCATTCTATATTTACCATTGATAAATATGACGCAAATTTAATATGACAAATAATACCGTAAAACCCTTTAATAGATTTTTTTTATTTCACGTCATTCGATTGTGCAAATTATTCACACAATCATTACAGAGATACCCTGTAAAAAAATTCAATAATTAGGCGATGGTACTTGCACAGCAGAAAATTTTCAAGAATGGCTGTTATAGTTGTGAGTAAAACTAGAAAATTACTGCAAACTTTATGTAGCCGGCTTGCGGGCATCTATATACAGTCCTCTCGTTCACCATTGGATGTCTGAACCCACTTTGCTTGTTCTCTGTTTCTGGAGGGTGCTGTATTATCTTTTTATCACCAAATCCCAACGAATAAAAACCCAAAAATGTCTTCACCAGCAACGCCGAGAAATGGATTTATGAAACTGTAATTTCTTTTTATTTTATATTTTTTTTAATTTTCGTGGTTTGCGTTTATTTTGATTTTTTTGTCTTTTTTTTTTTTTTAAATTTATTTATTTTTTTTGGGTTTGATTGATGTGAACTAGGATGATGATGACTATAAGTGGAGACGATCATGACAGCATGCAAGAGTTCTATGTGGAATTCAATGGACCAAAGAGAGTAAAACAATCAATTCACTTTTTGTTTCTTTGTTTTTAGATGATCTATGAGTTTAATTCAACTATTTTTTATGTTTTTTATTTCCTTTCTGGATTATTATTATTTTTTCGGTTGATTGTTTCTATAACAGTGAAGACCAGGTGTAGATGCTCAAGTTGATGATCTAACTGTAAATAGAGCATGATTTTTTCCACTTAATTTTGTTGCTTTTTTCAGAGCATCTGGTGTGTTTTTTTGATTTGATCACTTTTTGACTGCTGATATATGCTGCCTTTTATTTATATTTTGTTTATATTTTTCCCTAATTATTGTATCATACGAGCTACAACTTTGTTGTTCATTGATTTTCCTCCGTGATTATAGAGTTTATTGGTAAATGAATTGGTAGTTTTGGTTTGGAACAAAATTGTTCTCCCCTCTCTCTCCTGTCTTTTTTTTTTTTTTTATTATTATTTATTATTATTTTTTTTTTTTAATTTTTTTTTTATTAACCTCTCTTTGAGAAGTTTTATGTGGAATGTGAAAGGTCCTTATCAGGGAGGTGTGTGGAAGATAGGGTGGCTGCCAGATCTTATCCTTATAATTCTCCCATTATTGGCTTTGTTAACAAGATATATCATCCAATATTATGAATGTGAGTTGTGTTATATTTCACTACTTTTACTTGTTTGAATGATGGTGATTTTTTTTATGGTCTGTATATGGAACAGTCATTTTGATAAGTTGGCTGAGGACATTAATTATTTTTTGTTTGAGTTTTCAGGTCTGGTTCAGTTTGTTTAGATGTTATCAATGAACTTGAGCCCTATGTTTGGTAAACGTTGAAAATTATCATCCTTTATTCATACAATATCATGCTAAATTTTCAGAGCTCTGATATCAATTTCTTTCACACTTTCTTTTTTCCTGTTGCTTTGCCTGTCATTTAGTGCTGTTCCCATGTGAATTGGTGACTGAACTTTCTTTTCTCTTCTCTTCAATTCTTTGCAGATCTGGTTAATGTATTTGAAGTTTTTCTTCCTCAACTCTTTTGTATCCTACACCATCACACCCATGAATGAGAAGCTGGTGCTCTAATGAGCGTGATCATAATACTTACGAACAAGAGTGAAAGGTATCAACTTAAAAATTACTTATGTCTCTAGCTGTGCATTCGCATTTCCAATGACTTGTTTGAGTATCAATCCACAATTCATTTTTCTCAATTTTTTAATTGACAGATCCTTGACTAAACTATATGCTCTGGTTTAGAGCATGATCCTTTCCTAATTGATTTTAGCTTGTAGGGAGTTGTGATTCTCTCTTTATAGAATGAAATCAAGCCAACAGATGTGCCTTGTCTTCTAACCAGGGCTCTGGGGGTGTGTGGATATTCGTATTGCAGGGACATATTACTTCAAGAATTTGAAGAATGAAACTGTTTACCTTATTTTAATCTCTGATTATAGGAGCAAGGTTGATGCATATAATAGTCTTTTAAGCTGAACAAGAACCAACAACTTCAACCCTCTTTACTTGCATAGCTTTAGAGAGAATTTTAAATCTCAAAAGGTTTTTCCTGTGGGTTGGAGCTGCAAGTGTTGTTAAAGTTTATATATTCATTAAATTGGGAAGAATTGTTGAAGGTAGATACATTCAGCTAGTACATTAACTGGAACATGGTTGTATTTACTATTAGAACGTGGAAGGATGGATTAGTTGTCATTTATATCAAACATTGGAAATTATTAGGGTGGTTGAAGAGCAGCTATGTTTGTTGCTTTCTTTACTGCATGATCTTTCCAAAGACTTGCTTTACAGAATTTCGTTTACTAGGGAAACTTTGCAGTGTTCTGGTGTAATTCTCTAAAATTGGTTATATATAGCATGAAGTGATGTGTTTTTTGCTGTTGGCCTGTTAGGCTGTCTTTTCAGTATCAACTCTGTTCAGTTAACCATGTAGTGGTTAACGAAAGGATGGGAGATTATAAATTTCCATCATGTTATCGTAACATCTGACCAATTGTGAATCTCTTAGGCATACATGATGTCCTTTTTTTCTCCTTGGCTGCAAATTGTTTATTTTTGGTTCAGAGAGTGTAAAAAGTTAGAAGTATTTGTGACCAGAAATGTAATTTGAGTCACAATCAAGTTACCATTGAGTTTGACCCATATGCAACATGTTGTTTATATTGATCGTGGCGATGCATATATTAAATTCCGAGTTCTGACCCCATGGACGATTGTTTGATTTTGTAAGAGTATTGTGAGAAATATGCCAAGCCAGAAGATGCTGTCTGGCCACAGAGGAAAAATCAAGTGATGAGGAGCTGAGTGAGATGAATATGCATCAAGCGATGAAGCAGTAGCTGGACAAGCTGATCCTTAGGTGCAGAAGCCCCATTAATTGTCTGTTGTACATTGTATTCAGCTCCTGGAAATGGAACCTGAAAAACTGAGGCTTATGGAAAAACTCCTGCCCCTTCTGTCTTTTTTCCATGGATGTTGTGTAATTAATCAACTGTTGTACATTGTATTTAGAGTATTACTTTTACCCTCTATATTTGAGAATATAGCTAAACACTCTAGCCCCAATAAAAATTAAAATTTAACAACTCCCCACCACCCAAAGACTGTTGGCCGCTTGCTGCCATCATTGCCACATAGTCGGCAATCGTTGGAACGTTGCACGACCGGTTACTCTAGTCGACCGCGGCGCTGATCTAGTCGGAAGCCTATCTATGCTTTTTTTGGCCATCGATTTGGTTGTTTCTACTATTTTTCAGCTAAATCGCTATGATCGTCCAAATCTAGTTGGTCGTGACACCGTTTCGGTGACTATTGGGGGCGGCCGACAGTCATCTTCGTGGGCAAGGTTGTTTTTGGGTGGTATTCATGCTGCCTTTCATCTGTTATGTGATTTTATTTTTCACATAGTGTTTTTGTTTTGTGATTGTGGAACGTTTTTTATGATTTGCAGTAATAGCTTCATTGTTTTTATAAGTAGATGTTATTTGTTTTGCTCAGCTTATGATTTGGTAGGGTTTACTTTTTAATTATATTATATCATTTGATGTGATTTTTTTGTTTTTGTTTGGAGTTATTGATTTATTGATTGTTTTCCTGATTACATCTCTCTGTACTTTAGTAAGTTTGTGATTCTTATACTTTTTTTCTTTTTTGGTTGGTTGCTGCTTTGAGTTATGCTAGTGTTTTGAGATATGGTGAAACTGTTTGATTAAGGTTGATAGAACATATATTTTGGTTTTTTTATGGAGTTGATGAGAAAAGCGTGCTTTGATAGTTGTTTATGCTATGAGTTTACCATTGAAATAATATTCAAAGACTGAATTAGTTTTTTTTTCCCCTATGTTTATCATGATTCTTTTGGTGTTTGTTCGCTTTACTCGTAGTGACTATGAGAAGATTTGCGAATTTGTTTTCGTAAAATTTGGTGGTCTCTGTGGAGAAAATCTTGTGGTTGAGAAAGTGACCTAAACCCAATAGGTGGTTTATTGGAAATGGTTGTGGCTGAAGTTCGAATTATGTTTCTCCAGAGGATCCAAATGAATGTTTAAGTTTAGTTGATTATATCTGCATAGTTGAATAGGTTGTGTTGTTTTGAAAATAATTTTATCGTACTGTGTTTTTTCAATAAATAACGTGATTTTGTGTTTCAATACCTAGTTTCAGCTTTGATTTTCCTTTGGTACTTTGATCTTAATTCTGCTAGTTATTTATGTGGAGATTGTTAATGGAAATTTTGTTAACTGTATCATTGTATACCATGAAAGTGTTTTTGGTTTCTTACTTTTTATATTTTGTCTCCTTCAGGATGTACTACATCATGGAGTTGTTCTTCTTGTGTTTTCTCACGGAATGTTTGACAATATTGCCACCTTACTGTTGCTTTTTTCCTTTCTCTATTGACATATCAGTTGCAGTGTCACTTGTTCTTCTGGGTTTTTCTTTCTAATTGCACTTACATGCAGGACAGTCTTTCATGCAAAACTAAAAACCAAGTTTAATCAGTCATTTTGCAAAATATTTTGACTATAGCAATTCAGAGATTTGGGTCCTGTATTACTTGAAAAAGTTAGATGTGTATTTATTGCTTAAAGAATATTTCTGTTTCCTCTTTTGCAAATTAGATGTTTAATGAAAAATTGGCTTCTCTCTTAATTTTCCCTAATATTCTCCTTCTTTTCTTACTATATTCCATATCTTTTTTCTCTTTCTCCTTCCATCTTGATCTCTTCTCTCTTCTGCCTGCCTATACTACGTCATTCTTTGGCTTTAAAAAGTATCAATTTTTTAAGTTGCACAAACCTAATTTCGGCTGTATTATTCACTGAAAACAGGAATCCATGCATCAAGGCCTACACATTTAGATGGGCAGAGATAAGTAAAAGGAAATGGGAGGCTGCTGCTGTTGTTCTTCAAAAGGAGCTGAGAGAATTAGTTCTCCAGCATACTATTATGTCAGTATTATCTTTTCCTCAGCATTAGAAGTCTTTCTTCTCCATTTGATTGTTAATTGTTATTGAGCAGAACATCTTTATTATACATATGTTAGCTTTACTGCATAATTTTGTTTTGAGAGCAACGGAACATCAGTATGCTGCTTGGGCAATCTTTGTACCTTTCTTTTTTGGTATTAGTTGAATGGAATAATGTGGTGATAACAAGTCTTGTTATACTATATTTTATTTTATTCTAATAGTTGTGATGTAGTTAGATATACTACATATTTGACTTATGACTCAATGCAAGAGCCATTCCAGTGGAAGATTGCTGTAGTCTCTTTCATAAAATTCAACCACATGGTTCTTTCTAGTATCATGAACAAAGATCATGCTTCTTTAGTCACTGAATTGACCGAAGTTTTGGCTGCATTCTGTAAAGTGCATGGCACTTTTGATTGTGTTGTGTCTGGTGCTTGAATATCTATTTACTGTACCTCATTAATCAATTCTGTGCTTCTCAGTCATTATGGCTTCTGAGTTTGAAGATTCATATCAATTCTGGAAAACAAATATCTGATTGTAAATTGGTGAATGTTAGAATGCTGAGTTGACTTTTGATTTTGTTGCTTCAATAATGGCTGTTTCTAGTCCTTTTATTCTCAATTTCGATTAGGTAGTGAGATTCTGTTGCAGCTACTACTCTGTGACGGAAGGGCATGAAATTTACTATGTATTCTATTCATTGTGTTCTGTTTATTTATTTTTCCTATCTTTGGAACTTCACAGTATCCAAGAGCATCAGAAGAGCATGTGCCCTTATCATCTCACCATGGTGCCACCTCTGCACTCTCCACTGGACTCCTGGTTGATACAAATCTGGATACATCAGTCCCCAATGCTTATAGGCCACCACCTGCCCCGATACCTTTCGATGTGAGTTTAGGGCGTCCTCAAACTCCACCAGTGACTCAAGAAATTTGCAGCAGTAAGAGTGATGCACCAGTGCAAACAACTACTGATCCTGTTCAAGAAACAGGTGGTGGCAATACTCAAGAACCTGTGAAGTGTGAAGATCTAAAGGAATCAGAAAGCAAAACTGAAGCCAATTTTGAACCTGAATCAGTGAAGGAGCTGGAAGTTGAGCTTTCAAAGTCAATTGAACCTGTTGTTTCAGTGATAGAGGAGGATGTTTGTCCCACCTGTCTGGAAGGTGGTTTCCTTTCTGTAACTCTTTCATTCCTTGCAACTCATAGCCTCCCGATGTTAATTGAGTTGTTTTCTCTCTCCTTGCAGAGTATGATACTGAGAATCCAAGAATTATTACAAAATGCGAGCATCATTTTCACCTTGCTTGCATCTTAGAATGGATGGAAAGAAGTGACACCTGTCCTGTATGCGATAAGGTTTGTCTGAAATTTTAATATCTTTGTTTGGATAACAATAGATTATACATTAACATGAACATTGATGAGATTTATTTGCATGTTATTTATTATACAGGAAATGATATTTGACCTTCCTAATGAGTAGTAACTGCCCAATAAATCCTGCGGAGTTGAAGTTCTAAGTTACTTGAAGTTGGGATTAAGAATTCAAAGGTTACAAATGCTTGAAAGTTATCTTTTCTCTTGCTCGCGCTCTTTTTCTTTCAGTTTTTTCTATCTGCTGCAGTTTGTTCTCTCTATTGCCCCCACTTTAAGAAGCACAACCCTTTTAAAAAGCTTAGTGTCCTTTGTGGTTTCTTTTCCAATGAACTTGGAAGTTTTATAAAGAGTCATAGCTCATTTAAAATGGACAGTGTGACACCATTTCTGAGGTTCGTTTTTCATTGCCTATACATTCATCCTTGGGGCCTAGATCAGCATATTATCGGAAATGTAAGGCCACAGTTCACATGGAGACAATGAAACGAGTTACCCGTCTGTCCGATCCCAGTTAGTCAGTCATACAAAGTAGTTGGTATACCCTTTTTTCTTGTTTCCCAAATTTATGCTTTTCTCAGTCCAATATTTTCATATCATGTCAGCAATTGATTTTGTGAATGAAATGCAATTACAGTTGTTCAATGTTTATATTTGGCGAATTGTTGATGAAGGATCTGGTAGTGTAAAGGAAGTATGGTAGGAGTTTGTGTAAATTATAGAAGGATCAAATGAAAGGGAATTTTTTGTTTTACATGGTTCATGTACATAATAGTTCGATTTTCACATTAAAGTTTGTTACAGTTTGTCCTTATACAGACTTACATAATCCATTCTCTTTTCAAGGTATAATTTTTTTCTATTTGATTGTTGCGTTGCTGCTGCTTCAACAAAATTCTAGAGTTATCACATTTTTACATTATATTGCGTGTGGGAGCATATTCCTTGCTGGAATGATTTGCATATGTCGATTTATTTATACAACTGGCAAAAATTAGCTCTTAAGTGAGTAATGCCAAGTTTTACAATTTAAATAGAGTTATCGCAATTTCCCCTCAGGTATTTCAAATATCCGCCATCAATATTGTATTAGGGTTTCTGTTTAATTTGATGGATGAAGGTAAGAATGTTAGTGTTCTTATTAGGGTTTCTGTTTAAGTCAATGGACCAAGGGTGAGAGAATGGAACCTGACAACACAACAGGGGTTAAATTGTTATTTTAAATACTTCAAGGGAGAAAACTGGAAGTTAATGATATTTCAGGGAAAATTATAATCAACCCTTTTAAATGTTACGTTAATTTTAAGGTTATTATAGCCTATCAGCCTTCACAAAATTAAAATGAAAAATTAGAATATGAATTTAGTATATAGGTTAAATTGTTATTGACTTATCTACGTTTATTTAATGTATATGGAATTGTATTTCATGTAGGCGAAAGAGAGAAGACAGTGGAGCTAATTTGTTGATTAGGTTTCTATATTTTGTTGTGTTTTTAAATCCAGTCTAGTCGGTTTGACCGGTCGAATCGTAAAGTTAGGCTGATTGGGGTTGAAAACCAGAATTGTAATTAACTCGTTATGATCTGCGGTTGGATTGGTGTTTATGTAGTGAACCATCAGTCTAATCGGTTTTTTGCTAAAACTGAGTTAACTCAAATTCTCAAATTCTTCTAAGGTCGGAGTTTCAATCGGTGCCTCAGTGGGGAGGTGTTGTCGACCAGGAAAACGCAACAACATACAACCAAAACAAGTACAAGGCAATTATGAAGCCAAAACCAATAAAAAATCAGTAGAAAATCCGATCAATCCCACACCAAAACAATTCAAATCGCGGTAGTTGGAAGTGGCTCTCAGTAGGTATTCGGCAAGCAAATAAGAATTGGGGTTAGCAGGTTTTAAAGGGTGGATCACGATGAGTCGGGAGGTGGTGTCTAGTTGAGTTTTGCTTAGAATTTGTCCAAGAAACGGCGAAATCCTAGCTTGTGATTGTCGGCAATTCATGGGTGGAATGGCTTGGGAATTTTGAGGGTTTTATAAGGGAGTAGCTAGTGAGTCTAAGGCTGGTGGCGGTTGGGGTTGTCGTCGCTCAAAACGGCTAGAAACCAGTGAAGGACAGTCGGGACGAAGAGAAAGAGGGGGAGGAAAAGAAAGAGAAGAGGAGATGAAAATAAAGAGGAAGGAAGAAGAAAGTTACAGAAGAGAGATGGGAAAGTAATAGAAGAAAGAAGAAAGTGATGAAGATAAAGAGAAAAAAATATATAAATGTTACAGGTGTTTGTTCGTCTACTTCAAACCTATAGGAACTGATATGGAACTTTTAGGGGTGTGTTTGCTGGATTTAAACTTATAGCGGCTGATAGAATTTTTCAGAAATGTGTTTGTGGCGCACCAGTTACACCGATCGGTCCAACCAATCGGACTGATCAATCCAAGAACTGGCCCCTTGATCGGGTCAAGGAGCGGTTTCGGTTTTTAAAACATTAATATTTTTTATAACAATTTTGTGAATTATATGAGGCAAAAAATCAAGCACGACCAACTAGATTACGAGTCAATGACCAACTAGATTACGAGTCAAATTTAAATAAGAAAATTGAGGGGTTGAAAAGTAAGATAAAGCCCTACTTACAAACGTTGAAATTTATCTCGAAATCAAGATTCAAGAGTGTAACCTAATAAATAAACTTTGATTTATTTTTATTTTTTCTTTCATAATTAATTCATACAACTTAAATTTCTAAAATTCTGATTTTCAGAAAAAGAAATATGTGATCTTCTTTTTAATGTGAAATTTGTCCTTAAATTATGCCTTGAACAAATCTCGGCTTTTTTAAAAGACGAAATCTATTCCTTGTTCTTGTATTTGATTAAAATAATAATATCATTTCTTTTACTTCTGGAATTTATTCTAATCACCCGTCTCTTATATCTCCTTTTATCTCCCAATTTTCAATTTGATCCCACAAAAACAATACAACCCCCAACGTTTCTTTCTTTCTTTCTTTCAAGTTTCATCCCGTGTTGTCACCCTGACCATACCGAACGTTAATCATGGCTGTCTCTTTTGTCTCCTTTGTGACTTAAGGAGATCACTTTTGGCTCCAGAAGAAATGAGGTAATATCTTGTAACATAACTGCTCAAAAGTCTACCTCTTATTTCAATTCGTATATCTTGTACCATCTGTTTCTTTTGTTCTTGCTTATATCAATCTGTAAATAAACGCTCAAAACCCAAAAAAGAAAAAAGAAAAAAGTAAAAAAATAAAAACTCTTTTGGAGGAGAGGGTTTAGTTTTATTTTTTTGTTTATTGTAAGAGAAGTTCATGGCCGGATGTTCAGTTTTAAGTGCTTCAGATTGTGGGAAAATTAGTGTTTATGAGAGTAATGGTTGTTACCTTGAGGTTAATAATTATGAGAAAGATAGTTTCGATGAGTCCCTGATGCTATACAAGGACAAACGAAATGCCTGTTTGATAGGTTCTTCAGCTTTTTTGAAAGAGGTGGCTGTAAAGGTTGCATTAGGCCTGTTCCAGACAAGGCTAGGTGATGGCGCAGTCACTAGAATTGTTCGAATCTTTTGGGTTGTGAAGAGAAGAGAGTGGTTTATAAGGTGTCCGAAAAGGTTTTGTGGTTTTTGTGGTGATGGAGTTGGGGTTGGACTTTGTGTTTTGGCTTCGGTTTAGTTGATATATAGTGGATTTAGGGTAGATGCAGATGGTTTAATGGGAACTACGGTAGTAAAAGTTGGGAAACTGGAGGGCAGATTGTGGTGGGAATCACGGGTTTTTGTACTGCGTTGGAGAGTTAGAGAGGGAGGTTTAGGGATTTGCTAATGAAGTGGCCATACAAGACAAAGATGATAGGCTTTTTGGTGGAATATTGAGAGAAATGGTAGTATGTTGATATGGATTGAGAAGAGTGCATTAAATTTGTGGAATAACAAAAGTAGGATGTGAAGATCTATTGTGTTATAAAACATGACAAAAAGCTGTAGTGACTATGGACGAAAATTTCTTGATGACGATGAAAAATACTTAATGATGACTCATTGTGGGTCAAAAACAAACTTTTCTTATCGTAAGAGGGAACCGGGAATCTTTATCAGGAATAGTTGAACTGGTTATCCAGATTGCACAGCATCCCTGATGATCCTCAGTTGGGGTAATTCCGTGAGCCATCTAAGTGGAAGCAGTATGAAGAGGAAGACGCTGGGTGTGCAGGCAATCAGGGCACGAGATGCATTGCTACGAAAGAAGGACAGTTGATTCGAACATTAAACAGTCTCCCTTGCAGGTAGGGAGAGTAGACGGGATTTGTATACCTAATTTGATTCATATTATCTTCATCAAGGTTTTTTGGATGTGCTACAAGTTACTGTGTTTTCCATTAATAGAGGTTATTATTATATTAATTAAGTGTGCGCTAAATAGCAAAGAGTATAAGATTTCCTTTTCTAAGGTAACCAGAATGACCAAATTTGAAGCCTGCATATTCTTGCCACTGATACCCATCACTCAGTTAAAACCTAAGAAGGATATCATATATGTTATCCATTCAATCCCTCTTTACATGATTATGGGTTGAACTGCAGAGGTCTATAAATGAATTTGGCAATAAAATATGAGAGAATACTTGATAGCTTTATTTATTGTAGATTCTACTAGAGGTTGAAAAATAAAGATTCTGAACTGGGCAGTTAATGTAGAGAACTTATCAGATGCTTGAAACCAGGAAAGATGCATGAACTTGAGGATTTTATATTTTGCGGGGCTTTTAAACAACAGTATTCAAGATCATGTGGTATTATATTGCATGCATTTATTATCAGTACATGTCATAAAATCTATACAAGTAATCATCATAACAGAAAATTATGACTATGAGTGACAGACAGTGTCGCTTAACATAATGGGAAAGTAATAATGAATTTAATAATATAGCAACACATGGTAATGCTCTTTGTTGCATGCCAAATACACTGCAACTTTGTGCGTTGCTCAACTGTAAAAGTTGTTGTTGACTTACTAAACCTCTGCTGTTTCATAAATGTAGTGAATCAATTGTCAATCTGTGAATAGATCATGGTTTAAATTGCAGAACAGTCAAAAAGATACATCCATCCATGTATGAGGACATTGCAAATCGCTAGTCACTATTCTATAGAGAGGTTAGATGCAGCGAAAGGCTTCCTACCTCAGTAAAATCTCGTTTATGCTCTTGTTGCAATTCATGTCTCTGCAACTGAGGGTAAATTGACTAGTCCTCGCAGAGAGAGTTGGAGACGGACCAAAAGGAGAAAATCCTCTGAAAATTATTTCATTGGCCACAAAACAACCGTTTGGACTCTTGTGGAGATGAGGCCCTTTGAAAAGCATGTTGCCATTGGACCTCTTTCAAGTAGTGTCCTGAATGGACAGGCATGGTTGCCGAGAGTAACCCTAAGTGGCTAGGTACAGCTTATGGCTTTGGTAGATGGAGAACAAAAATACCCTAATTGAAAGGGATCCCATTGGGAGGGGAAGATCAGATACAGTGGCTGTTCGCTTCCGGGTTCTGTGAATGTGTTAGATTCACATTGCTGAGAAAGGATGAAATTGAAGCTTGAGCTGGGTTCTGTTTTCTTTATGGAAATTTGATAGGAGGGTGAGGAAGTTCAGTTCGATGGACTGTTGAAGAAGAAAGAGATTTAAGGAGATAAAAATTTAATCCTCACTCTTGAGTAAGCGCTTGTGGGGCAATGCATCAAATGCTTTATAGGAAGACAAGGAAGACTTAGTAAGCTATTACTTTAATGTATTCCTTGTCCGCCGCAGAAGTTATCAGAACGTGGACTCCAAGGGATATCGCACGTGTGATGATGATGAATCAGAACTGGATCTGTTAGTGGCAGTTTTGGGCATGAAGCAGTGAAGGTTCCTGGCTCCGACATAAGATATGTGATAAAAAAATCAGTTCACATATTGGATGATGTGTAATGCAGGTCAGGAGTACTGTAATTAGGAACTCAAGTCCCATGGGTGGTACATTACCGTTAAAGTTTAAGGTTCTTTCCTCTTTAGCAATGAAGCATCACTTAATGACAATGAAGATTTGATGGTTTTAGTAATCACATTGAAGAGTGACGCAATTTGAAGGTAAGTTGTGGGAGGGTGGAAGCAGACCTGGCAGGGTTCTTATGATGCCAAACAACAAAATATGGTAAAATGTGTAAAATGTTTCATGGCGGCCATCAAGTTTTTCAAGTTTTCAGAAGTAAACTTTTTGTTATCCAATGCGATGGCCGCATTTTGTATACTGTCAATGAATACAGATAAAAAGCTTTTGATGGATAAAGGAATAGGGAAGGTAGGAGAGGTACACATACTGTTCTTTCATTTTTTTTTTTCTGTTTAGATGTGCAATATGGCCCTGTACTTTTTGGAAATTTTTAATCATCTTACTCTCTCTAAGTTTGTGTTGTTGGATGAAGATTAATTTGTAAAAGATCTTGAATTTACCACCATAGTGTAGATGCTAAGTCAGCTACTGTCGATAAGATGATGACAACCAAATTTGGAAAGTAGTCTTAACTTGTTTTCTTATATAAAAAGTTTCTTTCATGAGTTGTGGGACAAATAAGGTAACATTTCAAGTGGCAAAAGATGCTAATATTGGCCCTACAGTTTTCCTGGATGCAATTACCCCATGGCCATGTATGACAAAAATCTTACCCCTGATCAGAAATAGAAAAAGCCCCGGAAAAGATCATGCTGCAAACCCTGTAGTCTAGTTTTGCAATTTGACATTCTAATAATTTTCTTTCAATCCCCTTCAGTAGTTGAGATATGCCATTATCTTTATTCAGAATAGTTTTCTTGTATGAAGATGTCAACTCAGTATAACTTTCGAAGCAATCAAAGAATATATGGCAAAAGATGGAAATATTTTTAGCCTTCTTCACCTATTTGCCTCATTTACATCCAATCAGTTTATAAGGTTGATATCAAAAGGATAGATTCCACTCATGAGTCTTAACATTTGGAGTTGTTGATAGAGCAAACGAAATATTCCTCCTTGGGTTTAGCGAATTTCAAGTCGATATCTCTGGTTGCATTTATTTTAGATTCTCACCCTTAAAATAACGTCGTTTCCTTTATTTTAACATATTCCTAATTTTTCACCATAGCAGGACGCACCTTAGCACGCTAGCATTTTCTTTGGCAAAGACAGGCTTATATTAGGAAAAACTAACTCACATTAGCAATGTCTAAGCTGATGGTTTTTGGCTTTTTCCGAACAATTCCGAAGTCCAAAATCACTTTTAAGACCACCATTAGACATCTTACAATCTCCTCTACAAAACTTATATTTTCACTTATCAACCTTGTTTTCAATCACTTCTAATAATCATTAAAGATGTTAGTTTAAAGTCTTTGTAAATGCAACCAAGGGTGTCAACTTTGGATTTCACTGGAAATGGACCGTTTACTCTTGTCCATACACGGAATTAGGAGACTACTCATATTGTCAATGAAGCAAAAGGTTAAAACTGACAAGACAAGACAATCAAAGATGTGGGAGATTCTCCTACCCTTCTTATTTTATTCCATTCTTAACCCAATTCCATTATCAACTGATAAACTAGTAAAATTATCTTGTAATTGAAGTCATGGAAGAAAAGAAAAGGTTATTTATGCAGAGGAAAAGATTAAGCAAAAGATTTCAGAAGCCACCTTTATCATAAAATAATGAAGGTGTGAACAGTTTTGGTGGCGGCAATATAAGCAAGAAAGTGATAGAAGAACTTAAGATAATAATCTATTAAGTAATCATTTTAAGTGTTCGGATATGGTGATAGAAACTCTTAAATATATTACTCAAAAGATTATAAATTTAGATCCTCCCAATTGTTGATAGGTCCGACCAGCCCATCACAAAGAATAATAATAATAATAATAATAATAATACTCTGCTTAAGCTATGTGGAATCTTGCTGCTGGTACCAAGTTTTTTTTTTCTATTTTTTTAATCTTTTATTTTAATTACTACCGGGCATTTTCTCCGTTGCTCCCCCAATTTTTGAGAAATTCATTAACCCCCATTTATTTTACTTTTCTAGTATTAATTATTAACATTGTTGTTTAATGATGCAAGATTTTTCAAAAGTAATCAAATAATTTAGTTGTAAGCCACCTTCACAAGTGGGGTCTAATTGGAATTGTCAAATACATATTCATAAACTCTTAAGAATTTTATAGATTAGCAATCATAACCTTCAATTACCTTGATGAAAGTTGTAATTTTTATTTATAAATGATTATATCTTAAAAAATACTTTTTAACCTAATTTGCTAATTTAAAAGATGTTTTTTCTTATCTTATAATTGTAATTATTCAATTTGTTTTCCTCTTCTAGTGATGCACATATCAAGAGAACAAAAGCATAATATTCATTGCTAAAAAATCCTCATCATTTTTCAAACATCAACATCTCATTTTTCGTCGAGTGGTACGACGAGCATTAAGATGTATGGTTAAGGTATACGGTTTTAAGTTTGAATCCACTGACTCCCAAGATTTAATCAGATGATCATGATGGTAGCATGTTGTGCTAGTCATCTACAGAATTAATCCAGATGGGTGTAACTGAGCTTGGACACATGATTTTTAAAAAAAAAAAAAAAAAAAAATCTCAATTTTCTCATACCCCCTTTCATTTTCTAAATTTAGGTTAGACACTTAACTTTTTCCCTTTCCATTTTAAATTACATATTAAATTGCGAAATATGATACAAAATTGAAAATAAAATTCACCCAATAATTCTTTATTATTAAAGTGTTGCTAACCTTCCTCTTCTATTCTATATTTACCATTGATAAATATGACGCAAATTTAATATGAAAATGGGAATACCGGTAAAACCCTTTTAATAGATTTTTTTATTTTCACGTCATTCGATTTGCAAATTATTCACACAAATCATTACAGAGATACCCTGTAGAAAAATTCAATAATTAGGCGATGGTACTTGCAAAAGCCGAAAATTTTCAACAATGGGCTGTTATGGTTGTGAGTAAAAAACTAGAAAATTACTGCAAACTTTATGTAGCCGGCTTGCGGGCATCTATATACAGTCCTCGCTTCACTCATTGATGTCTGAACCCACTTTGCTTCTTCTCTCTGTTTCTGGAGAAAGTACTGTATTAATCTTTTTATCACCAAATCCCAACGAATTAAAACCCAAAAATGTGTTCACCAAGCAAACGCCGAGAAATGGATTTGATGAAACTGTAATTTTTTATTATTATTATTATTTTTTTAATTTTCGGGTTTGCGTATAATTTTGATTTTTTTATCTTTTTTTTTTTAATTAATTTATTTTTTTTGGGTTTGATTGATGTGAACTAGGATGATGAGTGACTATAAGGTGGAGACGATCAATGACAGCATGCAAGAGTTCTATGTGGAATTCAATGGACCAAAAGAGAGTAAAACAATCAATTCACTTTTATGTTTCTTTGTTTTTAGATGATCTATGAGTTTAATTCAACTATTTTTTTATGTTTCCTTTCTGGATTATTATTATTTTTTCGGTTGATTGTTTCTATAACAGTGAAGACCAGGTGTAGATGCTCAAAGTTGATGATTTAACTGTAAATAGAGCATTATTTTTTCCACTTGATTTTGATTGCTTTTTTCAGAGTAATCTGGTGTTGTTTTTTGATTTGATCACTTTTTGACTGCTGATATATGCTGCCTTTTATTTATATTTATGTTTATTTTTCCCTTAATTATGTGTTATCATACGAGCTACAACTTTGTTGTTCATTGATTTTCCTCCGTGATTATAGAGTTTATTGGTAAATGAATTTGGGTAGTTTTGGTTTGGAACAAAATGTTCTCCCTCTCTCTCTGTCTTTTTTTTTTTTTATTATTATTATTATTATTATTTTTTTTTTTAATTTTTTTTTTATTAACCTCTCTTTGAGAAGTTTTATGTGGAATGTGAAAGGTCCTTATCAGGGAGGTGTGTGGAAGATAAGGGTGGAGCTGCCAGATGCTTATCCTTATAATTCTCCATTTATTGGCTTTGTTAACAAGATATATCATCCAAATATTGATGAAATGTGAGTTGTGTTATAATTTCACTACTTTTACTTTTTTGAATGATGGTGTATTTTTTTTATGGTCTGTATATGGAACAGTCAATTTTGATAAGTTGGCTGAGGACATTAATTATTTTGTTGTGTTTGAGTTTCAGGTCTGGTTCAGTTTGTTTAGATGTTATCAATGAAACTTGGAGCCCTATGTTTGGTAAACNGAAAGGTCCTTATCAGGGAGGTGTGTGGAAGATAAGGGTGGAGCTGCCAGATGCTTATCCTTATAATTCTCCATTTATTGGCTTTGTTAACAAGATATATCATCCAAATATTGATGAAATGTGAGTTGTGTTATAATTTCACTACTTTTACTTTTTTGAATGATGGTGTATTTTTTTTATGGTCTGTATATGGAACAGTCAATTTTGATAAGTTGGCTGAGGACATTAATTATTTTGTTGTGTTTGAGTTTCAGGTCTGGTTCAGTTTGTTTAGATGTTATCAATGAAACTTGGAGCCCTATGTTTGGTAAACTTTGAAAATTATCATCTTTTATTCATACAATATCATGCTAAATATTGCAGAGCTCTGATATCAATTTCTTTCAACTTTCTTTTTTCCTGTTGCTTTGCCTGTCATTTTAGTGCTGTTCCCATGTGAAGTTGGTGACTGAACTTTCTTTTCTTCAAATTCCTTTGCAGATCTGGTTAATGTATTTGAAGTTTTTCTTCCTCAACTTCTTTTGTATCCTAACCCATCACACCCAATGAATGGAGAAGCTGGTGCTCTAATGATGCGTGATCATAATACTTACGAACAAAGAGTGAAAGGTATCAACTTAAAAATTACTTATGTCTCTAGCTGTGCATTCGCATTTCCAGATGACTTGTTTGAGTATCAAATCCACAATTCATTTTTCTCAATTTTTTAATTGACAGATCCTTGACTAAACTATATGTGCTCTGGTTTGGACCATTATCCTTTCCTAATTGATTTTAGCTTGTAGGGAGTTGTGAATTCACTCTGTAATAGAAATGAAATCAAGCCAACAGAAATGTGCCTTGTCTTCTAACCAGGGCTCTGGGGGTGTGTGGATATTCATATTGCAGGGACATATTACTTCCAAGAATTTGAAGAATGAAACTGTTTACCTTATTTTATTCTCTGATTATAGGAGCAAGGTTGGATGCATATAATAGTCATTTTAAGCTGAACAAGATCCAACACTTCAACCCTCTTTACTTGCATAGCTTTAGAGGAGAATTTTAAATCTCAAAAGGTTTTTCCTGTGGGTTGGAGCTGCAAGTGTTGTTAAAGTTATATATTCATATAAATTGGGAAGAATTGGTGAAGGTAGATACATTCAGCTAGTACATTAACTGGGAACATGGTTGTATTTACTATTTAGACGTGGAAAGGATGGATTAGTTGTCATTTATATCAAACATTGGAAATTATTAGGGTGTTGAAGAGCAGCTATGTTTGTTGCTTTCTTTACTGCATGATCTTTCCAAAGAATTTCTTTACAAGAATTTCGTTTACTAGGGAAACTTTGCAGTGTTCTGGTGTAATTCTATAAAATTGGTTATATATAGCATGAGAGATGATGTGTTTTTATTGCTGTTGGCCTGTTAGGCTGTCTTTTCAGTATCAACTCTGTTCAGTGTAGCCATGTAGTGGTTAACGAAAGGGATGGGAGATTATAAATTTCCATGTTATCGTAACATCTGACCAATTGTGAATCTCTTAGGCAATATATGAATGTCCTTTGTTTCTCCTTGGCTGCAAATTGTTTATTTTTGGGTTCAGAGAGTGTAAAAAAGTTTAGAAGTATTTGTGACCAGAAAATGTAAATTTGAGTCACAATCAAGTTACCATTGAGTTTGACCCACATGCAACAATGTTGTTTATATTGATCGTGGTGATGCATAGATATAAATTCCGAGCTCTGACCCCATGGACGATGTGTCTGATTTTGTAGAGTATTGTGAGAAATATGCCAAGCCAGAAGATGCTGGTCTGGCCGCAGAGGAAAAATCAAGTGATGAGGAGCTGAGTGAAGATGAATATGCATCAAGCGATGAAGCAGTAGCTGGACAACCTGATCCTTAGGTGCAGAAGTGCACCCATTAATTGTCTGTTGTACATTGTATTCAGCTCCTGGAAAATGGAACCTGAAAAAACTGAAGGCTTATGGAAAAACTCCTGCCCCTTCTGTCTTTATTTTCCATGGATGTTGTGTAAATTAATCAACTGTTGTACATTGTATTTAGAGTATTACTTTTAACCCTCTATATTTGAGAATATAGCTAAAACACTCTAGCCCCAATAAAAATTTAAAATTTAACAAAATACTCCCAGCCACCCAATAAGACTGTTGGCCGCTTGCTGCCATCATTGACAATAGTCGGCAATCGTTGGAACGTTGCACGACCGTTACATCTAGTCGACCGTGCGCTGATCTAGTCGGAAGCCTATCTATGGCTGTTTTTGGCCATCGATTTGGTTGTTTTCTACTAGATTTTCAGCTAAATCGACGTATGATCGGTCAAATCTAGTTGGTCGTGCACCGTTTCGGTGACTATTGGTGGCGGCCGACAGTCATCTTCGGTGGCAAGGGTGTTTTGGGTGGTATTCATGTGTTGAGAACCTGGACCCTTAACGCAACACCACTCAATGGATTGTAATTCGGAACTCAAAACCACAGTGTTCAAACTCCAAACTGAACAGAAATATAACAATGCTTATAGAAATANAATCTCTTAGGCAATATATGAATGTCCTTTGTTTCTCCTTGGCTGCAAATTGTTTATTTTTGGGTTCAGAGAGTGTAAAAAAGTTTAGAAGTATTTGTTACCAGAAAATGTAATTTTGAGTCACAATCAAGTTACCATTGAGTTTGACCCACATGCAACAATGTTGTTTATATTGATCGTGGTGATGCATAGATATAAATTCCGAGCTCTGACCCCATGGACGATGTGTCTGATTTTGTAGAGTATTGTGAGAAATATGCCAAGCCAGAAGATGCTGGTCTGGCCGCAGAGGAAAAATCAAGTGATGAGGAGCTGAGTGAAGATGAATATGCATCAAGCGATGAAGCAGTAGCTGGACAACCTGATCCTTAGGTGCAGAAGTGCACCCATTAATTGTCTGTTGTACATTGTATTCAGCTCCTGGAAAATGGAACCTGAAAAAACTGAAGGCTTATGGAAAAACTCCTGCCCCTTCTGTCTTTATTTTCCATGGATGCTGTGTAAATTAATCAACTGTTGTACATTATATTTAGAGTATTACTTTTAACCCTTTATATTTGAGAATATAGCTAAAACACTCTAACCCCAATAAAAGTTTAAAATTTACCAAAATACCCTCAGCCACCCAAGAAGATTGTTGGCCGCTTGCTGCCATCGTTGACAATAGCCGGCAATCGTTGGAACGTTGCACGACCGTTAGATTTGGTTGACCGTGCGCTAATCTAGTCAGAAGCCTATGGTTGTTTCTGGCCATGGATTTGGTTGTTTTCTATTAGATTTTCAGCTAAATCGACGTATGACCGGTCAAATCTAGTCGGTCGTGCACCGTTTTGGTGACTATTGGTGGTGGCCGACAATCGTCTTCGATGGCGAGGGTGTTTTGGGTGGTATTCATGTAAATAGTTTTCAGAACAAGCGTATTACTGTCCAAAATTTTTATTACTTAGAAGTAAAATTATAACAAAATCAAGATTAATTTAGGGTTTAGCGAGGGGTATTTTTGTCCAAAAAAATAATTTATGAGGTTATAAAAGCCATATCGTTCATTTGGGTTAATTGTTATTTGGTAGACATATGAGGGTATTTGTGTCCAAAATTTTTATTAATTAAAGGTAAAACGGGAATAAAATTTGGATTACTCTGATTAATCAAAGAATACCACCCTCTCAGTCAGTAATCAAATAGGGTAATGCTGCATGTAGTAATCAAAATTTCTGGTTTGTATAAGTGAGTTTGTATAAAAAGTTTGTACATGTAGTATTATTCAATCAGATGATCTTATATATTACCTATCCTAATTATTATTGAATTTGATATTAGAAGATTATCAGAATCTTTTATGACTTGATAACCACACAAAATAATGTTTGGAATCAAAGATATATTATCAAATTAATATTCTTAGACCCCTAACCAAACGCAACCTCATGGATATTCTCTAAAATAAGGAAGTAAAATCATAATCAAGTGGAGAATCTGAGTTTAAGGAAGTGAGTTTGGATATGACACAAATCCAAAAGAGGAATGAGATCTCCCATTCTCCTAAAACACTCGATATCCTTCTTCTACTTGGAAAAGCCTCATACAGAATTTTCCAAGGGATAAAAACGTGATGTCGTTATTTGATATAAATTACTCATCAAAGTTCAAACAAATTATCTTAGGGATATAAATATTTTAATTTTTCTATAATATATCAGTCTTCCAATTCAAGATCAATAAAATGTTCAAATTTGATTTGGTTCAGATTTTATCAATGCTTTTTCAAAGTGAAAGAGATATTTCCTCCAATTTTCCTTTTTATTTTTATTTGTTTTTTGTACTTTAAAAAAAAGTTTGCCTAATCTTTGTTTTACTTTTAAAAAATTTTAGGTTGATTTTACAAGGGCCATTATCTTTGTTTTACTTCTAGTATCGGTTTACCTAGATATAAATTGTGGATACATGCGTAAATTATATATATGGATTAAAATCTTTGTTTAATTTTAACAATATGTTAGGTTGTAATTGATGGAAGATAAAATTCTTTAAATCTCTTGCTAGCTCATTAAAGAGCGCCATTACTTGGTGTCAACAGTTGAAAACCCAGTTCCTCTTTTTAGCTCCTGCTTAACAAATAAGGATAAAGTTTACTGTAGCTATTGTGGCAGCCATTTTAACTATATTTTGGTGAATAGGGCGGAAAGACGGTAGACTTTCCGGAAATCTCACACTCAGATGTTGATCGCATTAGTAGGTATTATGAGGAAGACATGAAGAAACAAAGGAAAAGGGTTGAAACTGGAGGTCCAAAATTAACTCCAGGTCCCGAAAAAGAGGAATTGGATAATCTAATCTCTAAACTCAGGGAATCAGAGTTTAAAGATAGACAATTCGGAACCCCTTTAACTCTTTTGAACTATTCTTGAAGGAAATCTCCAAACCCAGTAAAGAGTGAAAGACCGCTACTGCTCTCCAGAAGCATGGAATTTGAGGCTTCAGCTCCACCTCAGCACTTGATTCTCAAATGTAAGGCACTTGATTTGGCCTAAAAATAACACCAGATTCTTTATGCAATTTAATGGCAACACTTATCTTTCCTGTTTTACACAATTCATCGATTAAAGTAATCGATGGATTGTGTCTTTAATTGATGGATTGTGTAAAACAGGGAAAATACGTGTGGACTCCACACACACAAACCTTCAATCAAACAAGTAAAGAGCTCCTGATCAACAATTTTCTATAAGGAATTTGGCAAGTGAAGTTGGTTCAGAGGTTTTTTTTTTTTTTTTTTGAAAGAATATAAAACTTCACTCTTGGAGTGATTAAAGATAAAAAGATGTGTTTGATCCCAAATGAGAGTTATAATCCTATTTATAGTGAATAACATGAAAAAATTAGGGTTTACAGAAGAATGCCAATAGNATGATTCTTGCCACGTGGGTAACTAACTCCCCATTGCGCGCACCCGCTGACTGGCCTTCTTGTTCCTTTTGTAAACGTGAGTAGTAGGGGTCGTATCAATACCCCCCCCTAAAAGACTCACCTTGTCCTCAAGGTGGAAGTGAGGGAACTGCCGATCAATAATGTCAAAGGATTCCCAGGTGGCCTTATGAGAAGGTAAATCCTTCCAGTGGATTAAGACCTCGTGAGAGCCATCCAACAAAGTTCGCACAGAACTTACTTTAGCAGGCTAGACCATCAGTTCCAATTCATCAGTAAGGCAGTCCGGCAGGGGTTGAACTGGGACAGAAGAATGAAGACTCTGCTTCAATTGAGACACATGGAAGACTGGGTGAATTCGGGAAGTGTCAGGTAAGGCTAGGCGATAGGCTACAGCACCTATTTTTTCCAGAATTTGGAAGGGTCCGTAAAAGCGAGGGCTGAGTTTTTCATTGAGCTTGAGAGCCAAGGAGCGGAATTTATAAGGTTGAAGTTTCAAGTAAACAAAATCACCTGGATCAAAAGACACATCCCGACAATGGGCATTGGCTTGGGTGCGCATACGGTCTTGTGCGGCAGTGAGATTGGCTTTCAATTCGTCTAACAGTGCATTCCGGTCGATCATTTGTTGATTAACTGCCTCCACCGAGGAATGGACCTCTGTAAATTTCAGGAGTGTGGGAGGGGCCCGACCATAAAGAGCTTGGAAAGGTGACATTTTAGTAGAGCTGTGGTAGGACGTGTTAAACCAAAATTCAACCCAATGAATCTATTTCGGCCACTGCTTGGGTTTGTTACTTGTGAAACAGCGAAGATATGTCTCGATACAACGATTAACCACCTCCGTTTGACCATCCGTTTAGGGGTGGTATGCGGAGCTGAATTTGAGAGTAGTACCTGCCAAGCGAAACAATTCAGTCCAAAATTTACTGAAGAATAGACGGTCCCGATCAGAAACGATAGACTTAGGAAAGCCATGCAAACGGACCACTTCCGTTACAAACAAGGCCGCTACTTCAGTTGTCGTATAAGGATGACACAATAGCATAAAATGATTGTACTTCGTCAATCGGTCCACCACTACCAGGATGGTGTCGAAACCGAAACTTTTAGGGAGGCCGCCAATGAAATCCATGGAGAGGTCATCAAAAGCCAAATCTGGAATTGGTAAGGGTTGTAACAACCGAGCAGGTTTTAAGGATAGGTGTTTGTTTTGCTGACAAACCCCTCATGCATTGACAAACTCCTTGATGTCTTGCTTGATCCCCTCCCAGAAAATAACACCAGCAATTCGTTTATATATGCGAAAAAAACCGGAATGGCTGTCGCTGGGTGTGCTGTGGAATTCCGCCAGGCTTCGGGGAATGAATTTAGATGTTTTTGGGAGAACCAATCGACCTTTGTACAAGAGACAGCCACGGTGTAATGTATAGTGAGCTCGGGAAGTAGGCTTTGCAATGAGGTCTTGTATAATCTGTTTGAGTTTATCATCTTGGAAGGCTTCAGATGCCAAGTCTTCGTATCCAGGAAAAATAACTGTAGATAAGGCATGCAGTTCAGGGTCAGATTCACGTCGGGAGAGAGCATCTGCTACTTTGTTAGAGCTGCCAGGATTGTACTGAATCTCAAACTTGTACCCGAGTAACTTCGAAATCCATTTATGTTGTTCCGGAGTGATCGGCCGTTGTCTTGTCAAGAACTGTAAACTCCGCTGATCTGTCTTAACGATGAATTTGTTGCCTATCAGGTAGTGGCTCCATTTATGCACTACAAACACAATAGCCATGAGCTCCCTCTCATATACGGACTTCTGTCTGGCAGAGGAAGAAAAGGCTTTACTGAGAAAAGCAATAGGGCGTCCGTGTTGCACCAAGACAGCTCCCAAACCGACGCTTGACGCGTCAGTCTGTATTTCAAAGGGCTCATTAAAATTGGGAGTAGCCAATACTAGAACCGAAACCATCGCTTGCTGCAAACACTCGAAAGCCCGCTATGCCTCAGGGTTCCATTTGAAGGAGTCTTTCTTCAGTAATTGTGTTAATGGCTGGGCAATCTGACCATAATTCCGAACAAATTTTCTGTAGTATCCGGTAAGACCCAGAAAGCCACGTAAACTCTTCACAGTCATTGGAACAGGCCAAGACAACATGCAGTCGATCTTAGCAGGGTCAGCTTCGACACCATTATCGGATATAATGTAGCCCAAATATTCCAGTTTAGCTTGAGCGAATTGGCATTTCTTTTTATTGACCACTAACTGATGCTATTGGAGAGTTTCAAAAACCTGGCGCAATTGTAGGAGATGAACAGAAAAGTTAGGACTGTAAATTAATATATCATCAAAAAATACCAGTACAAATTTGTGGAGAAATGGCCTGAAGATGTCGTTCATAAGAGCTTGGAAGGTTGATGGTGCATTAGTCAACCCGAAAGGCATCACTAAGAATTCGTAATGCCCTTCGTGTGTCCGGAAAGCCGTTTTAGGGACATCTTCCTCACAAACCCGAATCTGATGATATCCTGATTTGAGATCTAGTTTAGAGAATATGACGACATTTCCCAATTCATCAAGCAGATCGTCGATGGCGGGGATTGGGAATTTATCGGGCACGGTGATGTCGTTCAAAGCCCTGTAATCCACACAGAAATGCTAGCTGCCTTCTTTCTTCCGAACTAACAACACCGGACTGGAGAAGGGGCTAATACTAGGCTGAATAATGCCGGCGGCCAACATTTCCCCAACTAACCTCTCAATTTCATTTTTCTGAGTATAAGAATAGCGATAAGGCCGGATATTCGGAATGGAGACCCCATCCTTCAAGGTGATTGAATGGTCCTGACGCCTAAGTGGAGGAAGGCCCGCGGGTTGGTCGAAAATGGGTGCAAATTCAGTTAAGAGAGTTTCGACTCCGGGGTTCACAGTCATTACCTCCTCGGCCCCCTGCTGGACAATGGAGCAAAACTCCACCATAAACCCCTGGTCTTCCTGGTGTAGAGACTTCAGCATGGCTTTTAATGACACAACAGTTTTCACCAGCGACGGATCACCCCTGAGTACTACCAGTTTCCCTTCCACCTCGAATTTCATGGTAAGACACTTCCAATTTGCACAAACATCACCTAATGTACTTAACCACGTAATCCCGAGTACAGCGTCAGCCCCTCCCAAATCAAAAGGAAAAAAATCTTGTACCACCGTAAGTCCTGGCATGACTAACTCTAGCCCCCTACACACCCCTGTACTTCGTACTGTATACCCATTCCCAACCATAACACCAAAAGCCTTTGTTTCTTGTACCCTTAACCCCATCTGTCGAACTAGATCTTGAGAGATGAAGTTGTGTGAAGCCCCGCTGTCAACCATCACGATGACTTCAGAGCCTTGCAAGTTTCCCCGAAGCTTTAGAGTGGTGGATGACGTCAAACCCACTATGGAGTGCATAGATAGAGCTACCAGATCTTCTTCGGTATGGCTTTCTTCCTCAGTTATCACCATTGTTTCAGCTTCCCTCTGTTCTTCCTCTGCATCCGTGACTAACAAAACTTGGAGGGTGCGATTTTTGCATCTGTGAGTTGGCCCGAACTTCTCATCGCACTTGTAACAAAGCCCTCTCTCCCTCTTGTACTGTAACTCTGCATCGGTAAGTCGCCGAAAATGGTTGTCTCTGGAGATCGTTGCTGTTGACTCATGCCCCTTCTCTTCTTTTCCATTTTTCATTTGAAATGGTAGGATGCGATCTAGAGGTTTGAAAGAGTTAGGTACCCACCCAATTTTAAGCGGTTCTGGGCCTGGTGTGAATCTAGTATAATCCCCTCCCTTATTGGTCCATTGGGCTCGGCCCGCTTTCCATTTATTTTTGTCTAACACCCAATTCCTTTCCTCAATCCTATGGGCTTGGTCCATTAGTTCAAACAGGTTGTTGGGCCTGGTTAACCTTAATTCAGCCCGTATTTCTTCCTTCAGCCCACTGGTAAAAGTGCCTATTAAGAGTTCTTCTTCAACCTCCTGCATGGGTGCAGCCAGCAGCTCAAACTGCTCTCGGTAATCGGTCACGGTGGTGGTTTGCTTCAACGTCACCAATGATTCGAAAGCTGACCCCTTGTATGATGGCCGAAAACGCTCAATCAGCGCTTTCTTGCACGTTCTCCAATCTGTGAACGGAACCCGAGAATCCACCCATTGGCGGCCCCATGCACACTGCCGCGGCTTCCAGTTTTTCCCCTTAGTCAAACTTGTTGATCTGGAAATACCTATCGGCTCTGAAGATCCACCCATGAGGATCCTCTCCGTTAAACACAAGTAGCTCCAATTTCCTCACTCTCCGATCTTCCCCTCCACCTCTCTCATTTGATTTTGACGAACTCTGGTTGCGATCGTCATGATTTGCTTGGATCTCGAATGACTCTCCCTTCTCTTTTCCTGGGTTAACCCTTCCCTCCTTCTCATCCTTCACCCTAATCCATTCCCTCAACTCCAGTAGATATTCCTTGATGTTACCGACATCCTCCTTAACTCCACTGATATATTCCTTAACACTTCCCACTTCTCTCTCGATCCCTTCCATTCTCCCCTCCATTCTTTTATTCACCATAACCCACACGCTCTGATACCAATTTGTTGAGAACCTGGACCCTCAACGCAACACCACTCAATGGATTGTAATTCGGAACTCAAAACCACAGTGTTCAAACTCCAAACATAACAGAAATATAACAATGCTTATAGAAATATTGCTGTTTTGATTGCTTGACTGAAATAGAAAATACAGTATAGAAATGGGTATGTAAAACCAGTATGGTAAACACAACGATATCTAGCTCTTCGAGGGGCTAGTTCCTCCCTAAATTCATACTCAAAAATATGTTTTGCTTTTACAATTGAAATTCCCAATTTATATCTGCAACATCACGCCCAAGGCATGATTCCTGCCATGTGGATAACAAACTCCCCCATTGTGCGCACCCGTTGACTGGCCTTCTTGTTAAGCATGATTCTTGCCACGTGGGTAACTAACTCCCCATTGCGCGCACCCGCTGACTGGCCTTCTTGTTCCTTTTGTAAACGTGAGTAGTAGGGGTCGTATCATCATGTAAATAGTTTTCAGAACAACCGGCATTACTGTCCAAAATTTTTATTACTTAGAAGTAAAATTATAACAAAATTAAGATTAATTTAGGGTTTAGCAAGGGGAATTTTTGTCCAAAAAAATAATTTATGAGGTTATAGGAGCCATATCGTTCATTTGGGCTAATTGTTATTTGGTAAACATATGAGGGTATTTGTGTCCAAAATTTTTATTAATTAAAGGTAAAACGGGAACAAAATTTGGATTACCCTGATTAATCAAAGAATACCACCTTCTCAGTCAGTAATCAAATAGGGTAATGCTACATGTAGTAATCAAAATTTCTGGTTTGTATGAGTGAGTTTGTATAAAAAGTTTGTATGTGTAGTATTATTCAATCAGATAATCTTATATATTACCTACCATAATTATTATTGAATTTGGTATTAGAAGATTATCAAAATCTTTTATGACTTGATAACCACACAAGATAATGTTCGGAATCAAAGATATATTATCAAAGTAATATTCTTAGACCCCTAACCAAAGGCAACCTCATGGATATTCTCTAAAATAAGGAAGTAAAATCATAATCAAATAGAGAATCTGAGTTTAAGGAAGTGAGTTTGGATATGACACAAATCCAAAAGAGGAATGAGATCTCACATTCTCCTAAAACACTCGATATCCTTCTTCTACTTGGAAGAGCCTCATACAGAATTTTCCAAGGGATAAAAACGTGATGTCGTTATCTTAGGGATATAAATATTTTAATTTTTCTATAATATATCAGTCTTCCAATTCAAGATCAATGAAATGTTCAAATTTGATTTGGTTCAGATTTTATCAATGCATTTTCAAAGTGAAAGAGATCTTTCCTCCAATTCTCCTTTTTATTTTTATTTATTTTTTCTACTTTAAAAAAAAGTTTGCCTAATCTTTGTTTTACTTTTAAAAAGTTTTAGGTTAATTTTACAAGGGCCATTACATTATCTTTGTTTTACTTCTAGTATCGGTTTACCTAGAGAATAATTTTCATGATCATTAACTTTGTTTTACTGTAAAAATGGCATTTGACTGTGTTTGGCGGGAGGTAAATTGTCTATTCATGCCGATATCACTTGTATTTGAGAGGAGATAAATTATCGATACATGCACAAACCACTCGTATTTGATAAGATATATACATGCGTAAATTTTATATATATATTATTTATGGATTAAAATCTTTGTTTAATTTTAACAATATGTTAGGTTGTAATGGATGGAAGATAAAATACTTTAAATCTCTTGCTTGCTCATTAAAGAGCGCCATTACTTGGTGTCAACAGTTGAAAACCCAGTTCCTCTTTTTAGCTTCTGCTTAGCAAGTAAGGATAAAGATTTACTGTAGCTATTTGTGACAGCCATTTTAACTATATTTTGGTGAATAGGGCGGAAAGACTATTCCTTAAGGATGTAAAAGAGGAAGACTTTGTTTAAAAAAAAGACGGAAAGATAAAGGTTTAGGCAGTCAGAGTTTAAAGATGATCGCTTGAGGGAATTCGGAACCTCTTGAACTCTTTTGAAGGATTATTGAAGGAAATCTCCAAACCCAGTAAAGAGTGAAAGACCTCTACTGCTCTCCAGAAGCATGGAATTTGAGGCTACAGCTCCGTCTCAGCACTTGATTTGGCCTACAAATAAACTAGATTCTTCGTGCAATTTAATAACAACACTTATCTTTTCTGTTTTACACAATCCATCGATTAAAGTCAATTACTTTAATTGATGGATTGTGTAAAACAGAAAAAATACGTGTGGATTGCACACACACAGACCTTCAATCAAACAAGTAAAGGGCTCCTGATCGATAATTTTCTATGAAGAATTTGGCAAGTGAAGTTGGTTAAGGGGTTTTTTTTGAAAGAATATAAAATTTCATTCTTGGAGTGATGAAAGATGAAAAGATGGGTTTGATCCCAAATGAGAGTTATAATCCTATTTATAGTGCTCTAACATGAAAAAATTAGGGTTTAGAGAAGAATACCACTGGGTACACTTCTTTTCAATTTGTTTAAAACCCTCACATGTCCCACATCTAGCCCAATTAACAGACAAGGTCTTCTCATTACTAAACGGGCCTTTCGCCCATAAGGTCTTCTCATAATTGAAATGCAAAAGAAGAATGATACATAACAAAACTCACCGAATAATATTACACCCATAACCTTTTTTTATAAACTTTATCTCACAACTTTGATATCGCAACTCGCAATTAGCCAATTATAGTAAGATTGATGACAACCAAATTTGAAAGTAGTCTTAAGTTGTTTTTCCTTATAACAAAAGTTTACTGTAATGAGTTGTTGGAGAAAGAAATAAGATAACATTTCAAGTTGCAAAAAATACTAATATTGGCCCGGATGCAATTACCTCCATGGCCATGTATGTCAAAATCTTATCCCCATTCAGAAATATAAAAGCCTGGAAAGCTAATGCTGCAAACCCTGTAGCCTATTTTTGCAATTTGACATTCTAATAATTTTCTTTCAATCCCTTTCAGTAGTTGAGAGATGCCATTTATCTTTACTCAGAATAGTTTTCTTGTATGAAGGAGCCAACTCAGTATAACTTTCGAAGCAATCAAAGAATATATAGCAAAAGATGGAAATACTTTTAGCCTTCTCCACCTATTTGCCTCATTTACAAACAATCAGTTTATAAAATTGATGTCAAAAGAATAGATTCCACTCATGAATCTAAAACTTTTGGAGTTGTCAATATGAGGAGACTACGAAAGCAAAAGGTTAACAGACAAGACAAGACAATTAGAGATATGGGAGGAGATTCTCCTAATTTCCCTTTGTATTTTATGTAGACGGAAGAAAAATGATAGAGTTATCGAAAAGTTTACACCGAATTTGTACACCGAATGACATGATAAAATCCTGACTGTTGATTTATTATCAGTTAATATTAATTAACGATCAGGATTTTGTTACGTCATTCGGTACACACCCATCAGTAACTGTAGCATTACTCGTAGACGAAAATATTACA
Source organism: Pistacia vera (assembly GCF_008641045.1). NCBI lineage: Eukaryota > Viridiplantae > Streptophyta > Magnoliopsida > Sapindales > Anacardiaceae > Pistacia > Pistacia vera. The sequence goes on along the minus strand of NW_022196690.1, from coordinate 586,153 downwards.
TGTGGGAACTGAGTCGGTGATAGAACTTAGAAGAAGCCATCTTTATCATTGAAAAAAAAAAAAAAAAATGAGAACAGTTTTGGTGGCGGCGAGATAGGCAAGCAAGAGATAAAGAATGTGAGATGAATAATCTACAGCTATGTGGAATCCTGCTGCTGTTGCTACCATTTTTTTTTTTTTTCTATTTTTTTACTGTTTATTTTAATTACTACCGGCATATTCCCATTGCTCCCCCAATTTTTGAGATATTATATTAACCCCCATTTATTTTACTTTTCTTGTTTTAATTATTAACATTTAGTTTACATTGTTGTTGTTTAATGATGCAAGATTTTTCAAAAGTAATCAAATAATTTAGTTGTAAGGCACCTTCAGAAGTGGGGTCTAATAGGAATTGTCAAATATATCTTCATAAACTCAAGAATTTTATAGATTAGCAATCATAACCTTCAATTACCTTAATGAAAGTTGTAATTTGTATTGATAAGATTGTTTTAATTAACTAAACTAATGTTTATTCTATAAATAAATAAATTATTATATCTTCAAAAATATTTTTTAACCTAATGCCCAAATTTAAAAGATGGTTTTTCTTATCTTGTAGTTATTCAATTTGTTGGCGGTAAGATAGGCAAAGGTTATTCAATAGAAAGAAAGAGCATTAAGGGTTTCTTATCTTAATGCTTTTTCTTTTGATTCCTCATTGGGTGCAAAGGTATTACGTTTAACTATGATTTATCTAAGGGTCATGACAGTGGATTGTTTTGGGGTATCTTCTCTTAGGAATTAGTTAGATGTGCACAAACTGATATAAACACCTTAATTAACAGAAAATATATATATATTGTTATGCTTGAAAAAGTAGGGCTGACGTAGAGTCTTGTCAGCATAGAGTGGTCAAGACTTGGGAAAGTTCTATGACCGTTCACACGCACCCACGTTGCATAATGACGTAAGTGGCATGCTCCTATCAGTGCAGTGGGTGAGCCCCAGGCTAGCGAATTGTTGAATATCGTCCACGTGTCCAATCCTTGCATAAGTCGAGGAAATCACTCGGGCAGGTGAGCAATGGGATGCAAAGAAGGATTTGCACGGTATCTACCCACTTACAGATTTAGTAATCACTACCTTGGTTCATCTCACTATAAATAGAAGACTTCTCTCTCATTTGCGGGATTATCCAATTTCACTCTAGAATAACTCCCTCTCTCTCTCTCTCTTGTATTCTCAAAGTTATAACTAAGCTCGTTGAACGTGACCTGACATTATTCTCTCATTAATACAATACCAGTGGATATAAGATTCGCTCTTGAGCATCCGAACCACTTTAAACATTACTTTTCACCTTTTATTTAACTGAACATTTATATATTACATGGGCTTCTAAGTCCGCTTAACCTGTCTCATGTGCGATTAGTTAGTGTCAAAATGTATATATTATATATATATAATATATATATATATATAATTGGTAAGTATGATACAAAATTGAAATAAAATTCACCAAATTCTCTTGTATATTTACACACAAATTTAATATGAAAATAAGAAGTTTCTTAAAAAGTAAAAGCCTTTTCATAATATATAAATTAATATATATTATTTCTTTATTTGAATAATTATTCCCTCAAATCATTGCAGAGAAACCCATTTGAAAAAATTCAATAATTAGGCGATGGTACTTGCAAAAGCAAGAAATTTTCAACAATGGGCTGTTATGGTTGTGAGTAAAAAACTAGAAAATTACTGCAAACTTATGTGCCGGCTTGTGGGCACTATATAGTCCTCGTTTCACTCATTGATGTCTGAACCCACTTTGCTTCTTCTTTCTGTTTCTGGAGAAAATACTGTATTAATCTTTTTATCCCCCACGAATTAAAACCCAAAAATGTCTTCACCAAGCAAACGACGAGAAATGGATTTGATGAAACTGATTTCTTTTTATATTTTTTATTTTATTTGTGGGTTTGCGTTTATTAATTAATTAATTTTTTTATTTTTTTACTTTTTATTATTTTGTTTGTTTGGGTTTGATTGATGTGAACTAGGATGATGAGTGATTATAGGTGGAGATGATCAATGATGGCAGCAAGTTCTATGTGGAATTCAATGGACCAAAGAGAGTAACAATCAATTCACTTTTATGTTTCTATGTTTTTAGATGATCTATGAGTTTAATTCAACATTTTTTATGTTTCCTTTCTGGGTTTTTATTGTTCGGTTGATTGTTTCTATAACAGTTGTAGACCAGTGTTGATGCTCAAAGTTGATGATTTAACTGTAAATGAGATGATTTTTTCCCCTTATTTTGATTGCCTTTTTCAGAATATCTGGTGGTGTTTTTTTATTTGATCACTTTTTGACCGCCGATATATGCTGCCTTTATTTAGTTAGTGTTATGTTTCCCTTAATTATGTGTATCAACGAGCTACAACTTGTTGTTCATTGATTTTCATCAGTGATATGAGTTTATTGGTAAATGAATTTGGGTAGTTTTAGTTTGGAACAAGATGATCTTTTTTTTTCTTTAGAAGTTTTATGTGGAATGTGACAGGTCCTTACCAGGGAGGTGTGTGGAAGATAGGGTGGAGCTGCCAGATGCTTATCCTATAAACTCCATCTATGGCTTTGTGAACAAGATATATCATCCAAATGTTGATGAAATGTGGTTGTTTAATTCGCTACTTTTTTGAATGATGGTTTTTTTTTATGGTTTGTGTACGGAACACAATTTGATAAGTTGGCTGAGGCCATTAATTATTTTGTTGTTTTTGAGTTTCAGGTCTGTTCAGTTGTTTAGATGTTATCAATCAAACTTGGAGCCCTATGTTTGGTAAACGTTCACATTATCATCTTTTGTTCATACATATATGCTAAATATTGCAGAGCTCTGAAATCAATTTCCTTTAACTTTTTGTTTTCTCTGTTTCTTTGCCTGTCATTTAGTGCTCTTCCCATGTGAAGTTGGTGACTGAGCTTTCTTCGCTTCAAATTTCTTTGCAGATCTGGTAATGTATTTGAAGTTTTTCTTCCTCAACTTCTCTTGTATCCTAACCATCAGACCCATTGAATGGAGAGGCTGCTGCTCTAATGATGCGTGATCGTACTACTTTTGACAAAGGTGAAAGGTATCAACTTAAAAATTACTTATGTCTCTACCTGTGCATTCCCTTTCCAATGACTGTTTGAGTATCAAATCCACATTCATTTTTCTCATTTTTTAATTGATAGATCCTTGACCAAACTGATGTGCTCTGATTAGAGCATGATTCTTTTATATTGTTTTTAGCTTGTAGGGAGTTGTGAGTTCACTCTCTAATAGAAATGAAGTGAAGCCAACAGAAATGTTCCTTGTCTTCTAACCAGGGCTCTGGGGTTGTGTGAATATTCGTATTGCAGGGCATGTTACTTCCAGAATTGAAGAATGAAACTGTTTACCTAATTTTATTCTCTGATCATAGGAGCAAGGTTGGATGCATATAATAGTCATTTTAAGCTGAGCAAGAACCACTTTTCAACTCTCTTTACTTGCTTAGCTTTAAGGAGAATTTTAAATGCTCAAAAGTTCTTCCTCCGGGTTGGAGCTGCAATGTGTTTTTCAAGTTATATATTCATAATTGGGAAGATTGGTAAGGTAGATACATTCACTGGTACATTAACCGGGACATGGTTGTATTTAGACGTGGAAAGGATGGATTAGCTGTCATTTATATTAAACATTGGAAATTATTATGTTTTGAAGAGCAGCTATGTTCGTTGCTTTCTTTACTGTATGATCTTTGCAAAGAATTGATTTACAGAATTTCGTTTACTAGGGAAACTTTGCAGTGTTCTGGTGTAATTCTAAGAAATTGGTTATATACCAGGAGAGATGAGTGTGTTTTTTTGCTGTTGGCCTGTTAGGATGTCTTTTCAGTATCAACTCTGTTCAAGGTAGCGATGTATGGTAAACCAAAGGGATGGGAATTTTGAATTTCCATCATGTTAGTTACCATCTGACAATTGTGAATTTCTTAGGCGATAAGTGAATGTCCTTTGTTTCTCCTCGGCTGCAAATTGTTTATTTTTGGGCTCAGAGCGTGTAAAAGTTAGAAGTTTTCTTGTCGGGCTATAGTGTGTTTTTGTATTTTTACAGGTGGGAAAGTAGGTTTTGAAGCATTTGTGACCAGAAATTGTAAATTGAGTCACAATCAGTTACCATTGAGTTTGACCCATATGCAACAATGTTGTTTATATTGATCGCGGCGATGCATAGATATAAATTCCGAGTTCTGACCTCATGGACGTGTGTTTGATTTTGTAGAGTACTTTGAGAAATATGCCAAGCCAGAAGATGCTGGTCAGGCCACAGAGGAAAAATCATGAGAGGAGCTGAGTGAAGATGAATATGCATCAAGCGATGGCAGTACTGGAACACCTGATCCTTAGGTGCAAAAGTGCACCATTTGTCTGTGTACATTGTATTCAGCTCCTGGAAAATGGAACCTGAAAAAACTGAAGGCTCATGGAAAAACTCCTGCCCCTTCTGTCTTTATTTCCATGGATGCTGTGTAAATTAATCAACTTTGTCTTAACGTTTCAAATTTCATACTGTTGGGACTTAAAAACTCTGCTTCTTTCTGCATAGCTTTTCACATGTATCCATATTGGTGAATGCCTGCAAAATATGTTTTAACTTTATGTCTACAATTTCTCACGTTTCTCCACAATACAGTTTTCTATCTTGAACACTCATTTGTAGAAAGATAATTGAAGTTCCCTTTTATACCTTAATATACTAAAGTAACTCTTATTAAATCTTTCTTTGAGATTATGTGTATGTGAATAAAGGTTTAATTTTTTTTTTTTTTTTTTTTGACTTGAAAGTATTTATTATTTAGGTAAATGTATCAATATAATTTTCAATTAAATGTGATATGAATATTATATTATGCCTTTACTAGGGGTGAGCGGTTCCGGGTATCCTACATTTTTCAGGAGAATTGAAACCGGAACCGTATAGTGCAGTTCCCAAAAAAGAAACCGAATCGGAACCGCACAATTTAAGTCTTAATTCAAGGAACCGGAATCTAAATGCAGGTTCCGGTTCCTTTCCCGGGTACCCTAATAAAAATCAATTACTCCCCTATTAGTTTAAAAAATGATAAAAATACTTCAAAGTTTACAAATACACCCTAACAAATTTTGATTACTTTTCATTTGTGTCCATTGGCTCATAATCCTCTAATCTCTAGCAACACTTGAATTCAATCAATTCATCACAATTCACATAAAATTCTCAATCAAACCAAAACACAAATTAATTAAACACATACTATAAACTATAATTTATATACAAATTAATTAAATTTTTAATCATTTAATTAAGTATGTCCTAATATTTATATGAATACTATAATTAATAGTATCATACTATAATCTATAATGTAATGTTTATAATTAATTATTTTAATCATTTAATTAATAATGTACTAATGTAATAAATTACTAATGTTTATAATTAATTTATAAATTATAATTAATAAATAATTATTTAACAGTTAATATTATAATTAATTAAGTAATCATACTATAAATTTATATGTATGTTATATTAATTAAATTTCTAATCATTTAATTAAGTATTGTTGGAAATTGACTATTTTTATATATAATGTCATAACTAATTTAATAACTTTTTTATATAATGTTAATTAATTACATGATTAAACTATAATGTAATGTTATAATGAATTAAGTAATCAACTATAATCTTTAATGTAACATTATAATAATTAAATTTCTATACATTTAATTAAGTATTGTACTAATGTTTTAGGAATGTTATAATTAATTAGTAATTATTTAATTAAGTAATCTTCGTTTAAATACTAATGTTATAATTAATTACGTAATTATACTATAAATTTATAATGTAATATAAAATTAATAATTCTAATCATTTAATTAAGTATTATGCTAATGTAATAAATACTGGTTTATAATATAATGTCATGATTAATTAAGTAATCATTTAATATATAATTTATATTAATTATGTGATCATACTTAATATAATGTTAAATGAATTAAGTAACATACTATAAATATTATAATTAATTAAATTTTAATCATTTAATTAGTGTTGTACTAATGTTTATACTGAAATGTTATAATTAATTAAGTAATTATTCTATAAATCTGTAATGTTATAATTAACTAAGTAATTATTTATTTTACTATAATGTTATAATTAATTAAGTATTATACTTTAAATCTATAATGTATGTTTATTAAATAAATTTTTAATTATTAATTGTAATGTACTAAATTATAATGTAATGTTTAACTTATAATTAATTAAGTAATCATTTAACTATAATATAATATGTAATGATATACTTAGAACTGATAATCGAAGTAAATACTAAGTATTATATATTTATTCAATCAAATATACTATTTATTCAAAAATAATTTTTTAATAACATTAAAACCTTTTAATTAGTCCAATTCCAATTATACCTTAATTAATCAAAACTTTAATATTGATATATTATAACTATTAGTTTTTATATGATGTAGTTATATGTAATAGTATAATTGTATATTTATTTGTTAGGTTATTGTAAAAATTTAACTTTTTCCATAAAATTTGTTTATATGTAAAATTACAATGGACCCCCCATTTTTTATAGATATTTTAGCCCAGGTTCCAAAATAGGTACCCGCTGCAGGTTTCAAGCCGAGTATCACTACAGGTTCTTTTTCTAGGTTCCGGTTCCTCCACTGGAAACCGGAGCAGAAACTGTACAATATCGGATAAAAAAAATGGACCCAGAACCTACCCACAATATCGATTCGGTTCTGGTTTTGATTTTACCACAGGTTCCGGTTCTACCGCTACCTGTGCTCACCCCTAGGCCTTTTTCTTGACATCCATTTGGGCCATTTCCAATTTATTCCTTATATATAAATACGAAATGTAGAATGTAAACGGTTGTAAAAGTGAGTAGAAAAATTATTTTAAGCTATATCTGAAGTCAAAGGAGCCCTTATAGCTCAGTGGTAGAGCGTCAGTCTTGTAACTGAAGGTCCGTAGTTCGATCCTGCGTGAGGGCAATGTTTGCTTTTTAAAATTTATTTTCTTATTTTGATTGTCTTGGTCTCAGACCAAGGGTCCAAGACAAGACAAGCTTCAGAAGTTGGGGGTTTCATCTTATTTTGACAATTAATGTGTAATGAAGCTAAAAGAAGCATGTTAAATCGAAGGACATTCATTCAGAGATAAAATGGTATGAGAATTGCTCTAAAATTGAATTGTTTACATCAGCTTTATTTGTAACTCTGTATAATTCTAATGTAAATTATCTTACATAAAATAAAATCTATGGTGAAGTAGTATGAATTGAACATTTGCAAGAAGCCTGGTGAGTTTGCTTAAGTTTCTCGAGCAGCACTGTGTCTGGATGATCTCACCACTATTGAAGTTCTAATAAAAACTGCCTTCCTAATTATGCCACTCCTATGTCAAATTGCCCTCCTCTTACCATTAGCTCCGCCCTAGTTTCAAGCACTGTTGCCTTGATAGTGCCAACTCTTGCCATGAAGATGGATTTAACTGTGCATTAGTCTTGACTGGCCTCCAACAAAGTGATTGTCTATCAACTTCTCAACCGGGGTAACAAATTCGTGATCTGCCGCCTCCAAGGCATTTGTGCATAGACGTAGGAGTTCCAAAGCAGCGGTGCACCGAGATAATGTGATGATGTCCTGATAGCAAGAGGCAAAACCAATTCTTTTACCAAGTATACACACTCTGACACCTTGAGCTCAACAGCTTTTTTTCAGTTCCGAATCCGAATGCCAAGACAACTGCTGCCCATATATGAGGCGAATGATGGAATATAGAACCACGACTGATGACAGATTTGAACCACTGCATGAGCAACTCCAGTAACTGCTCTCTTGCGAGCATAAAGCTTGACAATCCATTGAATGGATGTAACCTTGCCTGGTACTACTTCTTGCATATTTGAATCTCACAACATAGAAGATGCTTCAGCTTCTGTCTCTTGGTATATGAGGAAGTTAGTCCCACTCAAGGAACATAATAACTGTTTCCAAATTCGGGTTCCCTTATACTTCTCAGTACTTTGTGAGCACGAGGAACAATAGGGATACCGGATTGCAGTTGGTGCAAACCACCCACTTGCTAGGACCATTCTGGTTGCCAAGCTCCTTGGCCCATCAGCATGATCAAAATTGAGAAACACACCTCAAGAGTTTTAGTAGGAAAGTATTTCTCCTCAACGAATGTAGCTTCTCTACCACTCCATGATAGGTCCCTCAAGGCTGCTCTGTTATGGTACCAAGAGCTGCTTGGATTAATGGGTAGCTCAGACAAATTGCACCCAATCGCTAGGCCCATGGTTAGCCTTCCAACTTTCTCCTCAATTACCCTGAGGGCATCAACTTCTGTCATAGGTGAGTCCTTGACACCTCCCTGCATTAAAGTCATTGCTTCCACCCCAGACAAGTGAAGTTTTTAAAGGTTCCAAATTCATCACGCGAGAAAGGCCGTGGATATTATATGTGGGTCTCTCCACCAAACGAGAACAGATCCATTATAAGTTTGTGATCCACCCAATCCTTTTCACTCTCTAAGTTATCGATGATTACAAAAAGGGTATGTTTCTCATGAGTTCTTTGCGAACTCTAGAAATGGCAGCCTCTTCCTGCTCTTCGAAGCTTTTTATTCTGGTTTTCTCTGAGCAACTGTCAACCCCAACTCAACTTCTAGAAATACCAGAGATTAGATAATTCTCTCTTATATATCCCTGCTTTCGCCTCCTATCCACAAGACCACTTGTATCTTTGCTGAAATCTATAGGCAAATTCCGAAGAAGCTCAGTCTTGCCAATCCCAGAGTCTCCTGTTACACAAGCAATACCCTTTCCATACACAATCTTTGATGATCTTTTTCTCCTTGAATATCGTCCACCACTTTTAGCCCTTGGTTTTTCAGGAACGTCAGTGCTTTGCATCTCAATCTCCTTTTCTGACTCCTTCCATACCACTGGTTCTTTACCTTTCTTGCTGCCACTCTCCCTTTGCCGTTCCCTGCGTCTTTCCCCAGTGACTCTGTTCACTCCACCAATCATAAATTCTTTCCTTGGGTCAGCCTTAAGCTCAAAATAATCTCTTTCTGTGTCTCCACTAACATCACCAAAAGTATAAATTCTAACTCTGTAATTCTTTCTTCCTGCCACTAAAATCTCATTTCGGGAAAGGAAACTCCTCTTTATCCACTTTCTCTCCATTTGGTCACCGCTCCCAACACTTCTCCTCCTAACTTTGTAGCCAAGTGTGCCAGCCCTCAATATGCAATCTCTCCAATTACCTTCCTGAGCTTCCAATTTCCATTGTCAACCCGAGAGAGGCCATTAACAGCTTCCCTCCATTCCTTCTCCAATCCTCCATAGAGAACCCATATCACCCCCCATGTTTTTCCACAGTTCTCCCCTCTTCTCAACTATATCCCTGACAAGGCAATCACCTGGACTTAAATCAAAGATATCCGACCAAAATTCTTCTTGCTGGAAAGAAACGAACTCCTCATGCTATATGGATTTTTAAAAGACTTTCTTGTGAGGATCACAACCCCAAAAGAAGAACATCCATTGCTCTCTCAACAATTCCAGGTTTACGAGAATTTCTACATCGTGCTCTATCAATACAAAGCAACAATCCCTTATCTCCAATTCTGCAAGGAGCCAATTAGCAAACCTCAGTAAGGAGGGCTTGCGACCATGCACGCCTAGAAGACATCACAACTTCTCAGTCTGTTACAGTTAAGTGACACTGACACTGGATTATAGGACATTCGTAGCTTCCCATTCTTTCTATGTTTTCTCTTCTTAGCGCAAATAATCATAATCTTGGGTAATGCCATAACTAGAAAAATTGCTGTTAGAGTGCCGGTTGAGGTAGATACACGATCAAAGTTCTGGAAATCATTTAAAGCACATGCACAGGGGCCGCTGAAATATCTGACAAGTTAATCTGACATTTGCTAGAGATTCTAGATCTGGAATGCCTGACTGGAACTAAAGGTCACACTTAAAAGTCGCTATCCATTGAGCTCGGAACGTGTTGATTCTGATAGTTGACACGTTGGTGACTTGGAGAGAAAAGGGAGACTGATTTGCTGAAAGAACGCTGAAGATGATGATGACATATTCCTTGAAGTTGTGATGGCAGGACCCAAACCTGAGCTATCTTCTCCTTATCCATACTTATGAAATTTCCCGCCTCCGAAAGATATTAACCCCATGCACGCCTTCTAGAAGATAAGAAGCCATACTGAAATGGATATATAGCTTTAGTAAGCAACAAATCCCCTTGAAAGGAACAGAAATACAAGAAAAAATTGGTATTAATAAATTCTTTATCCATCATTATCATTTCAACAGTTAATCAATCAAGCATTGTCATCCTAGTCAAGAATTCACAATGATAATGGAGAAAGCATCATCATTCATAAATTAACCCAAAAAATAACTGTAAGCCACAGGGAGAAAAGCTGAACAGCATCAAATTACAAAATATTCATAACATTTAAAACAGATTCTTAAACTTGAGTACAACGAAGCTAAAAATTTTAAGAAAGGAAAGAAAACAAAACGACCTTTGGGACAATACAGATTCAGAAATTGTAGAAAGTTTCACAAACATTCATAATTGTAACTTGGTACCTAAAATGGGGATAATATATAACGATACAGACAACATTTTTCAGCTATTAGCTTCAAAGATCCATGTAACCAGATTCAGATAAAATACTAGATGAAAAGGGTAAAAAAGACAACGAGACCCTTTGCCAAAATTTGAAAAGAAACTCAATAACCATCATCACTGAAGCTTGAAGAAAGACCATTATAGATCTAAACAAGCTATTTCAAATAAGAAAGCTTTAAATGAGAGACCCACTTCTGAATATAAATAAAAAAAATTATAAATTTTCAACGGTAATTCAGATCTGAGAACTTACTCGGCTTTAAGCTTAAAATGGTATCATAATTCATGTTTGCCCCCAAATTAATCAACCCAGTTGCTTTAATCCATTGATAAACCCGAAATTTTTTTAATTTTTGACTCAGCCAAATCTTTTGAGTGTCATTTGCAACCAGTGCACCGAACTGCAAACACATAATTGATTTATAATAATCACCAAAGAAAAAAGAAAAAACACTTGTAAAAGAGTGAAAAGGGTATCTACAGTGAGCTTAAAACTCACGAGTGTTCAATCAAGATTGATAACATGTTAAAAATGATATCCAATGTAGAGTTTGAAGTTAACAGAGTTTTAGCATTAGACTGACGATAGAGATTTGATAGGGACTTGAGTTCCGAAAAAAGACTAGACAAAAGACTCGAAGATTTTTATGGAAAATGAATTTTATCAATGCTATAATAGCTTACCTTTTCAGTGGAAAAAAAATCTCAACCTTCAAAACCCACAACCACAAACACCGCACAAGCTATATTTTGTTTTCCAAAAACAAAAACACACGCTTCAGAGTAAAGACCTTGCTTCCTTTGTCTATACAAAAACACTTTCTTTTTTAATTTTGTTTAGCTTTCTAAAAGAAACAAATTGTTTTTTTTGCTCTCTCTCTGGATTTCTGTAAAATTTTTATGTCAGTGAGACTGTGAGAGAGAGATAGAGAGAGAGAGGCTGAATTGAAGCGTTGGAAATTTTTTTTTTATATAAATTATGGGACCCAAAGACACGATCTGACGAGGTATGGTTTGGTAGCTCAGTCCACTGTAACTGATTTTCCCTTTTGAAAATACTTTTGGTTTTGGATTCACATAAGGGAACTGAAACTTGGTGTTTGTCAAAATGTCCCTGTTGGCTTCTTGTTTTAAACTTTTCTGAATCTACTATAACAACTACATGGGTTTCTGTGTTCACCATTTCTAGAAGATTTGTATTTGCAAGTACATTATGTTATGGATGTCACCACTTTCATGTACTTAGCATCTTAATTATGTTAATTAAGAGCTTTTATTAGGCTAAATTTTACATAATATGTGTAATGATGAAGCGGGTTTGGGCAATGATTTGAGAATTCACTATTGGATGGATGCAATCAATTTTGTTCTGATTTTGTTGTCTAATTCATTACAACTGCCTGTGCCTGTGCCTGAGCTTGAAGAATGACAATAACTCAATTGGGAACGCAAAATCTTACTGAATTAGTATCTGATTTCTTATGCATCAAATATGGAAGCTACTTTCCATTATGTATTTGACTGACCAAAAGCCAATGAACAAGGGCTAGCTGGCTTCTCTTAATTGCCATTTCCATACATTCTCCTTTCTGATTATTCCCGTTTAAACTGGTCAGCAGCTGATATAAATATGTATTTCTTTTTTCTTCCCCAAATCATTGGTTTATAACAAGTAACAACCAAGCTTCTGTGAAGTTGACTTGAATGATATTTTGGATTGGCCCCTTTCAACATCAGTCCAAAACACTCTTTTGGTACTACTTCCTTAGCACATGCTGTCATGTGATGCCCCAACAACAGCAAATTATTTTTACGGCTCTCATCTATCACACTCCTCTCGGTTTTTCATGCAATCAATTAGTTCCATTACAAGAGAGAGTCTGTAGTGTATTTGAAGTTTGAAGTATGCAATAGAGTTTATGACCCTTTATTAGAGAGTTTCTTATTTTTCAATAGTAATAAGCAATCTTGTAAAGATAAATGAAAACCCTTCTGTATCAGGTTTGAAGTTTGAACAACCCCAAAAATTGTCCCCTTAACTTAGAAATTAAGAGTACAAGTGTGTAAAGCATAAAAGAAAATTACGAAGTTTGGAAGGTGCTCAAAAGACAAAAATTCATATGGGTTTATTTTCTTAACATATATATATATATAATAGCTCAAGAATTAATTTAATTTGTTTGGTATGTTGACACAACTCAAGTGATGGTGGGCCAAACCAAAACGCCGTAGGAGGAAGAAATTTGTCAGCATCATAAGTTTGATCAATCAACTCCAAAATTGATTGAAATTTGTCTACTTCTGAGCAACATGGACCAACTCAAACAGGCATTAATGGAGTAAATGTTGTCAGAAATCTTCAATTTCATGAGATTAGGATGCATGTCGGGTTACAAACAAACCCCATTTATAAACTTTTCAACAATGTTACTATTTTAAATTTGCATTTCAGTATTTCAAAATGTAATATTAAGTTGTTGTGAGTTGTGACAGCACTGCAGAGAACATTATCTGGAAAGTTGTGAGCTCCAGGCGGCGCAATTGCACGGTCTTCACTGCTCATAATTAGGCCCATTATCAGGAAACTGTTTAAAGAACGACATTAGTTGGCTTAATTACCCTCATTATTTGCCCAGTAATAAATGATTAAGGCTACGGATACCAATAATTTACACTGAATATCTATGAGCATGGCTTATTTATGTTTATATTCCTAATCCTATTCCTCAAATAATATTTGGTATATTATTTTTAAAATATTATTTTATTATTTTAATTATTTTTAGATCCCATAAAATTATTAATTTTATTAAATACCATTTGAAAAAAAGTTTAAAAATTAGCAAAAACATCCTCACGACTCATACTTACCAGATTTCAGCAACCACCATCGATGATAGCCAAAATCTATACAACAGCTTACCTGCCGACCATAAATGGCCGAAAGTTCACTGATTTGGCCTTTTTCGGCCAGATCCACCACAGATTTGATCATCGTTTTAGCCTTTTTCGACAGTCGCGGCCACAGCAGGCCGTGGATCTGGCCTTTTCCGGCTAGATCGGTGGTGGATCTTGCCAGAAAATGCCATAACGATGCGTTACAACACAGATTCGACCGGTCTGTGTCGTAACGCTATTTTTCGACTAGATTCTGGCGATGGTAGTCGGAATCTGACATTGCAGGTGGTGGGGGTGTTTTTGTCATTTTATACATTAGGGTGTTTAATTGAATTAGCAAACCTATGGGCTTTTTCATAAATTTTTAAATTTTACCTCGTAATACTCTCCTATCCAACTACTCAATATTATTTCCAAAATCCTATCCAAAATAATAAATCAAACGTATCCTATATTGATGAACGCGATATTCAATCAGACGTGATCACATCGAGACAACACATATCTTTTATGAATGATCGATTGCCCATCAAATATAGCGAACGCCTATGATTGTTGGATGATTGTTCATTTTAAATAGACTCTCGTCCATCAATCTCGTATGAAAATAATAATAAACTCTTGTTCATTTCTTATAGACAGACGTCTACCTCAAATGGAAGCCCATCCATACATTTTTAAAAGTATAATAATAGACATCCGTTCATATGATATGAATTAGCGTCTATTTAAAATAGACGACGGTCCATTGATAAATAAAAATTTTTATTTGCCTTGTACAGATACTAAAAGGTGTTCATTTTCAATAATAATAATAATAATAATAACAACAGGCTTTTATTGATCTCTAATATGGTCTCTAGTTAATAAAGAGTATTTCAAGATGAGCATGGAGCCATGGTAACAGTGTAATATAAAAATAGAAATTGCATTGAATTGAGCAAGAGGACAAATAAAATGGAATTATTAATTGGTATTGCATATACATTGGCTAATAGACATTTCATTTATTGTATATAGACGAACTTTCATATAAGATGGATGCCCATCCATCAATTACCCAATGTATATGGATGGCCGTCCATATAAGATGGACGAGCGTCCATTGTTTTGTTTTTAAAATTTTCTAGACAAGCATCCATCTTATATGGACGCCCATCCATAGTAAATAGACACCTATCCATATAATAAATGGGAGTCCACTGATATTTTTATAGACGCCTGTTTCGTCCATCAAATATGAACAGACATTCATAATTATTGGACAATTGTTCATTCACAAAAAACGTATTTTTTCTCCAACGTGACTGCGTCTTACTGGATGTCAAGTCCTTTGGTACATAAATTCGATGTAAAAATTCAGTGTCTGTAGTATTATTCGTAATAAATAAGCACTTTTAGGAAAAGCGCTTTGTGGGAAAGTTTTGAAGGTGTTTGGGTTAATGCCAAGCTGGAGTTTCAAAATATAAAAAGAAAGTTGAACATGGTGGTAGTATGCTTTGAACATTGTATTGGTAATAGCAAAACATTGGCCTTATCTCTTTGGAGAATTATTCAATTCAATAAAACCTTATGATTAGCATGTTGTTATGGTAAATTAATCTTATTTTAAAATCCATTAGGTTCTTTGTGTGAACACAATCACCTCAAAAGCAACAACTACGGAGTCCGGATAAAAGAAATTTATGCAACCCAATTATGAATATGATAATATGGGTGGTACCTGTCTGTTAAAATATAAAGTTATGTATACTTTTAGGAGTTTTGACACCCCATCATATTCATATACCTAACATCTTTTAAGTATTCAAGTTTGTCGTGTTGTAAAGGTTAGCATTAAGCTGAAACAGTATTTTAAACGTCTATGGCTATGGCTGCAAAGACCAATGCATTGAAATATGAACACTTTTAATTGACCTATTGCTAGTGACTAGTGAGGAACCAAAATGTAATATAAATAGAAATATAGGTGTCAAACAATTTTGACATGGTTGACTTTAAAGTTTTAGTACAACAACAACTGGCAAATTCGAATGGCCATTATATTTTATTTTTAATGCTATTGAATATAGTCATTGATTTGCACATTAATGCTTAAAATTAGACAGCTTATATGGGTATTTATTTGATATTTAATAAAAACCATTTATATACCAATTTCCAATTTGAAGTGAAAAAAGGGAGAGGGATATGTGGCATGCCAAGAGGAATAATAGTGATTATATCAAGTAATAATCACTCTATCCCTACCGATTATGCATGCTTTAGTTTATACTTACTGTGTATAAAATTAAGTTGGGCTCCAATAAATAATTGGGTCAAGTTTAAAGTAGGCCCAAATAAAACCCGGACAATTGAACTCAATGGAAGTAATTTTTAATCCCTATCAAATTGATCTATGATGGTTCTACCATTAGTGTATTGGTTTCTTAATTATCTTCCATATCTAATCCAGCTTTTAACAAAAACAGATCCATTATAAGTTTGTGATCCCACCAATCCTTTTCACTCTCTAAGTTATCGATGATTACTAAAAGGGTATGTTTCATGAGTTCTTTGCGAACTCTAGAAATGGCAGCCTCTTCCTGCTCTTCGAAGCTTTTTATTCTTGTTTCTCTGAGCAACTGTCAACCCCAACATCAACTTCTAGAAATGACCAGAGATCAGATAATTCTCTCTTATATACCTGCTTTCGCCTCCATCCAAGACCATCTTGTATCTTTGCTGAAATCTATAGGCAAATTCCAGAAGAAGCTCAGTCTTGCCAATCCCGAGTCTCCTGTTACACAGCAATACCCTTCCATACACATCTTTGATGATCTTTTTCTCCTTGAATATCGTCCACCACTTTTAGCCCTTGGTTTTTCAGGACGTCAGTGCTTTGCATCTCAATCCCTTTTCTGACTCCTTCCATACCACTGGTTCTTTACCTTTCTTGCTGCCACTCTCCCTTTGCCGTTCCCTGCGTCTTTCCTCCAGTGAACTGTTCTTACTCCACCAATCATAAATTCTTTCTCTTGGGTCTAGCCTTAGCTCAAATAATCTCTTCTGTGTCTCCACTAACATCACCAAAAAGTATAAATTCTAACTCTGATAATCTTTCTTCCTGCCAATAAAATTCTCATTTCGAGGGAAAGGAAACTCCTCTTATCCACCTTTTCTCTCCATTTGGTCAACCGTCAACAACACTTCTCCTTCCAACTTTGTAGCACATAGTGTGACAGCCCTCAATATGCAATCTCTCCAATTACCTTCCTGAGCTTCCAATTTCCATTCGTCAACCCGAGAGAGGCCATAACAGCTTCCCTCCATTCCTTCTCCAATCCTCCATAGAGAACCCATATCTCACCCCCATGTTTTTCCACAGTTCTCCCCTCTTCTCAACTATATCCCTGACAAGGCAATCACCTGGACTTAAATCAAAGAATATCGGAACCAAATTCTTCTTGCTGGAAAAGAAACGAAGCTCCTCAATGCTATAGGATTTTTAAAAGACTTTCTTGTGAGGATCACAACCCCAAAAGAGAAACATCCATTGCTCTCTCAACAATTCCATGTTTACGAGAATTTCTACATCGTGCTCTATCAGATACAAAGCAACTAATCCCTTGAATCTCCAATTCTGCAAGGAGCCAATTAGCAAACCTCAGTAAGGAGGGCTTGCGACCATGCACCCTATGAAGACACACAACTTCTCAGTCTGTACAGTTAAGTGACACTGACACTGGATTAGAGGACATTCCGTAGCTTCTCCCATGCTTTCTATGTTTCTCTCTTAGCGCAGAATAATCATAATCTTGGGTAATGCCATAACTAGAAAAATTGCTGTTAGATGCCGGTTGAGGTAGATACACGATCAAAGTTCTGGAAATCATTTAAGCAGCAGCAGCAGGGGCCTGAAATTCTGACAAGTTAAATCTGACATTGCTAGAGATTCTAGATCTGGAATGCCTGAACTGGAACTAAAAGGATCAGCACTTAAAAGTCTGCTATCACATTGAGCATCGGAACGTGTTGATTCTGATAGTTGACACTGTGGTGATCTTGGAGAGAAAAGGGAGACTGATTTGCTGAAAAGAACGCTGAAGATGATGATGACATATTCCTTGAAGTTGTGATGGGCAGTGACCCAACCTAGCTATCTTCTCCTATATCCATACTTATGAAATTTCCCGCCTCCGAAAGATATTAAACCCCATGCACGCCTTCTAGAAGATAAGAACCATACTGAAATGGATAATATAGCTTTAGTAAGCAACAAATCTCCCTTGAAAGGAACAGAAATACAAGAAAAAAATTGGTATTAATAAATCTTTATCCATCATTATCATTTCAACAGTTATCAATCAAGCATTTCATCCTAGTCAAGAATTCACAATGATAATGGAGGAAAGCATCATCATTCATAAATTAACCAAAAAAAATAACTGTAAGCCACAGGGAGAAAAGCTGAACAGCATCAAAATTAACAAATATTCATAACATTTAAACAGATTCTTAAACTTGAGTACAACGAAGCTAAAAATTTTAAGAAAGGAAAGAAAACAAAACGACCTTTTGGAAACAATACAGATTCAGAATTGTAGAGAAGTTTCACAACATTCATAATGGTAACTTGGTACCTAAAATGGTGATAAATATATAACGATACAGACAACATTTTTCAGCTATTAAGCTTCAAAGATCCATGTAACCAGATTCAGATAAATACATAGATGAAAAGTAGAAAAAGACAACGAGACCCGTTGCCAAAATTTGAAAAGAAACTCAATAACCTCATCACTGAACTTGAAGAAAGACCATTATAGATCTAAACAAGCTATTTCAAATATAAAGAAAGCTTAAAATGAGAGACCCACTTCTGAATAAATAGAAAAAAAATTATAAATTTTCAACGGTAATTCAGATCTGAGAACTTACTCGGCTTTAAAGCTTGAAAATGGTATCATAGATTCATGTTTGCCCCCAAATTAATCACCCAGTTGCTTTATCCATGATAAACCCGAAATTTTTTTAAATTTTGACTCAGCCAATCTTTGAGTGTCATTTGCAAACAGTGCACCGAACTGCAAAACAATAATTGTTTTATAATAATCACCAAAAGAAAAAAGAAAAAACACTGTAAAGAGTGAAAAGGGTATCTACTGTGAGCTTAAAACCACGAGGTGTTCAATCAAGATTGATAAACATGTTAAAAATGATAGTCCAAATGTAGAGTTTGAAGTTAACAGAGTTTAGCATTAGACTGACGATAGAGATTTGATAGGGACTTGAGTTCCGAAAAAAACTAGACAAAAGACTCGAAGATTTTTAGGGAATGAAATTTTATCAATGGCTAAATAGCTTACCTTCAGTGGAAAAAAAATCTCAACCTTCAAAACCCACACACAAACACCGCACAATGATATTTGTTTTCCAAACAAAAAACACACGCTTCAGAGTAAAGACCCTGCTTCCTTTGTCTATACAAAAACACTTTCTTTTTTAATTTTGTTTAGCTTTCTAAAGAAACAAAAATTTGTTTTTGCTTCTCTCTCTGGATATTCTGTAAAATTTTGTTGTCAGTTGAGACTGTGAGAGAGAGATAGAGAGAGAGGCTGAATTGAAGCGTTGGAAATTTTTTTTTTATAAATTAGGGACCCAAAGAACGGATCTGACGAGGTATGGGTTGGTAGGCTCCAGTCCACTGTAACGGAGTTTCCCTTTTGAAAATACTTTTGGTTTTGGATTCACATAAGGGAACTGAAACTTGGTGTTTGTCAAAATGTCCCTGTTGGCTTCTTGTTTAAACTTTCTGAATCTAACTATAACTAACTACATGGGTTTCTGGTTTCACCATTTCTAAGAAGATTTGTATTTGCAATTACATTATGTTATGTGATGTCCCCATTTCATGTACTTAGCATCTTAATTATTTTAATTAAGAGCTTTTATTAGGCTAAATTTTACAATAATATGTGTAATGATGAAGCGGGTTGGGCAATGATTTGAGAATTCACTATTGGATGGAATGCAATCAATTTTGTTCTGATTTTGTTGTCTAATTCATTACAATCTGCCTGTGCCTGTGCCTGAGCTTGAAGAATGACAATAACTCAATTGGGGATACGCAAAATCTTCCTGGGAATAGTATCTGATTTTCTATGCATCAAATATGGAAGCTACTTTCCATTTGTAATTTGACTGACCAAAAGCCAATGACAAAGGGCTAGCTGGCTTCTCTTAATTGCCATTTCCATAACATTCTCCTTTCTGATTTATTACCGTTTAAACTGGTCACAGCTGATATAATATGTATTTCTTTTTCTTCCCCAAATCATTGGTGTATAACAAGTAACAAACCAAGCTTCTGTGGTTGACTTGAATGATATTTGGATTGGCCCCTTTCAACATCAGTCCAAAACACTCTTTGGTACACTTCCTAGCACGCTGTCATGTGATGCCCCACAACACAGTTATTTTTACGGCTCTCATCTATTCACACTCTCTTCGGTTTTTCATGCAATCAATTAGTTCCATTACAAGAGAGAGTCGTAGGTGTATTTGAAGTTTGAAGTATGAATAGAGTTTATGACCCTTTATTAGAGAGTTTCTTATTTTTCAATAGTAATAAGCAATCTTGTAAAGATAAATAAACCCTTCTGTATCAGGTTTGAAGTTTGAACAACCCCAGAAATGTCCCCTTAACTTAAGAGACATTAAGAGTACAAGTGTGTAAAGCATAAAAGAAAATTATGAAGTTTGGAAGGTGCTCAAAAGACAAAATTCATAGGGTTTATTTTCTTAACATATATTATATATAATAGCTCAAGAATTATTTAATTGTGTTGGTATGTTGACACAACTCAAGTGATGGTGGGCCAAACCGAAACCCATAGAGGAGGAAATTTGTCAGCATCATAAGTTTGATCAATCACTCCAAAATTGATTGAAATTTGTCTACTTCTGAGCAACATGGACCAACTCAAACAGGCATTAATGGAGTAAATGTTGTCAGAAATCTTCAATTTCATGAGATTAGGATGCATGTCGGGTTACAAACAAACCCCATTATAAACTTTTCAACAATGTTACTATTTTAAATTTGCATTTCAGTTTTCAAAATGTAATATTAAGTTGTTTGAGTTGTGACAGCACTGCAGAGAACATTATCTGGAAAGTTGTGAGCTCCAGGCGCGCAATTGCACGGTCTTCACTGCTCATAATTAGGCCCATTATCAGGAAACTGTTTAAAGAACGACATTAGTTGGCTTAATTACCCTCATTATTTGCCCTAATAAATGTTAAGGCTACGGATACCAATAATTTACACTGAATATCTATGAGCATGGCTTATTTATGTTTATATTCCTAATCCTATTCCTCAAAATAATATTTGGTATATTATTTTTAAAATATTATTTATTATTTTAATTATTTTTAGATCCCATAAAATTATTATTTATTAAATACCATTTGAAAAAAAGTTTAAAAATTAGCAAAACATCCTCACGACGCAAGTAATTATTTATTTGTACTATAATGTTATAATTAATTAAGTAATTATACTTTAAATCTATAATGTAATGTTATAATTAAATAAATTTTTAATTATTTAATTAAGTAATGTACTAAATTAATAATGTAATGTTATAAACTTATAATTAATTAAGTAATCATTTAACTATAATATAAATATGTAATGATATACTTAGAACTTGATAATCGAAGTAAATAACTAAGTATTATATTATTATTCAATCAAATATACTATTTTATTCAAAAATAATTTTTTAATAACATTAAAACACTTTTAATTAGTCCTAATTCCAATTATACACTTAATTAATCAAAACTTTAATATTGATATATTATAACATATTAAAGTTTTTTATATGATGTAGTTTATATGTAATAAGTATAATTGTATATTTATTTAGTTAGGTTATTGTAAAAATTTAACTTTTTCCATTTAAAATTTGTTTATATGTAAAATTACAATGGACCCCCCATTTTTTATAGATATTTTAGCCCAGGTTCCAAAATAGGGTACCCGCTGCAGGTTTCAAGCCGAGTATCTACTACAGGTTCTTTTTTCTAGGTTCCGGTTCCTCCACATGTAGGAACCGGAACCGAAACTGTACAATATCGGATAAAAAAAATGGAACCAGAACCTACCCACACAATATCGATTTCGGTTCTGGTTTTGATTTTATCCACAGGTTCCGGTTCTACCGCTACCTGTGCTCACCCCTAGGCCTTTTTCTTGACATCCATTTGGGCCATTTCCAATTTATTCCTTATATAATTAAATACGAAATAGTAGAAATGTAAACGGTTGTAAAAGTGAGTAGAAAAATTATTTTAAGCTATATCTGAAGTCAAAGGAGCCCTTATAGCTCAGTGGTAGAGCTTCAGTCTTGTAAACTGAAGGTCCGTAGTTCGATCCTGCGTGAGGGCAATGTTTTGCTTTTTAAAATTTATTTTTCTTATTTTGATTGTCTTGAGTCTCAGACCAAGGGTCCAAGACAAGACAAAGCTTCAGAAGTTGGGGGTTTCATCTTATTTTGACAATTAATGTGTAATGTAGCTAAAAGAAGGAACATGTTAAAATGGAAGGACAATTCATTCAGGGATAAAAATGGTATGAGAATTGCTCTAAAATTGAATTGTTTACATCAGCTTTATTTGTAAACTCTGTATAATTCTAATGTAAATTATGCTTACAATAAAATATAAAATCTATGGTGAAGTAGTATGAATTTGAACATTTGCAAGAAGCCTGGTGAGTTTGCTTAGAGTTTCTCGAGCAGCTACTGTGTCTGGATGATCCTCACCACTAATTGAAGTTCTAATAAAAACTGCCTTCCTAATTAGATCATCTCCTATGTCAAATTGCCCTCCTCTTAGCATTAGCTTCGCCCTAGTTTCAAGCACTGTTGCTCTTGATAGTGCCAACTCTTGCCATAGAGATGGATTTAACTGTGCATTAGTCTTGACTGGCCTCCAACAAAGTGATTTGTCTATCAACTTCTCAACCGGGGTAACAAATTCGTGATCTGCCGCCTCCAAGGCATTTGTGCATAGACGTAGGAGTTCCAAAGCAGCGGTGCACTGAGATAATGTGATGAATGTCCTGATTGCAAGAGGCAAAACCAATTCTTTTACCAAGTATAACAACTGTGACACCTTGAGCTCAACAGCTTTTTGTTCAGTTCCGAATCCAAATGCCAAGAAACATGCTGCCCATATATGAGGCGAATGATGGAATATAGAACCACGACTGATGACAGATTGAACCACTGCATGAGCAACTCCAGTAACTGCTCTCTTGCGAGCATAAAGCTTGACAAGCTCATTGAAATGGATGTAACCTTGCCTGGTACTACTTCTTGCAATATTGAATCTCAACAACATAGAAGATGCTTCAGCTTCTGATCTCTTGGTATATGAGGAAGTTAGTCCACAACTCAAGGAACATAATAACTGTTTCCAAATTCGGGTTCCCTTATACTTCTCAGGTACTTTGTGAGCAGCGAGGAACAATAGGGATACCGGAATTGCAGTTGGTGCAAACCACCCACTTGCTAGGACCATTCTGGTTGCCAAGCTCCTTGGCCCATCAGCATGATCAAATATTGAGAAACACACCTCAAAGAGTTGTAGTAGGAAAGTATTTCTCCTCAACGAATGAGCTTCTCTACCACTCCATGATAGGTCCCTCAAGGGCATTCTGTTAATGGTATCCAAGAGCCTGCTTGGATTAATGGGTAGCTCAGACAAAATTGCACCCACAATCGCTAGGCCCATGGTTAGCCTTCCAACTTTCTCCTCAATTACCCTGAGGGCATCAACTTCTGCTATAGGGTAGTCCTTGACACCTCCCTGCATTAAAGTCATTGCTTCCACCCCAGACAAGTAGGAGAGTTTTAAAGGTTCCAAATTCATCACGCGAGAAAGGCGCGTGGATATTATAATGTGGGTCTCTCCACCAAAACGAGGAAGCAGATCCATTATAAGTTTGTGATCCCACCAATCCTTTTCACTCTCTAAGTTATCGATGATTACTAAAAATGGTATGTTTCTCATGAGTTCTTTGCGAACTCTAGAAATGGCAGCCTCTTCCTGCTCTTCGAAGCTTTTTATTCTGGTTTTCTCTGAGCAACTGTCAACCCCAACATCAACTTCTAGAAATGACCAGAGATTCAGATAATTCTGTCTTATATACCTGCTTTCGCCTCCTATCCATAGAACCATCTTGTATCTTTGCTGAAATCTATAGGCAAATTCCAGAAGAAGTTCAGTCTTGCCAATCCCAGAGTCTCCTGTTACACAAGCAATACCCTTTCCATACACAATCTTTGATGATCTTTTTCTCCTTGAATATCGTCCACCACTTTTAGCCCTTGGTTTTTCAGGAACGTCAGTGCTTTGCATCTCAATCTCCTTTTCTGACTCCTTCCATACCACTGGTTCTTTACCTTTCTTGCTGCCACTCTCCCTTTGCCGTTCCCTGCGTCTTTCCTCCAGTGAACTGTTCTTACTCCAACCAATCATAAAATTCTTTCTCTTGGGTCTAGCCTTAAGCTCAAAATAATCTCTTTCTGTGTCTCCACTAACATCACCAAAAAGTATAAATTCTAACTCTGATAATTCTTTCTTCCTGCCAATAAAATTCTCATTTCGAGGGAAAGGAAACTCCTCTTTATCCAACTTTTCTCTCCATTTGGTCAACCGCTCAACAACACTTCTCCTTCCTAACTTTGTAGCCAATAGTGTGACAGCCCTCAATATGCAATCTCTCCAATTACCTTCCTGAGCTTCCAATTTCCATTCGTCAACCCGAGAGAGGCCATTAACAGCTTCCCTCCATTCCTTCTCCAATCCTCCATAGAGAACCCATATCTCACCCCCATGTTTTTCCCACAGTTCTCCCCTCTTCTCAACTATATCCCTGACAAGGCAATCACCTGGACTTAAATCAAAGAATATCGGAACTAAATTCTTCTTGCTGGAAAAGAAACGAAGCTCCTCAATGCTATATGGATTTTTAAAAGACTTTCTTGTGAGGATCACAACCCCAAAAGAAGAAACATCCATTGCTCTCTCAACAATTCCATGTTTACGAGAATTTCTACATCGTGCTCTATCAGATACAAAGCAACTAATCCCTTGAATCTCCAATTCTGCAAGGAGCCAATTAGCAAACCTCAGTAAGGAGGGCTTGCGACCATGCACGCCTATGAAGACATCACAACTTCTCAGTCTGTTACAGTTAAGTGACACTGACACTGGATTATAGGACATTCCGTAGCTTCTCCCATGCTTTCTATGTTTCTCTCTTAGCGCAGAATAATCATAATCTTGGGTAATGCCATAACTAGAAAAATTGCTGTTAGAGATGCCGGTTGAGGTAGATACACGATCAAAGTTCTGGAAATCATTTAAAGCACATGCAGCAGGGGCCGCTGAAATATCTGACAAGTTAAATCTGACATTTGCTAGAGATTCTAGATCTGGAATGCCTGAACTGGAACTAAAAGGATCAGCACTTAAAAGTCTGCTATCACATTGAGCATCGGAACGTGTTGATTCTGATAGTTGACACGTTGGTGATCTTGGAGAGAAAAAGGGAGACTGATTTGCTGAAAAGAACGCTGAAGATGATGATGACATATTCCTTGAAGTTGTGATGGGCAGTGACCCAAACCTGGAGCTATCTTCTCCTATATCCATACTTATGAAATTTCCCGCCTCCAAAAGATATTAAACCCCATGCACGCCTTCTAGAAGATAAGAAGCCATACTGAAATGGATAATATAGCTTTAGTAAGCAACCAATCTCCCTTTAAAGGAACAGAAATACAGGAAAAAAATTGGTATTAATAAATTCTTTATCCATCATTATCATTTCAACAGTTAATCAATCAAGCATTGTCATCCTAGTCAATAATTCCACAATGACAATGGAGGAAAGCATCATCATTCATAAATTAACCCAAAAAAATAAAAATAAATAAATAACTGTAAGCCACAGGGAGAAAAGCTGAACAGCATCAAAATTAACAAATATTCATAACATTTAAAACAGATTCTTAAACTTGAGTACAACAAAGCTAAAAAATTTAAGAAAGGAAAGAAAACAAAACGACCTTTTGGGAACAATACAGATTCAGAAATTGTGGAAAAGTTTCACAAACATTCATAATTGGTAACTTGGTACCTAAAATGGTGATAAATATATAACGATACAGACAACATTTTTCAGCTATTAAGCTTCAAAGATCCATGTAACCAGATTCAGATAAAATACATAGATGAAAAGGGTAGAAAAAGACAACGAGACCCGTTGCCAAAATTTGAAAAGAAACTCAATAACTATCATCACTGAAGCTTGAAGAAAGACCATTATAGATCTAAACAAGCTATTTCAAATATAAAGAAAGCTTTAAAATGAGAGACCCACTTCTGAATATAATAGAAAAAAAAATTATAAATTTTCAACGGTAATTCAGATCTGAGAACTTACTCGGCTTTAAAGCTTGAAAATGGTATCATAGATTCAATGTTTGCCCCCAAATTAATCAACCCAGTTGCTTTAATCCAATGATAAACCCGAAATTTTTTTAAATTTTGACTCAGCCAAATCTTTTGAGTGTCATTTGCAACCAGTGCACCGAACTGCAAAACAATAATTGAATTTATAAATAATCACCAAAAGAAAAAAGAAAAAACACTTGTAAAAGAGTGAAAAGGGTATCTACATGTGAGCTTAAAACTCACGAGTGTTCAATCAAGATTGATAAACATGTTGAAAATGAGTAGTCCAAATGTAGAGTTTGAAGTTAACAGAGTTTTAGCATTAGACTGACGATAGAGATTTGATAGGGACTTGAGTTCCGAAAAAAGACTAGACAAAAGACTCGAAGATTTTTATGGAAAATGAAATTTTATCAATGCTATAAAATAGCTTACCTTTTCAGTGGAAAAAAAATCTCAACCTTCAAAACCCACAACCACAAACACCGCACAAGCTATATTTTGTTTTCCAAAAACAAAAAACACACGCTTCAGAGTAAAGACCCTTGCTTTCCTTTGTCTATACAAAAACACTTTCTTTTTTAATTTTGTTTAGCTTTCTAAAGAAACAAAAATTTGTTTTTGCTTCTCTCTCTGGATATTCTGTAAAATTTTGTATGTCAGTGAGACTGTGAGAGAGAGAGACAGAGAGAGGCTGAATTGAAGCGTTGGAAATTTTTTTTTTCTTTTTTTATATAAATTATGGGACCCAAAAGAACGGATCTGACGAGGTATGGGTTGGTAGGCTCCAGTCCACTGTAACTGAGTTTCCCTTTTGAAAATACTTTTGGTTTTGGATTCACATAAGGGAACTGAAACTTGGGTGTTTGTCAAAATGTCCCTGTTGGCTTCTTGTTTTAAACTTTTCTGAATCTAACTATAACTAACTACATGGGTTTCTGGTTTCACCATTTCTAAGAAGATTTGTATTTGCAAGTACATTATGTTATGTGATGTCACCATTTCATGTACTTAGCAACTTAATTATGTTAATTAAGAGCTTTTATTAGGCTAAATTTTACAATAATATGTGTAATGATGAAACTACAGTAACACTTATTAAATCTTTCTTTGAGATTATGTGTATGTGATAAAGGTTTAATTTTTTTTTTTTTTTTTTTTTTGACTTGAGTAATTATTATTTAAGGGTAAATGTATCAATAATTTTTCAATTAAAATGTGGATATGAATATTATATTATGCCTTTACTAGGTGTAGCGTTCGGTATCCTACATTTTTCAGGAGAATTGAAACCGGAACCGTATAGTGCAGGTTCCCAAAAAAAGAAACCGGAATCGGAACCGCACAATTTAAGTTCTTAAATTCAAGGAACCGGAATCTAAAATGCAGGTTCCGGTTCCTTTCCCGGGTACCCTAAAAAAATCAATTACTCCCCTATTAGTTTAAAAAATGATAAAAATACCTTCAAAGTTTACAAATACACCCCACAAATTTTGATTACTTTTTCATTTGTGTCCATGTGGCTCATAAATCCTCTAATCTCTAGGCACACTTGAATTCAATCAATTCATCACAATTCACATAAATTCCTCAATCAAACAAAACACAAATAATAATTAAACAATCATACTATAAATCTATAATTTAATATTACAATTAATTAAATTTTTAATCATTTAATTAAGTATTTGTCCTATATTTATAATGAAATACTATAATTAATTAAGTAATCATACTATAAATCTATAATGTAATGTTATAATTAATTAAATTTTTATCATTTAATTAAATAATGTACTAATGTAATAAATTACTAATGTTTATAAGTAATATTATAAATTTATAATTAATTAATAATTATTTAACAATGTAATATTATAATTAATAAAGTCATCTACTATAAATTTATAATGTAATGTTATATTAATTAATTTTCTAATCATTTAATTAAGTTTGTGGAAATTAGACTAATGTTTATATATAATGTCATAACTAATTAAATAATCTTTTTATATATATTTATAATTAATTACATGATTAAACTATAATGTAATGTTATAATGAATTAAGTAATCATACTATAAATCTTTAATGTAACATTATAATTAATTAAATTTCTAATCATTTAATTAAGTATGGTACTAATGTTTATAATGGAATGTTATAATTAATTAAGTAATTATTTAATTAAGTAATCATTCGTTTATATATAATGTTTAATAATTACGTAATTATACTATAAATTTTATAATGTATATAAATTATTAATTTCTAATCATTTAATTAAGTATTATGCTAATGTAATAATTACTGATGTTTATAATATAATGTCATGATTAATTAAGTAATCATTTAATTATATAATATTATAATTAATTATGTGATCATACTATAATATATGTTAAATGAATAAGTAATCATACTATAAATATTAATTAATTAAATTTTTAAATCATTTAATTAAGTGTTGTACTAATGTTTATACTGAAATGTTATAATTATTAAGTAATTATCTATAAATCTGTATGTTATAATTACTAAGTAATTATTTATTGTACTATAATTTATAATTAATTAAGTAATTATCCTTTAAATCTATAATGTAATGTTATAATTAATAAATTTTTAATTATTTAATTAGTAATGTACTAAATAATAATGTAATGTTATTAAACTTATAATTAATTAAGTAATCATTTAACTATAATATAATATGTATGATATACTTAGAACTTGATAATCGAAGTAAATAACTAAGTATTATATTATTATTCAATCAAATTACTATTTTATTCAAAATAATTTTTTTAATACATTAAAACACTTTTAATTAGTCCTAATTCCAATTATACACTTATTAATCAAAACTTTAATATGATATTATAACACATATTAAAGTTTTTATATGATGTGTTTATATGTAATAAGTATAATTGTATATTTATTTAGTTAGGTTATTGTAAAAATTTAACTTTTTCCATTTAAAATTTGTTTATATGTAAAATACAATGGACCCCGACCATTTTTTATAGATATTTTAGCCCAGTTTCCAAAATGGGTACCCGCTGCAGGTTTCAAGCCGAGTATCACTACAGGTTCTTTTTTCTAGGTTCCGGTTCCTCCACTTGGAACCGAACCGAAACTGTACAATTCGGATAAAAAAAATGGAACCAGAACCTACCCCACACAATCGATTTCGGTTCTGGTTTTGATTTTATCCAAGTTCCGGTTCTACCGCTACCTGTGCTCCCCCTAGGCCTTTTTCTTGACATCCATTGGGCCATTTCCAATTTATTCCTTATATAATAAATACGAAATAGTAGAAATGTAAACGGTTGTAAAAGTGAGTAGAAAAATTATTTAAGCATTATCTGAATCAAGGAGCCCTTATAGCTCAGTGGTAGAGCTCAGTCTTGTAAACTGAAGGTCCGTAGTTCGATCCTGCGTGAGGGCAATGTTTTGCTTTTTAAAATTTATTTTTCTTTTTTATTGTCTGAGTCTCACCACAGACAAACAAGCTTAGAAGTTGGGGGTTTTCTTATTTTGACAATTAATGTGTAATGAAGCTAAAAGAGGAACATGTTAAAATGAGGACAATTCATTCAGGATAAAATGGTATGAGAATTGCTCTAAAATTGAATTGTTTACATCAGCTTTATTTGTAAACTCTGTATAATTCTAATGTAAATTGCTACAATAAAATATAAAATCTATGGTGAAGTAGTATGAATTTGAACTTTGCAAGAGCCGTGGTTTTGCTTAGAGTTTCTCGAGCAGCTACTGTGTCTGGATGATCCTCACCACTAATTGAAGTTCTAATAAAACACGCCTTCCTATTAGATCATCTCCTATGTCAAATTGCCCTCCTCTTAGCATTAGCTTCGCCCTAGTTTCAAGCACTGTTGCTCTTGATAGTGCCAACTCTTGCCATAGAGATGGATTTAACTGTGCATTAGTCTTGACTGGCCTCCAACAAAGTGATTTGTCTATCAACTTCTCAACCGGGTAACAAATTCGTGATCTGCCGCCTCCAAGGCTTTCGTGCATAGACGTAGGAGTTCCAAAGCAGCGGTGCACGAGATAATGTGATGAATGTCCTGATGCAAAGGCAAACCAATTCTTTTACCAAGTATAACAACTTGACACCTTGAGCTCAACAGCTTTTTGTTCAGTTCCGAATCCAATGCCAAGAAACATGCTGCCCTATATGAGGCGAATGATGGAATATAGAACCACGACTGATGACAGATTGAACCACTGCATAGCAACTCCAGTAACTGCTCTCTTGCGGCATAAAGCTTGACAAGCTCATTGAAATGGATGTAACCTTGCCTGGTCTACTTCTTGCAATATTGAATCTCAACAACATAGAATGCTTCAGCTTCTGATCTCTTGGTATATGAGGAAGTTAGTCCACAACTCAAGGAACATAATAACTGTTTCCAAATTCGGGTTCCCTTATACTTCTCAGGTACTTTGTGAGCAGCGAGGCCAATAGGGATACGGAATTGCAGTTGGTGCAAACCACCCACTTCTAGGACCATTCTGGTTGCCAAGCTCCTTGGCCCATCAGCATGATCAAATATTGAGAAACACCCTCAAGATTTGTAGTAGGAAAGTATTTCTCCTCAACGAATGAGCTTCTCTACCACTCCATGATAGGTCCCTCAAGGGCATTCTGTTAATGGTATCCAAGAGCCTGCTTGGATTATTGGGTAGCTCAGACAAAATTGCACCCACAATCGCTAGGCCCATGGTTAGCCTTCCAACTTTCTCCTCAATTACCCTAGGGCATCAACTTCTGTCATAGGTAGTCCTTGACACCTCCCTGCATTAAAGTCTTGCTTCCACCCCAGACAAGTAGGAGAGTTTTAAAGTTCCAAATTCATCACGCGAGAAGCGCGTGGATATTATAATGTGGGTCTCTCCACCAAAACGGGAAGCAGATCCATTATAAGTTTGTGATCCCACCAATCCTTTTCACTCTCTAAGTTATCGATGATTACTAAAAAGGGTATGTTCTCATGAGTTCTTTGCGAACTCTAGAAATGGCAGCCTCTTCCTGCTCTTCGAAGCTTTTTATTCTGGTTTTCTCTAGCAACTGTCAACCCCAACATCAACTTCTAGAAATGACCAGAGATTCAGATAATTCTTCTTATATACCTGCTTTCGCCTCCTATCCAAAGACCATCTTGTATCTTTGCTGAAATCTATGCCAAATTCCAGAAGAAGTCAGTCTTGCCAATCCCAGAGTCTCCTGTTACACAAGCAATACCCTTTCCATACACAATCTTTGATGACTTTTTTCTCCTTGAATATCGTCCACCACTTTTAGCCCTTGGTTTTTCAGGAACGTCAGTGCTTTGCATCTCAATCTCCTTTTCTGACTCCTTCCATACCACTGGTTCTTTACCTTTCTTGCTGCCACTCTCCCTTTGCCGTTCCCTGCTTCTTTCCTCCAGTGAACTGTTCTTACTCCAACCATCATAAATTCTTTCTCTTGGGTCTAGCCTTAGCTCAAAATAATCTCTTTCTGTGTCTCCACTAACATCACCAAAAAGTACAAATCTAACTCTGATTTCTTTCTTCCTGCCAATAAAATTCTCATTTCGAGGGAAAGGACCTCCTCTTTATCCACCTTTTCTCTCCATTTGGTCAACCGCTCAACAACACTTCTCCTTCCTAACTTTGTAGCCAATAGTGTGACAGCCCTCAATATGCAATCTCTCAATTACCTTCCTGAGCTTCCATTTCCATTCGTCAACCCAGAGAGGCCATTAACAGCTTCCCCCATTCCTTCTCCAATCCTCCATAGAACCCATATCTCACCCCCATGTTTTTCCCACAGTTCTCCCCCTCTTCTCAACTATATCCCTGACAAGGCAATCACCTGGACTTAAATCAAAGAATATCGAACAAAATTCTTCTTGCTGAAAGAACGAAGCTCCTCAATGCTATATGGATTTTTAAAAGACTTTCTTGTGAGGATCACAACCCCAAAAGAAGAAACATCCATTGCTCTCTCAACAATTCCATGTTTACGAGAAGTTCCAGAGCTTTCTTCGCTTCAAATTTCTTTGCAGATCTGGTTAATGTATTTGAAGTTTTTCTTCCTCAACTTCTCTTGTATCCTAACCCATCAGACCCATTGAATGGAGAGGCTGCTGCTCTAATGATGCGTGATCGTACTACTTTTGAACAAAGAGTGAAAGGTATCAACTTAAAAATTACTTATGTCTCTACCTGTGCATTCCCATTTCCAGATGACTTGTTTGAGTATCAAATCCACAATTCATTTTTCTCATTTTTTAATTGATAGATCCTTGACCAAACTTGATGTGCTCTGATTTAGAGCATGATTCTTTTCTATTTGGTTTTAGCTTGTAGGGAGTTGTGAGTTCACTCTCTAATAGAAATGAAGTGAAGCCAACAGAAATGTTCCTTGTCTTCTAACCAGGGCTCTGGGGTTGTGTGAATATTCGTATTGCAGGGACATGTTACTTCCAAGAATTTGAAGAATGAAACTGTTTACCTTATTTTATTTTCTGATTATAGGAGCAAGGTTGGATGCATATGATAGTCATTTTAAGCTGAGCAAGAACCAACTTTTCAACTCTCTTTACTTGCTTAGCTTTAGAGGAGAATTTTAAATGCTCAAAAGATTCTTCCTCCGGGTTGGAGCTGCAAGTGTTGTTCAAGTTATATATTCATATAAATTGGGAAGAATTGGTGAAGGTAGATACATTCAGCTGGTACATTAACTGGGGACATGGTTGTATTTAGACGTGGAAAGGATGGATTAGCTGTCATTTATATTAAACATTGGAAATTATTAGGGTGTTGAAGAGCAGCTATGTTCGTTGCTTTCTTTACTGTATGATCTTTGCAAAGAATTGATTTACAAGAATTTCGTTTACTAGGGAAACTTTGCAGTGTTCTGGTGTAATTCTAAGAAATTGGTTATATATACCATGAGAGATGATGTTGTTTTTATTGCTGTTGGCCTGTTAGGATGTCTTTTCAGTATCAACTCTGTTCAATGTAGCGATGTAGTGGTAAACCAAAGGGATGGGAGATTTTGAATTTCCATCATGTTATCGTACCATCTGACCAATTGTGAATTTCTTAGGCGATAAGTGAATGTCCTTTGTTTCTCCTCGGCTGCAAATTGTTTATTTTTGGGTTCAGAGCGTGTAAAAAAGTTAGAAGGTTTTCTTGTCGGGCTATAGTGTGTTTTTGTATTTTTACAGGTGGGAAAGGTAGGTTTTGAAGCATTTGTGACCAGAAATTGTAAATTTGAGTCACAATCAAGTTACCATTGAGTTTGACCCATATGCAACAATGTTGTTTATATTGATCGTGGCGATGCATAGATATAAATTCCGAGTTCTGACCTCATGGACGATGTGTTTGATTTTGTAGAGTATTGTGAGAAATATGCCAAGCCAGAAGATGCTGGTCAGGCCACAGAGGAAAAATCAAGTGATGAGGAGCTGAGTGAAGATGAATATGCATCAAGCGATGAAGCAGTAGCTGGACAACCTGATCCTTAGGTGCAAAAGTGCACCCATTAATTGTCTGTTGTACATTGTATTCAGCTCCTGGAAAATGGAACCTGAAAAAACTGAAGGCTCATGGAAAAACTCCTGCCCCTTCTGTCTTTATTTTCCATGGATGCTGTGTAAATTAATCAACTTTGTCTTAATGTTTCAAATATTCATTTACTGTTGGGACTTAAAAACTCTGCTTCTTCTTGCATTTGCTCTTCACATGTATCCATATTGTGTGAATGCCTGCAAAAATAATGTTTTAACTTTTATATCTACAATTTCTCACGTTTTCTCCACAATATATAGTTGTTCTATCTTGAACACTCATTTGTAGAAAGATAAATTGAAGTTCCCTTTATATACCTTATATACTAACTTAACTCTTATAATAATCTTTCTTTGAGAGTATGTGTATGTGACAAGGTTTTAATTTTTTTTTTTTTTTTTTTTTGCCTTGAAAGTATTTTATTATTTAGGGTAAATGTATCAGATATATTTTTATTAAATGTGGGATATGAGTATATTTAATCCTTTACTAGTGGGTGAGCGGTTGCCGGGTATCCTACATTTTCTCAGGGAAGGAAACCGGAACCGTATAGTGCTTTCCCAAAAAGAAACCGGAATCGGAACGCCAATTTAAGTTCTTAAATCAAGGAACCGGATCTAAATGCAGGTTCCGGTTCTTTCCCGGGTACGCCCATAAAAATCAATTACTCCCCCTATTAGTTTAAAAAATAATAAAAATACCTTCAAAGTTTTACAAATACACCCCTAACAAATTTGATTACTTTTTCATTTGTGTCCAATGTGCTCCTAAACCTCTAATCTCTAGGCAACACTTGAATTCATCAATTCATCACAATCACATAAAATTCCTCAATCAAAACCAAACACAACTAATTCATAAACAATCATACTAATAAATCTATAATTTAATATACAATTAATTAATTTTTAATCATTTAATACTCTTTGCTAATATTTATAATGAAATACTATAATTAATTAAGTAATCATAGAAACTATAAATCTATAATGTAATGTTATATATTATTAATTTTTAATCATTTAATTACATATGTACTAAGCTAAATTCTAATGTTTATATTGTAATATTATAAATTTATAATTAATTAAATAATTATTTTACACTGTAATATTATAATTAATTAGTATCATACTAATAAATTTATAATGTAATGTTACATTAATTAAATTTCTATCATTTATTAGTATTGTGGTAAATTAGACTAATGTTTTATAATATAAATTCCATAAACTAATTAATAATCTTTTTTATATATAATGTTATAATAATTACTGATTAAACTATAATGTAATGTTATATGAATTAAGTAATCATACTATAATCTTAATGTAACATATAATTAATTAAATTTCTAATCATTAATTAAGTTTGTACTAATGTTTTTAAATGGTGTATAATAATTAAGAATTATTTAATTAAGTAATCATTCGTTTTAAAATAAGTAATGTTAATTTTACGTAATTAACATAAATTTATAATGTATATTATATTAATTAACTTTCTAATCATTTAATTAAGTATTATGCTAATGAATAAATTACTGATGTTTATAATTAATGTCATGATAATTAAGTAATCATTTTAATTATATAATATATAATTAATTATGTGACATACTAATAAATATGTTAAAATGAATTAAGTAATCATACTATAATAATTATTAAATAATTAAAATTTTTTCATTTAAAATTAAGTGTTGTACTATGTTTATATGAAATGTTATAATTAATTAAGTAATTATTCTATAAATCTGTATGTTCTAATGACACTAAGTAATTATTATTGTAACTATACTGTTATAATTAATTAGTAATTATCTTTAAATCTATAATGTAAATGTTATAATAAATAAATTTTTAATTATTTAATTAAGTAATGTACTTAAATTAATAATGTAATGTTATAACTTATAATTAATTAGTATCATTTAACTATATATAATATGTAATGATTACTTAGAACTTGATAACTCGAGTACAATAACATAAATATTCTTATATTATATTCCAAATATACTATTTTATTCAAAATAATTTTTTAATAACATTAACAACTTTTAATTAGTCCTAATTCCAATTATACTACACTTAATTAATCAAACTTTAATATGATATATTATAACATATTAAAGTTTTTTATATATGATTTATTATATGTAATAAGTATAATTGTCTTTTTGAGTTAGGTTATTTAAAAATTTAACTTTTTCCATTTAAATTTGTTTATATGTAAAATTACCATGGACCCCCCATTTTTTATTAGATATTTTAGCCCAGGTTCCAAAATAGGGTACCCGCATGCAGGTTTCAGCGAAGCGAGTATCCTACGACATTCTTTTCTAGTTCCGGTCTCCTCCACATGTAGAACCGAACGAACTGTACCAATATCGGATAAAAACATGGAACCAAACCTACCCACACAATTCGATTTCGGTTCGGGTTTTGATTTTATCCCAGGTTTCCGGTTCTACCGCTACCTGTGCGCCCCTAGCCTTTTTTCTTGACATCCATTTGGGCCATGCCAATTATTCCTTATATAATTAACATACGAAATAGAGAATGTAAACGGTTGTAAAAGTGATAGAAAAATTTTAGCTCTATCTGAATCAAAGAGCCCTTATAGCTCAGTGGTAGAGCATCAGTCTTGTAAACTGAAGGTCCGTAGTTCGATCCTGCGTGAGGGCAATGTTTGCTTTTTTTAAAATTTATTTTTCTTTTTTAATTGTCTGAGTCTCACACAACGACAAAGCTTAGAAGTTGGGTTTATCTTATTTTGACAATTAATGTGTAATGATAGCTAAAAGAAGAACATGTTAAAATGAAAGGACAATTCATTCAGGATAAAAATGGTATGAGAATTGCTCTAAAATTAATTGTTTAATCAGCTTATTTGTAAACTCTGTATAATTCTAATGTAAATTATGCTAACAATAAATATAAAATCTATGGTGAGTAGATATATTTGAACATTTGCAAGAAGCCTGGTGAGTTTGCTTAGAGTTTCTCGAGCAGCTACTGTGTCTGGATGATCCTCACCACATTGAATTTCTAATAAAAACTGCCTCTCCTATTAGATCATCTCCTATGTCAAATTGCCCTCCTCTTAGCATTAGCTTCGCCCTAGTTTCAAGCACGTTTGCTCTTGATAGTGCCAACTCTTGCCATAGAGATGGATTTAACTGTGCATTAGTCTTGACTGGCCTCCAACAAAGTGATTTGTCTATCAACTTCTCAACCGGGTAACAAATTCGTGATCTGCCGCCTCCAAGGCATTCGTGCATAGACGTAGGAGTTCCAAAGCAGCGGTGCACTGAGATAATGTGATGAATGTCCTGATTGCAGAGGCAAAACCAATTCTTTTACCAAGTATAACAACTTGACACCTTGAGCTCAACAGCTTTTTGTTCAGTTCCGAATCCAATGCCAAGACCTGCTGCCCATATAGAGGCGAATGATGGAATATAGAACCACGACTGATGACAGATTGAACCACTGCATGAGCAACTCCAGTAACTGCTCTCTTGCGAGCATAACAGCTTGACAAGCTCATTGAAATGGATGTAACCTTGCCTGGTGCTACTTCTGCAATATTGAATCTCAACAACATAGAAAATGCTTCAGCTTCTGATCTCTTGGTATATGAGGAAGTTAGTCCACACCTCAAGGAACATAAACTGTTTCCAATTCGGGTTCCCTTATACTTCTCAGGTACTTTGTGAGCAGCGAGGCAATAGGGATACTGGAATTGCAGTTGGTGCAAACCACCCACTTACTAGGACCATTCTGGTTGCCAAGCTCCTTGGCCCATCAGCATGATCAAATATTGAGAACACACCTCAAGAGTTGTAGTAGGAAAGTATTTCTCCTCAACGAATGAGCTTCTCTACCACTCCATGATAAGTCCCTCAAGGGCATTCTGTTAATGGTATCCAGAGCCTGCTTGGATTAATGGGTAGCTCAGACAAAATTGCACCCACAATCGCTAGGCCCATGGTTAGCCTTCCAACTTTCTCCTCAATTACCCTGAGGGCATCAACTTCTGCTATGGGTAGTCCTTGACACCTCCCTGCATTAAAGTCATTGCTTCCACCCCAGACAGTAGGAGTTTTAAGGTTCCAAATTCATCACGCGAGAAAGGCTCGTGGATATTATAATGTGGGTCTCTCCACCAAAACGAGGAAGCAGATCCATTATAAGTTTGTGATCCCACCAATCCTTTTCACTCTCTAAGTTATCGATGATTACTAAAAGGTATGTTTCTCATGATTTCTTTGCGAACTCTAGAAATGGCAGCCTCTTCCTGCTCTTCAAGCTTTTTATTCTGTTTTTCTCTGAGCAACTGTCAACCCCAACATCAACTTCTAGAAATGACCAGAGATTCAGATAATTCTGTCTTATATACCTGCTTTCGCCTCCTATCCAATAGACCATCTTGTATCTTTGCTGAAATCTATAGGCAAATTCCAGAAGAAGTCAGTCTTGCCAATCCCAGAGTCTCCTGTTACACAAGCAATACCCTTTCCATACACAATCTTTGATGATCTTTTCTCCTTGAATATCGTCCACCACTTTTAGCCCTTGGTTTTTCAGGAACGTCAGTGCTTTGCATCTCAATCTCCTTTTCTGACTCCTTCCATACCACTGGTTCTTTACCTTTCTGCTGCCACTCTCCCTTTGCCGCCCTTTCGTCTTCCCTCCGTGAACTGTTCTTACTCCAACCAATCATAAATTCTTTCTCTTGGGTCTAGCCTTAAGCTCAAAATAATCTCTTTTCTGTGTCTCCACTAACATCACCAAAAGTAAAATTCTAACTCTGATAATTCTTTCTTCCTGCCAATAAATTCTCATTTCGAGGGAAAGGAAACTCCTCTTTATCCACACTTTTCTCTCCATTTGGTCAACCGCTCAACAACACTTCTCCTTCCTAACTTTGTAGCCATAGTGTGACAGCCCTCAATATGCAATCTCTCCATTACCTTCCTGAGCTTCCAATTTCCATTCGTCAACCCGAGAGAGGCCATTAACAGCTTCCCTCCATTCCTTCTCCAATCCTCCATAGAGAACCCATATCTCACCCCCATGTTTTTCCCACAGTTCTCCCCTCTTCTCAACTATATCCCTGACAAGGCAATCACCTGGACTTAAATCAAAGAATATCGGAACTAAATTCTTCTTGCTGGAAAGAAACGAAGCTCCTCAATGCTATATGGATTTTTAAAAGACTTTCTTGTGAGGATCACAACCCAAAGAAGAAACATCCATTGCTCTCTCAACAATTCCATGTTTACGAGAATTTCTACATCGTGCTCTATCAATACAAAGCAACTAATCCCTTGAATCTCCAATTTGCACGGAGCCAATTACAAACCTCAGAAGGAGGCTTGCGACCATGCACGCCTATGAACATCACAACCTTCTCAGTCTGTTACAGTTAAGTGACACTGACACTGGATTATAGGACATTCCGTAGCTTCTCCCATGCTTTCTATTTTCTCTCTTAGCGCAGATAATCAAATCTTGGGAATGCCATAACCGAAAAATTGCTGTTAGAGATGCCGGTTGAGGTAGATACACGATCAAAGTTCTGGAAATCATTTAAAGCACATGCAGCAGGGCCGCTGAATATCTGACAGTTAAATCTGACATTTGCTAGAGTTCTAGATCTGGAATGCCTGAACTGAATAAAGGATCAGCACTTAAAAGTCTGCTATCACATTGAGCACGGAACGTGTTGATTCCGATAGTTGACACGTTGTGATCTTGGAGAGAAAAAGGGAGACTGTTTAGCTGAAAAGAAACTGAAGATGATGATGACATATTCCTTGAATTTGTGATGGGCAGTGACCCAAACCTGGACTATCTTCTCCTATTCCATACTTATGAAATTTCCCGCCTCCAAAAGATATTAAACCCCATGCCCGCTTCTAGAAGATAAGAAGCCATACTGAAATGGATAATATAGCTTTAGTAGCAACAATCTCCCTTTAAAGGAACGAAATACAGGAAAATTGGTAAATAAATTCTTTATCCATCATTATCATTTCAACAGTTAATCAATCAAGCATTGTCATCCTAGTCAAAATTCCACAATGACAATGGAGGAAGCATCATCCATTCATAAATTAACCCAAAAAAAAACTGTAAGCCACAGGGAGAAAGCTGAACAGCATCAAAATTAACAAATATTCATAACATTTAAACAGATTCTTAAACTGTGAGTACAACAAGCTAAAATTTTAGAAAAGGAAGAAAACAAAACGACTTTTTGGAACAATACCGATTCAGAATTGTGGAAAAGTTTCACAAACATTCATAATTGGTAACTTGGTACCTAAAATGGTGATAAATTCAAGCTCAGCTATTAAGCTTCAAAGATCCATGTACACCAGATTCAGATAAAATACATAGATGAAAAGGGAAAAAAGACAACGAGACCCGTTGCCAAAATTTGAAAAGAAACTCAATAACCATCACACGAAGTTGAAGAAAGACCATTACGATCTAAACAAGCTATTTAAATATAAAGAAAGCTTTAAAATGAGAGACCCACTTCTGAATATAATAGGAAAAAAAATATAATTTTCAACGGTAATTCAGATCTAGAACTTACTCGCTTAAAGCTTGAAAATGGTATCATAGATTCATGTTTG
The DNA here is from genome assembly GCF_008641045.1 of Pistacia vera. NCBI lineage: Eukaryota > Viridiplantae > Streptophyta > Magnoliopsida > Sapindales > Anacardiaceae > Pistacia > Pistacia vera. Next base: position 545,706 of record NW_022196690.1, on the reverse strand, counting down.
CCCCCAATTAATCAACCCAGTTGCTTTAATCCAATGATAAACCCGAAAAAATTTTTAAATTTTGACTCAGCCAAATCTTTGAGTGTCATTTGCAACCAGTGCACCGAACTGCAAAACATAATTGATTTATAATAATCACCAAAGAAAAAAGAAAAACCACTTGTAAAAGTGAAAAGGGTATCTACATTGAGCTTTAAACTCACGAGTGTTCAATCAAGATTGATAAACATGTTGAAAATGAGTAGTCCAAATGTAGAGTTTGAAGTTAATGGAGTTTTAGCATTAGACTGACGATAGGGTTTGATAGAGACTTGAGTTCCGAAAAAGACTAGACAAAAGACTCGAAATTTTTATGGAAATGAAATTTTATCAATGCTAAAAAATAGCTTACCTTTTCAGTTGAAAAAAAATCTCAACCTTCAAAACCACAACACACAAACACCGCACAAGCTATATTTTGTTTTCCAAAACAAAAACACGCTTCAGAGTAAAGATACTTGCTTTCCTTTGTCTATACAAAACCTTTTCTTTTTTTTTTTGTTTAGCTTCTCCATAGAAACAAAAATTTGTTTTTTGCTTCTCTCTCTGATTTGTAAAATTTTGTAGTCAGTGAGACTGTGAGAAGAGAAGAGAGAGAGGCTGAATTGAAGCGTTGGAAATTTTTTTTTTTTTTTTTATATAAATTATGGGACCCAAAAGAACGGATCTGACGAGGTATGGGTTGGTAGGCTCCAGTCCACTGTAACTGGTTTGCCCTTTTGAAAACTTTTGGTTGATTCCCATAGGGAACTGAAACTTGGGTTTGTTCAAAATGTCCCTGTGGCTTCTTGTTGTAAACTTTTCTGAATCAACTATAACTAACTACATGGGTTTCTGGTTTCACCATTTCTAAGAAGATTTGTATTTGCAAGTACATTATGTATGTGTGTCACCATTTCATGTACTTAGCAACTTATTATGTTTAATTAGAGCTTTTATTAGGCTAAATTTTACAATAATGTGTAATGATGAAGGGGTTTGGGCAATGATTTGAGAATACTTAGAATTCTTTTTCTGATGTTGTCTATTTCATTACATCTGCAAATGCCTGAGCTTGAAGAATGACAATAACTCAATTGGGGATACCAAAATCTTACTGGGAATTAGTATCTGATTTCTTATGCATCAATATGGAAGCTACTTTCTATTGTGTATTTGACTGGCCAAAAGCCAATTAACAAAGGGCTAGCTGGCTTCTCTTAATTGCCATTTCCATAACATTCTCCTTTCTGATTATTACCGTTTAAATCTGTCAGCAGCTGATTAAATATGTATTTCTTTTTTCTTCCCCAAATCATTGGTGTATAACAAGTAACAAACCAAGCTTCTGTGAAGTTGACTTAATGATATTTTGGATTGGCCCTTTCAACATCAGTCCAAAACACTCTTTTGGTACTACTTCCTTAGCACATGCTGTCATGTGATGCCCCAACCACAGCAAATTATTTTTACGGCTCTCATCTATTCACACTCCTCTTCATTTTTCATGCAATCAATTAGTTCCATTACAGAGAGAGTCTGTAGGTGATTTGAAGTTTGAAGTTGAATAGAGTTTATGACCCTTTATTAGAGAGTTTCTTATTTTTAATATTTTTAATAAGCAATCTTATAAAGATAAATGAAACCCTTCTGTATCAGTTTGAATTTGAACACCCCAAAATTGTCCCCTTAACTTAGAAATTAAAGTACAAGTGTGTAAAGCATAAAAGAAATTATGAAGTTTGGAAGGTGCTCAAAAGACAAAAGTTATTTCTTATTATATTTATATTACCGATTTGTGGTATGTTGACAGCAACTCAAGTGATGTGGGCCAACCAAACGCCGTAGGAGGAATTTGTCAGCATCATAATTTGATCAATCAACTCCAAATTGATTGGATATTTGTCTACTTTAAGCAACATGGACCAACTCAATCAGGCATAATGGAGTAAATGTTGTCAGAAATCTTCAATTTCATGAGATTAGGATGCATGTCGGGTTACAAACAAACCCCATTTATAAACTTTTCACATGTTACTATTTAAATGTTGCATTCAGTATTTTCCAAAATGTAATATTAAGTTGTTGTGAGTTGTGACAGCACTGCAGAGAAACATTATCTGGAAAGTTGTGAGCTCCAGGCGTGCGCAATGTGCACGAGTCTTCACTGCTCATAATTAGCCCATTATCAGGAAACTACTTAAAAAACGACATTAGTTGCTTAATTACCTTCATTATTTTCCTAGTAATAAATGATAATCCTAGGATACCATAATTTACACTGATATCATGAGCATGCTTATTTTATGATTTATATTCTAATCCTTCCTCCAAATATATTTGTATATTATTTTAAAATATTATTTTATTATTTTAATTGTTTTTAGATCCCATAAATTCTTAATTTTATAAATACATTTGAAGAAAAAGTTTAAAAATTAGCAACAAACATCCTCACGACTCATACTTACCCAGATTTCCCAACCCACATCGATGATAGCCAAAATCTATACAACAGCTTACCTGCCGACCTATAAATGGCGAAAGTTTCACTGATTGGCCTTTTTTTCGGCCCAGATCCACCCAGATTTGATCATCGTTTTAGAGCTTTTTCGACAGTCGTCCGCACAGCAGGCCGTTGGATCTGTGCCGTTTTTCCGCTAATCGGTGGTGCGTCTTGCCGAAAATGCCAAACTATTCGTTACACACCAGATTCGAGCCGGTCCTCTGTTCGTAACGCTATTTTTTCGGCTAGATTCGGCGATGGTAATCTCGGAATCTGGCACATTGCAGGTGTGGATGGGTGTTGTGTTGTTTGTCATTTTACACTTAGGGTGTTTTAATGAATGAGCAAACTATGGGCTTTTTCATAAATTTTTTAATTTACCTCGTAATACTCTCCTATCCACTCTCATTTATTCCCAAAATCCTATCCAATATAAATCAAACGTATCCTATATTGCTGACGCCGATATTTCCATCAGCTGATCACATCGAGACTAACCCTTGATATCTGTGTTATGAATGATCGATTGCCCGCCAATATATAGCGAACGCCCTATGATTGTTGGATGATTGTCTCATTTTAAAATAGACTCCTTGCCCATCAATCTCGTATGAAATAATACATACACCTCTTTTCCTTTCTTACGAGACAGCGTCTACCCAAGGAGCCCATCCCATACTATTTTAAAGTATAATAATAGACTCCGGTCATATGAGATCATGACATTCAGCGTCTATTAAAATAGACACCTGTCCCTTGATAAAGTAAAACTCTTATTTGCCTTGTTACAGCATACTAAAGGTGTGTCATTTTTCAATAATAAAATAATAAACTATAACAGGCGTTATTGATCTCTAATTTGATGTAGTCGTAGGTATACAGAGTATTTCAAGTGGCTGGAGCCATGGTACAGTAATAAAATAGGAAATTGCATGATTGAGCAGAGGACAATAAAAGTGGCATATTATTAATGGTATGTGCCTATCTACATTGGCTAATAGACATTATCATGTTCCTTGTAGTAGTAAAGACACTTCATATAATGAGGATGCCCATCCATCAATTACCCATGTATAGGGATGCCGTCCCATATAAGATGGACGAGCCCACTTGTTTTGTTTTTAAATATTGGTCTAGACAGCATCCCATCTTATATGTACTCCATCCTCATGTTAAAATAGACACCTATCCATATAATAAATGGAGTCCCACTGTATTTTTATAGAGCGCCTGTTTCCGTCCATCAAATTGAAACAGACCTTTCTAATTTATTGGACATGTGTTCATTCACAAAAGACGTTTTTTCTCCACGTGACTGCGTCATTAACTGGGATGTCAAGTCCTCTTGGTACATAAATTCGATGTAAAAATTCGTGTCGTTAGTATTATTCGTAATAAATAAGCACTTTTAGGACAAGCGCTTGGGTGGGAAGTTTTGAAGGTGTTGGTTTAATGCCAAGCGTGAGTTTTCAAAATATAAAAGAAGTTGAACATGGGGTAAGTTGCTTTGAACATGTATTGGTTAAGCAAAACATTGGCCTTATCTCTTTTGAGAATATTCAATTCAATAAAACCTATGATTAGGCATGTTGTTATGGTAAAGTTATCTTATTTTAAATCCATTAGGGGGGGGGGGGGTGTTCCTTTGTGTGGGAACACACTCACCTCAAAGCAACAACTAACGGAGTCCGATAAAAGAAATTTATGCAACCCAATTTTATTAAAAAAAATTGATATATATTGGGTGTACCTGTCTTTAAAATAATAAAGTTATTATACTTTAGAGTTTGACCCCTCATATTCCACATCACCTGAACTGTCTTTAAGGTATTCGTTTGTCGGTGTTGTAAGGTTAGCATTAAGCTGAAACAGTATTTATAAACGTCTATGGCTATGGCTGCAAAGACCAATGCAGTGAATATTAAACACTTTTATTGACCTATTGCTAGTGACTATGAGGAACCAAAATGGTAATATAAACGTGAAATTAGGTGTCAAAAAGTTTTGACATGGTTGACTTTAAGTTTTTAGTACAACAACAACTGCAAATTCAGATGGCCATTAATATTTTATTTTATGCTATTGAATATATCATTGATTGCACATTAATGCTAAAATTAGACAGCTTAATGGGATTTATTTGATATTTATAAAAACCATTTATATACCAATTTCCAATTTGAAGTGAAAATGGATGAGGGCATATGTGTCCTGCCAAGAGGAACTAATAGTGATTATATCAAGTAATAATCAACTCTATTCCTACCCGATTATGCATGCTTTAGTTTATACTTACTGTGTCGAAAAATTAATTGGGCTCCAAAAATAATGTGGTCCAGTTTTAAAAGTAGGCCAAATAAACCCGGACATTGAACTCAATGATTATTTTTAATCCCTATCAAATGATCTATGTTGGTTCTCACCATTACTGTTTGGTTTTCTTAATTAGTCTTCCATATCTAATCCAGCTTTTAAACAAACCCTAAGGGCTGAAAGTTCAATAGAGACTCTTGAGTATTACTCAGAGTTCTAAGTTTGAGGCTTTCCCAACTGTGTTAATAGGGAGACATTGGAGTTCTTTTTACTCAGTATTTCCAGAGTCCTAGAGGATTAATTAACGGTATATATAACTTCTAGTTCGGGACACTTCCGATCAAAAAAAAAAAAAAAAAATAATAATATTACTAAAATTCCAGTTTCTCACTATTTTGAGTCACCCTACACTGAGGCCATTGCTAGGATGCTACACATTCATTTACTCACCCTTTAACGTAAATGTATTACATTTTACAAGTTGTTTTTCTTCAAAACATGGCCCAATCTTTATTTCGTCACATGACCCAAGATTTGGATGAAAGAAATATAGGGCTTAGTCCCATTATAAATTTTGGGGGCCACTTCCGATAGCTCCGGCTCGCCAAATGTTGATGAAATGATGAAAAGCAGCGAAAAGGATCGGATCAAAGATAATGATAAAAATTACGATTTCGTGTGGAGCACTTGTAATTGTTCTTTAATTAGGGCTTCTTCTAGTTATCTTTTGTTCTAAACGTAAAGGTCTTCCCTGGTGGGACATTTGTTGTGTTTTTGTTCTATCCCAGGTTTTTGTAAGATAATAATTCCATGTGTTTTCTATTTGTTACTCTTCATTTTGGTTCTATTAATTTTATTTATATCTATGCTTTTTTTTATTTATTTTTCCTTTTGTATTTTTTGTCTTTCCATGTATTTGACTTATCCATAGATCCTTCATATCAGACCCAGAGGTGCACTCTTTTTCTTGTAATTTTCTCTTTGTGGGATAGGGCTTTTTGCGGTTTTTGTCCTTCTGGTATCTTTCCTTTTTACCAAATCAAAACTCTTTTCAGTTTACTTACTTACTGTTTAGTTAGTTTGGTTTAATGTATTAAAGTATTATTGGTAGTATTTTGGTGTTTTTATAGGGTTATTTTTTGTTTTCCTTTACATGCTCGCTTTGATTCTTCATGCAAAAGTTCGTGTTGGCACAAACCGATCCTGTTTGGGGTTTGATCTCCTCGTCTCCTGTGATTCTATCCCATCCATTTTTAATATCTTTTGTAAACAATAATGTGTGTCATATGCAGAGTCACAATTGCTTCTATTATTCTTGCCGGAAATGTAGAAAAAGAATTGCAGAAAAAGGAAAAGAGATGTACGCAATATTTGAATGCAATTGACATATAAAAGAAAAGAAACTTGATACTATATTGAATTAATATGATTGTGACTACTATTAAAAAGTTATATATATATATTATACACAGAGAGATCAAGAGAGAGAGAAGGTGCTAGTCTTACACCACACTTGAAATGGCGGAACCACCCTTCTGCCAACCCCTTGAGGGCTTTATGACTCGATTAATTTCGATGAGTTGGCAACGCCATTTAGCCGTAACAACTGGAACACACACCTCAAATGTCTAACCCTCACCCTTTTACAACTGCGTCACCCCCCAACCGTGCGTGCTCCTCCATGCACTTACTCGGGCTGTTATTAAACGTATTTTCATCTTTTAATGTAAAATAAAGATAACCTTGTTATTAAGTACCTTTGTTCAAAACGTTTTTGGAAAATTTACCATCACTTTTACATACCACAGATTTTTCTAAAAAAGGAAAGACTGATATCAATGGTAAAATGAACAAAAACAAAAAAACAAGACACAAAAAACTCTTTTCAGCATATGGCGTGCACCCCAAAATTTTGTCATACTATCATTGTAGGAGCAACATAGCGAATCCCTACTGTATAATTTGCCAACACATTGTTACACTAGTTGATTGAAAACACCAGAAGGCGTTAAACTATAAATCCTTTTTCCACTGATTTTACAGTCAGAAAAGATGGTCCACCACTGACATCGACCAGATGTCCTATTCACCATCCCAATCATCAGCCCCTGCGCTAGCGTGTTTGCGCCGCTTGCTTCTTCACCTGGCGTCTGTTGCTTCTTGTATGCAGTGCGGATTTACTTAATGACGATGGGGACCACGGGCCTCCACCAAACTTTAAAAACAACTTCAAATTAGTATAATATTTATATGTTAGGTCTTTTACCCCCTATAAGATGTTTCGACATTTTGCCCCATACATTTTTTTTATTTTTTGCCTCCATCGAGTGAAATCCTGGTCCGCCAAACCTAACTTGTATATCGTCTATTTCTTCAACACCTGAGATGTTGATCATGTAATGCTCTTCCCTAAAGTTTGTTTCCTTAATTTCAATTAGCTCTTTCGGCAAATTTTTCAGAAACCATGGTGCTGCTTGATATCTGGATACTAATCCTCTGTTAGAGGAAAAGACAGGATCAGTTTTACAAACGATTAAAGATTCATTCATATAAACATGTGAAATCAATATTAAATAAATTTAAAGAAAAGAACAAGAGAAAGATATGAAAATGTTTAGAGGACCAAAATGCCATTAAAAAACAAACAAAAGGTGTTTACCTCTGAAGGGTCAGAAACAAAAATCCGAGAAAGAAATGTCTATAGTCTGCAGACACACATACATAGTCGGGTATGGAGTACTGAACATCTTTATTCCTGTTTAGATAAATAAAAGATCGACTTCATGATACACAATAATACTAGAGAAAGTGAATCTCAATCATAGAATTATTCTGTTGAAGAGACGCACATCAATGGTCTTACAAAATTTCTAGGATCTCTGGATCCTCAAAAGGTAGGCGCACCACCAACATCACACAGAGCGTCACACCACAGCCAACATCGGAATCTACAAGCCACAAACAATAAATTACCAAGAAAATTTATATGACCTCACTGTTATTACTATAATGCAGATGTGTTATATCCAATTAAGAAAAAAATCTAGATAATTTTAAGAACCATGCAAACACAAAGGTAGTGATACTAATTAGAGAAATCTTTACCATTAGTATGATATCAAAGTTACCATAGCTCAGCATATCACAGAACTAAAACTTTTTAAGCACCATAAGAACAGAATAGAACACACCGTAAAGAAACAGATTATGCATGACTTGAAATAGAGAGTCTAGTAACCAGCAAAGCTAGATGTCGGGAGAAGTTTTCCACCGAATAAACTTTCTTTCTGCATATCATTATGTCATTGCCACCAATATCTTATGGATCACTAACTTCTTGCACCCTTAGAAGAGCTTTATATATAATAAATGCTTATGCATTCGAATTCATTAGGAGATCCTGAATAAAGCATCCACAGAAACAGGAGATCATGTGACAAGCATGTAGTTTCTCATGTTTGCCAATGGCCATGTGGTCTAGTGGCATAGGCCTCCACACTTTGTGGATTGTCTAAAGTCCTGGATTTCGAATCCAGGCAAAATTGAGGAGTTTAATAACACTCAGGTTCTATATCTATTGAGCGCTCCTATCATTTATTGATCCATGATGTCTCCATACTTCCATGGCAATATATTCTAACCCATTGTTTACTGGAACACACCAAATCAAATGAAAAATAAAAACTCAATACCTTTCCATTATTCCTTTCGTGACGAGCTCTCGGAAGCAATGTATGCTGAGTGTCCAACAGTTGATTTATGCTGTGAGTGCAACAATCCTACTGCAGATGTAAAGCAAGAACAATAATAAAGTTAAAACTAAGGTACTATATGTAAGATATAATTATGACTTACACCCTGTATTAGTTTTTTTTTTTTTTCTTTCAGGAAAAAGGTATAAAGGTGAGGCGTAGATAATTTTATACATATATTAAAGAACTTATATTAAAATACAAGATCCAAATCCTGTACAAAATTCACAGGTTTCATAATGTTTAAATTCCCTTCTGTAGTTGATCAGTGATAAAAAGGAAGACTCAAGAAAAAGAAAGACCAAGAACCTGATGGAAAAAGATGATTACCTTCTCCCCCTTCCCATGTATTTGACTGCAACAAAATTTCCAAACCCGAGCTCTTCAATGGCTCATATCTCCCTCCATCGCAATCTACTAACCCAATAACAAGACTAGTCCAATACCAAAGAACCCAATGGATTATCAATATAAAATTGAAACAAGAACTTCGGTCATCGAACGCTTTACTATTTTACTGATTGGGTTTATAGGGTTGGGGTTAACATGCAATTGTTCTATGTGTTGGTATAATTGCCGTGTACTAACGACGTTTCTACAGTGACGGCACGGAGGGTTGTTCTTTCTATGAACAGTCCGATTGTGTGAATGGAAAGAATTGTCAAGAATAATTTTCTATCAATGAACGCAGAGAGGCATTACTAAAAGAAAATAAAGAGAAATGTTGAAGAAATGCAAAGGAGAGGAAGAAGAAGAGTAACCTAACAGAAAAAAAAGAAGACGAAGAGTTATGCAGTTCGTTGCTTTTGGCGGGAGAAAGCAAGTCCGATTTTGCCCCTATATATATATCTATATATGTTTAGTAACAATTTTTAATCTCATTTCGCAAAATATATCTAGAAAAAAAAATCTCTATTTCCAATTTAATTATACACATATTGTAATACCCCGTAATTTTGTGGCATTTTTATTTAAATTTATTTTATTGATTTAGGGGATAAATTGTAAGAAATCGTAACTTTTTAGGGATGTTTTGGTGATGAAATAAGGACTGGAGGACCAATATGAATTTAGCAAGAGGACTTGGGTGGAACATATGATATGTTTTAAGGGGGATGTGAGATGTATCGAAGTTCAATAAAGCTACGGACACCAGGGTTTTTGCACCGAAAATGTGTACCGGCCTACGTGTCCCCCTGACTCACACAAGCAATCCTGATGCGTGATTGAACAATAAATATTTTTCTAGTGAACGACCGTCCATCAAATATGGATGGTCGTTCACTTACATGGTGTCCCAATTTAAAGGACGCCCGTCCATAAGTAAAATAGAATAAATTTTTTTTATAAAAATTAAGGACGGCCGCTCATAGGTTATGGACGGCTGTCCCTAAATATTGGACGAGCATTCATATTTTAATGAACGCCCGTCCATTAACAGTTCTTTTTAAAAAATTAAAAAATATTTAGGGACGGTCGTTCATCCTTTATGGGCGACTGTCTCTTCATTTTGGATGGGCGTCCGCAAATAAGGGACACCCGTTCTTAATCTAAATATAAAAATTAAAAAAAAAACTTTAAAGATACCCGTTCATAAATTATGGATGACTATCCCTTATGTTTGGACGAGCGTCCTTAAAGAATGGATGTCATTCCATTATTTTGATTTTAAAAACAAAAGAAAAACTTTGGGGACGTCCCTTACTTCTGGGCGGCCCGTCCATTATTTTGGCTTTTAAAGAATGAAAGAAAAACTTTGGACGCCAGTGTCTAGATAGTATATACAAAGTTCTCTGGCAGATAAAAAAGAAAAAATGTTTCAAAATAAATGTAAAGTCAAAACTTATTTTGAGGTCAAATTAAGCATAATGTACTGTTTTACATTGACTTACCAATTAAATTTCACTAATAACAATGACCACACAAAAATTAGTAAGAAATATGGAGCTACCTATGACTTACCAATTAAATTTCAAATTAACCACAATAAGGGAAGAGCTAATGCACGCCCATCCAAATGTAAGGGACACTTGTGGACGGGCGTCCCCAAAGTTTTTCTTTTGTTTTTAAAACCAAAATAATGGACGGGCGTCCATGCCTTACGAACACCCATCCAAACGTAAATGATGGGTATCCCTTATTTGCGGACGTCCATCCAAAATGAAGGGACGGTTGTCCATAACTAATGAACAGCCGGCCCTAAATTTTTTTAATTTTTTTTAAAAAGAATTGTTAATGGACGGGTGTCCATTAAAATATAAACGTCCGTCCAATATTTAGGGACAGTTGTTCATAACCTACGAATGGTCATCCCTAATTTTTTATTATAGTAAATGGACCCTCATCCATATTTGATGAATGACCGTTCACTAGAAAAAAATAAAAATAATGTGAAACGTGTTTGGTTTGCTGGTATGAATCGAGGTACACGTAGGTCGGTACAACATTTCGGTGCAAAAATCCCAGTGTCCATAGCATTTTTTATTGAAGTTTAGGAACCTTCAATATTTGCCAAATAAGGGGGCATGCAGATACTTCTAGGGTGTGATTTGTAACTTATCAAAGTTTTCATTAGATGATTCGGGGTGCGAATTGTGACAGCCTAAACCCTGGGTGTAAAATTTTCCACTTTAAGTTGGAGTAAAGGAAAATTGGAGGTGGCAGCACATGGTTTTGGCAAGTTTTATACAAGTAAAATTGTAGTAAAAGAGATTGAATTGTAGTAAAGTTGTAAAACGTTAGCCGGTCGATAATTCGATCAAAAGTTCCTTACTCATCTCTGACCAGTCGCCCCTATTGTTGATACTTAAAGATGAAAGTTGTAACACATTGACGACCTAAATACGTCATGTACATTTTTTATTCATATTTGATAAGATGCTGCTAATATATATAAGGAATTTGACTTATACTTTTGTTTCCCAAATTAGAAGTCAAAATTCAACCATAGAAAAGCATATGATACTATCAAAACAAATGAAAATCTCAGTCATAATCTAACAAATGAAAATCTCAGTCATAATCTATCACATTTATTTTTTTCTAAAGAAACTAGGTTGAACCCACATAGGTGGATTCATAAAGCTATAGGAGTTGCCCCTAAAATGCGGTTCAATGCTTCCATCTTGGAGGTTATAAATTCCCATATCCTTTCCTCCTCCATGGGAAGTGAGATCAGTATAAATTTCCCAGCTATCATCAGTAAAGTAAATGCAATTAGATTTGCAGAGCATTGCTTCAATAGAAAACGAAGAATTATAACCCACAAACACAGCTCTATTCCCCAAATTCTTCATCTCTGTCCAAGTATTACTTCTCAAATCCACCTTGAAAACCAGAAATTCACTGGTTCTATAAGTACTCCGTCTTTTACTTATGTCTTCACGTTCTACTACTCGTGAAACGACTAACAGTTCGCCTCCTGATTCCACCAAGTATAAGCACAATGGATATTTTAAATAATCAGATGGCATCTCTGCAACTTGTTCTGCCATGTCACTTCTGATATCACATGCCGTCATTTGACCAGTGTCTTTTATAACATAAAATAGCCCATTGTAGTAAGTAACATCATGATTATAAGAAGCGGACGTTTCAATTGTTGTCCATGATTTATCACCTTCACCGGGCTTACAATATGCCAACTCTCTTTTAGATCCATGAAGAACCATTACTATGTAATCTGATGTACTGAAAGGATTGGATGATAAAACAAACTTGGTGATAAAACTAATATGTGGCCTATAAAGAACAGAAGAAAGATAATCCCAATTTTTGAAAGTGGTCATGTGCGGCAATTCAATTTGACGTCGTGAGAAAGGATGCAAAAGAGCCATACTCCAACGTTTGGAGATTGTTAGTATCCAACCTCCAGAAGAAAGACATCTTTTAGCTCGTTTATTGCTTCCTTCTGCTTCCGGTATCATAACTTGGCGAGTCATATTATCTGAGAAACTGTAAAAACCTCGTCGGCAAGTGTTGGGCTTTTCTGGTGGTAGCATCAGCCATGGAGGTTTAGATAAAAATCTGGGCTTCTCCTTTACAGCAACCGATAGCCATGAAGTACAAACCAAACTGAAGGTAACGAGATCCTCATACAACGTTAGCCGCTTGATAATTTCGATCAAAAGGTCCTCGTTCAATTCTGACCAGGCGCCCATGTTAACACAAACCTGCAAGAATCAAGATGGAATGGAAGTTGTAATAAACAGCCCGACGCAACAGAATCTAGATGTCGTTCTAACCTGGCGATTAGTGCTGAAAACTTGAATGAATAAAACTTATGAATTACATAGATATTTATAAGATAATAACACTTATAAGAAACCTAATATTATTAGAACAAGAAATTATAAAATAAAAAAGTAAAGCTTAAGTAAACTAAAACTTCCTAACTAAACTAAACTCCAACTTACAATAGAAAACTACTTCATTTCCTAAAATAAAATCCTAAATAAAAAAATCAAATAAAGAAAGAAAAACAAAATCAAATCATAATCTGACAAATATTTTCCTACCTCACAACGACACAACACAACCTAAATAAGTATTTTATTTTTATTCATATTTAATAAAATTCTACTATTATAATATAAGGTTTTGCTTCCCAATTTTGTTGTTAAATAGAATACAAAATCTAATATTTAATTTACTTGTTCGTGTATATAATATTTATACTAAAATTAAGAGATTAAAAAGTTAATAATTAACGAAATTTGTTGGCGTGTGAACACAATCACCTAAAAGCAACAACTGGGAGTCCGGATAAAAGAAATTTATGCAACCCGATTATGAATATGATAATATGGGTGGTACTGTTTGTTAAAATATAAAGTTTGTATACTTTTAGGAGTTTTGACACCTCATCATATTCATATACCTAACATCTTTTAAGTATTCAAGTTTGTCGTGTTGTAAAGGTTAGCATTAAGCTGAAATAGTATTTAAACGTTACGGCTATGGTGCAAAGACCAATGCATTGAAATAGAACACTTTTAATTGACCTATTGCTAGTGAGGAACCAAAATGTAATATAAATAGAAATATAGGTGTCAAACAATTTTGACTTGGTGACTTTAAAGTTTTAGTACAACAACAACTGGCAAATTCGAATGGCCATTAATTTTATTTTTAAGCTATTGAATATAGTCATTGATTTGCACATTAATGCTTAAAATTAGACAGCTTTATATGGGTATTATTGATATTTATAATACCGATTATGCATGCTTTAGTTTATACTTTAGTGTATTATCAATGTGTATAAAATTAAGTTGGGCTCCAATAAAAACTTGGGCCAAGTTTAAAGTAGGCCCAAAAAAAACCCGGACAATGAACTCAATGGAAGTAATTTTTAATCCCTATCAAATTGATCATGTGGTTCTACCATTAGTGATTGGTTTCTTAATTATCTTCCATATCTAATCCAGCTTTTAACAAATCCTAAAGGGGTTGAATAGTTCAATAGAGATTCTTGAGTGTATATTCAAGAGTTTAAGTTGAGGTCTTCCTCAATTGTTATAGGGGTGACATTGGAGTTCTTATCCACTCAGGAGTTCCAGAGTCCTAAAGATTAATTAAAGTATATAAATTAGTTCGAACACTTCTGATCAAAAAAAAATAAAAAAAAAAAATAATAATAAAAATTCCGTTTCTCAACTATTTTGAGTCCACCTAACACTGAGCCCATGCACGATGCTACACGTCATTTACTCACCCTTACTTTAACGCTAAATAAATAATTTTACAAGTTGTTTTATTCAAACATGGGCTCAAAACCTTTTCGTCAATGAGTCAAGATTTGGATGAAAGAAGATAGGGCTTAGTCCATTATAATTTTGGGCCACTTCCGATAGATCCGGCTCACCAAATGTTGATGAATGATGAAAACAAACGAAAAGGATCGGATCAAAGATAATATAAAAAATTCGATTTCGAGTGGGGCATCGCATTTGTAATTGTTCTTTAATTAGTGCTTTTTCTAGTTACGTTTTTTTAACGATAAAAGTCTATGTGGGGCATTTGTTTTTTTTTTGTTCTATCCAGGTTTCTAAGATAAGAATTCCTCGTGTTTCTCTTGTCACTCTTCATTTTGGTTTCTAGTAATTTTATTTTATCTATTTTATTTATTATTTTTGTCCATAATTTGAAAGGTTCTATAATTTGAATTATCCATTAAAGAACCTTTCAATTATATATAACATTATACCTCAAAATTACCTCAAATCTTCAAAATCACATCAAACTAAGTTTTATCTACTTAACCCTTCAAATGAAGTTCAAGTTTATCTTGGTCTCTTGAAAAATTATGCAAAACTCTTTGAAAAACTAGAGAAAGAAAAGTTGTTATGGAAGATTGAGAGAAAATGGAAGAAATGTTGAAGAAAGGCTCTCTCCTTTGGCTTGAAGGATTTATTCATTATAGGAAATATTTCATTTATTTTACAAAATTAGCTTGGCCCAATTATTTTATTGTATAACAATAAGTCTTTAATTATTCATATAAGGGTATTTGGTCATTTCACACTAGACATAATTATTACTTAATTAATGCCAGAAATGCAATGAAGCCTAATCATCTTTGACTTTTCAAGCTTATCCATAGGCAAAATAATCATTTTGCCCCTAAGCTCTTATGGATAATTGATTCATACCGTTCCAAATGAAGTGATTATTTGCCTAGTTAGATTTATGTTTTTAACAAAAATAAAATTTTTAAAGGACTATTAAGTTAGAATTATACCTTTGACATCTCGGGTATACAGTACGTGCCACCAAATTGTTCAGCACTAATATTGTAGGGCAACACTATCCAATATACTGTATAATTTTGCCAACACATTGTTAACACTAGTGATTGAAAACAACATGAGCTTCAAACTATAATCCTTTTCAATCTGATTTGTACAGTCAGAAAAGATGGTCAACACTGACATCGACCT
The DNA here is from genome assembly GCF_008641045.1 of Pistacia vera. Lineage (NCBI taxonomy): Eukaryota > Viridiplantae > Streptophyta > Magnoliopsida > Sapindales > Anacardiaceae > Pistacia > Pistacia vera. The sequence goes on along the minus strand of NW_022196690.1, from coordinate 530,176 downwards.
CAGATTCTATTCACCACAAATCATCAGCCCCTGCGCTAGCTTGTGCGCCGACTTGGCTTCTTCACCTGCGTCTTGCTTCTGTATGATACGCATTATTTCTTCAACACCTTGAGATGGTGATCATGTAATGCTTCCTAAAGTTTGTTTTCTCAATTTCAATTAGCTCTTTCGGCAAATTTTCAGAAACCATGGTGTGCTTGATATCTGGGATACTATCCTCTGTTAGGAGGAAAAGACAGGATCAGTTACAAACGATTAAAGATTCATTCATAAAACTGTGAAATCAAGTAAATAATAAATTTAAAGAAAGAAAAACAAACAGAAGATATGAGAAAATGGTTAGAGGACAAAATGCCACACAAAAAAAAAAAAAAAAAAAAGGTGTTTACCTCTGAAGGGTCAGAAACAAAAATCCGAGAAAGAAGATGTCTATAGTCTGCAGACACACATACATAGTCGGGTATGGAGTACTGAACACTTTATTCTCTGTTTAGATAAATAAAAGATCGAACTTCATGATACACAATATACTAGAGAAAGTAGAATCTTCAAATCATAGAATTATTCTGTTGAAGAGACGCACATCAATGGTCTTACAAAAATTCTAGGATCTTCTGGATCCTCAAAAGGGTAGGCACCACCAACATCACACAGAGCGTCACACCACAGGACCAAACATCTGAAATCTACAAGCCACAAACAATAAAATTACCAAGAAAATTTATATGACCTCACTGTTATTACTATAATAGAGATGTTATATCCAATTAAGAAAAAAATGCTAGATAACTTTTAAGAACCAAATGCAAACACAAAGGTAAGTGGATACTAGATTAGAGAAATCTTTAACCATTAGTATGAGTATCAAAGTTAACATAGTCAGCATATCACAGAAGCTAAACTTTTTTAAGCACCATAAGAATCAGAATAGAACAACACCGTAAAGAAACGATAGCATGACTTGAAATAGAGAGTCAGTAAGCCAGCAAAGCTAGATGTCGGGAGAAGTTCCAGCAGGAATAAACTTTCTTTCTGGCATATCATTATGTCATTGCCACAAATATCTTATGGATCACTAACTTCTTGCACCCTTAGAAGAGCTTTATATAATATAAATGCTTATGCATTCGAATTATTAGGAGATCCTGAATAAGAGCACCACAGAAAAAGGAGATCAAGTGACAAGCATGTAGTTCTCATGTTGCCAATGGCATGTGGTCTAGTGGCATAGGCCTCCACACATTGTGGATTGTCTAAAGTCTGGATTCGAATCCAGGCGAAATTGAGGAGTTTAATAACTCAGGTTCATATTATCTATTGAGCGCTCCTATCATTATTGACCACATGATGTCTCCATACTTCCATGGCATATATTCTAACCCAGTGTTTACTGGAACACACCAAATCAAATGAAAAATAAAAACTCAATACCTTCCATTTATTCCTTTCGTGACAGGAGCTTCGGAGCAATGTATGCTGGAGTTCCAAACGTTGATTTATGCTGTGAGTGCAACAATCCTGACTGCAAGATGTAAAGCAAGAACAATAATGAAAGTTAAAACTAAGGGGTACTATAATGTAAGATATAATATGACTTATACCCTTAGTATTGAGTTTTTTTTTTTTCTTTCAGGAAAAAAAGGTATAAAGGTGAGGCGTAGTAATTTATACTATATATTAAAGAACTATATTTAAAATACAAGATAACAAATCGTACAAAATTCACAGGTTCATAAATGTTTAAATTCACCTTCTAGTAGTTGATCAGTGATAAAAAAGGAAGACTCAAGAAAAAGAAAGACTCAAGAACCTGATAGGATAAAAGATGATTACCTTCTTCCCCTTCCCATGTATTTGACTGCAACAAAATTTCCAAACCCGAGCTCTTCAATGGCTCATATCTCTCCTCCATCGCAATTACTAACCCAAATAAACAAGATGTCCAATACCAAAGAAACCAAATGGATTATCAATAAAATATTGAAAACAAGAAACTTCAGGTCAATGCGAACGCTTTACTAGTTTACTGATTGGGGTTTAGGGTTGGGGTAACATGCAATGTTCTATGTGTTGGTATAATTGGCCGTGTACCTAAAGACGTTTCTACAGTGACGGCACGGAGGGTTGTTCTTCTAGAACAGTCCGATTGTGTGAATGGAAAGAATTGTCAAGAATAATTTTCTATCAATGAACGCAGAGAGGCATTACTAAAAGAAAATAAAGAGAAATGTTGAGAAATGCAAAGGAGAGGAAGAAGAGAGTAACCTAACAGAAAAAAAGAAGACGAAGAGTTATGCAGTTCGTTGCTTTTGGCGGGGGAAAGCAAGTCCGATTTTGCCCCTTATATATATCTATATATTTAGTAACAATTTTAATCTCATTTAGCAAAATATCTAGAAAAAAAAATCTCTATTTCCAATTTAATTATACACATATTGTAATACCCCGTAATTTGTGGCATTTTATTTAAATTTATTTATTGATTTAGGGGATAAATTGTAAGAAATATAACTTTTTAGGGATGTTTTGGTGATGAAATAAGGACTGGAGGACCAATATGATTTAGCAAGAGGACTTGGGTGGAACAATGAATGTTTTAAGGGGATGTGAGAGTATCAAGTTCAATAAAGCTACGGACACCGGGTTTTTGCACGAAAATGTGTACCGGCCTATCCCCCTGACTCACACAAGCAATCCATGATGCGTGATTGAACAATAAAAATTTTCTAGTGACGACCGTCCATCAAATATGGATGGTCGTTCACTTACATGGTGTCCCAATTAAAGGACGCCCGTCCATAAGTAAAATAGAATAAATTTTTTTTATAAAATTAAGGACGGCGCTCATAGGTTATGGCGGCTGTCCCTAAATATTGACGGCATTCATATTTTAATGACGCCCGTCCATTAACATTCTTTTTAAAAAATTAAAAAATATTTAGGGACGGCGTTCATCCTTTATGGGCGACGTCTCTTATTTGGATGGGCGTCCGCAAATAAGGGACACCCTCTTAATCTAAATATAAAAAAAAAAAAAAAACTTTTTGTCCGTTCATAAATTATGGATGCTTCTTATGTTTGGACGGCGTCCTAAAGAATGGATGTCATCCATATTTGATTTTAACAAAGAAAAAACTTTGGGGACGTCCCTTACTTGGGCGGCCCGTCCATTATTTTGGCTTTTAAAGAATGAAAGAAAAACTTTGGACGCCAGTGTTAGATAGTATATACAAAGTTCTCTGGCAGATAAAAAGAAAAAAATTTTCAAAATAAATGTAAATCAAAAATTATTTGAGGTCAAATAAGCATAATGTACTGTTTACATGGACTACCAATTCAATTCATATAACAGACCACACAAAAAAAAAGTAAGAAATATGGAGCTACCTATGACTTACCATTAAATTTCAAATTAACCACAATAAGGGAAGAGCTAATGCACGCCAACCAAATGTAAGGGACACTTGTGGACGGGCGTCCCCAAAGTTTTTCTTTGTTTTTAAAACCAAAAATAATGGACGGGCGTCCATGCCTTACGAACACCATCCAACGTAAATGATGGGTATCCCTTATTTGCGGACGTCCATCCAAAATGAAGGGACGGTTGTCCATAACTAATGAAACGCCGGCCCTAAATTTTTTTAATTTTTTTTAAAAGAATTGTTAATGGAAGGGTGTCCATTAAATATAAAACGTCCGTCCAATATTTAGGGACAGTTGTTTAACTACGATGCGCAAAATCTTACTGGGAATTAGTATCTGATTTCTTATGCATCAAATATGGAAGCTACTTTCCATTATGTAATTTGACTGACCAAAAGCCAATGAACAAAGGGCTAGCTGGCTTCTCTTAATTGCCATTTCCATAACATTCTCCTTTCTGATTATTACCGTTTAAACTGGTCAGCAGCTGATATAAATATGTATTTCTTTTTTCTTCCCCAAATCATTGGTGTATAACAAGTAACAAACCAAGCTTCTGTGAAGTTGACTTGAATGATATTTTGGATTGGCCCCTTTCAACATCAGTCCAAAACACTCTTTTGGTACTACTTCCTTAGCACATGCTGTCATGTGATGCCCCAACAACAGCAAATTATTTTTACGGCTCTCATCTATTCACACTCTCTTCGGTTTTTCATGCAATCAATTAGTTCCATTACAAGAGAGAGTCTGTAGGTGATTTGAAGTTTGAAGTATGAATAGAGTTTATGACCCTTTATTAGAGAGTTTCTTATTTTTCAATAGTAATAAGCAATCTTGTAAAGATAAATGAAAACCCTTCTGTATCAGGTTTGAAGTTTGAACAACCCCAAAAATTGTCCCCTTAACTTAGAAATTAAGAGTACAAGTGTGTAAAGCATAAAAGAAAATTATGAAGTTTGGAAGGTGCTCAAAAGACAAAAATTCATATGGGTTTATTTTCTTAACATATATATATATATAATAGCTCAAGAATTAATTTAATTTGTTTGGTATGTTGACACAACTCAAGTGATGGTGGGCCAAACCAAAACGCCGTAGGAGGAAGAAATTTGTCAGCATCATAAGTTTGATCAATCAACTCCAAAATTGATTGAAATTTGTCTACTTCTGAGCAACATGGACCAACTCAAACAGGCATTAATGGAGTAAATGTTGTCAGAAATCTTCAATTTCATGAGATTAGGATGCATGTCGGGTTACAAACAAACCCCATTTATAAACTTTTCAACAATGTTACTATTTTAAAGTTGCATTTCAGTATTTCAAAATGTAATATTAAGTTGTTGTGAGTTGTGACAGCACTGCAGAGAACATTATCTGGAAAGTTGTGAGCTCCAGGCGGCGCAATTGCACAGTCTTCACTGCTCATAATTAGGCCCATTATCAGGAAACTACTTAAAAAAGACATTAGTTGGCTTAATTACCTTCATTATTTTCCTAGTAATAAATGAATATTCCTTAGGGATACCGATAATTTACACCGAATTTTTATATTAATATACGTGACATTCAATCAAACATGACCATATTAGAGACAATATATGTTTTTCGTGAATGAACAGTCGTCCATCAAATATAACAAACGTCTATGATTGTTGGACGATTGTTCATTTCAAATAGACTTCCGTTCATCAATCTCGTATGAAATAACAATGAACTCTCATCCATTTCTTACAGACGGGTGTCCACCTCGAATGAACGCATATTCATAAATTTTTAAAAGTATAATAATGGACACCGGTTCATATAATATGGACTGACGTCCATTTAAAATAGACGACCATCCATTAACAAATAAAAATTTTTATTTACCTCGTACAGATACCAAAGGGCGTTCATTTTCAATAATAATAATAATAACAACAACAACAACAACAGGCTTTTATTGATCTCTAATATAGTCTCTAGTCAATAAAGAGCATTTCAAGATCAGGTCTCTAGTCAATAAAGAGTATTTCAAGATGAGCATTAAGCCATGGTAACAGTGTAATATTAAAATAGAAATTGCATTGAATTGAATTGAGCAAGAGGACAAATAAAATGGAATTATTAATTGGTATTGCATATACATTGGGTAATAGAAATTTCATTTATTGTATATGGACGACCTTCCATATAAGATGGACGCCCATCCATCAATTACCCAATGTATATAGACGGGCGTCCATTGTTTTGTTTTTAAAATTTTCTAGACAGGCGTTCATCTTATATGAATGTCCATCCATAGTAAATGAACACATGTCCATATAATAGACGAGAGTCCATTGATATTTTTGTGGACACTCGTTCATTCAAGATGAACGGTCGTCTATCAAATATGGATGAGCATTCATAATTGTTGAACAGTTGTTTATTTACAGAAGACGTGTTTTATCTCCAACGTGGTCGTGGCTCACTAGAGACCATGTCTTTTGGTACATAAATTCGGTACAAAAATTCAGTATCGGTAACATTATTTGTAATAAATTAGCACTTTTAGGAAAAAGCGCTTTGTGGGAAAGTTTTGAAGGTGTTTGGGTTAATGCCAAGCTGGAGTTTCAAAATATAAAAAGAAAGTTGAACATGGTAGTAGTATGCTTCGAACATTGTATTGGTAATAGCAAAACATTGGCCTTATCTCTTTGGAGAATTATTCAATTCAATAAAACCTTATGATTAGCATGTTGTTATGGTAAATTAATCTTATTTTAAAATCCATTAGGTTCTTTGTGTGAACACAATCACCTCAAAAGCAACAACTACGGAGTCCGGATAAAAGAAATTTATGCAACCCAATTATGAATATGATAATATGGGTGGTACCTGTCTGTTAAAATATAAAGTTATGTATACTTTTAGGAGTTTTGACACCTCATCATATTCATATACCTAACATCTTTTAAGTATTCAAGTTTGTCGTGTTGTAAAGGTTAGCATTAAGCTGAAATAGTATTTTAAACGTCTACGGCTATGGCTGCAAAGACCAATGCATTGAAATATGAACACTTTTAATTGACCTATTGCTAGTGAGGAACCAAAATGTAATATAAATAGAAATATAGGTGTCAAACAATTTTGACTTGGTTGACTTTAAAGTTTTAGTACAACAACAACTGGCAAATTCGAATGGCCATTATATTTTATTTTTAATGCTATTGAATATAGTCATTGATTTGCACATTAATGCTTAAAATTAGACAGCTTATATGGGTATTTATTTGATATTTAATACCGATTATGCATGCCTTTAGTTTATACTTTAGATTGTATTATCAATGTGTATAAAATTAAGTTGGGCTCCAATAAAAACTTGGGCCAAGTTTAAAGTAGGCCCAAAAAAAACCCGGACAATTGAACTCAATGGAAGTAATTTTTAATCCCTATCAAATTGATCTATGATGGTTCTACCATTAGTGTATTGGTTTCTTAATTATCTTCCATATCTAATCCAGCTTTTAACAAATCCTAAAGGGGTTGAATAGTTCAATAGAGATTCTTGAGTGTATTATTCAAGAGGTTTTAAGTTTGAGGTCTTCCTCAATTGTTAATAGGGGTGACCATTGGAGTTCTTATCCACTCAGTAGTTCCAGAGTCCTAAAAGATTAATTAAAGTATATATAAATTAGTTCGAACACTTCTGATCATAAAAAAAATAAAATAAAAAAATAATAATAAAAATTCCAGTTTCTCAACTATTTTGAGTCCACCCTAACACTGAGCCCATGCTACGATGCTACACATTCATTTACTCACCCTTTAACGCTAAATTAATTAATTTTACAAGTTGTTTTTCTTCAAACATGGGCTCAAAATCTTTTCGTCAATGAGCCCAAGATTTGGATGAAAGAAGATAGGGCTTAGTCCATTATAAATTTTGGGCCACTTCCGATAGATCCGGCTCACCAAATGTTGATGAAATGATGAAAACAAACGAAAAGGATCGGATCAAAGATAATATAAAAAATTCGATTTCGGGTGGGGCACTTGTAATTGTTCTTTAATTAGGGCTTCTTCTAGTTACTTTTTTTAACGATAAATGTCTTCCATGTGGGGCATTTGTTTTTTGTTCTATCCCAGGTTTTTAAGATAAGAATTCCTGTGTTTCTCTTTGTTACTCTTCATTTTGGTTTCTAGTAATTTTTATTTTATCTATTTTTTTTTATTTTATTTTTCCTTTGATTTTTTTTGTCCATAATTTGAATTATCCATATCCTTATATAAGAACCCAGAGTGACACTCTGTTTTTCTTTTAAGTTTCTCTTTTGTGGGATAGGGTTTTTCGGTTTTTGTTTTCTGGGTATCTTTCCTTTTTTACCAAAATAAAAACTCTTTTCAAGTTTACTTACTTTACTGTTAGTTAGTTTGGTTAATGTATTAAAGTATTATTGGTAGTAGTTTTGTTTTTATAGGGTTTTATTTTGTTTTCCATTTAATGGCTCGCTTGATTCTTCCATGCAAAAGTTCGTGTTTGGCAAAGACCAGTCTTTTGGGTTTGATCTCCTCGTCTCCTGTGATTACTTAATCCCATTCCATTTTAATATCTTTTTAAACAATAATGTGTGTGCATATGCGAGTGTACATATTGCTTCTATTATTGCTTGCCGAGAAAATGTAGAAAAAGGAATTGAGAAAAAGGAAAAGAGATGTACGCAATATGTTGAATGCATTGAAATATAAAAAGAAAAAGAAAACTTTTGATACTATATTAATTATATATGAGTGTGACTTAATTAAAAAAGTTATATATATATATATACACAGAGAGATCAGAGAGAGAGAGAGGTGCTAGTCTTACAGCCACACTTGAAATGGCGAACCACCCTTCTGCCACAACCTTTGAGGAGCTTTATGACTCGATTAATATCGATGAGTGCAGCCAATTTAGCCGTAACAACTGGACACACACACTCAAATGGCTAACCCTCACCCTTTTACAACATGCATTCACCCCCAACCGTATCTCCTCCATGCACTTACTCGGGCTTTATTAAAACGTATTTTCATCTTTTAAATGTAAAAATAAAGATAACTTGTTAGTTAATTAACTTTGTTAAAACGTTTTTGGAAAATTTACATCACTTTTACATACCTACAGATTTTTCTAAAAAAGGGAAAGAATATATCAATGTAAAATGACAAGAACTCTTTTCAGCATATGGTACGTGCACCCAAATTGGTTCAGTACTAATATTGTAGGGCAACACTATCCAATATACTGTATAATTTTGCCAACACATTGTTAACACTAGTGATTGAAAACACCATAAGCTTTAACTATAAATCCTTTTCAATCTGATTTGTACAGTCAGAAAAGATGGTCACCACTGACATCGACCTCAGATTCTATTCACCATCCAAATCATCAGCCCCTGCGCTAGCTTGTGCGCCGACTTTGGCTTCTTCACCTGGCGTCTTTGCTTCTTGTATGCAGTGGCGGATTTACTTAATGACGAGTGGGGACCACGGCCTCCACTCAAACTTTAAAAAACTTCAAATTATATAAATATTTATATTTAGTTGCATTTTACCCCCTATAAGATTTTGACATTTTGCCCCCATAAATTTTTTTTTTATTTTTTGCCCCCATCGAGTGAAATTCCTGGATCCGCCACTACTTGTATGATACGCATTATTTCTTCAACACCCTGAGATGGTTGATCATGTAATGCTTCCCTAAAGTTTGTTTTCTTAATTTCAATTAGCTCTTTCGGCAAATTTTTCAGAAACCATGGGTGCTGCTTGATATCTGGGATACTAATCCTCTGTTAGGAGGAAAAGACAGGATCAGTTTACAAACGATTAAAGATTCATTCATATAAACATGTGAAATCAAGTAATTAAATAAATTTAAAGAAAAGAACAAAGAGAAGATATGAAAAATGTTTAGAGGACAAAATGCCATTAAAAAAAAAAAAAAAAAAAGGTGTTTACCTCTGAAGGGTCAGAAACAAAAATCCGAGAAAGAAGATGTCTATAGTCTGCAGACACACATACATAGTCGGGTATGGAGTACTGAACACTCTTTATTCTCTGTTTAGATAAATAAAAGATCGAACTTCATGATACACAATATACTAGAGAAAGTAGAATCTTCAAATCATAGAATTATTCTGTTGAAGAGACGCACATCAATGGTCTTACAAAAATTTCTAGGATCTTCTGGATCCTCAAAAGGGTAGGCACCCACCAACATCACACAGAGCGTCACACCACAGGACCAAACATCTGAAATCTACAAGCCACAAACAATAAAATTACCAAGAAAATTTATATGACCTCACTGTTATTACTATAATAGAGATGTTATATCCAATTAAGAAAAAAATGCTAGATAACTTTTAAGAACCAAATGCAAACACAAAGGTAAGTGGATACTAGATTAGAGAAATCTTTAACCATTAGTATGAGTATCAAAGTTAACATAGCTCAGCATATCACAGAAGCTAAACTTTTTTAAGCACCATAAGAATCAGAATAGAACACACCGTAAAGAAACAGATATGCATGACTTGAAATAGAGAGTTCAGTAAGCCAGCAAAGCTAGATGTCGGGAGAAGTTTTCCAGCAGGAATAAACTTTCTTTCTGGCATATCATTATGTCATTGCCATCAAATATCTTATGGATCACTAACTTCTTGCACCCTTAGAAGAGCTTTATGTATAATATAAATGCTTATGCATTCGAATTCATTAGGAGATCCTGAATAAGAGCATCCACAGAAACAGGAGATCAATGTGACAAGCATGTAGTTTCTCATGTTTGCCAATGGCCATGTGGTCTAGTGGCATAGGCCTCCACACATTTGTGGATTGTCTAAAGTCCTGGATTTCGAATCCAGGCGAAATTGAGGAGTTTAATAAACTTCAGGTTCATAGTATCTATTGAGCGCTCCTATCATTTATTGATCCACATGATGTCTCCATACTTCCATCGGCAGTATATTCTAACCCAGTGTTTACTGGAACACACCAAATCAAATGAAAAATAAAAACTCAATACCTTTCCATTATATTCCTTTCGTGACAGGAGCTTCGGAGCAATGTATGCTGGAGTTCCAACAGTTGATTTATGCTGTGAGTGCAACAATCCTGACTGCAAGATGTAAAGCAAGAACAATAATGAAAGTTAAAACTAAGGAGTACTATAATGTAAGATATAATTTATGACTTACTACCCCTTAGTATTGAGTTTTTTTTTTTTTCTTTCAGGAAAAAAGGTATAAAGGTGAGGCGTAGATAATTTATACATATATATTAAAGAACTTATATTTAAAATACAAGATACCAAATCCTGTACAAAATTCACAGGTTTCATAAATGTTTAAATTCACCTTCTAGTAGTTGATCAGTGATAAAAAAGGAAGACTCAAGAAAAAGAAAGACTCAAGAACCTGATAGGATAAAAGATGATTACCTTCTTCCCCCTTCCTATGTATTTGACTGCAACAAAATTTCCAAACCCGAGCTCCTTCAATGGCTCATATCTCTCCTCCATCGCAATCTACTAACCCAAATAAACAAGACTAGTCCAATACCAAAAGAACCCAAATGGATTATCAATATAAATATTGAAAACAAGAAACTTCAGGTCAATGCGAACGCTTTACTAGTTTACTGATTGGGGTTATTAGGGTTGGGGTTAACATGCAATTGTTCTATGTGTTGGTATAATTTGGCCGTGTACCTAAAGACGTTTCTACAGTGAGGGCACGGAGGGTTGTTCTTTCTATGAACAGTCCGATTGTGTGAATGGAAAGAATTGTCAAGAATAATTTTCTATCAATGAACGCAGAGAGGCATTACTAAAAGAAAATAAAGAGAAATGTTGAAGAAATGCAAAGGAGAGGAAGAAGAAGAGTAACCTAACAGAAAAAAAAGAAGACGAAGAGTTATGCAGTTCGTTGCTTTTGGCGGGAGAAAGCAAGTCCGATTTTGCCCCTATATATATATCTATATATATTTAGTAACAATTTTTAATCTCATTTAGCAAAATATATCTAGAAAAAAAAATCTCTATTTCCAATTTAATTATATACATATTGTAATACCCCGTAATTTTGTGGCATTTTTATTTAAATTTATTTTATTGATTTAGGGGATAAATTGTAAGAAATCATAACTTTTTAGGGATGTTTTGGTGATGAAATAAGGACTGGAGGACCAATATGAATTTAGCAAGAGGACTTGGGTGGAACAATGAAATGTTTTAAGGGGGATGTGAGAAGTATCAAAGTTCAATAAAGCTACGGACACTGGGGTTTTTGCATCGAAAATGTGTACCGGCCTACATATCCCCCTGACTCACACCAGCAATCCAGATGCGTGATTGAACAATAAATATTTTTCTAGTGAATGATCGTCCATCAAATATGGATGGTCGTTCACTTACATGGACTCCCATCCATATTATATGGACGGGAGTCCATTTGCTACGGACGGGCGTCCCCATTTAAAGGACACCCGTCCATAAGTAAAATAGAATAAATTTTTTTTATAAAAATTAAGGACGGCCGCTCATAGGTTATGGGCGGCTGTCCCTAAATATTGGACGGGCGTTCATATTTTAATGGACGCCCGTCCATTAACAATTCTTTTTAAAAAATTAACAAATATTTAGGGACGGCCGTTCATCCTTTATGGACGACCGTCTCTTTATTTTGGATGGGCGTCCGCAAATAAGGGACACCCATTCTTAATCTAAATATGAAAATTAAAAAAAAAAAAAAAAAACTTTGGGGATGTCCGTTCATAAATTATGGATGGCTGTCCCTTATGTTTGGACGGGCATCCGTAAAGAATGGATGTCAGTCCATTATTTAGATTTTAAAAACAAAAGAAAAACTTTGGGGACGTCCCTTACTTTTGGACGGCCCGTCCATTATTTTGGCTTTTAAAGAATGAAAGAAAAACTTTGGACGCCAGTGTCTAGATAGTAGATACAAAGTTCTCTGGCAGATAAAAAAGAAAAAGTGTTTCAAAATAAATGTAAATTCAAAACTTATTTTGAGGTCAAATTAAGCCTAATTTTTTATTATAGTAAATGGACCCTCGTCCATGTTTGATGAACGGCCGTTCACTAGAAAAAAATAAAAATAACATGAAACTCTTAGTTCCTCGTATTTTCTTCCATTAATTTTTCTTCTTGTTCTTCCCCTCTCTCACTTTCTGTTCTATCAGTCCTATAAGTTCAAGCATTACCAGCCACACTGCATTAAAACATCAAGGTGTCAAACGAAATGGATAACTGGCATTCCTTACATATCAATCAATGCAGTACCTCAAGCCTGGTAACCTGGGAATTTTGCTGCTGCTCTAAATTTTGAGTTAACGGATGTCTCGGATGCAACTCTTTTTGGATCTCAGAGACCATTTGCTGAGATGACTGAGAACTTTGCTGCGGAGGGTGTACCTGTTGCAATGCCACCTGAGAAAACTGTGAAGGCGCTTGCAGCAGAGAAGAGTGTAATTGTTGTGTGACACTTAGGGCAGCAGCTTCTTGGTTTGCCAACTGCGAAACAGCTTGTGGCTGTGAATTTGTGGACATATTTAGCAAGGGATATGATACATTAGGGGCTACATGGCCTCCAATTGAATCACCAAGATTGGGTGCTGGCCTAGAACAAGTAAACAAACGAAACACCAAATTAACTAATTATATAAGACATGAAACTGACNTGCTTAAATTGTCCCCTAAATATCTACAAACTTCAACAGTTCTCTCAAATTAAACAAGTACAGTCTTACCTCTTTGAAGCGGACAATGTTTGGATGCCTCAAAGATCTGTGGTTGATGATCTCCCTCTGAACATTCTCATCAATCTGCAACCAGAAACAAAATTCTTATTACTTGTAAAGTAACCCTATTTCAACTATTGAAAAGAAAACATTTCCTCTTCCATTTAAACCAATATAATAAACATTTCCTCTTCCATTTAAACCAATATAATAATCATAATGTGTGGACCTAACTTGTGAAGTAAACTCATTAAGTGAACGAATATTCATAGACAAAATCCTCCTATCATTAAGAATTTCAGAAAATAACAAATGTATTCTCATAATAAAATTATCCTCCTCCAAAACAGAACATTTCATCCAACAACAGAAGACTTTGAAATTCATCTTCTAGTAATTGGTCAGTAATAACAGATATGAAGGGGAGAAAATGAAAGACTCAAGAGAATGATTTGAAGCAGAGCTAAGTAGCCCATTTCTGGAAATCGGCAATACAGAAAATCTTCAAATATAGTAGAGAACATATTGATCATCAGTGTGGCACTACCACATACAGGATTGTATACAAGAATCTGATAGGTTAAAAGATGATTACCTTCTTCCCTCTTTCTATGTATTTGACTGCAACAAGTTCCTTAGTCTTCTTATCTCTGACCAACCTGGCCACCCCAAAATTTCCAGAACCTAGCTCCTTTAATGGCTCATATCTCTCTTCCATCGCAATCTACTAACACAAGTAAAGAAGACTACAAATCCAATACCAAAATAACCCAAATGGATTATCTCAATATAAAGATTGAAAACAAGGAGAGAAGCGGAGAGAAAAAGTGTGTGGAAGCAAGAAGAGTGAAGACCAGTTCCCAACAACCGACTCTTTAATAAAAACAAAGTCTTACGAAATATTTATAATTAAAATAGGAGCAAACAGTAGTATATAGATATGTAGAACTTGAGGGTCATTGGCTGATCAGAATAAATGAATGAATAAGGAAGACAAACAAAAAGTCCATGTCAGAGTGTAGGAAATAGATAGAATGAAGGAAACAAAACAGAAGAGAATTGGAGGAAAGGTGTGAATTAAGCACAAGTAGTCAAGTAGTCAATAGTTTTATTACATTGCATACCCCCTAAAACATAAAATACTAAAATTTGCACCAATCAACTCCGGAACTACCCACTTACCCAGTTTTTGCGGTTAAAAGTCTATGATTGACCACTACAATTACATGAATTCCCATGGATATTTTTAAGATTTGACCATTTTACCGCTATAGTTTCATTAATGTGTTCCTTGAAAATAACAGAATAATGTATAAAAATTAAAGCAATTTATTAAAAATTATTACTTGTATTTTTTAATGTTTTATTGTTAGTAAACTAAAAACATAATTTTTAAATACATTTTTCTGTAAATCAAAAAATACAGAGTCTAAAATCAAAATTATTTTTGTAAATTAAAAATGTAAGACCTGAAAAAAATGAAAATATAGCTTTTAAAACTTTTTTTGTAAATCAAAATAATAAAAAGTATTTAGCAATTTTTTAAATAATATTAAATTTTTCAAAATATATTTTGATAGAATTTGAGGTGGGTCTGACTCTTCACCCAATAAGGTTTTGTTGAATGAGAGGATTACACTCTCTTATAAACTAAAGAGTTTTAGCGTGTCTATTCAATATGAGACTCCAACACTCTCCTTTACAGTTAAACTCATATGTTGAGTCATACATGTTTTAATCCTAGTTAGTAAATACGGGTACGGCAAAAAAAGGGTACGGAATTTTATGGGTATAATACGGCAAATGGTGAAAAATACGTTTATAAAAATCGGCCATAAAATTCGAATACGGGAAAAATACGATACGAGTATATACGGGTTTAATACGGTGCATTGTCAATAATACGTTTTAAAAAATACGGCAATATCAATCTTAATTTTAACACTTTTATGGATTATCTAGTTAAAATCAATATAAAATTTCAAATGCAAAGTATTCAATTAACCAATAACACAAATATACAATATATAACTAATATTCAAATTATAGTCTCCAAACTCAAACACAATATTTAGTCATGATTCTTTACTAAATTAAAACTTGATAAGTTTGATATTAAATGTAACCAATTTTAACTTCCCATTAATCCATTAAATTATATTAAATCAAGAACTAAAATTTTGCCTCACAAATCTATATAAAAGATTAGCGTTACAATGTAACCTGAAATATAAGATTAATCAATAAATAAAATAATTCAATAAAAGGATTTATTAATCTTTTTCTACATAAAACGCCACCGCTTAATGCTTATTCTTCACCAGCACCCATGACCCACCAACTCACTCTCACTGTCTCACAAGTCACACCACACAGCTGCCGCAAGCAGCAAACGTCATAACCCTTCTCAGTTCCGCAAAGCCCAACCACCTCATGGACCCTCACCCCTTCCTTCCAACACCTCCACCTTCCAACGAATCCCAGTGGCCACCAGCCTACCCTCCTTTCCAAAATAACACTTTAAACTAAAATCATGAATCATCAGCCACCGAAATCGAACCAACAAATGAAAAAAGTATGAAAGAAATCTGAAATTCAATAGGGGATGTAAATCATTGGGGGCTTTACTCGGTGAGGGGCTACGTGGAAGTGGGAGGCCGAGGTGTGAGATGGTGGTTATTCGTGAATAATTCTCCTTTACCCACTAATTTCTTCTTCCCCTACCAAAAACGTCGTTTCAATCAGGTTTTTTTTCTTTTGAATAATTCGTGAATTATACGAGAATTATACGTGAATTATATGGATGTTCCAATAATTCGCGAATAATTCGGCAGTTATTTAAAAAGTGCGTAAATACGTGTTTTATACGCGAATTATAAGATGATCGTATAATTCGTGTATAAAACACGTATTTACTAAACTAGGGTTTAAAGAGAGTTATTAACTCTAACTTTATCTATTAGTTAAATACTCAACTCAACGAACCTATTCATAATTCGTATTTTAACATTAATGTCTATTTTGCCCGTCTTAATTAACTCTTAACACCAAAATTGCAACAGGGGTGAAAGCGGGTGTTAATAATTTATTGTTTGAGGGGGTGTAAAAATAATCCTTTTAAGTAAAGAAACTAAAATTTAAAAAGTGTAGGCGTGGTGGTAAGGTATATCTCGTATGACGTAAGACTAAGGAGTCGGTTCCAAGTAAGACACATGGATACTGACAAAATTATGCGGTGACAGCGTGGCAATCTTTATATATTCTTATTTTATGGCCGAACGAGCTGCCGCCAACCAAAGTTGAAATAAAGACAAATAATACCTAAAATATTTGAAATGAAAAACAAATATTTTTATCATATTCTTTTATAGATTTATGTATACAACGATAATATAATAATTTTATCTACAGGATAAAATTTTTAAATTTTAAATCTTTTTCTTTGTATCTTCTCATACCAAACTTATTTGTACAGTCTTATTGGGTCATTAATTCATTATTGTTCAAATTTAACATTTTTTAGAATGTTGGTGATAAACAGTAGTATTAACCCTTGTGACGTGTGTTAGGAATGAAAATGAGAATATTTCAATCTTTTATATTTTTATTTTTAAAAAATAATTTTTTAATAAAATATGAAAAAAATAAGTATTTATCATTTTAAATTTTTTAAATACCATTTTATCTATACAAACTTGAGGTATGTATAAGTCGTTTCCTTTTTTTTTTTTTATATCTAGGTTCACTGTCTCAACTCTTAACATTTTAAAATATTAGCCATCTCTCACACTTGTCGCTCCTGGGTCCCCATTCAGTGACTTTGTGTTCACTTCATTTTTGTCGTTTCCACTCTCTGCAAGCATTCCCTGAAGCTGCAATGCACGCGCTGTTACCGTTAAGAAACAAAAACATTATTCACATTCTCTTCTGAATTTATTGATCGTATTATTAATCTGAAGCCAGGACATTGGACGGTCCAGATGGATGGCCTGATTTACCCAATACTCAACTTAGTATCACGATACTTACTTAATTAAGATTAAATATTGGGATATTTTGGGTCGCAAATCAGATTATAGGATAAGGCAATAGATAATGTTTCCAAGTGTTGATTAAGGTGAAATTTTGGACCCACATTGAAAATATTGGCTTTTTTTTAAATAGAGTAATATGAAACCTTCTAAATGATATAATACATTCATTTAAATGACAAAGTTGAATTAGAGAAATCCTACACTTATAAACAATAAACAAGCGCGTAGCCAAAAACTCCTTCTAGAAGGATAAAGTGTTAGTTAATTTAATATATAATTATAAATAAATTTATATAAATAATAATTAGGTAAGTTATATAAAAATAAGTATTTATTTATGGGTGCATTTGGTTTAGTATTTTAGATAGGATTTTAGGGATAGTATTGGGTTATTGGATATGGAGGATTACGAGGTAAATTTAAAAATTTGTAAAAAAGCCCTTAGGTTTACTAATTTAACTAAAGACCCTAACATAATAATGACAAAAACACCCCCACCACCGCCGTGTCAGATTCCGGCCACCACCGTCGGAATCTGGCCGGAAAATTGTTACGGACAGACTTGTCGGTCTGTGCCGTAACACGTCGTTATGGTTTTCCGGCCAGATCCATGGTGGATCTGGTCGGAAAAGGCCAGATCTACGGTCCGTTGTGGCGTCGACGGCCAAAAAGGCCAAACGAGGGCCATCTTGGCCGTCAGCGACGGCCAAAGATGTAGCCGTCGTTTCGGTCAACGAGGCCATTTCTTTGGCCGTCGCTGATGGCCAGATCTGGCCTTTCCGGCCAGATCCGTGGTGGATCTGGCCGGAAAGGCACAGCGGTGAACTTCCAGCCATTTTTGGTCGGAGTAGGTCGTTGTACAGATTCGGCTATCACCGACGGTGGTTGCCGGAATCTGACAAGTTGGGTTGATGGGGGTGTTTTTGTTAATTTTAAACTTTTTTTAGGGGGTATTTAGTGAAATTATAACCTTATGGGGTTAAAATGTAATTAAAAAAATAGGGTAATATTTTTAGAAATTTGTACCAAACGCTATTTGGAGGATAGGATCCAGAATAGGGAAAAATATTAAACCAAACATGCACTATAATGTTCTTTATAGTTAATATATTTATGATTGTATTTAACAATACGAATAAATTTATAGTACTTTAATAGGTGTAAAAAAAAAACTAAATTTTTTTACTAATGAACAAGATTAAACAACACAAATAACAATACCTCAAATTAAACTATAATAAAATTTCTACTAAAAATATTCAAAGATTTATCTAGCTTTTATAGTAAAATATTATAATTTTGGTTGAAATTTCATTTTTATATTTCGACCCCTTAAAATAATGCATCAAAATACATATTTTTGTATTATCTTTTTCCTAACTTCAATATTTGATATGGTCATTTGTGGGTAGTCTAGAGGGTTAGAACGAATTGGGGAAATGTGGATGGCACAAGATCTCAAGTTTGATTCCAATTTAAGCATTTGTAATTTAAGTGGAAGGTCGTGACGATGAATTGTAAGCTAGCCCTACAATTGATAGTAATTTAATTTGACTAACAAATTTTAGAAATGATATTTATTTATAATATTTTTAAAATATATGAAAGATATACAAACTTCTTCATTTTGTTATTTGTACAAAAATAATATATAATTCATTATATAATTATTAATGTATTTGTGGGATTTTTTTTGTAGAATCTAAGAATTTAATTTGATATATTTGATGAATTTAAAAATTAATATATATATATATATATTATATATATATATATATATATATATATATATATATATTTGAATTTCAATAATTTTTCAAAGTTAAGGAGGATCAATTGACTCCTTGAGCCTCCTTCCTCTGTCTATACAAGAAATCTTACAAAGATCTTTACACAAAGTGATGTGATAAAAAATGAATAAAAAACTAAATATAATGAGTTTGACATTATTACATTCTTCATTCATTTTTTGCTATTTAACTTTATATAGAAATCTTTGTAATATTATATAAGTATAATATTATTGATAGAAATAGAATTAATAGTTTATCTCCACTGTTCGAATATTTAGATTAAAATAAGAATAAAAAATAATTATATTATTATTTGATTTACATGAGTAAATGTTTTGTTTAATTCTTTGTTATGCCAAAAAAGAGTTTCCATTATACAAGAAGAATATAGATTAGAAAGATGTTGAAGTAGACTAGAAAAGTGAAGAAAACTAAGTGGACTTTAGGTGGGATCAGAATCTATTACATGTGACTTGAGAGGTTCAAGCTTTTCTATAGCAAACATGACGGCTTCACATTGCCTTCAATCACTGACAAAAGTGTTGCAGCTATTTCCGCAGTTGTTGTAACCCAAAGTCACTAATTTTGGTCATGTTTCTCACCCACTGCCTTTCGTTGTTGATATTGGATAAATTATGCGTTCTCCTCCATGCCCATACGTATTATTCTTTATATATATATATATATATTGGATAAATCATATTCTTTTCCAAGGCATAATTTAAGACAAACCCCATAGGTATCACATAATATAAAACCACCTATCATCATTTCCATCAAGTGCTAAAATGACCATTTTACCCCTAAAAACCCTAGCTCTTTCCTTCCTATTGCTAGAGCTTTGGTTTGGCCTCGTAACAACCACTTTAGGTTGGTAATAAGTCAATTAATTATTTGGAGTAGTACCTTTATTTATCTTCATTCAAAGAATAATAAAACTATTATATCAAATAGGTAATTTTATGTATACTTGAAATATTTTTAGCACTTTCAAAAAAATTATGGTTTCGCCCCAACTAAAAACCATCATAGGAGAAGACATTACTTCTCTCAAAGTTATGAGACTATGAGTTCCTAAGAGAGTTGCCACTCCCTTAGGTATTTCTATCTACCCATGTCTTGATTGGGTACATGTACCTTTTTGCTGGAATCGTTCAACTTTATAAGGAGTATAGCATATGTTATTCAATGTCATAGCACCACCTAGTACTCAAACATTGGCTTGAGACCTTTTTTTATCATTTCTTACCGTGAAAAGGCAGGAACACTTGCGTCCTTAAACCGAACCATCTTTCTATTAACCTAACCTTTTCATCCCTCGATTAACAAAGGTTTGTACAAAATAGTCACATGTATCTATCGGTTACGCCTTTCAACTTAATCTTAGGCCCCGACTTAGAGGTGGAACAAATGGGTCGGGTTAGGTGGGTCAACCCTAACCCGATGAAACCCGGGGGGCTGGGTTGATACCCGACGGTTGCTATTTTGGCTTTTTTGGAGAAGGCCCGCCAACCTCACGGGTTGGTGTTGCAAACAACGGCAACCCGCCGGGTTGACCCGCGGGTTAGCGTTAGTTGGCCGAAAAATAATAATAAAAAAACAAAATTAATTTTTTTTCGAATACCCCTTTTACCCTTGAAATATAGTGTTTTATAGCAGTTTGAGGGGTCTTTTTTGTCATTTTTTTTCCCATTTTTTTTTTATAAATTGGCCTAAACTCTCATATTTTCTCACATCTCAAATTCTCTCATTCTCTCATTTTCCTAATCTCCAATCTCTCAATTATTTCTCTGTTATCAATTTGCTCTATTTGAATTTTTATTAGTTTTTGCAATTTTCAATTCATATTTCCATATTCCAATTCTCCTTTAATTTTTTATTTCTTCTGCATCAATTTTTTTTTTTTTAACTACAATGGATAGATATTTCTCTCCCATCAATTTGAATGCCCACATGGAGGTATGTAATTTAATTATGCTCTTATACCCTTAGTTGATTTTGTTAAAGTATTTTGAGAAAAGTGAAGAAAATGCCTTAAAATATATTAATGGTAAAATGGTCTTTTACTCAAAATTAGTTGAAAAAGTGGGAGTGAAAAGAGATAGAATTCATGGAGAATGCCATAAATATGAGGGCATTATGGTAATTGACTAAGGGACATAGATGGAATTTTAAAGAAAGTACAAGGGCAAAATGGGAAAATACAATATATTTTTATGTTATATCAAAACTGAAGAGTGAAACCTCGTCACTCTCACCCATTTTCACGCCAGTTTCACCTCCATATTCTCTCAAGTTCTTCAATTTTTTCAAAGGAAATTCATAGCTTTTTGGGTACTTTTGAGTTAATTTTCAATTCCAAGCTCTTTAGGTAAGATCCTTGCACTAAGAAGTGAGTTTTATTTAAGTGTTGTTTGATGATATGTTCATAGGATTTAAGAGAAGGGAGGTGGATCAAAGAAGGTTTTCAAAGTGTTGGATTACTCTTATATAGTAAGTAAATCCTACCCTAGTATGATTTAAGTTATGGTGTGAGAATTTCTTTTATGTACACATATGTCTTATATGTAGAAAATATGTGGATTTGGTGTTTGATTATAACTTATCCATGAGTATTTGTGTTAGTGTATTGGATGTTTGATGAAGTTTGGATGAAATTGGAAGAGTTGGAGTGGAAATTTTGGAGTGTCTGTTTGGCAGATTTGATGTCGAATATGAGGGTTTATTCCCAAATTTTGCTGGCTTAGAAAAGAGATAGAAATCTAGCCAAATTAGAGTTACTTTGTGCACATAAGTTGTTTGATGAAATGTCAAAGAGAAGTGTTTATATGAATATGATTATGTGTTATATTGAGATGAGTTTGTAGATGGTAGAGAATGGCATGTTTGCATCCCATAATGCATAATTGCATTTAAACATGTGAATTTAGAAAAAATTATAAGCATGAAACCATCTACATGCATACATATTCATAAGAGCATGAAAAAGTACTAAAGAATGTTAAAGATTAAATAGAAAGAAATGAGAATATTATAAAGTTCCAAATCTGAATTTTTGTTAAAGAAGTGTAAAAAGATAAAAAGAAGAAAATGTTGTTGCGATGGGGAACCGTCAGTGACAAGAATTTTCCCCACATGCACGCCGCCTTTAGTGAGCAGTCTAAGAAAAAGAAAGAAAAATTGGTACAGTCCGTAAGAGTGCATGTGGATGAGGGTTGTACCCAAGAAAGAAGAATACACTCACACGGCCAAGTTTCCAAATCCATGCCTCAACCGAGTCCGATCGGCAAAAGAATAAGAATTAGAAAAGAAAAGAATAAGAAAGAAGAGAAAAGAATATGAAAGAAAAGAAAAGAAAAGAATGAGAAAAAATAAGAAAGAATAGAAGAAAAGAAAGAAGCACAGAAAAGAAAGAAAAACAGAATAAGAACCGAAAAGAATGAAAAACAGAAAAGAAAATGCACCTTTTATACAATTGTGCATTTGCATTTTATTTATGCATAATATCATGCCCATTATCTGAGTGGTGAGAAATTAGAATAGAGAAAGTACAGAGGGAAAAACAGAGTAAGAGTAGAGAAAGAATAGAGAAGAATGGGGAAATGTGAAGTAAGGAAAGAAATTCAGAAGTTAAGCAAAGGAAAGAGAAGGGTAACATAACAGGTTTACTTACTAAGCAATTAGTGCTCACCCCGTTGTTTTTAATGTTTTTGCAGGTAACAGGTGAAATGTGGTCACTTGGATCATCACGCAGCGGAAAGGGTTGGACAAAACTGTCAAGCTAATATTTTGAGACTTATTTTTATTATGTAAAGTTTTGTGTATAAAGAAAATTAAATATGGGCCCATACTTTGATACTCGTTTATATATTTTCTTATATATATTTAATGAGTTTTTACTGTTATTTTACGAGTATACTAGCTAGAAAGAGAGTCATTACAAATTTCAATGATGAAGGAAACTACTATCCTAGTCCTAGTCCTAGTCCCGCTGAATTTACTAACATAAATGCAGGAGATTTAAATAGTCCTGCTTTCCCAATCTCAGAATCTGATACACCTCAAAATATGCCCCCGATTCCTCCCCATGCTGCTACACCTATAGCTCCCGGTGGTTCTAGAAGTCGTCCTCGTCCAACTTCATCTCAAGCTGAAGTAGGTTCATCAACTGCTGTCGAAACCGAAGATAGACACACATCAGACGTTTGGGTACATTTCGACAAGTTTTATGAGACAAAAAATGGAGTTCAAGTCAAGAAAGCAAGATGCAAATATTGTGGAAATATTTATAAAGCTGATTCAGGTAATGGTACTAGTACTTTAAAAATGCATGCTAATAAATATATTGCTTAACATGGAAATAGAGAAACCAATCAAATTCAAATAACTAATATGAGTACTACTTGGCGTTATAATTCTGATGTATATAGGGAACAATTAGCTTTATATATTGCTGCAACTGATCAACCTATTAATATGGCTGAAGATAAATATTTTGAAAGATTTATAAAAAATTCATTTTTCCCAAGATTTAAAAGTTATTCTAAAACTGCAACTAGAAATGATTTAATAAAATTATTTGGAAAAATGAAATTAGAATTAAAAAATAAAATACATAGTTGTCATGTTAGTGTGGCTTTAACTGCCGATATTTGGAGTGGTAGAGCTAAACAAGATTATATTTGTGTGACTAGTTATTATTTTGATAACGAATGTAAATTAAATAAATCTTTATTAGGATTTAGATTAATGGATGTGGATCATAGTGGTCAACAAATTTATAATAAAATTGTTAAAGTTTTAGAAGATTATGATATTATTAATAAAGTGATAAGTTTAATTTTAGATAATGCAAGTGCTAATACTACATCTATAGATTTTTTTCAAAGTAATTATCCTTTTTATAACAATTTGAAGTTTTTTCACCAACGTTGTACATGTCATATTATTAATTTAATTGTGAAAAGTGGTATGAAAACCATTAAAGAAAATATTGATAGAATTAGGGTGTTTAGCTTGGATTACTGGTAGTAATAAAAGAAATGCTGAATTTCAAGATGCTTGTATAAAATCAAATATGTCTCCTAGAACTTTTGCATTAGACACGCCTGTTAGATAAAATAGTACTTATTTAATGTTTGATTCATGTTTACCTTATGCAAATTTAATTAATTATTTTGTAGCAAATAATAGAGGTCCTTATTATTTGATAGAAAATGATTGGCATATAGCTAAAATATTTCATTCTTTTCTTAAAAATTTTTACCAATCCACTTTACAACTTTCTGGTGTGTATTATCCTACTAGTCCATTGGTAATATATACAATTATAAAAATTTCAGAGTTATTTACAAAAAACAAAAACAATGAAATTTTAAAGGAACCAATAAAGGCAAAGGAATTTTTTTTATAAAAATATTGGAAATCCATTCCTTTTCTTTATTGTTTAGGTGCTATATTTGATCCTAGAATTAAAGTAGTAGGTTTAGAAAATGGTTTAAACACATTATCTGAAAATTTACAAAACGAAGCATATGCCAATCAACTAGGAGAGGTAAGAGATTGTCTTGCAGAGGTATATTTCCAATATGAAAATAGGTATGGGAACCCACAAAGATGTGAAATACCCAAGGAAGTTGCATCAGAAGAAACAAATGAAAGCTTCTACACCTGGAGTGCATTTAATAGGCTGAAGAGGACCCGAACCTAAAGCACAGCCTCCTCTTTAGAAGCACCAACAACGTCAACGAATATACTGTCTTCCATGCAGTCACAGAGTAATGAGCTTCAACAATATTTGGGAACCCCCGAAATGTTACCAGCAGGTCCACAATAAATAGCCAACTTTGATGTCTTAGAATATTGGAAAACCAGAAAATGTATTTTTCCGATATTATCAAGACTTGCCTTGGATGTTTTCGTTGTTCCTATCTCAACTGTCTCATCTGAACAAACATTTAGTGCAAGTGGAAGAATTTTAAATGAAAGGAGGACTAAACTTTCACCAAAAATGATTGAAGTCCTCACATGTCTTCGAGATTGGGAACAGTCGCACCATCAAGACCAATACGAGGTTGTCGACGATACTTTAATAGAATCATGTCAATTTTGTAATATAGATGATACGGATGAGGGAGGTCCTAGTCAACCTCCAAATTAGTTGTTTTGGAAATTGTAACTTGATAAATGAATAAATCCAATTTTTCTTATATTACAATTTTATTGTATTAAAATTGAATTAATATTTGAAATGTTAAGTTGTTAACCAAAAAAAAAAAAATTTAATTTAATTGAATTATTGATATTTGAAAAGTTAACTAAAAACAATTACACAAAACAAAACAAAATTAAAGAAAAAATAAAATTAAAAAAATAGGGTTAACCCGACCTGGCCCGCAGCATAACCCGCCGGGTTAGGGTTGGCGGCCGGGCTGGGCTAGCCAATTCCAACAAAGTGGCAGGCCTACCCGGCTTGCCAAAACTGCCAACCCGCCGCGGGCCGGCTGGGCGGGTTGCTTTTCCATAACTACCCGACTCACCCTTTATGGATAAACCTTACAAAGGAACCTCCAGGTTTTTGGGCCATTAGATTCTTTCCAATGTTTGCATTACTCAAGCTAATATTCTCGTTTCTACTTCGTCCACCACCGCTCTCACATGTGTTTTCCCTCTAAGGTGGATTATTACAATTTGTATAGAAGTATACTATGCATATCTAAGTGAGTATATGTACCAAGTGCAAGGAACGTAGAACTAAACAAACAAACTTATTCATCTTTATACATGAATATGTGTATGCATTTCACATTTTTTATTATTCTATTCTTGTTTTATTTTCTATTGTTCTTACATTATTATTTTTTCTTCTCTAGAATGTTTTTCTAATTTTTGAAACTTTTAAACATCGTGGAATTATCAAATAAGAATTTTATTTATTTTGAACATCACTTAAACTTTATGGAATTGTTGTGTGTGGTTTTTCCGCCAAGCTTGAGCTAATGCGAGGATATAGCTCGACCCAGAATGATCTTAACAACTATGATTGATCGACCCAGCATAAGCTCGTCGGGCCGTAGCTCGACCCAGTACAAGCTAGTCGTAGACAATCCAATGAATTAATCAATCAACCCCTATTTTACTTCAGATCCTGGATATCGCGGGAACGACCGGATCAATAGTTGTCATTGCGTGATCATAGCGCCCAATCATAAGGATATCGAAATTATGATTCAAATAATTTGTAATCCCCTTAATTTCGCTTTTTCCTTTATGTAAATCTTGTATATAAACCCCCTAAAACAATGAGGAGGAGGATACAAATTCTGGATTAAAACTACATTGTAAGCTCTCACAACATATACCAAAAACACAATGGACGTAGGTTGTTAACTTCGTCGAACCACTTTAAAAATTCTCTTTGTCATTTACTTTCTAGCATTATCATTCACTCATTGCTGATTACCCGTAATCATGCACACATCAGTTCCAATCCCGACAAGGTTGATTGGATCTTACTGGTTGGTGCAGATTTCTATATCAACATTTTGGCGCTAGAAGGAGGGTCTCTGCCAATATTTAAAAGATCTTGGTAAACGTTCACCGCGATTTACTTGTCCCAGAACCAAAATGGTGTTCATTAGATCAAGAACTACCACAGGAAATCACAAGAATGTGGAAACCGCCCACCAGGAGAATGCTGTGTTAGTGTATGCCCTAGGAACATATCATGTTGTCGGTTTCAGGACATTATATCTTGTAAATGTATTATGAATAAAAGAGTGTGTTCTTATTTCACATGTTGATTTTCTGCTTCATTTATATTATATTATATTTAATATTGCATGTAAAATCTCCCGATGAGACGGATCTTTAGAAGATCAAATCATCAAAGAACTCCCTACGCAAGTAATGTTAATTAGGCAATAACATTGCATAGTAGGCATGCTGAATGTCTCCATTGAATATCATCTTATGGTATTAGTGTCGGTGATTATAAGAGGTATGTCACTAAGGCATTAGCATGGATAAACGGTTAGTGAACTGTTTATCGAATACGACCGATTACGATGAATCACATGGATATGGTCAATGATGCATCGTAGGATCGTGCTAGTGTACCACTGATCCTTAGACCTGAGACATCACAGTTGGATTCAATATAGGATGCATATGGTTCATATGGTGTATAAGCACGAGACTAGTCATGTCTTGTGTGATAAGCCGATTTGGTCATATGTTATTCATGTGCGAGGACAAGTGATGGTCAAGATGAGATCCGTTAACTCAAAATAGTCCAATCTCGAGTTCCTAGATGAATGTCAATAAAGATTGGAAAAGGGAAATCTCTGGCCAGAGTATAATGAATGTCAGATGAAAAGTAGTTTCATGTTGACGAGTTCCATTGAATCGATTGACAATTCGATTAAAGATTAAGTTAAATGTTTTGATATACCATGAACCATTCTTAATTGGGATTAGATAACGGAGGGATTTGACTACACGGTATGTACAATTAGAATAGGTTCATTGGAGTTTACACTTCATTGTGGTTTAGGGGTTCTGGAACATTGCTAGACGTCTACCATAATCAGTGGGAGTTTCGATTATAAAGAATTATAATGAAACATATCAAAATCAGATATTGGGCCCACGACTAGATCACAGTGAACCAAAATGGTCACATATAAAACCAAGCTCAATGAGAGAGAGTAATACATATCATTAATCAGATTAATGATGTTCAGACGTAAACGGTTGCATCCGAATTAATGTATTGGTGAGAAATGATTATCCATGGATAGCTAGCACTAACCAAGGGTAATAAGAATTTATTAAATATTATTATTGAATTGGATTCAATGATGGGGGCAAAAGTGCATTGGTTTTATTCTAAAGGGTTAGAATATTTAATGGAATTAAAATTTGGTCTAATTATGAATTAACTATAAAACCAAGGACTTGATATAAATGTTTATTCTCAAGTTAATTTTAAATTGTTTGAGGCCTTCCCAAAACAATTTAAAATTACACTTTGTGCCCATGGTATATAAATTAAGTTTTATACCATTTTAATTCAATTGAATCAATTGAAACAAAAAGCAATCTCTCACTTTCTCTCTCACTCTCTCGGCTCTCTCATCTTTGGCTTGGGTGGACTTCATTTTGAGTTTCTTCATTCTCTTTTGAAGAATCTAGACTCCAAGTTTCAACATCAAGCTTTTTATAGCAAAAGGAGTTGGTAATTTTCTATCATTTTCTTTCATTAATGTGTTAATGTTATAATGGTTTGTTTTCTACCTTATCTCCATCATCTTGATATCATTTTCTCTCCATTTCCATGTCCAAAATGCATGAATCCCAACAATGGTATCAGAGCATGTTTAAATTCATGCATGCATGTAGCATGTTTGGTGAAAAGTGACTTGGTTTGGACATGAATATGTTTTTGCTTTAGATGCATGTTGAAGTTATTGTGTATTTTGAATACAAATGATGATGGATATGTGATATTCATGCTTATTAACATGCTTGTTAACATGCTGTATGAAATTTTGATATTTAGAATACAAAATTTCTTGTTCTTGAAGTCATATGTAACATGCATGTTTGATTTGTTGCATCTTTATGCATTTTTGTTAAATATGAATATGTCTCATTTTTGTAATATAAGCATATTTGATGCAAATTTGATGATTTTGAGAAGGGATGAATTCGGTCAAAACTGATTCAAATGAATAATATATATTAAATGCATATTTGAAAGTGTTATATGTGATACCATAGTCTACAAATGCATTTGACTTGGATTGTATTGTGAATGCAAGTTGGTTGATTCATCTTTGAGTAAAAATCGGTGCATGATGCATAGATTTGCATTTTTTAATTTTATTTGATTGAATGTGATTTGAGAGATTTTTAATGTGATGGGTAATATAATATTTTTTATAAATATTATGATGATAAAATTATGCATATACCCTTGGTTTAATCATGATATATTTTATACATTTATTGCATGCAATAATTATATATATATTTCTTTATATTCATGTGATGGATAATATAGTGATATTATAAGTTTAAGGGTAGTAAAATTATGCATTTACCCTTTGTTCAATCATGGCATGTTTTTATGTATTTATTACATGAAGTCCTTTATTTATAAATATTGCAACTTGCATAAATATTTATTTATATGCCCTTGATTGAATTAATATTTATTAATGTGATGGATGAATATTAATTAGGGGATGATCATGGGTGTATATTTATTTTTCCCAAAAATATTTGATATTTGGGCATGTAATATTCTTTCAATGGCTTGTAATAATAATTAATTTTATTATTAGTTTGTTATCCGGGCCTGCGTGTCCTAAATTGGTTTATGTAATCGTACGACCGGACGGAGGATGGAGATCCGATCTATCACTGGATGAAGATCCACAAGAAGTAATAGAATTAGGTGAATAATTTACCTAATTAGGATGTATTTTCCAAAACCCCATGTTCATCCCACCATGTTTTATATTTATATGGATGCATTTGAATTAATGTATGTGATAAATGTAAAGCATTATTTAATCAAAGGTTAAACCTAATAATCTCCCTAACAAACAATATTAGATCCAAGCCTTCCATTATGGGCCAATTAATTCTTTGGCATAAAATTAGAGATCCCAAAATTTCTATTATGTAAGGGATGCTAATTTTATGACATGGAATGAATTGTCTTAGTTCTTGGATAGAAATTTTCATAATATCGAAGATTTCTATTATGTGAGGGTATAATGAGAATTCTATTTTAAGAAAGCATAATGGGTTGGGTTTAACTAGTCTAGGGTACCAAGATTTCTATTATGTGAGGTATCCAAAACTAGAGGCAAGGATTGAATCATACCTTATATAGTGATAGAAAAGGAAATAGTTTCCTACTTGTTGAATTTAATTAACCAAGATTTCTATTATGTGAGGTTTAATTAAATTTAATAAGAATTTGATTCCCCACTCGAAATTTATTCGAACGAAATTTCCAAATCATCATTTAGGGGAGTATGGGATTTGAATAAAATAGTTGGAGCTAATAAGATTAGCATTAAAGGTTTTGAATTTACAAGACCCTAATAAAACTTATATTTTTCCTTGCAGTCTCTTTCGGTATTTTGTGATATTTAGTTAACGAAAATGAGCAATAACTTGCTTTTGAGGATTCTCGATAACAACATGCTGATCGGACCTAATTTTAATAATTGGTTAAGGAATTTGAGAATTAGTCTCAATTCCGGAAAGGCCGGGTATGTCTTGGAAGCACCCCTTCCACTTTCTTTGTCTCTTGAGGCCACACTGCAAGAAAAGGAAGTTTTCGATAAGTGGTAGGAGGATGACTTACGAGCTCGAACCTACATGCTAGCATCAATGAATGCTGAGCTCCAGGTTGAGCATGAAAAGATGGAAAGTGCGAATGAGATAATGATCCATTTACAAGAGTTGTATGGTGAGAACTCAGTGTTGAAGCAATACGAATTGTGTTCGACACTATTCACAATAAGGCTTAGGGAAGGAGTTGCCCCAGATGATCATGTTATGAAAATGAGTAAATATTATAGGGCAATTGCGTACACTTGAGATTGTGATGCCACACAATCTTGAGGTGAATTTGATTCTGCAATCCCTTCCACCAAGTTTCAAGCCCTTCATCACAAATTATAATCTCAATAGGATTAAGCGCACTCTTGTAGAACCGTTGAATGAGATTCAACAGTTCTATAAGCAGAGAAGAAAGGAAAAGGGGCAAGAGGATGTTTTTGCAGCTTCTTCTAGTAAGACTAAAAAGAAGCAATGGAAGCAAAAGAAAGGTCCAAAATTTGGACCACGGAAAAGGCCTTTTAAAAAGGATGCTTCTAAGACTGAGAAGGGCAAAGAAAAGGTCAATGATAAAGGCCAGTGTTTCCACTGCAAGAAAGATGGACATTGGAAAAGGGATTGTCCTCTTTATCTGAAGAGCTTGAAGAAAGCTCCAGCAGGTATGTTCCATTCTTATGTTATAGAATTTGAATTAAATGTTAGTTCAAATGATTATTCCTGGATATTAGATTCAGCTGCTACATCTCACATTTGTGTTTCATTGCAAGCACTGCGGAATAGTTCTGCACTGTTAAAAGGTGAAGTAATTTTGAAGATGGCAAATAGAGCAAAAGTTACGGCCGAGGCAGTGGGG
Organism: Pistacia vera; assembly: GCF_008641045.1. Taxonomy (NCBI): domain Eukaryota; kingdom Viridiplantae; phylum Streptophyta; class Magnoliopsida; order Sapindales; family Anacardiaceae; genus Pistacia; species Pistacia vera. The sequence goes on along the minus strand of NW_022196690.1, from coordinate 498,935 downwards.
ACTTGCCATTTGACATTGCCATCAGGACACATTTTGTATTGTACAAAACTTTATATTTTGCCAAAGCAACTAGAAATCTCATTTCTATTTTTGTTTTATGTAAATCTGGTTACAAAATACAGTTTAATTGAAATGAATGTCTAATTTATTTTGGAAATGAATTAGTTGGCAAAGCAATTAATACAAATGGTTTGTATGTTTTGGTAATGAATGATTATGACATAATGAATACCATTACAAATAAGAGATCTCAAAATGAAATTAATCCAAAATTACTTTGACATCATCGATTAGGTCATATAGGAGATGAAAGGATAATCAGGTTAGAAGCAAATGGGCTTTTAAGCCCGTTGGGTTCAGAACCCTAGCCAACTTGTGAATCCTGTCTTCAAGGAAAAATAACCAAATCATCCTTTAAGGGTAAAAGGGAAAGATCCAAAGAATTATTAGAGGTTGTACATTCAGATGTATGCGGACCATTTAATGAAATGGCTCAAGGAGGTTTTCAATACTTCATTACCTTTACCAATGATTATTCTAGATATGGGTATTTGTATTTAATGATATACAAATCCGAATCCTTTAAAAGTTCAAAGAGTTTAAGAATGAAGTAGAGAAACAGATTGGAAAGAGTATTAAGTCTCTGCGATCAAATCGTGGTGGTGAATACTTAAGTACAGAATTTCAAGATTTTCTAAAGGAGAATGGTATAATATCCCAGTTGACTCTTCTGTATATGCCGCAACATAACGGTGTGTCTAAAAGGAGGAACGTACTTTATTGGATATGGTATGGTCGATGGTAAGTTTTACGGACTTGCCAACGTCACTATAGGGACCCTTGAATCCGTTGTGCATATTCTGAATAGGGTACCATCTAAATCTATTGAGATGACACCATATGAGATGTGGTATGGTAAACCTCCTAGTCTCAAATATATGAGAATTTGGGGTTGTCCAACTTATGTCAAGATTGTCAAGACAGACAAGTTGGACATTAAATCTGAGAAAGGTCGATTTATAGGGTATCCCAAAAATAGTTTGGGATATTATTTTTACTTCCACACTGATCAACGAATTTCGATCAGTAGGAATGCACACTTTCTCGAGAAAGAGTTCTTAGAAGAGAGTGGTGCGGGAAGAAAAAATGTGCTCTAAGAAGAGTCCAAGGAGCCTCAGACCGAAAATACTCAAATGGGTGGTCTTTCTTAGGAAACATTAATACCTGAAACGGTTTGGATTCGTAAATCATCTAGAGTATCTCGACCTCTAGAAAGATATGGGTTATTTCATGAAGAGATTTTTGAATCTATCATGATTGGAGAAGTTAGTCATGGGGATGATCCTAAAAGTTATAAAGAAGCAATATTGGATATCGATTCTGGAAAATGGCTAGAAGCTATGAATTCTGAGATAGAATCTATGCATGCTAATCAAGTATAGACTCTCGTTGATCCTCTACAAGGAATAGTTCCTATTGGATGGAAATGGATCTTCAAGAGAAAGATTGAAAAATATGGAAATGTAGAGACCTACAAAGCTAGACTGATTGCTAAAGGTTATACTAAAAAACAAGGGTTGGATTATGAGGAAACTTTCTCACTAGTCGCTATGCTTAAATCAATCAAAATTATGCTAGTCATAGCTGCACACTATGATTATGAGCTATGGCAAATGGATGTCAAAATAGCATTTCTCAATGGATTTATTGAGGAAAATATCTACATGCAACAACCTATAGGTTTTGTATCCAGTTCTGAAAGAAATAAAGTGTGCAAGCTGCATAAATCCGTTTACGGGTTAAAACAAGCTTCAAGAAGCTGGAACATTCGGTTTGATGAAATAATCAAAACGTTTGGTTTTATAAAGAATCCGGATGAACACTGTGTTTATAAATGGACAAAGGATCATGCAATCATATTTCTCATACTATATGTAGATGACATACTATTGATAAGAAATAACATTGGGATGATGACTGAAGTTAAGTTATGGTTATCTGGAACTTTCTCCATGAAAGACTTAGGAGAAGCAACCTACATCCGAGGAATTCGTATCTATAGAGATAGAACGAAATGATTAATAGGCTTATCCCAGAAGATGTACATAGAAAAGATGCTGAAACGGTTCAGCATGCAAGACTCCAAAAGGGGAATTTTGCCTTGCAGTCACAGAATTCATCTTTCAAAAGATATGAGTCCAAAGACTAATCAGGAGCATAAGCAGATGCGTGGAATACCCTATGCTTCAGCCGTAGGTAGTCTCATTTACGCTATGCTATGTACTAGGCCTGATATTGCATATGTTGTGAGTGTTACAAGCAGATATCAGTCCGACCCAGGGGAAAAACACTGGTCAGCTGTTAAGATGATCCTTAAGTACTTAAGAAGAACTAAGGATCTAACACTAAGTTATGGAGGTTCAGAGTTGAAAATTGAAGGATACTCTGATTCTGATTTTTAATCAGATGTGGGTGATAGAAAGCCTACATCCGGGTTCATTTTTATATGCAATGGAGGAACAGTCAGTTGGAAGAGTTCTAAACAATCAACTACTGTCGATTCCACAACTGAAGCTGAATACATTGCCGCTTCAGAAGTAGCAAAGGAAGCTATCTAGATGCGCAAGTTCATGACTGAACTTGGTGTGGTTCCAAACATGGTTTATCCGATAACCTTATACTATGACAATACTGGTGCTATTGCACAGGCAAAGGAGCCAAGAGCACACCAGAAGTCAAAACATATTCAGCGTAAATATCACATTTTGAGAGAATTCGTTAGAGCTGGAGAAATTTTGGTGCAGAAAACACCTTCAGCAGAGATAGAAGCAATTAGACTATCATCTTGAGAAGATGGGTATTAGATACCATAGTGATTGGCTCTAGTGCAAGTGGGAGTTTTGTTAGTGTATGCCCTAGGAACCAATCGTGTTGTCGGTTTCAGGACATTATATCTTGTAAATGTATTATGAATAAAAGAAAGTGTTCTTATTTCACATGTTGATTTTTTGCTTCATTTATATTATATTATATTTAATATTACATGTGAAATGTCTGGATGACACGGATCTTCAGAAGATCAAATCATCAAAGAATTCCCTACGCAAGTAATGTTAATTGGGCAATAACATTGCATAGTAGGCATGCTGAATGTCTCTATTGAATATCATCTGATGGTATTAGTGTCGGTGATTATAAGAGGTATGTCACTAAGGCATTAGCATGGATAAACGGTTAGTGAACTGTTTATCGAATACGACCGATTACGATGAATCACATGGATATGGTCAATGATGCATCGTAGGATCGTGCTAGTGTACCACTGATCCTTAGACCTGAGACGTCACGGTTGGATTCAACATAGGATGCATATGGTTCATATGGTGTATAAGCACGAGACTAGTCATGTCTTGTGTAATAAGCCGGTTTGGTCATATGTTATTCATGTGCGAGGACAAGTGATGGTCAAGATGGGATCCATTAACTCAAAATAGTCCAATCTTGAGTTCCTAGACGAATGTCAATAAACATTGGAAAAGGGAAATCTCTGGCCAGAGTATAATGAATGTTAGATGAAAAGTAGTTTCATGTTGACGAGTTCCATTGTATCGATTGACAATTCAATTAAAGATTAAGTTAAATGTTTTGACATACCATGAACCATTCTTAATTGGGATTGGATAACAGAGTGATTTGACTACCCGGTATGTACGATCAGAATAGGTTCATTGGAGTTTACACTTCATTGTGGTTTACGAGTTATGGAACATTGCTAGACGTCTACCATAATAAATGGGAGTTTTGATTATAAAGAATTATAATGAAACATATCAAAATCAGATATTGGGCCCACGACTAGATCACAGTGAACTAAAATGGTCACATATAAAACCAAGCTCAAAGAGAGAGAGTAATACATATCATTAATCAGATTAATGATATTCAGACGTAAACGGTTGCATCCGAATTAATGTATTGGTGAGAAATGATTATCCATGGATAGCTAGCACTAACCAAGGGTAATAAGGATTTATTAAATATTATTATTGAATTGGATTCAATGATGGGGCAAAAGTGCATTGGTTTTATTCTAAAGGGTTAGAATATTTAATGGAATTAAAATTTGGTCTAATTATGAATTAACCATAAAACCAAGGACTTGATATAAATGTTTATTCTCAAGTTAATTTTAAATTGTTTGAGGCCTTCCCAAAACAATTTAAAATTACACTTTGTGCCCATGATATATAAATTAAGTTTTATACCATTTTAATTCAATTGAATCAATTGAAACAAAAAGCAATCTCTCACTTTCTCTCTCTCACTTTCTCTCTCTCACTCTCACTCTCTCGGCTCTCTCATCTTTGGCTTGGGTGGACTTCATTTTGAGTTTCTTCATTCTCTTTTGAAGAATCTAGACTCCAAGTTTCAACATCAAGCTTTTAATGTAATTTTCTATCATTTTCTTACATTAATATGTTAATGTTATATTGGTTTGTTTTCTACCTTATGTCTATCATCTTGATCAACATTTTCTCTCCATTTCCATGTCCAAAATGCATGAATCCCAACATGCTTGACGCCGACCACCTATGCTGCTAACTCAGCACACCGCAAACAATCGGGAGGTGGTAGCGTGCCGAATGCTCCAAATTAATAACCTTACTAACCTAACTACTAAATTACATATAGGGTAAGCAAGGGTCGATCTCATAGGGAATGATTCGATTAATTCTTATATTCTATCCAATAACCACAACGAAAACAACAGAAAAATAAAATAAAATAAAATCCTAAACAGTAAACATGACAACAGTAATGAAAAGGGTTGTAGTCAATGCAATCTAAAGTGAAACAAATAAATCTCCAATGGTATAAAATATCAGATTAAAAACACCTAGTTCTCAGTTCAAGATCCACCTAAACATGCATTGGATATGAACTAACCGTAACATTATTCTTTCTCGTTATTATGGAATTACTGACCCTAGGAAATAACAAGCTCTGTTACCCGAATTTTTCCTTAATAGTCACTACTGAAATAAGCTCTTCAATTAGATCTTAACCCTTTAACAACCTAGAATAAGCTCTCTAAGTTTAATTTAATGGCAGCCTTAAGAATTAGGAAAATAGATCAATCCAAGCAACAATCACACAAGATCGGATTATTTAACTTAGGTTATGTTATTCAAGGTGATAGATTGAGAACTTGTCCGCAATCATCTATCATCATGTGTTACTCATTGAATAGAAAGAGGACAATTACGTAGCACAATTCCTAATTCTAACAGACAAAATTCCAATTAAACAATTTAGTAGGCCATTGCTAAATCACCCAAACAAAATTCATAAACAATTAAAACAGAATAACATAAACAATTCCAATAAGAATGAGATTGAGAACAATGTTACTGAAGTTAAGTTACACCAATGACATGAATTCAGGCTTCAAAATTCCCTTGAACTGAAGAAGAAAGATCAGTCGCAGATATTGACGTAAAAAGTAGAAACTCTAAACAAAAACCTGAACTGCCGTCCTCTCCTGTTTAACCTAACAACTCACAAATAAGTAATGTGTTTTTTTCTTCATTCTGCCCCAGGAATCATGGAAATTACTTTCCTAGATCTTTCCTAAACGATAGACTTCCAAAACTGTCAAAATCTTATCAGATATGGAAAACAGAATTCGTAATCCAGCTTGCACCAGGATTCTCACAATGTAAAAACTTTTCTGGTATTGGTCACTTCATAAAAGTTGTATTCCTGGATGTGTAGAGGAATTTGGGCTTTTGAATCACCTGCTTTCGATATCTGAAGCTCCAGTTTGGCCTATTCGAAGACTCAATACTCAGCCAGGAAATCCTTCCGCGAATAGGATTCCAGGTTCGGTTTTGCAACAACTAATGAGAGCCCAAACGAACTCGGATTCTCGCCCATAATACCTTCCTGGAAGGCTTGATTCGTCCACTTTACTTTTTCTAAATAACACTTTTGCAATCGAGAAATCTGACTCCATGAAAAACCTGAAAGACGCAGCATTGGTCAGAATAACAAAAATATGGAATTTCCTAATCTTTTCTCAAATATTTCATAAAGTCTATCCAAATATGCCAAACTTACAAAATAAACTCTATTCAACTCAACTAGGTATAAAACATAACAAAAACATAATATGGAAGGAATAAAAAATATATAAATTCCACTCTTATCAGGAGGCAAGGACATCAAATCCCAAGAACGGCCAGCTGATTGAGATGATCAGAACAATGGTTGCACATGCGGTGCAACAGAACGTGGTTGAGCTGAGGAACCAACAACCAGTCACCCAGAACCCCGACCAGCCGCACTTCACCAATGTTACCCCAACATGTATGAATTCTACAGGTCGATAGTCTATTTCATCGTTGCCAAGGGGCGATCAATGTTAGTGTATATTAGTGTATGCCCTAGAAACCATTCATGTTGTCGGTTTCAGAGCATTTTGTCTTGTATCTATATATCATAAATAATAGAAGAAAGAGTTCTTCAATTCATATATATATATATATAAGTTGCTTCCTTTATTCAGACATGCATTTAAAATAAAGTACGTGTATGAATTGTCCAAATGATTCATTTAATCGGTAAATGAATTATCAAAAGAGTTCCCTACGGAAGCAATATGATTTGGGCAACTATATTGCATAGTAGGCATATTGAATGCTTCCGAAAGATATCATGAGTTGATATAAGTACGAATGACGATGATAGTTATGTCACTGGGCCATTGGTATGGATTAGCGATCGGTGAACTGTTTTTTTGAACGTGACCGAATAACATAAATCACTTCGAAAAGCATGTAGTCAATGATTTATCGTTTGGTTATATCAGTGCACGATGTAGTTCTTTGACCTAAGACATTGTTCTTCCAATACGGATGCGTATGGTTCATACGGTGTATAAGTACGAGACTAGTCATGTTTCGTATGATAAAGCCTATTTGGTCATGCATTGTTCATATGCGGAAACAAACGATGGTCAAGAAGGGATCCATTGACTCGGAAATATAGGATTAGGAGTACTGTTGACTCCATCCGGATTTGAGTTCCTAGTCGAATGTCGATAAATGTCAAAAATCAGAATCTCTAGCCAGAGTCTATTATTAGTCATACAAAAGCAAGTTTGGGATGACGAGTTCCGGACATATTGATCGACGATTCAGTAGAAAATCGAGTTTAGGATTTTGACGTTCCATGAATCCGTGCTCAATTAGGATATATCAATGGAGGGACTTTACCTGCATGGTATATATGATCTGAAATGGGTTCGATGAAGTATTTCTTCATCGTGGTTTAGGGACTATGGCACATTGCTAGATGTTTACCATAGTCGTTGGGCCTCCGAACAAGTTTTCAGATTCATCCAGAACCGGCTCACGGCTAATCCATGGTGGACCTACATGGTCACACCAATAGCCTTGAGAAGTTAGAGAAGAATAAGAGAGAGAAATGATTATCTGAAGAGGGCTAGCACCTTCCGAGGGTAATGACGGGATTTCTATGGTAATAGTTACGTAGAAAACTATTTGTGACATTTTAAGGGTTAAAATGGTCAAGCAATAATTAATTATATTTAAATTATATATCTTAAAGCGTTAAGATTAATGAGATGAAAGAAAATAACATTTTAATAGTTAAAGGGCAAAAGGGTAAATTTATGGGTTGTTAATGTAAACTAGTTTAGTTTACATGGGCCCTTGAATAATATTGATTATTCAAGGGGTAAAATAATAAATTCATGGGCTCCTTTTGAAATAAGATTTTATTGGGGCATAGAAATGAAAAACAACTAATTGCAAAATTGCCCATGTATATATAAATGCAAATGGTTGCATTTTAGGTCATTCATTCACTTTGTTCACTCAAAACGAAACACAATATCTCTCTCTAGGGTACGGCCACTCTCTTACTCTCTCAAGGTGGTGTTAAAGTGTGGAGGTCTCATGTCTTTGAGTCTTGGCTTCATCAACCTTAAGCAAAGGAGAAGGTATAAGGTTTCTTAAACTTTGTTTGAAAATTATGAATTCTATTAATCCAATCTTTCATGCTTTTCAATCTTCATTTCCGCCACTCTTCATGCATGTTGTTCTTTCAATCAACACCTCCAACCTCGTAGATAGCTCCTCACACACGAGCGAGAGTTCCATGGGCAAACAAACCCCAGGAGGCGGTTAGGGAAGCAGCCGTTGAGGGAAAGCGAAGGTGAAGGACACCACCGAGAAGCTCGAGGGTATCCCCAGCGTTAGCATGCTGGTTTTAACCCAAGTCCAAGATAAGATCAATCTTCACAGGCTCGTGAAGCAAGCCATTTACTTTGATCTGCCAATGACCAACGTCACGAGCAACACATCGACAAGCATGATAGCACCTACCAACCCAACCATCATGACTCGACCTCGCGTATCAATGCACGCATCGGAGGAGCTTCGCAAGCGATAGACTTGTGAACCCACTTGTTCGAGGTATAGCTTAACAGAGCCAACCAGGGGAACCAAAATGAAGACTTGGATCGCATGCAAATGATGCTCGATGATCTAAAAGCTCGCTAGAACAACCTGGCGGAAGAAATAGTAAGTTCTCCCTTTATGGAGGAAGTTCGCCAGGCCCCGCTCCCACAAGGATTCAGGGCACTAGAAAGCAAGTTCGACGGGATGGGGGACCCTAAAGATCACCTCGACAACTTTAATGACCTGATGGAGCTACACCAGGTCAGTGACTTAGCGAAATGTCGGTGCTTCGCAATCACATTAGTCGGAGATGCCAAGAGGTGGTACAAATGGCTCAAGGCAAACTCCATCAACTGCTGGCAATAATTCTTCGTGCTATGTCTACAGTAGTTTCAGGCAAGGAGATAGTTAACAATGCCGCTCAGCTACTTGAGCAACATTCGCCAAGAGCGAGATGAATCACTAACCTCATATTTAACGAGGTTCTAGAACGAGCAAGCAAAGGTTGCTCATGCCCCCGAAGAATCCATTTGGACTCTCCTGATCGCAGGGATCAGACCTAACACGGAGCTGTGGAAAGAGCTCCAGAGAAAAGACCATGTGAGCCTGGCCAAATTCTACCAGATGGCTGCAAAATACCAATGAGTAGAGAGCTCGTTAGTGGCACTGGCCAGGAGCTCGATGCCGAGGGCCTCGGACAGGAGACAAGATAGCCCCTTAGATAAGCGTGGGGGCCAAGACTACGATGATAAGGATTGAAACAAATTCCCAAAGAAACAGAGAGTAGATAACCGCGGAGACAGACAACATTTCCCACGGTATGCAGAGTACACCCCCTTACTCAAGACATTGCCCACATCTATGAGGTATCCTAAGAGGCGAAAAGGCTGCCCACTCCAGAAAGAATGAAGGGGGCTCCAGGAAGAAGAGATCGGCAAAAATATTACTGGTATCACAAGGATTTTAGGCATAAATACGAATGACTATCGGGCTTTGAAGGACGCCATTGAGGACCTGAAAAAAAGAGGTCATTTGAAAGAATTTTTTAAGGCAGAACCAGCTCGAGAGAATCCTGGCAAGCAAAGTAAGCAAGTCTTAGGCCAGATATAGACCCTAGCTCAATAGGCTCCGCCAAACAACGAGGTCTTCGTGAATATGATCTACGGAGGGCCAGATATAGCGAGAAGCTTGAGACGAGCTCACGAGCAGTACGCTTAGGAGGCCAAAATGAATTCAGTCCCCTGAATAATGAGTTGCGAACAGAAGCCGCCCAAGCGACCCAAACAGGAAAGTGAGGTAATGGGATTCACAGTCAACGAGTGTGAAACATCCCCTCGTCATAATCATGATGCTATTGTAATCGCAGCCAGGATTGGCAACGCAAGAGTATTAAGGGTTATGGTCAACAACTAGAGCGCGAAAATATTATTTTCTTGGGAGCCTTCCAAGGAATGGGATTTATAGAAAGGAACCTGCGAGCGTGCCCTTCGTCGCTCTATGGGTTCACCAGGGACAGCCTGGTTCCCAAAGGTACTATCAACCTTTCCGTAACTCTGGGGGCTGAAACAAAAGTCAGAACTATGATGGTTGAATTCCTTGTGATGGATTGTTCGACCACGTATAATGTCATCCTTGGAAGGCCAATCCTGGATGATTTAAGCTCAGTCATGTCGGTGCGCTGCCAAGCAATGAGATTTCCAACTCCCGGGGGAGTCGCGACAATTAGGAGCTACACCAAAGAATCACGGGAATGTTATAATCGGGCCATAAATGCCACACAGAAATGGCCGCACCCAAAGACCATGATCACTGCAAAATCCAAGCCAAACCCTGGACCGCTAGAAGACAACATAGATCCTCGCAGCCACAAAGAGGAGTCTGCTGCAGGACCAACCGAGGAGCTGATAGGAGTAAGTGTTAGCGAGGAGGATCCAACTCGCATACTAAAGATCAGCAGCATCTTGAACAGAGTGATGGCCGATAATTTGGTCGAGTTCCTAAAGAAGAACCTTGACGTATTCGTATAGGTGCAAACTGCTAAGGTTGGGATCAACCCCAAGGTGATTGCCACAGGTTAAACCTTAACCCACAGGCACGACCCATAAGATAGGAAAGAAAGGTCATGGATGCAAAGCGCTTTTAAGCGCTCAAAGATGAAGTCGACAAACTCCTAGAAATCAACTTCATCAAGGACGTCAGGTACCCGGATTGGCTCCCCAACCCAGTCCTAGTCAAGAAGTCGAATGGTAGGTGATGGACTTACGTCGACTTCACGGATCTAAACAAAGCCTGTCCGAAAGACAGTTTTCCGTAACCACAGATCAACCAGCTTGTAGATGCGACGGTAGGAAACGCACTACTTAGCTTTATGGATGCGTACTCGAGATATAACCAGATCTTGATGTACCAGGCCAACGGAGAGCATACTTCTTTTATTACTAACCATGGAATTTATTGTTACAGGGTTATGCCGTTTGGCCTCAAGAACGTTGGCTCGACCTACCAGCGCTTGGTGAACAAGATGTTTGCCAATCAAATCCGCCATTCCATAGAAGTTTACATCGACAATATGCTCGTCAAATCAAAGGTCGTCGAAAGTCATACTGAGCACTTGGGGGAAATGTTCGAAATCCTCAGAAAATATCAAATAAAGCTCAATCCATTGAAATTGCTTTCGGAGTGAGCTTTGATAAATTCTTAGGCTTCCTCATAAACCAACGAGGTATAAAAGCTAACCCATAGAAGATTCAGGCCTTGCTCGATATGAAAAGTCGGACTAGCATTAAACAGGTTCAAAGTCTAACTAGACTTGTGGCCACGCTCAGCAAGTTCGTTTCCCGAGCCACGGACAGGCGTTTACCAATTTTTAAGACTTTGAAGAGGAAGAAATGTTTCAAGTGGACACAAGAGTGTGAAAGAGCCTTCTAAGAGCTGAAGAAACACCTCGGACAGCCCCCTTGTTGTCAAAGCCCATCCAAGGTGAGTCGCTACTACTGTATTTGTCGGTATCCAAATATGATGTCAACGTAGTGTTGGTACACGAAGAGGGAGGAATATAATGGCTGGTGTACTATGTGAGCAAGAGACTGCTCAACGCAAAGACAAGACACCCATAGATGGAAAAACTCGCCTATGCCCTTATTGTTGCCGCTAGGAAGCTACGACCCTATTTCCAAGCACACTCCATCCATGTGCTAATGAACTTCCCCTTGAAGAAAATAATACAGACGCCTGTGGCATCGGGCAGACTGATCGAGTGGACAATGGAGATGAGTCAGCACGACATCAAGTACATCCTGAAGACATCGATCAAAGGTCAAGCCATGACGGATTTTATATCTGAGTTCTCTTATCAGCCAGATGCCGAGTAAAGCCTACCAGAGGTAGATACCTCAGGAGAGATCGAGCAACAGAAACCAAAGAGTGATGACTTATGGCTATGGACTCTGTAAATTAATGGCTCATCGAATGAGAAGGGAGCAGGAGTGGGCCTTTTGCTCTAGAGTCCGGAGGGAGACCCAATCAGAGTCGCGATAAGATTCGGGTTCAATGCCTCTAATAATGAAGCTGAATATGAGGCATTGCTTATAGGTCTTCATCTCGCCAAGGAAATGGGGGCAGAGTCCATCAAGATCTATAGTGACTCATAGCTCGTGGTCCATCAAGTTACAGAGGAATACTAGGCAAAAAAAGACAGAATGACATCCTATCTCCAGCAAGTGGATACCAAGCTCAGACAGTTTAGATCCTTTACCATTCACGAGATCCCAAGGAAGAGAAACTCGCAAGCAGATGCACTAGCTCGCCTAGCCTCTATAATGAACAATGAGAAGGCCGATTCAATCCCGGTTAAATTCCTTCTGAAACCAAGCATCTCTTCTTCACAAAATCTGGTGTTAGCCACAAGTCAAAGGTATAGCTGGATGGATGCAATCATCACCTACTTGAAGGACGACACACTGCCAGAGGACAGAACTGAAGTAAGAACACTATGCACAAAAGCAGCTTAGTACACCCTCGTCAACGATAGACTGTACAAGCAAGGCTTTAATATACCATTGCTGCGATGTATTGACCACGAAGATTCAAATTATGTTCTAAGAGAGATACATGAGGGCATTTGCGAAAACCTCATAGGGGGCAGATCTTTAGCTTACAAGGTGCTTTGCCAAAGATACTATTGGCCAACGGTTTATGATGATGCGGCAAACTACATACACAGATGTGACCGATGCCAAAGATTTGCAGACATTCCACGAGCTCCCCCACAAGAATTGACCACTCTGACAAGCCCTTGGCCATTCGCGATCTGGGGCATCGACCTTATTAGACCTTTGCCTCAGGGAAAAAGGGCTTTAAGTTCGCAGTTGTTGCCATAGATTACTTTACCAAGTGGGCGGAAGCCGAGCCATTGGTGACAATAATGTCGAACAGGCTAAAAGATTTTGTCTATAAGAGCATTATTTGTCAGTTTGGAATTCCCCACACAATAATAACCAACAATGGGAAGCAGTTCGACAACGAGGATTTTAGGACTTTCTGCGAGCAGCTCGGCATCAAAAAGAGTTTTACAGCCGTCTACCAACCTTAAGCCAACAGACAAGTAGAGGCTGTGAACAAAGTAATCAAGCACACCATAAAGAAGAAGCTCGACAACCTTAAAGGGAGGTGGGCTGATGAGCTGCTAGAAGCTCTATGGTCTTATAGAATGACTGCCAGGAGCTCAACGGGCGAGACCCCGTTTTCTTTGTCTTATCGATATGAAGCAATGGTTCTGATCGAAGTAGAAATCAGTTCATTCCGAAGAGAAATCTTTGAAGAAGAAGCCAACGAATACCTACTTCACCTGAGGTTAGACCTGATTGAAAAACATCGGGCCAAATCTCAGTTAAGGTTCGCCTCTTATCAATAGCGGGCCAAGCGGTATTTCAATACCAAAGTTAGAAATAGAGACTTTGAAGTGGGCGATCTGGTTCTCAGGAAGGTCATCCAGGGTACCTAAAACTCGAACTTGGGGGCACTTGGACCTAGGTGGGAAGGTCCCTTTAGGATCTCCAAAAAGCTTGCACCAGGATCTTTCCACCTGGAACGCTTTAACGGCAAAGCAATAATGCGAGCTTGGAACGTTGAAGCACTTGCGAAGGTATTACTAATAAGCAGCTCGGGTTTTATTTATTTCTATGAACTGCATTTGTTGTAAGGTTGTTTTCGGCTGAGACACTTGATCAATAAGAGAGGTATTATTCAGTACTTGCTTTGTTCATAATTTACATTTTTTAGTTCGTTAGCAATTAACTACCGATCAATAAATCGTGACCTGAGCGATGGAATTCCAAAAGAAAACTCGGAGCCAAGAGTCCAAGAAAGGTAGCTTACCTCCAAAAAGTCATGCCAAAATCCAACTCTTTGAGGATAAAACATCATAAATCGACAAAGTTAAACTTTGAGTTTTAAAATCAAGGAAAAAACACGTCGAAGGAAATCGGCTTTAAGCTGGTGACCAAATAACTCAAAAGGGATAGTAAAGTCTAAAATAGAAGTTTATCGTCACATCAGATTTCCTCACATAAATCGGGATTGAAAATCCCAGGTTGATGAAGTTAAGCTTGGAAAAATCCAAGAAAAAACACATCGGAAAAAATCGGCCTTAAGTCGACAATGAAAGCCCAAAAAGGACGACGAGTCCAAAATCGATGCCAAACGTCGCATTTCAGATTTTTTCGCAAAAAATCTGAAAAGCTCCTAAAGAATTGAACTACGCATGACTTGGAGCAAAATTCGGGTCCCAAAGTCCGATTAGGATGAATTAAATGACTCTGTAGAAATGAAACAATCATTGCTCGAAAGAAAAACGTTGAAAAATGTTCATTCATTAACTAAAAGTTTAGTTACATTCAAACAATAAAAAAAAAAAAAAAAAAAAAAAAAGAAAAGACTAAGATTCTTTCGACTAATGGGTGAGCAGGGCGTTCTCTTCGACCTCGTGTTCAGGAACCTCACTCGAGAGGACTGTGGTCAGAGGAACCGGGTCTTCAACCTCCAGCTTGGGCCAACCTCCTCGCCACCTTTCTCAACCTTCCCTGGTCATCGTCGTCATCCCCGGAGCCATCCAAGTACAAGTAGGTCATCCCCTTAGCCTCGACCCGCATCCTTTTGACCTCTTTCTGATAAGTTACAGAAGGAAAGAAAAGTTGATCGACGGATAAGCCTCCTATAATTTTTGCACGAGGAAGATCGATGTCTCCCAAGATTGGGTAGTGACGACCTTGTTCAACTCCTCAATCCTAAGCCTGAGTTGATCAGCCTCAGCTTCAGCATTTTGCTGACCTATCATTTCCTGGGTAAGGTCGAGCGAAGTCTGCTTGAATTTGAACTCCCAGCTTGCTGCTACTTTTTGGGCTGGGGAAAGCTCATAGTTTAACTTGTTGTTAGCTTCTCGCTGCTAAGCCAAACTTTGGTTGGCCTCCGCTGCCTTAGCCTCAGCCTCAGCCTTACCCCAAGCAACCTCGCTTGCCTTAAGTTTGTCAAAGAACTCCCTTTCCTTGACCCCAAAGGCTGCAACTTCCTCCTTAAGGCATTCAAGCCCGGCTTGCCTAGCCTCCTTCTCTTTCTTTGTAACCTCGGCCCTGGCCAAGACATCCTCTTTTATCGTCTTCACCAATATCCATCCCCTGTGAGTTCCCTCCAAGATTTGGCCGCATTCTTCGTATAGGAGTCAACTCGCCATGGCAACCTGAAAACAAAAAGGTAAGAAGCGAGCAAGAAACAAAAATAGCATTCAAAAAACGGAAGTGAGCTACCAGTACCTTAGCCACGTAGCTGCAGGTTAAGGCCAATATCTAGGAGGGAGTCAAGTCCCTAAGAGCCACAAATGTTTGTAAGGTGATGCAATCCCTAGCCACTATGGCCCCAACACTGATATGGTCGAGGAATTGGTTGATCAAAGCGTCAACGTCAGCCTCGGTCGCTTTTCCCATCTCCCTATCCTTTGGCTTGGATGAGCCAGGTCTACTCTCCACTAGAGTAGCTGCAGCACCTGCAGAGGCGGGCTTCTTCTTGGCCAAGCTTTTGGCTGTGCTTTTCTGAAGGCCGCTAGGCTACATGGCGATCTCTTTGCCCGAGCACCCATGAGGGTCAGTCACCTTCTTCTTTCTCGAGCCATCGTACTACCTGGGTGCTTTGCCTTTTCCGAAGCCTTCAACTGGCTCAGACGTCTTCTTCGTTAGCCTCTTAGGTGGCCTGTTGGCTGTAACGCCCACATCGAGGTATGTAGCTTTACTCATGCCCTAATACCCTTAGTGGAATTTTGTTAAAGTTATCTTGAACAAGTGTGAAGAAAATTTCCTAAAATTTCATTAGGGGTAAAATGGTTTTTTCACTCATAATTAGTTGAAAAACTGGGGAGTGAAAAGAAGTAGAATAACATGGAGAAGTTAATAAAAATGAGGGCATTATGGTAATTGACTAAGGGACATAGATGAAATTTCATAAAAAGTGCAAGGGTAAAATGGAAAACTATAAGTAATATTTTGTTATATTAAGAGTTCAAGAATGAAACCCTAGTCATTCTTCCCCTTCCATTCACGCCACTTTCCACCCAAGTTCTCTCAAATTTCTTCAATCATTTTTCAAGGAAATTCATAGATCTTGGTTTATTTTTAGTGGAATTTCAATCCCAAGCATCCTTAGGTAAGATCCTTGCACTAAGATGTGAGATTTAATTTTTAAAGTGTTGAATTCTTATGATTTGTGTTCATAGGATTTAATAGAAAAAGAGTTGGATCAAGGGAGACTACTAAAGTGTTGGATTGCTCACATCCAATGTAAGTAAATACAACCCTAGTCATGATTGGAGTAATATTGTGTAAAGAACTTCTTTTATGCATGTATGTGCTTATATGTGAAGAATTGTTGATAGAATGGATGTTGAATGATGGTTAGAATTTATCCATGAGAAGTAGTGTTTGTGTACTTGATGTTTGATGAGAGTTTGGATGAATTATTGAAGAATTTTAGTAGAATTTATGGATTGTGAATCCTGGACAGGTTTGACGTTAATCTTGGTGTGTTTTATTCCAAATTTTTGGTGGCTTAGAAGAGAGGTAGATATTTAGCCAAATTAGAGTTGATGTGTGCATATAAATTGTTTGATGAAATGTCAAAGAGAAGTGCATACATGATTATGATTATTTGTTATATTGAGATGAGTTTGTAGATGGTAGAGAATGACATGTTTACATTCCATATTGCATTATTGCATCCAAACATGTGAATTTAGAAACAATAATAAGCATGAGCCCATCTACATGCATACATACTCATAAGAGCATTAAAGAGCAATAATGAACATTAAAGTTAAAGAACAAATAGAAAGAAATGAGAAATATTAAATAAGTTCAAATCTGAATTTTTATTTAAAGAAGTGTAAAAAGAAAAGAGAAGAGAAGGTTGTTGTGATGGGGAACCCGTGAGTGACATAGCCCCGCATGCACGCCGCCTTTAGTGAGAAGCGTCAGAATCAGAAAGAAGAATTGTACAATCTGTTAGAAGTGCATGTGGATGAGGACTGTACCCAGAATTAGAGAATACACTCACACGACCAGGTTCCAAATCCATGCCTCAGCCGAGTCCGATCGGTAAGAAAGAAAGAAAGAATAGAAAGAATAGAAAAGAAAGAAAAGAATAGAAAGAAAAGAAGGAAAAGAAAAGAAAAGAAAGAATAGAAAAAAAAGGAAGAATAGAAAGAAAGGAAGCATAGAAAGAAATACAGAGAAAAGAAACAAAAAATAGAATAAGAAAATAGAAAACAGAAAACAGAAAAGAAAATACACATCTTATGCATTTGTGCATTTGCATCATACCTATGCGTGATACCATGCCTACTATCATGAGTAGTGAGAAATTAGAAATTGAGAAAGAACAGGGAAAAAATAGAGAAAGAATAGAGAAGAATAGAGAAGTGTGATGTAAGGAAAGAAATTCAGAATATAAGCAACGGAGAGAGAAGAGTAGTATAGCGGGTTTACTTACTAAGCAATTAGTGCTCATCCTATTGTTTTCAATGTTTTTGTAGGTAGTAGGTAAGATGCGGTCGCTTGGAACGTCAAGAAGTGGAAGGGTTTGGCAACACTATCAAGTTGTTGTTTTGTGACTGTATTATATTATGTAAAGATTTGTATATAAAGAAAAATTAGATATGGGCCCATTATTTTATTCTCATCTACATGTATATTTTCTTATATATTTTTAGTATGTTTTTCTGTTATATTACGAGTATACTAGCTAGAGAGAGAAAGTATTACATTTTTGGTATCACTGTAAAGGTTTTGGGAGCTTTTTATTAGAACGAGTTGACAGTGTGCCTCTCTTGTCGCATTGACGTCCGGTAGCCGACCGTTGTAAGTTATTTCTTTCCTTACTTGTAGTAGATGAGTTAGTTGAGTTGACTAAAAGTGTTGGTGTTATGTAGATGAGACGCAGAACTTGAGTAGGCAGTAAGAAGGCAATGAGTACAGGTGAACCTTC
This sequence comes from Pistacia vera, assembly GCF_008641045.1. Taxonomy (NCBI): domain Eukaryota; kingdom Viridiplantae; phylum Streptophyta; class Magnoliopsida; order Sapindales; family Anacardiaceae; genus Pistacia; species Pistacia vera. The sequence goes on along the minus strand of NW_022196690.1, from coordinate 480,924 downwards.
CAACCCTTCAAAATCTACTTCCCATGTCCTTGATAAAGTGAGGATCCATCATATTATACAGCAAGTCTTGGTAGAGAATCAGGGAGGCTGTATACCAGAGAGAGTTAAGACCTTAGTTATTGTACCAACCCCCAAAGAGGAGAGAGAGAGAGAGGCCGGTACCCCCGATAGTGCAGAATCGTATTAAGCTGATATATGGGTTGCCTAGTCAACATCAGCCGTCATAATTCAGGGGTACGATGAACCCAATAGTGGCAAAAGAGTGGTTTAGATCCATGGAGCATATGACAACACTTTTCCCTATGACAGACAGGGAGAAGATTCAGTATGCAAGCTTTCTGTTTAGGGGTGATGCTTGTATATGGTGGGAATTGATAGAGGATACTCATGATATAACCTCGATGACTTGGGGGGATTTCAGAAGATTGTTTGGGGTAGAATATAGAACGGTTGATCGAGTCCATGAAAAGGTTCAAGAGTTTATCAGTTTGCAACAGGGGACTAGCTCGGTGAAAAAATTTTCAGTGAAATTTAATTCCCTGGCAAGGTTTGCACCAGGTGTAGTGAGTACACCAAAACTGAGGAGGGATAAGTTCGTGCATGGGCTAAAACCAGAAATAGCCTAAGATGTGATGGCCGGTGCCCAGCCCCCTCAGACATACAGTGAAGCTTTGGAGCAAGCCGTACGAGTAGAAATATTTGTGAATAAGCTAACCCCAGCAATTCCATCAGTAGTAGCCCCTAGTGTTCCACCTCCTACTCCACAGAAAGATAGAACTGATGCCCCACTAATAGAGAGGTGAGAAATAAGAAAAGATTTCAACCCAAGAAGAACATGAGGGATTGGCAGAATAAAAGTCCGAGAACTGTTGAAGTTCCCCAATGCTAGAACTGTGGAAGAAATCATTCTCGGGAGTGTCTTAAAGATTTGGGCCAAAATGTATGCTATAGATACCGGCAGCCAAGGCATATGATGAGAGATTGCAAAGCCCCTCCTACACCTGCATCGCAGACACCTAGAGGTACCAATGCTCGAGTTTTTACAGTAGCTCAGAGTGAAGCTGAAGCTAGCCCATCTACAGTTATCGGTCAGTTATTATTTCACTCAGTTCCCCTTTATGCATTAATTGATTCTAGAGCCACACATTCATTTATTACACATGGGATTTTAGAAAGATTAGGTTTGAAACCTATTATAGTGGATTGTCCCATTAAGATAGAGTTACCAGATGGTGTTAGTGTGCTAACTCAAGAGATGCTTCCAGGGGAGTCCGTAGTGATCCATGGAAGGGAGTTGTTGGTGGATTTGATAGTGTTTGATATGCCCGATTTTGATGTTATTTTGGGCATAGATTTCCTGGGGAGATTTGGAGTAAAGATTGATTGTCGGAAGAAGAAAGCAAGATTTAATCTTGATGATGGTGATAAGTTTAATTTTGGTGAGGGTCACTAGCTTAGTATGTTAATTAGCAGTGTAAAGGCCAGAAAGATGCTAAGAAAATGGTGCTCGGGGTATATTGCTCATGTAGTGCACAATAGTTATGTCCCACAACCAAAGATTCAGAATGTGCCAGTAGTCCGGGAGTTTTTATACGTATTTTCGGAAGATTTGCCGGGTTTAACTCCAGAAAGAGAAGTAGAATTTAGTATTGAATTGGCACCAGGGACAGCACCAATTTCTATAGCCCTTTACCAGATGGCCCCAACTGACCTTTAGGAATTGAAAAAGCAGCTTCAAGAACTCTTAAACAAGGGTTTCATTCGACCTAGCCATTCTTCTTGGGGTGCTCCAATTTTGTTTGTGAAGAAGAAAGATGGATCTCTACAAATGTGTATAGATTATAGAAACCTTCTCGCCTGTAGCTATGATTAAATCCATCCATATAATGCTAGTCATCGCAGCATACCATGATTATGAAATTTGGCAGATGGATGTTAAAACAACTTTCCTTAATGGGTTTATTGAGGAAAACATCTATATGGAACAACCAATATGTTTTGTATCCTTTGCTGAAAAGTATAAGGTATGCAAATTGCATCGATCCATTTATGGATTGAAGCAAGCTTCAAGAAGCTGGAACATTCGATTTGACGACATAATAATATCATTTGGTTTTGTCAAGAATCCGAATGAGCCCTGTGTATACAAATGGGTTAAAGATCATGCCATCACGTTTCTCATATTATATGTAGATGACATACTTTTGATGGGAAATGACATAGGCATGATGACAGAGGTTAAAGTTTGGTTGTCCAAAACCTTCTCGATGAAAGACTTAGGAGAAGCGACCTATGTCTTTGGCATTCATGTCTATAGAGATAGAACGATAAGGGTAATTGGATTATCCCGGAAATTGTACATAGAGAAAATGCTAAAAAGATTTAGGATGGAGAACTCTAAGAGATGACTCTTACCCTTCACTCACAGTCTGCATCTTTCTAAGGAGATAGGTCCAAAGACCGATGAAGAGCAACAGTAGATGCGTAATATGCCTTACACGTTTGCCGTAGGCAGCTTAATGTATGCAATGCTATGTACAAGACTTGATATAACTTATGCTGTAAGTGTTACGAGCAGATATTAGTCAAATCCAGGGAGAAACATTAGTCGATTGTAAAATTGATCCTTAAGTACTTGAGAAGAACTAAGGATCTAGTTCTGAGTTATGGATGTTCAGAGTTAAACATTCAAGGATACTCAGATTCTGATTTCCAATCAGATATTGATGATAGAAAGTCTACGTCATGGTACATTTTTATATGTAATAGAGGTGCTGTTAGTTGGAAAAGTTTCAAACAGACAACCACAGCAGACTCCACTACAAAAGTTGAATATATTGCTGCTTTAGAAGTAGCAAATGAGGTTGTTTGGATGTGAAAGTTCATAATTGAACTTGGTGTGGTTCCGATCATGGCTTACCCGATAAGCATGTTTTGTGACAATAATGGAGCTATTGCACAGGCAAAGGAACTAAGGGCATACCAAAAATCCAAACACATTCAGCGCAAGTATCACATTTTAAGAGAATTCGTTGGAGTTGGAGATATTATAATTCTGAAGACACCTTCAGCATAAAATGTAGCTAATCCACTTACTAAGGCGATGACACTGAAACAATTGGACCATCATCTTGAAAAGATGGGTATGAGATACAACATCGAATGGCTTTAGTGCAAGAGGGAGTTTGTAAGTGTATATTAGTGTATGCCCTAGAAACCATTCGTGTTGTCGGTTTAAGAGCATTTTATCTTGTATCAATATATCATAAATAATAGAAGAAAGAGTTCTTCAATTCATATTTATAAATTGCTTCTTTTATTCAGTCATGCATTTAAAATAAAGTGTGTATATGAATTGTCCAGATGATTCATTTAATTGGTAAATGAATTATCAAAAGGTTCCCTACGGAAGCAATATAATTTGGGCAACTATATTGCATAGTAGGCATACTGGATGCTTCCGAAGGATATCATGAGTTGATATAATACGGATGATGATAATAGTCATGTCACTGGGGCATTGGTATGGATTAGCGGTTGGTAAACTGTTTTTCAAACGTGACCGAATAACGACAAATCACTTGGAAAAGCATGTAGTCAATGATTTATCGTTTGGTTATATCAGTACACGATGTAGTCCTTTGACCTAAGACATTGTGGTGGGATCCGATATGGATGCGTATGGTTCATACGGTGTATAAGTACGAGACTAGTCATGTTTCGTATGATAAAGCCTATTTGGTCATGCGTTGTTCATATGCTGAAACGAACGATGGTCCAGAAGAGATCCATTGACTCGAAAATATAGGATCAGGAGTACCGCTGACTCCATCCGGATTCGAGTTCTTGGACGAACGTCGATAAATGTAAAAAATTAGAATCTCTAGCCAGAGTCTATCATTAGTCATACGAAAGCAAGTTCGCGATGACGAGTTTCAGACATATTGATTGACGATTTGGTAGAATATCGAGTTTAGGATTTTGACGTTCCATGAATCCGTACTCGATCAAGATATTTCAATGGAGGGACTTTACCTGCATGGTGTTAGGAAATGACCCGTTAACGCAGCAGAAAACAAAACAATAATTTCTAGGATCGTTCCCATTGAGCCAAGATCAAAGGTACAAACTTTTTTACAGTTTATATAAATACAAGAATCTGCAGAAAAATAATCTGAGTTTAGATTCATATCCACGTTGGAGGCTCCTCCAATATTGTCTCTGAACGTGTTTGCTACCGATCCAAGTGTACGATCAAACCCACGAAGTTCACACGAAGACAATCACAAGGAACCAAGGAAGGATTTGCCAGATCCTCCTTGGCCTTAAGAAATCAAGAAGAAGAGAAGAGAAATATTTGATTTTCAATCAAACAGTGAAAGTGGCGTGGGAGAGTATGTGTAGGCTGCTCTGTGTGTGTGTTTTTTTTTTTTCAATTAAAAATTCTCACCCAATTACACACACACACTTTTCTTTTATAGGCAAACTAGGTTGCCCTATTCCCATATGGAATGGGCTTAGGCTCCAACCCAAACACCCCATGTTACCAAATACTCCCATTTAGATATTTTATTTATTTCATCATTATCTCAATTAAAATCAATTAATATTTAATTAACATTTAACAATAATGATGATTTAATTAAATATGTGCGAACACATATTTAAACGTAATTTCACTTATTTAATTTTTCTAACAAATTAAATAAAGGCTACGACCCCAGCAAATTTAATTGCACTGTGAAATTACCAAAATACCCTTTCGCCTAAAAAGACGAAAACGCCCTTCTTTCTTCTTGGCTCTTAAATTATCTTCTATGTGTGTGACCCATAGGCTCCTCATCATACCGGTAGTGTATAGTATCGCGATTAACACCAATTAATCGTCTCACTAATACACAGACCAAGATTGGCCCCTAGCAAGGCATCATGGCCACCCGATAGATTCGGATTCAGCAAAGTAGCTACCTGTCAACGATATGGTTACCGTACAATTCGATCCTTTCATCATACGTTATCTCGACGAGACGAAGGCATAGAAATAGTGTCAACCTTCGGTTACTCTCGATATTATATATTCAGTTTCTGGACCAATGACCCGTATTATAATCTGGATAGAGCAACAACTCAATCCCACTGTGGCCACAGTTTTAGTGTCATTGCCATATACTGAATTGCGCCGTGAGATAACTTCTCCCGTACCCGGGAGTGATGAATCCTTTGTCAATCCACCATAGTCTTGATACACTTCTTGATATAGCCAATCACCACCGTACTGACAGCTCTGAATAGAACTGCGTTAGGCTAGTGTCAAACTGTACCAGTCGGTGCACAAGGCACTCCGGTGACCTCAAGTCTAAGGATCACATGCACCACCATTCGTTAGAGGATTTGTTCCATAGACACTGGGGTTACCATCCATATGGAATCCTCTGGTGGGTCAGTCCAGTGAACTTGCTGCGGTATATCCGCCTACAACAAGCACCCATGTGTTGCACCAGGTTGTCACCAAACAACCTTGACAAGTGAGATCAGTCACTGCCTTTCGACAGGGTCATTCAACACTATGATAGCCTTACCGTATTATCTATGCTCTTACTTCAAAATAATACTAGGGCTACGGACGTTTCTAGAATGGCTAACATATGTGCTCATAAGGTTCTCACTATCAAGATTTGAAACACTTGATACCCTCATCATGGTTCTACCATTCTAAGGACATATATCAATACATATTGCAATAATAATGATTTACGCGATATAGAATAAAATGCATTTTATTGATTAATGAACATTGTTACAAAGAGTCAATTCTACAATAATTGATTGGCTCTAGGGCATCTACTCTAACACATGGTACATATGATCTTAAATGAGTTCGATGAAGTATTTCTTCATCGTGGTTTAGGGACTATGGCACATTGCTAGATGTTTACCAAAGTCATTGGGCCTTCAGATAGGTTTTCGGATTCATCCAGAACTGGCTCATGGCTGATCCATGGTAGACCTACATGGTCACATCAATAGCCTTGAGAAGTTAAAGAAGGATAAGAGAGAGAAATGATTATCCGAAGAGGGCTAGCACCTTCTGAGGGTAATGACAGGATTTCTATGGTAATAGTTACATAGAAAATTATTTGTGACATTTTAAGGGTTAAAATGGTCAAGCAATAATTAATTGTATTTAATTATTATATCTTAAAGCTTTAATATAAATGAGATTAACTAAATTAACTTTTTAATAGTTAAAGGGCAAAAGGGTAAACTTATGGGTTGTTAATGTAAACTAGTTTAGTTTACATGGGCCCTTGAATAATATTGATTATTCAAAGGGCAAATTAATAAATATGTGGGCTTCTTTTAAAATAAGATTTTATTGGGGCAGCAAGTGAAAAAAAAAAACCAATTACAAAATGGCCCATGTATATATAAATGCAAATGGTTGCATTTTAGGTTAAGTTTTCATTTGGTTCACTCAAAGGAAAAACAATCTCTCTCAAGGTGGTGTTAAAGTGTGGAGGATTCATCCTTTTGAATCTTGGCTTCATCAACCTTAAGCAAAGGAGAAAGTATAATGTTTTCAAGCTTTGTTTGAAATTTTTTTTAATCCTATTAATCTAACCCTTTCATGCTTTCAATCTACATTTTCCGCCACCTCTTCATGTTTTTCTTTCAATATCCTGGTTTATTCTAAGACAGAAGAGGAGCATGAAGAACACCTAAGATTTGTGCTACAACGATTGCGAGATAAGAAGCTATTTGTGAAATTTTCTATGTGTGAGTTTTGGATAGATCAAGTTATCTTCCTGGGCCATACTATAACGCCCACATCAAGGTACATAGCTTTACATATTCTCTAATACCCTTAGTTGAATTTTGTTAAAGTTATCTTGAACAAGTGTGAAGAAAATGCCTTAAAATTTTATTAGGGGTAAAATGGTATTTTCACTCATAATTAGTTGAATGAGGAGTGAAAAAAGATAGAATTTCATGGATAAGTTCATAAAAATGAGGGCATTATTGTAATTTACTAAGGGACATAGGTGGAATTTCATAGAAAGTGCAAGGGCAAAATGGGAAAGTCGAAGTAATAAATGAGATATTTTGAGTTCATTCTTGAAAACCCTATCATTCTCTACTCCCTCGCACGCCACTTTCATCTCCAAATTCTCTCATTTTCTTCATCAAATTTCCAAGGCAATTTAGAGGATTTTTAGTTGGATTTTGGTAGATATTCAATCCGAAGCATCCAAAGGTAAGAGTTCTTGCAATATGATGTGAGATTAATTTTTAAAGTGTTGAATTGTTATAGTTATATGCTTAGGGTTTAAGAAGAAGAGGAGATCTACCCAAAGAGAGAGTTTCTAGTGTGGAACTACCCAAGATCAAGGTAAGTAAATCCAACCCTAAGTTTGATTTGAGTAAGTTTGTAGAGATTTGTACATGTATGTATGTGCTTATTTTTTTGAGAAGTTTTGATGAGATTGATACTTGACGATAATTAAAATTTAGCCATGAGAATGTAGACTTTGCCTATATGGTGATTGATGGAAGTTTGGTTGAATTTAGAAAGAGTTTGAGTAGACTTTATAGAGCATAGTTTCCTAGCCAGGTTTAGTGTTGATTTAATGGAGTTTTGCTCCAAATATTGGTGGCTTGATAGAGAAGTAGAAGTGTAGCCAAATAGAGTTTGAGTATGCATGCAATTTGTTTGATGAAAATCCTAAGAGAAAACATGTTACCATGGTTGCCATGTCACAGCCGTAACCTTCTGAGTGATTTTTAGGCATCTTACCGATTGAACTGGGTTAAGATCTAAGCATAAAAGTTGTAGCTCTATCTCTAAGCTTTAAAACAAGACTAAGATTGTAGCAATCTAATGTGTATAACTCAAGATATGCCTTCTTGAATATGACATGTGCAGAATGACTACCTCAAAATATTTTGTAGTCTAATAATCTATGATTGATTTCAAGTATGGGAATGTTGTTGGTAGAAAATACTAGTTCTCTAATGATATTTTTATATGCCATAATGCATTCTCACATTCTCACATTTTTATTTAGAAATAATAGCTAAGAATGAGCATAGTTCCATGCACATACACATGGATGAGAATAGTAAAGAATAAAGAAAAAGAAAGAAAAGAATTAATTATAAAAAGATAAGAGAAGAGAAGGTTGTTGCAATGGGGAACCTGTGAGTGACAGAGAAGAATAGTCCCACATACACGCCGCCTTCAATGAGCGACCTCAGAATCAGAAAGAAGTAAGTGTACAGTTCATTAGAAGTGTATATGGATGAGAACTGTACCAATAGAATTTACCTACATGCACACCACCTTTAGTGAGCGGCCTCAGAATCAGAAAGAAGAGTTGTACAGTTCGATAGAAGTGCATGTAGATGAGGATTGTACCTACTCACATGGCCAGGGTTCCGAATCCATGCCTCAACCGAGTCTGATCAGCATAGAAAGAAAGAAAAGAAAGAAAGAATAGAAAGAAAGAATAGAACAGAAAGAAAGAATAGAACAAAAAGAAAGAAAGAATAGAACACAGAACAGAAAGAACAGAACAAAAAGAAAGAAAGAATAGAACGAAAGAAAGAGTAGAACATAAAAAGAAAGAAAGAAAGAAAGAATAGAACACAAAAAGAAAGAAAAGAATAGAACACAAAATGAAAGAATAGAATAGAAAGAAAGAAAGAATAGAACACAGAAAGAAAGAACAGAAGAGAAAGAAAGAAGAGAAATAGAAAACAGAAAAGAAATTGCATTCTTTATGCATTTATGCACATGCATCATGGCATTCATATTATTCAGAATTAGTTTCTCCAATTGTGCTTACATGTTAGTAAGTGAGAAACAAGAATAGAGAAAGAACAGAGAGAAAGAACAGAAAAAGAATAGAGAAAGAACAGAGAGATAGAACAGAAAAAGAATAGAGAAAGAACAGAGAGAAAGAATAAAAAAGAACAGAGAAGAAGAGAGAAGTGTGATGTAAGGAAAGAATTCAAAATATGAGCAACGGAGATAGAAGGGTAACATAGCCGGTTTACTTACTGAGCAATTAGTTCTCACCCCGTTGTTTTCAATGTTTTTACAGGTAGTAGATGAGATGTGGTCACTTGGAATGTCAAGATGCAGAAGGGTCGAGCAACACTGTCGAGCTTCTTGAGAAATTTATTTACACTATGTATAGTTTTGTATATACAGTAAAACCTCTCTATAGTGATACTTTATATAGGAATAAACTCTACATAGTCATAAAAAATTATGTTCCCAATTTGGGATAGTTATAAATAAGAATAAACTCCACATTGTAATAAGTTATAATTTTTTTAATTCCCGTCTTAAGGAAAGTTACCTCCACATAGTAATAATTATTTGTATATTGCAAAAAAAAAAAAAATATGCTATGTTACATTAAAGGTTTATGATGAAATAAAATATTTATCTAAAGTTGTTTGAGACAATGATTTATGCTTTAGAGTTATTACCAAATTTTCTAACTTGCAGGTATATATTAACTCGCTAGCATGGACACCTTCTTGTTGAAGCCAAAATATTTCTAACTTCTCAAGCATCTTTAGAGCTTCATGGCACGAAACTTTTTGCATTTCCGTACTATCATCCTCAAGATTATTTCCTTTCTCTTCTTGTCTAATTGTAGCAATGATTTCTTTTTCAGTTAAAGCATATACGACTTGTGGCTCATTTGGATGATCGAGGAAGACATTAATATCCATTCGATTAGTGTAGTGTAGTTGTCGAATCTGATCACTCAATTCTGCGATGACTTTTCTATTCTCCTCATCCACTTCATTTGTAACTTGCAATTCATCGACATGGGGGTCCTAATTTTGCAGTGCTTAAAACAATTGATAATTGTATGTGGCTTCTCATCAATTGACCATGCAGCAACTGCATTTACAATTCCATCAAGGATACTTATCTTTTATGGTTCCAATACATGATCTTCTATTCATTTCAAAAGTAATCGATTAAAGTGCTATCACTAATAACCTTTGAAATTTCTAATAATGCCTGCATCACATGGCTGGATTTTGGATGTGCTAGCTGGTGGTAGGAACATAACAGTTATGTGATGAAGTGGGGGGAGATTCTCCTTTTTGCCATGTGCGGTACAATTATCCAATATAAGCAAGACATTTCTATCCAAACAGCTATCAAACCACTTAAGCCATTCCATAGAAAACAAAGATGTCATCCATGCATTTGAATTCGCTTAATACTTGCAATTGAGATTATCACAGTTAACATTATTACAACATCTTGGATTAAGAAACTTACCGATGACCCAAAGCAGAAGTTTGTCAGAGCCATCGCCATTGCAACAAATAACAATTGTAATCCTCTCTTTGTTTTTGCTTTCGGCCCTCCAACTGCTTTGTTCCAAGAGAGTTATTGACTTGCATTCGACAAAATAAGCCAGTTTCATCCATATTATAAATGTCCTTCCAAGCCCATTTGTCTAATTCCTCTCTTATTTATGGAAAACTAGCTTCAATTTTCTCCATATTAACTGAACCACTTTCCCCAAAACGACAAAAGGAATGAATTGCATGTCGTTGCTTGAACTTTTCCAACTATCCATTTGAAAATTCAAACGAGGTAGCTTCGGGATAGAGTTTCCTTAGAAAAATATTTCCCTTCTCTTTTAACAATTCACCATTCATATTGACATGCTCTTGATGGCATACAAACCATTCATAGAGGGCAGACTCCATTGTTGGGTACTTTACCATCTTTGAATGATTTGTGTTTAGGTTCAACAATCCTTCTTCTTGAAGGAGGTCAACTGATCATTTGAGTGTCTTAGATATTGCTGCTTGTGATACCTTAAGACCATGAGTATCTTCTAACCACTTCACAAGATCTTTCTACTTCCAACTAGGGTTTGATTATTTCATTTTGCACAACTCAACACGAATACTTTCGGTCAATTGAGTTCGTGTATTAACTTTGGGTGGCATGATTGATTTGCTAGAGGAAGAAGAAAGGTATCACTTGAATTGGTGGAATATTTTATTGAAAACTTGATTGAATAAGTTGAAACATAACAACCCTATTTATAGCAGGCTAATCATAATTATAATAGGATAAGTAAATAAGAAATTCTAATACTACTACTAAAAACATGAATTGAAATCCTAGTACTACCAAAACATGAATTTTAAAATAGAAAATTAAGTAATATTAAAAGTAAATAGGAAATCCTAATACTACCAAAACATAAATTATAAAATAAGAAACAAGTAATATTAAAAGTAAATAAGAAATCCTAATGCTACTAAAACAATTAATTGAAGTCCTAATACATATACTAAAGCATGAATTATAAAATAAGAAATCAAAATACTTTTTTTGTAACTACAACTCTATTAAGTTATAACCTCCTTATAGTAATAAATTAGTTTGATCCCAACATTATGACTATAGAGAGGTTTTACTGTATAAAGAAAATTGGGCCCATTATTTTATACTCATCTACATGTATATTTTCGTAATATTTATATATAGTGAGTTTTACTGTTTATTTTACGAGTATACTAGCTAGAGAGAGAGTCATTACACATACCGTTTCAAATGAGGGTATATCAGTGGATCCAAGTAAGGTAAAGGCAATTCTGGAATGGCAAAAGCCAAAGACAGTAAAGGAAGTTAGAAATTTCTTAGGGCTAGCAGGCTACTATAGGCAGTTTGTAGCAGGGTTTGCTCAATTGGCTAAGCTGCTTATAGCTCTCACCAAACAGAGAACTTCTTTCATATGGTCGGATGCCTGTGAAGAAAGTTTTCAATAGTTAAAAAGAAGATTGACCACAGCTCTTATTCTTGTGTTACCACAAGAGGGTGTAGATTATGATATTTATACAGATGCCTCATTTCAAGGACTTGGTGCAGTATTGATGCAGCTGGGTAGAGTAATAGCCTATGCTTCTCGACAGTTAAAAGAGTATGAGACGAGATACCCTACGCATGATTTAGAGTTGGCTGTTGTAGTTTTTGCACTAAAAATATGGAAGCATTACTTGTATGGAGCAAAGAGTAACATTTATACGGATCATATGAGCTTGAAGTACTTCTTCACCCAAAGATAGTTGAATATGAGGCAGAGGAGATGGTTAGAGCTAGTAAAGGATTATGATTGTGAAATTAAGTATTAACCTGGAAAAGCCAATGTAGTAGTCGATGCCTTGAGTAGAAAGGCCTTCTTGTCTTAACTCACAAGACATAAAGAGTTATTGGGAGAGTTGATAAAGGACCAAATAGAGGTGATGCCGGGAAAGCTTGCCAGGTTAGACATTCAGCCTACTTTGCTGGAAGAGATTAAAGAAAAATAGGTTGTTGATGAGTGATGTCAGAAAATAAGTCAGCAAGTGATTGAGGGCAAGATATCAAAATTCCACCTGTTAGATGGTGTCCTCCATTTCCAGAATCGTATATGCATTCCCCAAGATGCTAAGTTAAAGAGAAAGATTCTTGTGAAGGCTCATGATACACCATATACTGTTCATCCTAGAGGAACCAAGATGTATCAAGATTTAAAGAAAAGTTATTGGTGGCTAGGCATGAAGAGAGATATTGGAGATTATGCGACTAAGTGTTTGGTTTGTCAATAGGTGCAAGAAGAACACCTAAGACCATCAGGTTTGCTTCAGCCACTCAACATTCCTGAATGGAAATGGGAAAGTATATCAATGGATTTTATCACAGGCCTTCCAAGAGTTCAAAAGGGGTATAATGCGATATGGGTGATAGTAGACAGATTAACGAAATCATCCCATTTTCTTCTAGTAAAGGATAGCACTACCTCAGATCAGTTGGCCTAGATCTATGTCAGGGAGATAGTCAGACTCCATGGTATGCCCAAGACCATAGTGTCAGATAGAGATTCCAAATTTTTTTTTAGCTTTCTAGACCAGTCTACAAAGAAACTTGGGTACCAGATTAGCATTTAGTACAACATACCATCGTCAAACAGATGGCCAGACTGAGAGAACAAATCAGATACTTAAGGATATGTTGAGAGCATGATGTATGGATTATAGAATGACTTGGCATGAGATGTTATCGTTGGTGGAGTTTGCCTATAATAACAGTTATCAGTCTACAATTAAGATGGCTCCTTATGAAGCCTTGTATGGTAGGCGATGTAGATCTCCATTGCATTGGGATGAGGTAGGAGAGAAAAGACATGGAATTTGCAATAGGTGATAAAGTGTTTATTAAAGTTTCCCTCTACAAGCGGGTCATACGTTTTGGCGATAAAGGAAAGTTAGCACTTATATACATTGGTCCTTTTGAAGTATTGCAATGAGTTGGAAAGGTAGCTTATAAGTTGGCGCTACCACCTAATATGGATAGGGTGCACAATGTGTTCCATGTTTCGATGCTTCGAAGATATGTCAGTGATACCTCCCATATACTAAAAGTAGAAGAAGTGGACTTAGAAGAGAATCTCGTTTATAAGGAGCAACCAGTACAGATCTTAGACAAAAAGGTTAAAGAGCTCCGAAACAAAAGTATTCCACTCGTAAAAGTCCTATGGAAGAACCATAAGATAGAAGAAGCAACATAGGAGGTAGAGCAAGATATGCGGAACCGCCATCCTGAGTTGTTTGTTTGAATTTCGAGAACGAAATTCTTGTAAGGGGGGAGAATTGTAATGCCCACACCGAGGTACATAGCTTTACTTATGCCCTAATACCCTCAGTGGAATTTTGTTAAAGTTATCTTGAACAAGTGTGAAGAAAATTTCCTAAAATTTCAATAGGGGTAAAATGGTCTTTTCACTCATAATTAGTTGAAAAACTGGGGAGTGAAAAGAAGTAGAATAACATGGGGAATTTAATAAAAATGAGGGCATTATGGTAATTGACTAAGGGACATAGATGAAATTTCATAGAAAGTGCAAGTGTAAAATGGAAAACTATAAGTAATATTTTGTTATATTAAGAGTTCAAGAATGAAACCCTAGCCATTCTTCCCCTTCCATTCACGCCACTTTCCACCCAAGTTCTCTCAAATTTCTTCAATCATTTTTCAAGGAAATTCATAGATCTTGGTTTATTTTTAGTGGAATTTCAATCCCAAGCATCCTTAGGTAAGATCCTTGTACTAAGATGTGAGGTTTAACTTTTAAAGTATTGAATTTTTATGATTTGTGTTCATAGGATTTAACAGAAAGAGAGTTGGATTAAGGGAGACTACTAAAGTGTTGGATTACTCACATCTAATGTAAGTAAATACAACCCTAGTCATGATTGGAGTAATATTGTGTAGAGAACTTCTTTTATGCATGTATGTGCTTATATGTGAAGAATTGTTGATAGAATGGATGTTGAATGATGGTTAGAGTTTATCCATGAGAAGTAGTGTTTGTGTACTTGATGTTTGATGAGAGTTTGGATGAATTATGGAAGAATTTTAGTAGAATTTATGGAGTGTGAATCCTGGACAGGTTTGACGTTAATCTTGGTGTGTTTTATTCCAAATTTTTGGTGGCTTAGAAGAGAGGTAGATATTTAGCCAAATTAGAGTTGATGTGTGCATATAAATTGTTTGATGAAATGGCAAAGAGAAGTACATACATGATTATGATTATTTGTTATATTGAGATGAGTTTGTAGATGATAGAGAATGACATATTTACATTCCATATTGCATTATTGCACCCAAACATGTGAATTTGGAAAGAATAATAAGCATGAGCCCATCTACATGCATACATACTCATAAGAGCATTAAAGAGCAATAATGAACATTAAAGTTAAAGAACAAATAGAAAGAAATGAGAAATATTAAAGAAGTTCAAATCTGAATTTTTATTTAAAGAAGTGTAAAAAGATAAGAAAAGAGAAGGTTGTTGCGATGGGAACCCGTGAGTGACATAGCCCCGCATGCACGCTGCCTTTAATGAGCGGCCTCAGAATCAGAAAGAAGAATTGTATAGTCTGTTAGAAGTGCATGTGGATAAGGACTGTACCCAGAATTAGAGAATACACTCACACGGCCAGGGTTCCAAATCCATGCCTCAACCGAGTCCGATCAACAAGAAAGAAAGAAAAGAAAAGAAAAGAAAGAATAGAAAGAAAGAAAGAAAGAAAGAATAGAAAGAAAGAATAGAAAGAATAGAAAAGAAAGAAAAGAATAGAAAGAAAAGAAAGAAAAGAAAAGAGTAGAGAAGAATAGAAAGAAAGAAAGAATAGAAAGAAAGGAAGCATAGAAAGAAATACAGAGAAAAGAAACAAAAAATAGAATAAGAAAATGCACATCCTATGCATTTGTGCATTTGCATCATATCTATGCGTGATACCATGCCTACTATCATGAGTAGTGAGAAATTAGAAATTGAGAAAGAACAGGGAAAGAACAGAGAAGTGTGATGTAAGGAAAGAAATTCAGAATATAAGCAACGGAGAGAAAAGAGTAGTATAGCGGGTTTACTTATTGAGCAATTAGTACTCATCCAATTGTTTTCAATGTTTTTGCAGGTAGTAGGTGAGATACGATCGCTTGGAACGTCAAGAAGCGGAAGGGTTTGGCAACACTGTCGAGTTGTTGTTTTGTGACTGTATTATATTATGTAAAGATTTGTATATAAATAAAAATTAGATATGGGCCCATTATTTTATACTCATCTACATGTATATTTTCTTATATATATTTTTAGTGAGCTTTACTGTTATATTACAAGTATACTAGCTAGAGAGAGAAAGTATTATAGTGGCGCTCTTCCCACCAATCGCCTTAGAGGCAATCACGAATTTCTTTGTGCTTGGGCCCTCCACAAGCTCGCCTCCGACGTGCTTTGTGCCGGTAGCATCGCAGGATGTTTTGTCATCGAAGCAACTGACACCTTCTGGGTGGCCACCGAGGCTGCCGTTTTCTTCTTAAGGCTTTTGGGTTTTTCGGCCTACATTTCTGCAAGGAAAAAGGGAAACGAGTTAGTGATCTATTTGCTTGGGAAATCAAACACGGGCAAGCAACAACAACAATTGGCTTTGTCCTTACAAAAGTCGTACGCCTTTAGGTGAGGAAGCGTAAGAAGCTCGTGAACGTTGCGCGAATTGTCAGGAAGATCACTGAAATGTTGTAGCCTTTGCAAGCTTGCCGTTGGGAGATAGTTTTGCTCGACGTTAACTACAATAAAAAGTAATTCGGTTAGATAATGAAGCAAATCTTGAAACTTGTCCTCGTGTACGCAAGCGACCAAAGCCTTACTTACTTCCTGAGCGAAGACACCACTTGTCTCGGCTTCTTAGAAGAAGAATTGGGAATCCCAATGTGGGACCTTCTTTGGGACATCGACCAGCCTGTTGAAACATACTTTCCTCGCCTTGGAAAGGTAGTACGTCTGGCCTTACCCCTTTTTAAGCCTGTACAAGTGGACAAACTCTTCGACGGATGGCTCGCCTAGCTCAACGATCATGTATGCAATGTATACCCCGGTGGTGATCAAATAAGAGTGGGCCGTCAGTTGGAGAGGAGCGATGTCAAATCGCCTCAACACTTTATCAATGAAAGGGTGCGGGGGAATGGATACCCCGCACTTGAGGAGAGTCTTAGAAATTGCCACCCATCCGACTAGAGGGTTCTTCCGAGAGTGTTCTCCTAGGACCATCAGGTTGAGCTGCAGTGTGTAGGTCACCTTGATGCGTTCAAGATACCTGAGGGTGATCGAGGATTGTGGCT
Organism: Pistacia vera; assembly: GCF_008641045.1. Lineage (NCBI taxonomy): Eukaryota > Viridiplantae > Streptophyta > Magnoliopsida > Sapindales > Anacardiaceae > Pistacia > Pistacia vera. Next base: position 464,207 of record NW_022196690.1, on the reverse strand, counting down.
CTTTTCGTAGCCTTTGAGCTGGAGACGACGGGGAATGAGCCAGTTGGATCAAAGCACAGTCGGACAAGCCTGCAGCGTTAGGGTCCGTACTTCTGGCGACAAACTCTTTGGATATCTCGGGGGATACACCCCCTAATGCTACCGAGCCAACCAGTGAATCGAACATTCGATCTGTTGTGTGACTGCTAGATGAAGACATAGTTGTAACTCGACTCTAGGTACTTGAAAAAAGAAGCGAACATGTGTTAGAGCTTGAACAACACGGTGACCATTCCACATTCACTTCTATCTCAAGCACCCGAAATAGGTCGCGTAACACAATGAAGTCACACGACCTACCTATGACACCCGCAGCCACCGTGATTAAACCCCTTTAAAACCCAAGACCGCCAGAAATGCACCTAAAAAACCCTACTAAAACCTTAAAACATCCAATGTGGCCACTACAACAGCCACCCTTTAGCATAAAAGTCAGAAAAATGAGCAAGGAAGAGAAAGAAGTCTTACCAGAATAAAGAAGAGTGTTGAGAACTCGTAAGAAAGACCACCGCGATGACGTAAGAGTAACGGCAAGAGGGTGGAAGAACTTTCAGAGTGGCTGTTTTGACGATATTCACCACCTTTTATAGTGATTTTTGCATGGAAGACGAAAAGGCAAAGTTCAATCTCGACCATCGACTTACAACTGATCCTAGCCCTTCGTTCATTGAGCAGACTCAGCCCTTAGACTTGGCCACGTGTCAACCATCTACTAGGTGCGACGAACCATCGGATTGATTACAATGATAACCGTCACCGCACGACACCTCAACTTCACGCATGAACAGCTATTATCGTGCACGCGAGATGAAACATAACTGACAAAGGCTGCCGCATTTAATGCTACACGACCACGCATAAATTACATTTATACCCTAACTTTTTGTATTCTGAGTTTTGATAGGTGGCACAAGTAATAATGTCTAAGTGTGAAGAACGTCGACCAGACGTAAGGTCGGTCGTGCAAGCCCGATCGAGCATGCACTCAGAGACTCACTATTGAAGTTGAGCTTGGCGTCAAATCGAGCGATAGTCTTCGAAGCCCAAAACGAGCATTGAACACTAGGGGGCAGGTGTTGGGTGTGGTTTTTCTGCCAAGCTCAGGCTAATGCGAGGATATAACTCGACCTAGAATGATCTCGGCAACTATGATTGATCGACCCAGCATAAGCTCGTCGAGCTGTAGCTCGACCCAGCACAAGCGAGTCACAGACAATTCGAGGAATTAATCAATCAAACCTCAGATTACTTCAGATCCCAAATATCGCGAGAATGACTGGATCAATAGTTGTCATTGTGTGATCATAGCGCCCAATCGCAAGGATATCAGAATTATGGTTCAAATAATTTTTAATCCCCTTAATTTTGCTTTCCTTTATGTAAATCTTTTATATAAACACCTTGAAACGATGAGGAGGGGGATACGAATTCTGGATTAAAACTACATTGTAAGCTCTCACTGTTAGAGTAGATGCCCTAGAGCCAATCAATTATTGTAGAATTGACTCTTTGTAATAATGTTCATTAATCAATAATAAAAGGCATTTTATTCTATATCGTGTAAATCATAATTATTGCAATATGTATTGATATATGTCCTTAGAATGGTAAAACCGTGACAAGGGTATCAAGTGTTTCAAATCTTGATAGTGAGAACCCTATGAGCACATATGGTGGCCATTCTAGAAACGTCCGTAGCCCCAGTATTATTCTGAAGTAAAGGCACAGATAATACGGTAAGGCTATCATAGTGTTGAACGACCCTGTCGAAAGGCAGTGACTGATCTCACTTGTCAAGGTTGTTTGGTGACAACCTGGTGCAACACATGGGTGTTTGTTGTAGGCGATTACACCACAGCAAGTTCACTGGACTGACCCACCAGAGGATTCCATATGGATGGTAACCCCAGTGTCTATGGAACAAATCCTCTAACGAATGGTGGTGCATGTGATCCTTAGACTTGAGATCACCGGAGCGCCTTGTGCACCGATTGGTGTAGTTTGACACTAGCCTAACGCAGTTCTTTTCAGAGCTGTCAATACGGTGGTGATTGGCTGCATCAAGGAGTGTATCAAGACTATGGTGGATTGACAGAGGATTCATCACTCCCGGGTATGGGAGAAAGTTATCTCACGGCGCAATTCAGTATATGGCAATGACACTAAAACTGTGGCCACAGTGGGATTGAGTTGTTGCTCTATCCAGTTTATAATACGGGTCATTGGTCCAGAAACTGAATAAATAATATCGAGAGTAACCGAAGGTTGACACTATTTCTATGCCTTCGTCTCGTCGAGATAACGTATGATGAAAGGATCGAATTGCACGGTAACCATATCGTTGACAGGTAGCTACTTTGCTGAATCCGAATCTATCGGGTGGCCATGATGCCTTGCTAGGGGCCAATCTTGGTCTGTGTATTAGTGAGACGATTAATTGGTGTTAATCGCGATACTATACACTGCCGATATGATGAGGAGCCTATGGGTCACACACATAGAAGATAATTTAAGATCCAAGAAGAAAGAAGGGCGTTTTCGTCTTTTAAGGCAAAAGGGTATTTTGGTAATTTCATAGTGCAATTAAATTTGCTGAGGTCGTAGCCTTTATTTAATTTGTTAAAAAAATTAAATAAGTGAAATTATGTTTAAATGTGTGTTCGCACATATTTAAATATATTATCATTATTGTTAAATGTTAATATATATTTAAATATATATTAATTGATTTTAATTGAGATAATGATGGAAAAAATAAAATATCAAATTGGGAGTGTTTGGCAACATGGGGCGTTTGGGTTGGAGCCTAAGCCTATTCCATATGGGATTAGGGCAACTTAATTTACTATAAAAAGAAAAGTATATGTTAATTGTTTTAAGGAATTTTGATTTCTCTTTTAAAAGAAAAAACACACACAGCAGCCCCTTTGGTAAACACTCCCACGGCAACAACACCTTTTGGCCTAAAATCAATTCAATTGATTTGCTTTCTTCTTAATCTTGAAGTCAAAGAGGATCTAGCAAATCCCTCTTTGGTTATTTTGAGATTGTATTCGTGTGGACTACGTGGGTTCGATCCTACACTTGGATCGGTAGCAAAACATTCGTTGACAAATTTGGAAGAGCCTCCAACGTGCGTTTGTTTTCTTTAAACTCAGATTTATTTTCTACAGATTTATTTTAATATGAATTGTAAAATTATACCCTTGATCTTGGCTCATGTAAACGTTCTCTATATTATATTTGTTTTGTTTCTGCTGCGTATATGAGACCGTTTACTCACACTCACAACATATACAAAAAACATAGTGGACGTAGGTTGTTAACTTCGCCGAACCACTTTAAAAGTTCTCTTTGTCATTAACTTTCTAGCATTATCATTCACTCATCACTGATTACCTGTAATCACGCACATATCAGTTCTGATCCCGACAAGGTCGATCGGATCTTGCTGGTTGGTGCAAATTTATGTATCAACAAGAATTTTTAAGAAACTCTTTCAAAATCCTTTTACTTTTTTTTGTTTTCCTTCATCAAATTACCGGTTTTGTTTGCTTTTATGGGTTTCCACAACTGCTTCTAAACCTCCAATTTACTTGAGTAAAATTTCATTCATTTTTAAAGAAGTAATCAAATTAAAAAAAATAAAAATAAAAAAATAAAAGTAAAAGTATATTGATGATTTCTTTTTCAGTGAAATCTTATTATTTATTTTTATTTTTTATCACTCGTGACTATTTTGTTGTTTCTCCTTCATGATTAGAAAGAAGAGAATTAGGTTAAAAGGATTAAGAAAACGATAGTTTGGAATAAATTAAAATCTCTTTAAATATAATTTTTTTTTTTTTTAAATCAATATCGGGGTTTACTAAGAGTTTATAGGTGGGGCTTGAATAAAATCACTCTTTAAATTAAAATATTCGTAATGAGATTAATTTAGTTTTAGTATAAGATCTGACTTTTTCTGACATTAGGCTTGTTTTTAGGTGTGATAATTTGTAGAACATTCCAAATTGTTGAGAATACTTTAGTGATATATGTCGACTGGTATGAACCTGCTTCATTTCTTTTTTTCTTTTCTCCCAATTTTTCAATTTTTTCTCTTCGCATTTTGTATCTTTTACTTATTAAAATAATAAAATTTTTAATTATTATAATTTTGTTAAGAATTTACTTTTTAACTTAAAATATTTTAAAATTATTAAAAAAAAAATCCCTATTCACCAACTGCCATTTTTAACCTTCCAAAATGTTAAATTTAATGTTCTTTAACAATATTTTGTTTCTTTTTAAGCTATTTTAAAACTCATCTCTCTCTCTCTCTCTCTTTTTTTTAATTTATATCTAAACAATTCACTTTTATTTTCTATCTTGTGTTATGATAAGAGGAGTCTTCATGGAAGGGGTATATTTATGGAAGACTATAATAACACTAATTTAAAAGCTATATCTAAAGTTTCTAGATGTAACTTAATATTTAGGTGAGTTTGTTTGTTTTTTAACTTTGAAGTAATAATATTTATACGCTACTTTCAATTTCAATTGTTCACATTAATTTTTCCTTTATACATAAATTATGAAAAAGCTAATTATTCTTATCACGCTTAATGTCGGTTGCTTTTTTATTTCTTAATCATATAAAGGTACCTAAGATAGCAAAATTAGACTTGAAGTAAGAATCTAGACCCATTTACAATGTTTATTAATTGAAAATTAAAAAGAACAAACATCACATTTTTCCAACCGACAAAGCCAATTGATGCCTACATTATATTATCAACTAAACCCATATAAAAAAAACTATACTCTATAATTACTTTATAGATCTTAAGCGACAAAAAAGATGTAATTAAAAAACAAGAAGACTAGGGAACATAATCACAACCAATTAAGAGTTAAATCTTATAATTTATTCAATTAAATCTACTTTAAGAACACAAATCACATGGATCTGAATTTCTCTAATGGAAGTCCAAGGTGTCAGCCCTCCCCGCGTCACAATGCTCATGCTTTGAATGTTGCCAATCCAAAGTGACTTTTTCAAATCACATTAAGATAACTAATTATTTATTAAATAAAGTCACTGTAATGACCCGTGCATGCATGACGTGGCAATTACCAATCAACATTTGAAACGATTAATATGAAGTTTTTCGCCCATACTTGGATAATAATTGATTGTAATTTAGGAGATAATGTATTGTAATGGGTTCATTGACCATGATTTTGCTTGAACAAGTTATTATATGTCACACATTTTTTTTTTTTTTTTTTTGAAGAATATAAATGTCAAACTTGTACAACTTTTTAAACAAACAAAAAATTATATATATCTGTTATGCCTAAAAAATTAGGGCTAACGTAAGCTCACGATAGCAAGAGCCAATTAGAGTTCAGGAAGGCTTTGTGTCGTCCAAACACTACCACGTCGCACAAGGATGGAAGAAGTGAGGTTGTTGTCAGCGTGCCAAGTGAAAGCTAGGAATTGTCCACCTGCCCAAGCCCTACTCGATTTAAGGATATCTTATATACAATCAGCCAATGGGAAGCAAGGTAGAAATTGTACCACACCAACCCGACTGCAAAATCATAATTATTTCCTTGAATCCCTTGACTATAAATAGAGGGCCCCTATCTCATTTACGGGATCTGGGCATTTTTAGTTTTCTAAAAGCAGACTCTCTCTCTTTGTATTTAATCTCTAGATTGTAACTCAGCTCGCTGCCCGCAACCTGACTATAATCATCCATCAATATAAATATAGTGGACGTAAGATTCACCTTTGAGTATCCAAATCACTTTAAAAATTGTCTCTTGTTTATTCTTTCGTTGCACATTTCCATATTACGTGCAATTTCTAAGTTCGTTTAGCACTTTACACGTGTGAGTCGTTGGAGTCAAAATCAAGTATCAACAGTTTGGCGCTAGAAGGAGGGCATGATTTAGTATCCGCTCTTAGGAATCTCTGACTGATCGGTCCTATCCATCAGCAAATGGCTCGTGGTTTTAAAACTGAGCGAACTAATCTTACCCCAGGTATAGGATGACACTTCTCCCGAAGTGCCTCGAGTCCAGTAGAGTACCATGGCGGATATTCCTTTGAGCTCACAACTTGACCTAGCTGTGATGGATTACCTGGAGAGGTTCAACAATACTCTCCAAACGGTTAGCCGAAGGTTAGACCGTTTGGATTGAGTCGTACCACCAGAGTCCGACGAGGCGGTGCCACCGCCAAAGACGCTTGCAGGTCGTGCAAAAGCACAGAAACGAGTGAAAACCCGTACCACGCGTACTGCAGCGCTTAAAAGTAAGGGAAAGCAAGTGGTGGACAGTGGGCCAAAGGGCTCCGAGGGACTAGCAAACACTGGTCGTGCCACAGGTAGAATACCCATGGCATTGCAACTTGGTGACATATTGCAGCATGAGCTGTCCCACGCCATGTCGCATGGGCACCCGTACAAGAGTGCAAGGCAGGGAAATTCCCCGTATCATCGAAATGATGATCTCGACCGTCATAATGCGGGAAACCCCTGTCATCTGCGGGTCAGTTTTGACCATCGCGAAGGTCGGGAAAACTCCTCAAGCCATTCGTTGCCTTCACACGGCTCCAACCAGCGTGTGTCAAGGTTCGCCGGAGCTTCCAGCAGAGTTGAAAAAGGGCCCAATTTGCAGTCTTTCCTCAACCAAAACCATGAGGGTCGAACCCACGTTGCGAAAAGTGATCCTCAGGTAGCTCCACTACCTCAGATTGAGGAATTACAACGAGCTTTGGATTAGCTTAAAGCTCAACAGAATAGGAGTGGGAAGGTCGCCGAGGTGTCTCTCTTTTCTCTAGTAGTGTTAGTTGCTCCTCTCCCGTCAAGATTTAGAATGCCCGATATGCGAGCATTTGATAGGATTTCTAATCCACAAGATCACCTTTATGAATTCAACGACCTTATGGAACGCCACCAAGTCTCTGACTTGGCCAAATGTTGATGTTTGGTAGTAACTCTGATTGCCCATGCCAAGCACCGGTTCAAATCGCTTCCCGCAGGATCTATCAGCTCGTGGCAACAAATGAGCTCGTCATTCTTGAGGCACCTCTAGGTGAACAGGAAGTTCTCGATGCCGTTCAGCTATCTAAGCAACATACGGCAGGAGAGGAATGAATCCCTCCAGTCTTACATAGATAGATTCCACATGAAACTCCACAAAGTGACTCACACTCCCGAAGAGTCCGTTTGGACTCTCATTATTACAGAGGTTCGCCCGCAGACTGACTTGTGGAAATAATTGAAATCTGAGGACGATGTTTCCCTCACCTGCTTCTACGACCTTACTAAGAAGTATCTCTGAATCAAAAATTATGTGGCCACTCTTAATTACCACGACCCCCATCCCTTGACTAGTGCTCTCGACTAGGAGGAAAATAATAGGATGGCTGATCGTAGATGGGCTAATGACGATCAGTAGAAAGGAAAGAAGCAGCGATTTAAGCCCAAAAAATCTTATGCCCAAGTTCCCTATCACAATCGCGACAAAAGTCAATACACTCATTTGAATGCCTCAGTGTCAGCTATTTTGGATAAGTCAGAAGAGGCCAGCCTGCTTAGAAAGCCAAAGCCCATGAAGAATCCCCCCTCAGCTAGGAACAGTAAAAAGTATTACCGCTATCATTAGGATAATGGGTATCACACCGATGAGTGTCGGGCTCTCAAGCAAGCAATTGAAGACGTCATCAAGTATGGGCACTTCAAGGAGTATGTTGATGGTCCAACTCCCATTAAAGAAAAGGATCAAGAGGAACAAAGGAAGAAGTGTTGTGGTCTTAAGGGTCTCTACTGTGTGGGGATCATCTTTGGAGGACCATACCTCGCAGGGAATTCTCGAGGTGCCTAGGAAAATTATGCTCGAGAAGCTTGTCATGACCCCGTGAGTGTGATGAGCTCGACACCGTGAACGCTAAGGTTCACAAGGAAGAAGAGATTACCTTCTCAAAGAAAGACGCAGTGTGATTGCCTCATCCCCATGAGGATGCACTCGTCATCATGCCTGAAATAGGTCAGTACGAAGTCTACAGAATGTTGGTGGACAACGGAAGTGCTGTGAACATCCTGTTTCAGTGAGCTTTCGAAAAAATGCAATTGGACGAGGCAGACCTAAAGCCTGCCTCTATCCCTCTCTATGATTTTACTAGGGAACATCTGATTCTGAGAGGAACGATAGCACTCCTTGTCACTTTGGGTGAGACCAACGAAGTGACCAAGATAACGAAGTTCTTGATAGTAGACTATCTGTCAGCCTTTAATGGCATTCTAGGACGACATCTACTATGAAGTTTCAAGGTCGTCACCTCCATCTATCATCTGAAAATGAAGTTCCCCACTCCGATGGGGATTGGGAAAGTAAAAGGATCTCAATACAAATCTTGCGACTGCTACGTAAGAACAGTGCATATGGCGTGCAAGGGAAAAGGAAGGCCAATAGGCATCCCTAAGCAGGCTATGACGATCAGCAGGATCGAGCTACAACCCAGCCTAGTGGAAGACAACATGGATCCTCGCATCCTAGAGTGCCCTTATAGTGGCCCAGTGGAAGATCTATCTGAGATATCAGTCGATCAAAATGAGTTGACCCAAGTGTTGAGAATTAGGAGTAATCTCAATCCCCAGTTGGCCAAAAGCTTGACGAGCTTCCTTAGAGAGAATGTCGATGTTTTTGCATGGACTCATGCTGATATGATCGTGATCAGCCCGAATGTGATATGTCATGCACTCAACATTGACAGTGCAGTCAAGCCGGTTCGCCAGAAGATAAGAGCCATGGACTTGGAGCGCTATGCTACCTTGAAAAGTGAGGTAGATAAGCTTCTTTCAAATGGGTTTATTCAAGAGGCGCGTTACCTGAGTTGGGTTGCCAATACAATTTTGGTAAAGAAGCCCAACAAAAAGTGGCGAACTTGCATTGATTTCATCGACCTCAACAAAGTCTGTCTGAATGACAATTTTCCCTTGCCAAGGATCTACCAGCTCGTTGATGCCATATTTGGGCACAAGCTGCTGAGCTTTATGGATGCCTACTTAGGGTACAATCAAATCCCAATGTACGCACCTAACAAAGAGCATACCTCGTTCATTACAGATCGATGACTGTACTGTTACAAGGTCATGCCCTTTGGCTTGAAAAACGCTAAGGCAAACTACCAGCGGATGGTTAGCCATATGTTTTCTGAGCAAATCAGAAATTCGATGGAAGTTCATATTGATGACATGCTGGTCAAGTCGCATGTCATTTCAGATCACATAGCGCATCTCGCTGAGATATTCGACGTACTTCGAAAGTACAAGATGAAGCTCAATCCTCTTAAGTACTCATTCGGAGTATCTCAAGAAAGTTTTTGGGGTATATGGTTAACCAAAGAGGAATCGAAATCAACCCCAAGAAGATCCAAACTCTCCTAGATATGAAAAGTCTGACTAACTGAAAACAAGTTCAGAGCTTAAATAGAAGGATAACGGCTTTCAGTCGCTTCATATCGAGGGTAACAGATCGTTGCTTGCCATTCTTTAATATACTTAAGTCCAACAAGAAGTTCGAGTGGACTCCAAAGTGTGAGCTGACTTTTCAGAGTATAAAAGAATGCCTCGGAAAGCCGCCTCTTCTATGCAAGCCTCTTCCCAAGGTAATTCTATTCTTCTACCTATCTGTCTCTCAGTATGTGGTCAATGCAGCTCTCATTCGGGAAGAGGACAGAGTTCAGTGGCTAGTGTATTATGCAAGCAAGTGACTACTAGATGTCGAGATGCAATATCCAGAGATGGAGCGATTAGCTTATGCCCTGCTGATCACCTCCAAGAAGCTGCGACCATATTTCCATGCTGACATAATCCATGTTCTAACCAACTACCCATTCAGGCAACTTCTTTAGAATCTAACAGCCTCAGGTAAGTTACTCAAATAGGCAATGGAATTGAGTCAGTTCGATCTACATTACAGACCGAAGACAGCAATCAAAGGATAGGCTGTTGCTGATTTTATTTTGGAGTTCTCGTACCAGCCAAATCGAGAATTCGAGCAGTCAACTAGTGAAGTCATCCAGGAAACCGTTCAGAGCTTATCAACTTGGAGCCTCTATGTCGATGGCTCCTTAAACAGAAAAAGAGTCAGAGCAAGTATATGCTTCTCAGTCCTGAAGGGACTCGCATTCATGGAGTTCTTCGATTTGGGTTCCAAGCTACGAACAAAAAGGCCAAATATGAAGCGCTGCTTACTAGTCTGCGACTAGTAAGGGAAATGGGATCGGATGCGATCAGCATTCATAGCGACTCCTAGCTAGTTGTTAATCAGATTTTGGGAGAATAGCAAGCCAAGGAAGAAAGCATGATCAGCTATCTAAAGAAAGCTAAGGCCACACTCAAGCCTTTCATGCGCTTTACGATCAAGCAAATCCCAAGAGATAGTAACTTTATCGCGGACGCCTTGGCAAGGATAGCCTCGTCGCTAGACTCCGATGTGCTGGAAAGTATTCCAGTTCGGTACATAGAGATTCCTAGTATCAGCTCGCCTGAGCAGACTGTAGCTACAATATAATCTACCTCCTGGATGACTCCGATCATTCAGTATCTCTAAGATGAGATTCTGCCCAATGACAAGACTGAGGCGAGAATCTTGCACACCAGAGCTACTCATTACACCCTTATCGGAGATCAGTTATACAAGTGGGAGTTTAGCACCCCCCCTCCTCCAATGTGTAACTGACAAAGAAGCATACTATATTATAAGGGAGATACATGAAGGGATCTGCGGTAATCACACCACTATATGATCCCTCGCTAACAAAATTGTTCGTCAGGGATATTATTGGCCTCTACTTCAGGAAGACACTTTCAATTTTGTGAAAAAGTGTGACAAGTGCCAACGGTTCAAGAACATCCCGCGAGCTCCTTCCCACTAGCTGACAACAATGATCAGCCCCTGGCCATTCTCTATATGGGGAATTGATCTCATCAAACCCATGCTAACCGGAAAAGGGGGCGTCAAGTATGTTGTAGTCGTAGTGGATTACTTCACCAAATGGGTCGAGGCCGAGCCTTTGGCCGCAATCACTACCAAGAAGCTCAAAGACTTCATTTTCAAGAATATAGTGTACCGTTATGGGATTCCCTATACACTCATCTCTGATAATGGAAAACAGATCGACAATGAGGACTTTAAGCAGTTTTGCAATGAGCTGAGGATCTATAAGAAGTTTGCCTCAATTGCAAGACCACAAGCCAATGGTCAGGTTGAAGCTGTCAATAAAACCATCAAACACACAATGAAAGCCAAGCTTGGTGCTGCCAAGGGCAATTGGGCTGATGACCTCCTAGAAGTTATATGGGCATATAGAACAACTCCAAGAACCTCTACTTTAGAAACGCCCTTCTCGCTAGCATATGGCTACGAGGCTATGATTCTAGTGAAAGTAAGACTGGTTCACTTCGGATAGACCTATTCAATGAGACAGACAATGAAGCACTTTTACGTGCAAGTCTAGACCTAGTTGAAGAATGTCGCGACAAGGCTCAGTTAAGGATAGCATCCTACTAGCAGTGGGTGAAAAGGTTCTTCGACTCTAAGGTCAGGAGAAGAGACTTTCAGGTCGGTGACTTGGTTCTGAAAGAAGTCCTTCTTAGTACAAGAGAACTAAGTGCAAAGGTATTGGGACCTAACTAGGAGGGCCCATACTGCATCGCTAAGGTAATACGACCTCGAATGTATCACCTCAAGAGGCTTAATGGTTTCGAAGTACCGCAAGCTTGGAATGCTGAACATCTTCACCCCCTATTACTAGTAATTCTGAACCCGCTCTTAATCTTGTTCATTTCTTTTACCTGTAAAGTTTCCCTTGTAATCTTTATGAATAAGATCGTTATGCTTTCTCCTGAAGGAATATTTGTGTCATGCTCTTTTGAATGATCTTGTTTGTTATAATATTTTTACAAGTTCCATGATCAGGTATATAATATTAGTCTTGTGAAGTGCTCGAATTATAGAAGTTCTATCTCAAGTGACTGAAAACGTTTCTTTTATATATACATGTCTAAGTAAATACAATGGACAGTAAAAAGAAAAAAAAAAAAAAAAAAAAAAAAAGAGTTAAAAGAAAAGCTGTGAAAAATAGAAGAGGCGATCATTGGTCCCCGCCTCCAGGCTCTCTAGGTGCGACCTCTATATCCACTGGTTTGTCATCGACTGCCCGAGCAGCTACTTGGTCGTCAGGGACGTGTGCCTCTGGCTGGTCATCCTCATGAGGAGGCTCTTTTCCCTTTTCCTCCTCTGCATCATCAGCTTGGGCCATGGAGGCAAGGATGTCCTGGTATTCATTTGAGAGGTCGGAGAGGTCCATCCCCAGATTCCTCAGTCATAAGCTATAGATGGCTTGTATTGCCTAGTCAGCAGCTCTGCTTTCAAGTTCAAGGTTTTGCTGCTTCATCTATTCAGTCAATGAAGTGACTCGCCCTTGGAGCAACTCGAGATCCACCTCCAAAGCCCTCTTCTGCTTCTTAGAGTTTTCCCACAATCAAGCTTTATCCTCCTTCACCTTCCTGGCACGCTCAGAGTTTGCCTTCAACTCTTTCTCTTTCTCACCACACTCTTTGGTGAGTCTGGCTACTGTCCTTTAGAACTCCTTATTGTCCTCGCCTCTCTTTTCAAGCTTGGCCTTCTGAAAGTCCATTGTACGAAGGACAGAATTTCTCTCTACCAAGTACTGATTTGCCTAAATGTGGACCGCTTCGGCCTCTACGTCCAAAGCCACGAAGTCTTGTTTCAGCTTAGTAATCTCCTCCCTCAACTCATGGAATCCTCTAGTAGAGTCCATGTCAATCTTCAGTTGGGCCATGTGTAAGGCAACTAGGAACTATATGAGAAAAGAAACAAGAGTTAGCCTTCTTTTTTCCGAAAATCATAAAAGTCAGGAAATCAACTGATACTAAAAAGTCCTTGACGACAACAAACTGTTTTACCCGACTTTGTAATTAAAGCACGGTAGCCACTAGGTTCGCGGGCCGAGAAGCCACGAACTTCTCGAAGGTTGTAGCCAGTTAGCATTCCAGCAAGGTATACACCACCGGCTATAGGTGCTCCGACAGTTGCCCTATGGAATCTAGCACAAGCAGGTCTGGTCCCGGAGTAACAAGCAACTCGTCAACTCGTTGCTTGCCCGCTCTCCTTTGGGCAACTACGACCTCCCCCTCTCCTCTGCGCGAGCTCTCGGGGACCATCAAAGTGCTAGGGGCACTCTTCGAGGGCACCCGTGAGCAGAAAGCCTAGTAAGGCTACGATCTCTCCAACAACATCTCGAAGCCCTCCGACTCGGACTCGAACTTAAACTCCTCCTCGGTAAGCAACAGCTTCCTCTTCTTAGTCTTCTGGCCCATGGTTTTTTGCTTCACGGCGTAAGTAGCCACGGGTCGAGAAGCTTTTCCACGTCGCTCCCTGGATGTTTGCCTTTTGGCACTAATCTGTATCCCTTAGCCACCTCGGCTGGCTCGGTCGAGTCAACCTGGGGAAATACGAACCCCCTAGTCCTCGTCGATGGCTTTGGAACCCTAGGTGGCATGGTGTAATACCCAAGATGTCAAAGGTATGTTCCTAACTCAAAAAAGTCCTTTAAATTTTAATTTTATGTTAAAAAGCATAAAATCTAACTAAGGGCAAAATAGTCAATTCATTTGGAACGGTATGAATCAATTATCCATAGAGAGGCTTTGGGGCAAAATGGTTATTTTGCCTATGGATAAGCATTGAAAAAGTCAAGGATGAGTAGGCTTCATTGCATTTAATGGCATTAATTAAGTAATAATTATGTCTAGTGTGAAATGACCAAAATGCCCTTATATGAAGAATTAAGGACTTATGAGTTATACAATTAAAATAATTGGGCCAATTGCATAATTTTGGAAAATAAATGAAATATTTTCCTATAAATGAGATGAAATTCGTTCAAGCCAAAGGAGAGAGCCTTTCTTCAACATTTCTTCCATTTTCTCTCAAATCTTCCATGAAACAAGCTTTCTTTCTCTAGGTTTTCAAGGAGTTTTGCATAATTTTTCAAGGAGAACAAGATAGGAGCCTTGGATCTTCAATTTGAAGGGTTTAAGGTAAGGATTAAAAACTTTAGTTTTGATGTGATTTGAAGATTTGAAGTAGATGTTGAGGTATAATGTTATATATGTAGGATTAAGGTGTAAAAGAAGTCAAAGGCAAAGGATTTGTTGGAGGAAGTCTTTAAAAAGGTAAGGAAGAACCTCCCATGACTTTAGGGTTTATGCTAGGGTTTGTAGATTTTTATGAAACCTTAAATTAAAGCTTTAAGGCATAGAATTAGTTGATGGCAAGTGTAGTTGAACTCATTTATTCTACTTATTGCCTTGAATTCATTATACATGAAGTTATTGCTATTTATGTTTTATGAGTTGTTATGTTTGATTGAAGAAAATGAAGTGTGGATACTGATTGTGGCAAAAATTGTAGTATTGGAGGCCACATGGTGTTGAATGGTTGCTATTAGAAGTGTTGATGTGTTGTTTGCATTAGCTTACAATGTTATAGCAATAATGGATGATTATGGGAATGAGATTTTACACTTCCTTTAAGATGTTAAAGACTATTAAGGGGAGGTTTATTTGATCCACAAGGTAAACCTATGGTTAATGTCAATAGGAATTGATGTGGCATAGTTAATATGAAATTCGGATAATGCGCTTAGGGGTTTTGGTAACCCTGCTTCTGTATTTCGACCATAACTTGAGTTTAAAAATCTAAATGAGATGATTCTTGAAGCATTAGAAAATAAGACACAGACCTATAACTTTTATGTTTTGCCAAGAGCCAATTCGTTGAGAAAAGGATAGAAAATGGCCTGAAGTATAAACTGGTTATTAAAGTTTAAGATTAACATGATCAATTCTTATGATTTGAATTGATTATTCATGTATTATGTAAGTATGCCATGTACTAATGTTTACCCATTAGTTAGATGATCTTTGAAAGATAAACTGGTCTGTGTCAATACATGATTAATGTTATGAAAGGCATGAAGATGCAATATAATATATGTTTTAAGATGATATATGTGAGCAAGAGGTAATGTAAATGGATTGATAATCCATAGATGAATTAAAAGTATTAAGCTCACCAAAATATGTATTTGCATGCCATAAGGTTAGAGATGCAAATAGACATGTAGATATGCATATAGACATGATGGAAAACGCGTAAGCATATCCTCGTATACCGGTTGAGGAAAGATGAATATAGTTTAGATGCTAAATAACGCGTAAGCCTCTCCGATGATATGAGCGCTAGATGATTTGAGGCTAGATGATATGAAGTGTTAAGATGCTAAGAAAAGTCCGATCGGCTAGACGTTAAATGTTTCATATGCATTTAGTTGCATTACATGAGTTATGATGTTAGTTACATCATGAGATGATTATACTCAGTTAGAGATTTTAGATGTTATGTCATGATAAGTGATGTGTTAACAGATAAACTGATCCTCTTTACTAGCGATTAGGCTCACCTTTCATTGTTGATTGCTTTGCAGGTAGACTAGAAGCGGAGGATGCTAGAGACAGGGGACTACACGTGAGGGAGATGATTTATTACATCTCGATGTTTATCTTGATGTAAATATGTAAATGATAAATATTTGTGAATACATTTGGAAGCTTCCACCCTATAAAATAGTTTGATCTTGTAATTCTTAAAGTTTGTAAATTATAAGTTTAGATCCTGCGTGACATTTATATGCATGTTTTGGATATTATTATTATTATCCTTATACAGATTTTTTCTAAATACAACTCGTTCTCCGGACATGTATCCTCGGGATTCTCATTGAGGGATATTCAGAGGACCTGACTGGAGGGGGGTTTTACACATGGTCACTGTGCGCCATGGAAACATGTTAGTGAAAAGGTCACTTCCACCAAAAAAAAAAAAAAAAAAAAAAAGGGTCCTAAATGTGAAGATACTTATGGGCTGGGGATTCCAAAGATGCTTCCGGGTGAAGAAACCGTACTTTTACAAGTTGGCAGTAGTCACGAGCAATCTTGCATCGCTACTCAGTTCGGGTAGACGACCAAACATCACAATGCTGTTAAAGTCTGGCAGAGCCGTCAACCTAGTCGTCTTATTTTCTACAAAGAGACAAAAAGTTCGTTAATTTCACCTATCGAAGAGGAGCTGAAGAAAAAGGGGCAGTTTGCAAATCAAAGGAAAGGAAAACCTACTCGACTCCCTGAATTAACAAACACCATCGAATGCAAAAAAGAAAAATTTGGTCTCATAAGCCCCAACATTACTGGGGTAACCAAATATTCTTCCCTCGATCGAAGATCGCTTCGAGAGATAAAAAAAGTCTTTATCGTCTTTATCTTTACTCTTCTTCAAATAGTAAGCGCATGCGAGCTCCAACGCTGTCAACTCACCAAGACCATTTTCGCCACATGCGATATACATAGCAACCACTATCATATACGCATTAGGCATCAATTGTAATAGCGCGACCTCAAAGTGGTCGAGGATCGATCTGATGAAGGGGTGAGAAGGTATCAATGCCCCACACTTAAAGATTGCCTCAGAGATCGTGACCATTCTCTCTAAAGGATTCCGAGTTGTGTACGTCCTATGCTGATAGACATCTACGCTAAGCACGAACTAGTCCACCACTTTTTGTATCTCATCCTGGGTGGCTATTGATAATATCTCTTGCACGGGACCTACTAAGGTGCCTGGCGCTTGTGAGCTCGTCCCCTCGGTTGCTCTGGTCTGTGAAGTATCCATTGCTCCTAAAGTCTAAAAAAGAGTTGACATGCAGAGATGACTCAATCTCCGTATAGTGTCCCGTACGATGACGTGGAAGAGCAAAAGAAACCCTAATTTACCCTCCTTAACCCCTAGAAAAACCCTTGAGAATGAATTCCCAAGAATTTGTGCCCCAAGTTTTCACTTTTTTTTTTTTTTTTTTTTTTTAAAAGGTTTTCTTTTTTTTACCACTGTCCAGAAACATGCATCGTGTAAGTTTACCAGGCAGTTCATACCCACCATTACTGTAAAGTCAAGCTTTTAACAGAATTAAAAGAGTAAAATGAAGAAGAATCCTCCATACCTCTTGATTGTTGGGGACGAACCTATCGTAACGACGAGTGCGCATCAATTAGAAGAAGAACGGACTGATTTCACAAGTGCAAGAGCTTTGCTTTTCTCTCTGAAAATGTGAGTTCTGTGATAAAACTTGAGGCAAACCTGAGGTTTTATAGGGGGAAAGACGATGATTAGTTTCTCAGCAAGCAACGCTTGGGCGGGATACGTTTCTCACCATTGATTACAACCACGTGTCGTTAATCCACGTGAAGAGTAACCTTCACGCTTCGTGGATGCCAATCGACGTTTCCCTCCATTGGAGTAACCAAGCGTTAGCGTGGCTATCTCCTCCACGCATATAATGCTCTGAAAGGGAATATCGTTT
The DNA here is from genome assembly GCF_008641045.1 of Pistacia vera. Lineage (NCBI taxonomy): Eukaryota > Viridiplantae > Streptophyta > Magnoliopsida > Sapindales > Anacardiaceae > Pistacia > Pistacia vera. The sequence goes on along the minus strand of NW_022196690.1, from coordinate 446,668 downwards.
TAGCATGACTTGTATTTAATGCGCATGACTGGCACTTATTACGCAAGAGACACGTCTGTTAGAATAAAGTTTACTTTATTGACCAGACCAGTTGTCAAGCGTAACGGATAACATCAGAAGTGGTCATTCGAGTAAAACACTATTCTCCATGTATCGATTTCGAGACGATGCGACCCCTTGTTTTTAGCAAAAATATGCTAAGTATTTTCAGGTCGTGAGCAACAGATGAAGTCCAAAGCATGTTGGTATAACACTGAGCAGGGTCCGACCCAGGTCGCTGAACCTGGGGGGGAAGGCCGCCTCAGGTCACTTGTGCTATTCTTAGAGACCTATGCTGCGATCTCCTTACAGCTCACTGGTTGGGTTGAACCACTAGTTTCACATAATCTTAATTGCTTGTCTCACACAGCTGGATCAAGCGTCACTCAGGATAAGTCAGGTCACAGCATAATCATGAAGTTCTCAGGGTTCAATCCTTAAACCTTGAGAATTAGGGGGCTTCTGTTATGCCTAAAAATTCAGGGCTGACATAAGCTCATGACAGCAAGGGCCAATCAGAGTTCAGGAAGGCTTTGTGTCATCCAGACGTTGCCACGTCGCATAAGGACGGAAAAAGTAAGGTTATCGTCAGCGTGGCAGGTGAAAACGTGGCTTGTGAGTGGCTAGGAATTATCCACCTGCCCAAGCCCCACGAGATTTAAGGATATCTCCTATATAGTCAGCCAATGGGAAGCAAGGTAGAAATTGTACCACACCTACTCGACTGCAAAATCATAATTATTACCTTGAATCCCTCGATTATAAATAGAGGGCTCCTCTCTCATTTACAAGATTTGGGCATTTTTAGCTTTCTAAAAGTATATGCTCTCTCTGTATTTGAATTCTCTCTAGATTGTAACTCAGCTCGCTGTCCACGACCTGACTGTAATCATCCATCAATACAAATATAGTGGACGTATGATTCACTTTTGAGCATCCGAACCACTTTAAAAATTGTCTCTTGTTTATTCTTTCGTTGTACATTTCTATGTTACATGTAATTTTTAAGTCCGCTTAGTACTTTACACATGCGAGTCGTTGGTGTCAAAATCAAGTATCACCAATATCTTTTAGTTTAAAATATACCTAGCATAATTAAAATCATTTCGTGGTTTCAATTGTTGCAAGGAGAAACCATTTGAGTAGCCCATAGTTTTGGATGATAAGGTAAGGCCATGGACAAAAGAAATAATAAAAAATCCAAACATTAAGTTTAGGCCGTTTGCCTTGCTGTTGAAGCTTCCAAACTAATGTCGTTGAAATTGAAGAAATTTGAGGGGCATTGTTGTCCGGTTCTCAAGACGTTTTGATTCCAGATTCCATCAAATATTAACCAAACAATGACATGTGATAGGTTGGAGCATTGTTGAGGAGTGTACAAATTTGGCTTTCATGTAATGCTTTACAAAATGTCAAATACTTACAAATTAAGATTACTCCGCATTTGGTACCAGATGGGCATTGCAATTTCAATTCCAGCTTTTTGAACAATTATTAGTCTTTGCAAGGAATCTCTGACAACACCAATTAAAATCAAATTATAGGATTAGTTTATCAAAAATAACAATCACAGTCAAATTCAACAATAACTCACAAATTAAAAACAGCATCCATGATAGACCCGTGACCCAACTGCCAATGACTTGTAACACCCCTCAATTGAGAACCAATCAAAACTAACTAAAATCTCATTTTACTTTTTGGTTAAACAAATTTTGAGTTTTTTTCTCTTCTTTTAACAATAACAACAAAGAATATTCTGATACCGACTTAAGGATTCCACACACCAGAAACTTGTCGATCCAACACGTGATAAGCACGTGCACAACTTACCATATTAATTTGTGGCCCACTTTCGCTTTCTCACCATCCTTTCCTTTCCTTTCCTGTAATATTAGCACACTCACAACAGACCTGCTTGAAATTTCTCCGGACACCGGTTATAATCTCAGCCCTTTCCCAAAGCCCACGATCTCTCACCTAATTTAGCTTCACATTATTATTTTCCATCTCTCCTCTCCTTCTCTCTCTCTTTTCTTCTACAAAATTTATTCATAAATCATACTCACGTCGGGACGGGACATTTCTCGGCCAATTTGTTGGTTGGTAAGGTTTTTTTTTTTTTTTTTTTTTTAATTGTTGTTTATTTAAATCTCTTTCATTTGTTTATATTTAACAAATGAGATTATAGTGACTAAACTTGATTTTTCTTTTTATAATTTTTTTCAAGTTTTAGTAGCTACTTTTTATAGAGAATTTTTTTTTCCTGATATTTCTGGGTAAAATATAAGGATATAAAATGTGTGGTTTTAGGGATTTCGTGGTTTATGCATGTTTATTTTCTGCATTTATTTTTCCCAGTTTTCCTTCTTTTGTTTTTCCTCCCTTTTGTTTCTTGAGAAACTGGAGGAAAAACAAAAGAAAATTTTTAATCTTGTTTTTATCATTCTTTCTTTTTCAATGTTAATTTCTTAATCGTAAAGCGTCTTGTGGAAGGAAAAATGGAGTCATACAATCAATATTTAACAAATTTATTTGTTTTCGTTTCAACCTTCATGAATTTCCAGTTACTATATTATCCAATTTAGTCAACCGTTCTGGTATATTTAAATTCTGACTGATGGTCGTTTTCAAAATATATTTCCTGTGATTGTTTTTTTTACTTTTTTAATAACTTTTTTTTTCATACGGATTGGGGTTTATTTATTTAGCATACTAATGATCAGAATCTGGGCGTGCAGAGATGAAGATGGTTTTGGAAACGATGATTTGCTGTTGAAGAAGTGCAGTGTATTCGGCTTCTTTCTTGTTCTTTTGGTTATCGCTTGTTGGAAATGGGCTGTTTTCATTCTAAAGTTGCTAGACAGCCCCCTGGACATGAAGACCCTGTAGTTCTCGCCTCACAAACTGCTTGTAAGTCATGGAGATGAGATTTTTTTTGTTTTCATTAGCTATTGTTTTCAGTTTCTACGAGTAACGGTTCCATGCTTCTTTGATTGGTACTAGTTATGAAATCCAAAAAAAAAAAAAAAAAAATCTGAAATATTATCATCATAAACCTAAACTGTTTATATCTTGGAAGTTGAGGGTCCTGATTTGTTCTGTGTTTTATATTTTGAGTTTTGATGTATAACGTGTTTTTTTGTTTACTTAACATATTGATTTATTATTGAAGAAAAAATAATAATTCTGATGATGAGTGTGAGTATTTTACCGGTACCCAGGCTTGCTGCTATATTGATAGTTTATTTTGACTGCTATATTGGTAGTTTATTTTGAGTTAGAATGAAGAAAGGGTGATTTGTTTTCGAGTTGATATATGATACGGAATGAAGAAAATAATTTTTCAAAGATGGTTATGTTCAAATAGATTCTGTTAACCTCAAGGACTAGGCTTGGGAGTAAAACCCCTTGGTTCCAAGATCAAGGGTTCAAATCCCTTGGGGCCATCTACTTTGGAATATTATGTTTCTTGGTTGTTTAGGTTGTAGGGTCTGAAGTAGTCCCCAGTTTAGAACCCGTTGAAGTTAAATTAATCTGCTCTTTGTGCCCATCTGCTCATGTGCTTTATTTTATGTTAAGTCTATTCATATTAATCTTCTGGCTTTTCTGATCCCCAGTTAGTGTCAGTGAAGTTGAAGCGCTTTTCGAACTATTCAAGATGATCAGCAGTTCTGTGGTTGACGATGGGTTAATAAGCAAGGTATTTTGTGTTTCAGTGCTTGTGGCAAAGGACTTTCTTCATCTCTCTATAGATACATTTACATGTAAACATACATACATCATATATGACAATATGTTAACTCAGTTGGTTGGTATGTAAAGTAAAAAGTGCTATCTCTTTGCTCATTAGTTAAATCTCTTTCTTAGATGGTAATTTAGAACAATTGTCTTCCCTCAACAAACCCCCTAAATCCCCTGGCAACCAAAAAAATAAAAATTTGCACGAATTAATATAGGGGTAAGATCCCGCATATGTAGAATGGATAACATATGTACATCATGGAATACATTGTGTATTAATTTCTTGGTTTAAGTGGCTGGACTGATGATGTCTCTCTCTCTTTTTTCTTTTTATATATATATATATATATATATTTGGATTCACCATAATATAGGCACCTGCTTGTTTACTTACTGTGGCTGTGGGCTCAGTCACAGTGCTTCTCTAGTATTTTGTGTCATAACACCTGACCCTCTACCATTTCATTCCTTACCCTAAAGATAATTGCAAAGTGTCAACCAAGTGCTGTTGACTTTTGCCTTCCTATGGGTTTTTTCTTTTTTAAGACAAAGTATGGTGCTCTTCTAGGAAAAAAGAAAAGAACTTTTTGTTTGCTTACTTGAACAGAAGAGACAAATTTTGAATACATATATATATATATATATATATGAAGATTGTCTCACATCTAGGTGTCATAATTTTCTTTACTTCCGAACCTACAATCGTGAGCTGTTGAAGACACTCTAGTTTTCTTTCTTTAAATCCAAGGCTGAATTTCATTTTAGAATTATAAATTGGAAAAAGTCTGGCAGGTGCCTTTACCATTACTTTGTGCAAGGAGCATCATGAAACACAAGACAAGTATCTCTTTCTTTGTTTCTTTTATACTCTCTAGTCAGTTTTCTTTCTCTTCTGTACCATCCTATAATGTTTTTCCATCTCAAATTTTTTACTTATGTGACCATTATTTGTACTATCTCATTTTAATGAAAAAGATTGTGAGTCATATTTGTCTATATTAGCTTCTAGCGCCACCATGGAGAGAGGGAAAACAAGGTGTGCATTGGTTTCATAGGAACAATATCACAGTGTGTATTTGGATAGTGGCTGGAACTCAAAGTTAGAGAATTTTGTAGCTCTGGTGGAAATTTCAAGATGAGTGAATGACCATATAGATACTCTGGCTAGTAATAATCATGAAGTCTTCATCCTCGTGTTAGAGTTTGGATAGTATGAAATCTGATATGAGGTTGATGACTTACAAACACCTCAAAATATATATGACTGAAAACTGGGTGCAAGATGTGTTGATATGTTTGCTAGAATAAATTTGGGCTTTCTGTAGTCCTCATGAAATTTGTATGGAGCTTTCTAGACTTCCCATGACTTAAGATTTTTATGATCTGTATATCTCCTTGATTCGATTTTATATATAACCTTCATTCAGATCTCATGGATTTTAATTTATTCCAGTTAATGAGGGTGTTGATAAGGTGCTACGTGATCACCCTATATTTCACCAATTCTGCTGAATCTTCAAGGGGGAAAAAAGACCTGATACCATCCTGATCTTGTTGAGTCTTTAGAGATCATCCTTGAATAGGTTGTATCTCCTTCTAGTCAATCTAGAGCCAACCTTTATATTCTTTTTTTTCACCATGAGAAAATAAAAGAAGCTGCCTTTCTACCATATGGCCTATAAACCACCATAAACATTTTGCTGCTCTTTTTTCAACGCCCACTTATATAAATTGTACTTCCCCAATCCATATCATGGTCCATTAAGTGCACCTTTCCAATAGCTTATCTTGTTTTCTCATCTCACTTCTCTTTTCCTTCAGTCTTCTCTTTACGGTTTCTTTGTGTCTTCTTTGATTTTGTGATGAAAATAATTGAAGCTTAAAATTAGGCCCAATAATGTCAAGAAATAAAAAAATTAAGACAGTTAATTATTGATACTGAGTTAGGATTCTAAGTTCTAAGCAGATACCTGTATCGTTTTTAGAATTTTATATGTTTGACATTTGATACTATTTTATTTATTTATTTATTTTTGTGCATATGCAGGAAGAATTTCAGTTGGCTCTCTTCAAGAACCGAAAGAAAGAGAATCTCTTCGCCAACAGGGTATCTGTGTAAACCTGCATTATATGCTTTATTCATATCAGCTAACCAATTTGTTGTATTACTTCTGAGATTCTGACATGCATTAAATTTCTTTGCAGATATTTGATCTGTTTGATGTCAAGCACAAGGGAGTCATCGATTTTGGTGACTTTGTTAGATCCCTCAATGTATTTCATCCAAATGCTCCTCAAGAAGACAAGATCAATTGTAAGTTGACTGGATGTGATATGTTGACTTAGAGTGTTGTGTCCATCCCTCATTTTCCATTGTAATTTGTGACTATATGTAATATCTGGAATCTTTGTGCAGTTGCATTCAAGCTTTATGATCTTGATAGTACTGGATTTATTGAGCGCCAAGAGGTATGTTGGAGGTTATTCTTTTCGTGTGCTCTGTCAAAGCAGTTCTTTTGGGACCCACTTTATGCTTTTTTGTCAAAAGTCATTTTACCTGGCTTGAGAATAAGATAATTACTAATATTCCTGTTCCGACGGGGAGCTTTCATTGTGAGTGTGTTCAAAACCATGATGGTGGGAATTTTCAACCACTCTACCAATGTACTAGAAATTTTAGCTCATATCCAGGGCATTGGTATTATTTTCCATGAGTTTAGCAATTAAAGTGGAAATTAGAAACATGAATATGAGTCTTCCCCTAGTACCATAAATGGAGGTTCTTCTACAAATATAAGATTGTCATTGTTACATGGTCAAGTCCTGTACTATTTTATTGAAGCATTGGATCTTTGAGTTTTCATATGACTCATTCTTCCCTGTTTTTTAACTTATGATGATTGGTGGGCACTTTGCTAGGAAAGCTTCTTCTGTATCATATCAAAATGTGTTCCATCCCTGAGCTTAATAAGCCTTTCCTTGTACTTATCAGCTTAAATTTTGTCTTGTACTTATCAGCTTAAACTTTGTCTAATAAGTGGTGAAGAAATAAAAAAGTTGCAGTTTGTATTCTAGATATCTTCGTTGATTCAGTTGTGCTTTATTTAATCATCTTTGCAGGCAACTTCATTATATGTGATTTTGGCAGGTCAAGCAAATGCTGATTGCACTTCTGTGTGAATCTGAAATGAAATTGGCTGATGAAACCATTGAGATCATACTTGATAAGGTGAGCTAATGCCATTGGATTTTAACTTACCTTGCCTTTTTCTTGGCTAACCTCAGTGTTACTAGGATTTTATTTTTCTCCGAACTTAGCTGCAGTATTAGCTTCTTTGAAAACCCTATGAACCAAATACTTTCCCAACGCCATCCCGACACTGAATTGGAGTTATACTATTATTAGTTCTTGATCTTTCTAGCATCTCTAGGAGTAATTAAAAAAATTGATCAGATGAACATTATTTGCTTTTTGCTCAATCATTAGATTCTGTTCAAAAAACTGATTTGAATTTGTGGATGTGTGACGTAAGTATAGGAAGATGTGTTGTTGAGGCAATAATTCTTTTCCAGTCATATTATTAATTTATTTCTTGCTTTTTGCATGTTTGAATTCGTGTTGATAGACTTTCATGGAAGCTGATGTGGACCAGGATGGCAAAATAGATAAATCTGAATGGCAAAATTTCGTTTCCAAAAACCCATCATTGTTAAAGATCATGACCCTTCCGTATTTGAGGTAAGTAATCGTGTAGGTTGTGTGTAATCTTTTGTTTTAGTAATCTCAGTTGCTTCCGACTGATATCACCTTTCCATAATGTAAATGCAGGGATATTACAACGACTTTTCCAAGTTTTGTTTTTAATTCAGAAGTTGATGAGATTGCTACGTAATTGAAACAGGAATTAGCATAGAAAATTTGTGTGTTATCCTCCTGTATTTGATTTTTGAAATTGAAGGGAACAGTGCTTTGATGCGTGACTGAGTACATACTTAGTTGAGTACTCAGTTAAAATTTGAAGCTTTGTGATGGAAGCAATATATTATTTGTGTAGTTATTTCCCAAATGTTAAAAGGTGTAGGTTTAGATTGATTTGATTATTTTCTTTTTTCTTCGTTTATTTCTGGTGCATTAATTTGAAATACGAAGTGATTCAAAGGATGTTGTATAAAATGTAGATGTGTGTCATCCCATAAATAGTATTCATTTAGTACACTCTTTGACACAGTTATTTTCAGCCCAATTTGTACTGGACTTGAACAGTTTTAATAGCTCCAATTGGTTGGCTTAGAGTGTTTTAATTTAATTCCTACTAAATTGTTAAATTTGTTCCAAATTATCTAATTTATTCATAAATTCCTTAAATTATCTTGAAATTTATTTTAATTTTATAAATCACCTAAATAATCCTGAAATGTATTTTTGATTTAATTTTACAAGTCCTTTTATGTCTAATATTGTTATTAATCTATTGTAAGTTTTCAATCTTTTGAATCCCAATACAATTTAACAATTATAGATCTAGTAACCAATTGATTTACAAGTTGGTGGCCTTTGCTAATTGAAATATCTACTGGTATAAGGGAATACTCTATGGTAGCGTTTGGTTTGGGGTAATAAAAGAAAACTTCGGTAATCTATTTTTTAATTCGATCATTATCATGTTTAATTGTCAAGTAATAAAATATTTTATAATCTTTTAATATTAATAGTGATTATAAAATATTTTATAATCTTTCAATATTAATTGTGATTATTATAGGTAATATGAGGAGTAATCCGATTATCAACTAAAAGAGTGTTATATTTTTTATTATCAAGGTAATCCACTATCCGTACTAATTTTACCATTAATTAATAAACATTTTAAACATAAATGTCCTCATTTGTCAACCAAATAATAATTAGCTCAAATGTGGAAAATGACTTTTGTAATCTCATAAATTATTTTTTTGGACAAAAATGCCCTTCACTATTTGATCAATAATACCCAAAAGATCCCCAACCACCCAAGACGACCGTTGTCTGTCAGCTGCCATCGTTGGCTGTTGTTGATAAACATTGAAATAGTGCACGACCGATTGGATCTGGCCAACCGTGCGTCGATTTGGTTGGAAACAACGATCTAGCTAGATTGACACAGTCAATCAAATCCGGTCGATCGTATGCCGTTCCAACGACTATCGATGGTGGTCGGCAATGGTGGCCAATGGTCGGTAGTCATCTTGGGCGGCTAAGGGTATTTTGTTAAATTTTAAACTTTTATTGTGGTTGGGATATTTTAACTAAATTCTCAAATGTAAAAGTTAAAACTTAAAAGTAATACTCTAAATAATAATAATAATATTAAAAAGGAAAGACAATTCAGTAAAAGCCTCTCCGATAATATTTTATTCCTCTCAACCAAACATATTAATTATTTATGTCCATCGATCTAACCAAGCACATTAATATAACATTTATCATTAATCTTCAAGGTAATATATTTTTCCATTAATATAACATTCAGTAATACAATATTCTATGAACCAAATGTTACCTATAAATTACTAAAATTATTGGTTAATTTCTTTTGCTAATTTTAAGAAATTTGTGTTAAAGTCCAGTAGTTATGGGTTAATCCCTTTTGATAATTTTATGAATTAGTTAAATTATCCTGAAATATGGGAAGTACCTACAAATTGTATGGGGCTTGAACACCACTTTTTTTAAAATGAGTCGTTATGCCCATAACCCAATCTCACACACTTCTCTCACAACCCCAATATGTCAACTGAGTTGGCACTGTCATGTCAGCTCCGCCACACACAAGGCACAAAATGATTTTGACTAGACCTAAGAAACAGTCGTTCCTTCATAGAGAATGATCGTTCCTTATGAAGGAATGGGGAATGGTTGTTCCTTTATGAAGGAATATCCATTCTTTATAGACGAATGATCGTTCCTTTCATAAGGAACTATCGTTCCTTTATAAAGGAACGACCGTTTGTCCCTAACAAACGATCGTCTGTATTTAGTCAAAGTCACTTAGTGTCTTGGGGTATGGTGGGAGTTGACGTGACAGTGCTAACTCAACCGCCACATTGAGGTTGTAAGAGAAAGTTGTGAGATTGAGTTGTGGACGTAGTATTATTGTTTGAAAATAATGACATGTACAAGTGGGTTGTCATAGGTTCAAGTCCAACCATGAGTCTATTAGCATTGGTTAGGTTAGACATGGATGGAGTAATTTGGGTTGACATGGTTAGACTTGCAAGCTCGGTATTGTAATTTTTAGTTTTCCTATTAAAATTTATTACAGTAAGTATAATTATTTAACAAACAATGTAATTATTTTATAAAATGTTTGAGTGAGAAATTGTGACTCGGTAGAGAGCTGGGGATATAAGTGATTTTTCCCCATTATTAATTACTATACACATTTTTTATAAACCTATTGAAGATTAACGCAAGTTTAAAAACACACTAAACGGGACAATATATATATAATTGAAAAATAAATCNAAGAAGGTCAAAATGTGACAGAAGAAATATCAAAATTCTGCAGTTTTGATAACATGAAACATTTTTAGAGGTGAGATGGTAGAGTCAATGAAGGGATTAAAACTAAAGTCTTCTTTAGGAAAGGGATGGCGGGAGATCATACAAATTATTTAAAAGTCCTCAATGTCAGAGCGCCTACTGAAGATACATTGGAAGAGAAATTGGGTGGATGTGGATCTGGTTTTACATTAAAAAAAAACATTATTTAGTGATATATTAAAAAAATCCCTCTTAATTAATCTAAAAAACATATATATATATATATTGTTGATACAGAAATCTGCACCAACCAACGAGATCCAATCGACTTTATCGGGATCGGAACTGATGTGTGCGTGATTACGAGTAATCAACGATGAATGAATGATAATGCCAGAAAGTAAATGACGAAGAGAACTTTTAAAGTGGTTTGACGAAGTTAAACTGCCTACATCCACTGTGTTTTGTGCATATGCTGTGAGAGCTTACAATATAGTTGTAATCCAGAATTCGTATCCCCCTTCTCATCGTTTTAGGGGGTATATATACAAGATTTACATAAAGAAAAAGAGCAAAATTAAGGGGATTACAAATTATTTGAATCATAATTCCGATATCCTTGCGATTGAGCGGTATGATCGTGCAACGATAATTGTTGATCCAGTCATTCCTACGATATCCGGGATCTGAAGTAATTTGGAGATTGATTGATTAATTCCTGAGATTGTCCGCGACTAGCCTGTATTGGGTCAAGCTACAGCTCGACGAGCTTATGCTGGGTCGATCAATCATAGTCGCTGAGGTCATTCTGGGCCAAGATATATCCTTGCGTTGGCCCGAGCTTGGGGAAAAACCACACACAACATATGCCTCCTAGTGTTCGATGCTCATTTCGGGCTTCAAAGACTATCGCTCGATTTGACGCCAAGCTCAGCTTCAATAGTGAGTCTTTGAGTGCATGCTCGATCGGGCTTCCATGACCGACCTTACGTCTGGTTTACGTTCTTCACACTTGGACATTATTACCTGTGCCACCTGTCAAAACTCAAAATACAAAAAGTCAGGGTATAAATGTAATTTTTGCGTGGTCGTGTCACATTAAATGTGGCAGCCTTTGTCAGTTATGTTTCGTCGCGCTTGGGCGATAACAATTGTTCATGCATGAAGTCGAGGCGTCGTGCGGCGACGGTTATCATTTCTGACGGTTCGTAGTACCTCATGGATGGTCAACACGTGGCCACGTCTAAGGGCTGAGATCATTTAACGAATGAAGGGCTAGGATCAGTTATGAGTCGATGGTCGAGATTGAACCTCGCCCTTTTGTCTTCCATGCAAAAATCACTATAAAAGGTGGCGAATACTCAAAACAATCATTCTGAAAGTTCTTCCACCCTCTTACTTTTCTTTGCCGTTGCTCTTACATCGTTGCAGTGGTCTTTCTTACGAGTTCTCAACCCACTTCTTTATTCTGGTAAGACTTCTTTCTCTTCCTTGCTCATTTTTTTTTACTTTTGTGCTAAAAGGATGTCTGCTGTAGTGGCCTCATTGGATGTTTTAAGATTTTACTAGGGTTTTGGGGTGCATTTCCTGCGATCTTGGGTTTTAAAGGGGTTTAATGGCGGTGGCCGCTGGTGTCCTGGGTAGGTCGCGTGACTTCGTTGTGTTGTGCGAGCCATTTTGGGTGCCTCAGATGGAAGCGAACGTGGAATGGTCGCCGAGTTGTTCAAACTCTAACACATGTTCGCTTCTTTTCTCAGGTACCTAGAGTCAAGTTACAACCATGTCCTCGTCTAGCAGTCGCACAATAGATCAAATGTTCAACTCATCGGTTGGCTCGACTATACTAGGGGATGTGTCCCCCGAGATATCTGAAGAGTTTGTTGCTAGAAGCTCGAACCCCGACTCTGCGAGCTTGTTCGACCGTGCTTCGATCCAACTAGCTCATTCCCCGCAATCTCCAGCTCACAGGCTATGAAAAGAGCCACAATCCTCGATCACCCTTGGGGATCTTGAATGTATTTGGGCGAGCTATGCGCCGCAGCTCAACTTGATGGCCCTAGGAGAACACTCTCGAAAGAACCCTTTAGTCAGATGGCTGGCAACTTCCGAGACTCTTCTCAGGTGCGGGGTATCCATTCCCCTACACCTTTTCATCGTAAAGTGTTGAGGAGATTCAACATCGCTCCTCTCCAACTAACGACCAATTCTTACTTGATCATTACTGGGATATACATCGCGTACATGATCGCTGAGCTAGGCGAGCGGTCCGTCGAAGAGCTTGTACACTTGTACAGGCTCAAAAAGGGGCAAGGCTGTTAGGATTCATGCATTTTGGACATAGAATGGTGTAACATGGATGAACAAAGTGATGGATGCAAGGTAGAACACAAACATAACACATAAGCCCAAAACATTTCAAGGTAAGGATAGAATATTACCTACTCCTTTGCTATTCAACACTTGAATCTTCTTTCTTGGAATCTTAGTTTTTCAAGTGAACTTGAAGAACCTCAAAATGTGATCCACACAAGTCAAGGAAGAGAGAGCAGAGAGAATGAGAGAGTGATTTTGCTTTTATTGATTCAATTTTATCAAAATGGTATAAAACTTAATTTATATACCATGGGCACAAAATGTAATTTTAAATTGTTTTGGGAAGGCCTCAAACAATTTAAAATTTACTTGAGAATAAACATTTATGTCAAGTCCTTGGTTTTATGGTTAATTCATAATTAGACCAAATTTTAATTCCATTAAATATTCTAACCCTTTAGAATAAAACCAATGCACTTTGCCCCCATCATTGAATCCAATTCAATAATAATATTTAATAAATCCTTATTACTCTTGGTTAGTGCTAGCTAGAGCTGGGCATTTGGGACCGGACCCAAAAGCCCAGCATCAAAACCCCGTCCTAGGAGGCCTGGTCCCAAAACGGGACCAAGCCTAAGGAGGAGGGCCCGGGCCCTCCACTGGGCCCTCCTCCAAGGCCCGGGCCTGGGCCTAAATTTTTTTTACATTTTATCATTTTAGTCCTTTGTAAAATTACATTAAACCCCTAAATAAGTATAAATTATAAGGGCTAAAAAAAATTTTACAAAATTTATTTTAAAAAAAAAAAATTTAACTTTTTATAACCGTTGGCTGTCAACGGTCACAAGAGCAGCCAACGGTTATAAACTTATAATTATTATTAATTATAAGTTTTTTTTTTTCATTTTCCCCCCCAAAACTACACTATAAATAACCCTAAAACCTTTCATTTTTTTCACACCAATCAATCTCTCATTCTTTCATTCTCTCAATCTCTCTACTCCAAATCTCCAATAAATTTCTCATTCAATTTATATTTATAATTTATTCATATAATTTATTTATATTATTCAAATTTTTTTCTATTTTTCAATATCATCATAATTTCATATTGTTATTTAATTTCTTTTCATTTTAATTATTTATTATTTTATCATAAATTTATAATGTCTTCCCCAAATGAGTTTTATGTTCCATCCACCGAAGAAATTGAAGCCTTCAATCCATTTTCACCATTTCCTCTAGAGGAAGCAGCTGTAATTCCACAACCACATTCGGTCGGGACGAGGTGTAGCCAAACACATGCGAGCTGCGAGTCAACGGGCACGGACATAGCCCAATCCCCCCGACTGTCAAAAAGGGTCATGTTCGATGTCTGGCGATCAGGTACAATGGAAGTGGAAGTGGAAGTGGAAGTGAAAGTGGAACGTCTAGGAGAGGCGATCAGGGCCTTGATGCTCCCCCCCCCCCCCCCCCCCCTCCTCGGATCGAGCAAGTGGGCGTATGTGGAACGTGGCGGAAGCTCCAGCTCGTATATACATGGACCAAATGAGATGACTCGCTACCTACAGGTGGACCTGACCTTTATGACGATGAAGGAGCAACTTGACATGGATATTCTTCAATGGTGGAACCATCATGAAAGTCGATTCCCCATTATATCCCAAATGGCACGTGACATTTTATCTGTACCGGTTTCTACAATTGCATCCGAGTCAACATTTTCAACGAGTAGTCTGATTGTTGAAGACAGAAGATGTTCTTTAACCGATGAGATGATTGAAGTGATAACGTGTTTGCGGGATTGGACTCATGCAAAAAGAAGACTACAACAGCACCCTGAAGATCCCGAACTACTCGAACTCTTTGGGAATACAGATTTGAATAATGTAACTAGTGTTGACGATGAAATTGAAGATGAATAATTTAATAAAAAAAATTATTTAATTGTTTATTTGTGAAGCGTGAATGTGTGAAATGTAAATATTACATTTATGTTAAAAATTAAAATTAACTATTAATTTATTATTTTTTAAAATTAATTAAATTTTTAGAAACTTACTAATCAACCCCTAAAAAATACTAAAAACCCCTATAAAATTTTGTTTTGCCCCCAAAATATAAAAAAAATTGAGGGGGGAAAATAAATTTATCCAAGCCCCATGGGACCAGTCCCGACCAGGCCTAAGGCCTGGTCCGGGTCCTGGTTTTTCTCATGGGGTCCCAAGCCCATGAGTGACTGGTCCCATTTGGGACCAGTCCCAAGGGACCAGTTCCAAACGGGCCTAGGCCTGGGCCCGCAAGGGACCGATCCCTTGCCCACCTCTAGTGCTAGCTATCCATGGATAATCATTTCTCACCAATACATTAATTCGGATGCAACCGTTTACGTCCGAATATCATTAATCTGATTAATGATATGTATTACTCTCTCTTCTTGAGCTTGGTTTTATGTGTGACCATTTTGATTCATTGTGATCTAGTCGTGGGCCCAGTATCTAATTTTGATATGTTTCGTTATAATTCTTTATAATCAAAACTCCCACTGATTATGGTAGACGTCTAGCAATGTTCCATAACCCTTAAACCACAATGAAGTTTAAACTCCAATGAACCTATTTTGATCGTACGTACCGTGTAGTCAAATCTCTCCGTTATCTAATCTCAATTAAGAATGATTCATGGTATGTCAAAACCTTTAACTTAATCTTTAATCGAATTGTCAATCGATACAATGGAACTCGTCAACATGAAACTACTTTTCATCTGACATTCATTATTCTCTGGCCAGAGATTTCCCTTTTCCAATGTTTATTGACATTCATCTAGGAACTCGAGATTGGACTATTTTGAGTTAATGGATCCCATCTTGACCATCACTTTTCCTCGCACATGAATAACATATGACCAAACCGGCTTATCACACAAGACATGACTAGTCTCGTGCTTATACACCATATGAACCATATGCATCCTATGTTGAATCTAACCATGATGTCTCGGGTCTAAGGATCAATGGTACACTAGCACGATCCTACGATGCATCATTGACCACATCCATGTGATTCATCGTAATCGGTCGTATTCGATAAATAGTTCACTAACCATTTATCCATGCTAATGCCTTAATGACATACCTCTTATAATCACCCACGCTAATACCATCACATAATATTCAATGGAGACATTCAACATGCCTACTATGCAATGTTATTGCCCAATTAACATTACTTGCGTAGGGAATTCTTTGATGATTTGATCTTCTGAAGATCCGTGTCATCCGGACATTTTACATGCTATATTAAATATAATATAATATAAATGAAGCAGAAAATCAACATGTGAAATAAGAACGCTTTCTTTTATTCATAAAACATTTACAAGATATAATGTCCTGAAACCGACAACACGATTGGTTCCTAGGGCATACACTAACAAAGGCCAGATGTACTACCTTTCCAAGGCAAGGAAAGTATGTTTCAACGAGTTGATCGATGTCCCGAAGAAAGTCTCACACTGGGATTCCCAATTCTTCTTCTACGAAGTCAGGACGAGCGGTGTCTTCGCTCTAAAAGCGAGTAAGGCTTTGGTCGCTCACGTACGCGAGGACAAATTTTGAGCTTTGCTTCGTTATCTAACCGAATTACTTTCTATTGCAGTTAACGTCAAGCAGAACTATCTCCCCACGGTGAGCTTGCAAAGGTTGCAATGTTTCAATGATCTTCCTGACAGTTCGTGCAACGTCCGCGAGCTTCTTACGCTTCCTTACCTAAAGGTGTACAACATTTGTAGGGACGAGGTTTGGAAAAAGGTAAGTTATTGCTTGCTTGCGTTTAATTTCCTGTGCAAATTGATCGCTAACTTGTTTCCTGTCGGTGGCTGCCTAGAAGGCGTCGACTGCTTCGGTGACAAAACAGCCTACTGATGCTACCGGCATAAAGCACGCTGGAGACGAGCTTGCAGAGGGCCCAAGCGCGAAGAAATATGCTACTCCCTCTAAGGCAGTTGGTGAGAAGAGCGCCATCGGGCCCCCTAAGGGGCCAGCAAAAAAGACGTCTGAGCCAACTATAGGCTCAGAAAAAGGTGAAGCACCCGAGCAGCACGATGGCTCGGGAAAGAAGAAGGTGATTGAGCCTCATGGGGGCTCGAGCAAAAAGGTTGCCACACATGCTGGCGGCCTTTAGAAAGGCACGGCCAAGAAGAAGCCTACCCCTATGGGTGCGACTGTTACTCTAGGGAAGAGTAAACTTGGCTCGTCCAAGCCAAAGGATAAGGGAATAGGCGAAGCGACCAAGGCTGAAGTCGACGCTCTGATCGACCAACTCCCCAACCATATCGGTGTTGGGGCCATAGTGGCTAAAGATTGCATCAGCCTGTGAACATTCGCAACCGTCAGGGACTCAACTCCCTCCCAGATACTGGCCTTAACCCGCAGCTATGCGGCTAAGGTACTTGTAGCTCGCTTCTCTTTTTTTTAATGCTATTCTTGCTTTTTGCTCACTTCTCACGTTTTCATTTTCAGGTTGCCATGGCGAGCCGAATCCTGTACAAAGAATGTGGCCAAACGAATGGATTTTAGAGGAAATGGCAAAGGAGGATGCCTTGGCCAGGGTCGAGGTCGCGGAGAAGGAGAAGGAGAAAAAGGCTAGGCAAGTCGAACTTCAGCGCCTTAAGGAGGAAGTTGTGGCCTTTAGGGTCAAGGAAAGGGAGTTCTTTGACAAACTCAAGGCGAGTGAAGCTGCTTAGAGTAAGGCTGAAGCTAAAGCAGTAGAGGCCGACTAGAGTTTGGCTCAGCAACGAGGAGCCAACAACAAGCTAAACTCTGTTCCTCGGCCCAAAAAGCAGCAGCGAGCTGGGAGGCCAAATTCAAGCAGGCTTCGCTCAACCTTACCCAAGAAATGGTAGGTCGGCAAAATGCCAAAACTGAGGCCGAGCAACTTAGGCTTAGGATTGAGGAGCTAAACGAAGCCATCACTACCCGATCTTGGGAGACATCGGTCTTCCTCATACAGAAATTATGGGAGGCTCATCTGTCAATCGAATTTTCTTTCTTTCCACGAGCTTATCAAAATGAGGTCGAAATGATGAAGGTTGAGGCCTAGGGGATGACCTATGTGTACTCGGATGACTCCGGGAATGTCGACAAGGGCCAGGAAGAGGTCAGAGAAGGTGGCTGTAAAACCCCTCTCTAGCCTGGTATTTCCTAAGTATCCCTTGGCCATTGAGAACCTAGAGAACGCATGCCTAGGAAAGAAGTTTATTTTAAAATCCTATTTAAAGAATAAACCTGTAGTTTAAAAATATATATATTTTTATTTTAATTTAATTTCTAAACTATAATAAGTTCATTGTACAAGTAAAAAAAATATATATATAGTTTCCTTTCTTGGAATAAATTATGAAATCCATAGTAATACTTACTAGAACATACACACTTTTACAAAATTTACTAGCAATTTGATTTCCTTTATTAACACAACATATTTACTCCATTATAGAACATGGATAGATTTGTTGCATTATGAAATATGAACATAATTACTGCATTAAATACTAGCAAAATCATTCAACAGTCATCATTAAAACATCCCTTCATGTTCATAGCGTCCCTCAAAATCCTCTCCTAGCTTCATACCTTAATCCTTACCTACAAAACGTTTTAAAACATTTCGTGGGGTGAGCGCTAATCGCTCAGTAAGGGAATATGGCCATTTATAAACTATTAAGGTTCATTATACAAGTATATATTACTTAGGACCTTACCTACCTACAAAACATGACCTTCATTCTTTGACATAACAAGTTCATAAAACATATCATACACTTTGGACTTTTCTCATAAATATAAGTCATAGCATAACCATACATACTATAACATAGAACATATATGACTTATGAAATATTCATGTACATGGCATGCTTATTTCTTTTGTCTTTATACTTGATGGTTTCATTAGTCTTTGTTATCCGATTGGATTCATTTGAACCATTACCTTGTTCTTGGTCGTCACCTCAAAGGACTCATGGTTTCCATAAGAATTCCATTTCTCTGATCTTGGTTTATACCTCAAGAGACTCATGGAATTCATTCTTTAACATTTCATAAATTTTTTTCATAAGACAACTAAATAAGCTATATGCATTACCATTATGAATGCAAACATATGGACTAACATCTCCCATGCTCAATTATACTATATTCTCCTACTAAACTTCTTAACTTAATTCATTCAATCTCTCATACAATACAAGGAATTTCAGCAGTAAGATTATTCAGGGGTTTATTAGAATTAAAAACAAATGGGAGTTTCCATTAAGAAGGTGGATGCCATATAGTTCGTCACTTTTCAAGCAATTTTTCCCTTATCTTCCAATTCAAATTGATTTTTGGCTAACACATAAAAGTTTTAGATCTATTTCTCAAGTTTTTAATACTTCAAGAATTAACTCAATCTGACTTCTATAACTTCAATTATGACCAATTCAGTGAAGCATGTACAGTATAAGTCTTAAAAAGCCAAATCCGAATTCTATTCATTTTAACCATGTCACCTTCATTTGCACATTCATATCATTTGCCATATCATTCTAAGTATAAAAGGCCATAAAAACCTCCCTTTTTACAGAACCAAAAAGTGCCAAAACATCGTCCAACTACAAATCTCTTAATTGGCATAATCATCCTCCATATGCACACATACACCAATCAACACACCCATTTAAACAATCCATAACCAAAACATAGCCTCACACTCATATTAACATAAATAAATGTAAGTTTCATAAACCCTAGGTGTTATCAATTGTAGTCATAAGGGAGATTTTTTCCTTACCTTAGTATTCAAAGACAAAGACACTCCTCCTTAGCTCCAAAGGTTCACCCTTTCTACCTTATACGCATAACCACTTATAAATTTCTCTTTTAACTAAAAGATCAGAAAAACTAATGCTTTGAAACTCACCTTAAACCCTAAAATTGAAGTTCTTTAAGTGTGGATGGTGATCTCCTTTGAAAATCAACTTGAAATCCTATGAAAATTTGAGAATAAAATGCTTGGATTAGTGGCTTTTATAGTGGATTTGAGAGATGAAGAAGAAGATGATGCATTTGGGGTGTACAAGGCCAACTCCTCTCTCTTAAAACCTTGTAAATATTTATTCCATTGGTACTCTATTATGATTGGTCAATAAAAGTTAGATATAAGGGTTATTTGGCATAAGTTTTTCATATAAAGGCGTTTTGGTCATTTCTACCACAACATAATAATTAGCACTCATTTAATGCCATTTGACTTCTTTAAAACACTTAACAATTAAGCAATCCCATTAGGTAAATGACTAATTTATCCTTGGTGCACTTTTATGGATACTTATTTCATATGGATTTGTATGAAAAGACCATTATACTCTTGGTTACCGTTTACGCCATTTAACCATATCAATCAACTTTATAACCATTCTACCCTCATTTCTCTTCAATGACATCACCCCTTACACTTTATAATGGCCACATCTCGAAATACATGTAAATTGACCATTTTACCCTTCCATTCAAAAAAAGAAAATTACTTGAAAAGGTAAATTTCATACCTTAGGGCATCGGAATAATAATGCGGGGTTTACAGTGGCGAGCAGACAGGGTCCAAGCTGGAGGTCGAAGACCAGGATCCTCTGACCATAGTCCTCCCGAGCGAGGTTCCCAGACATGAGGTTGAAGACAAACACCTTGCTCCCCCATCAGCCTGAAGAATCTTAGTCTTTTTTTTGTTTTTTTTTTTTTTTTATACTGCCTGAGTGTAATTAAACTTCTAGTTAATGAAAGAACATTTAACGTTTCTCGTTCGAGCAATGATTGTTTTATTTCCGCGGAGTCATTTAATTCTTCCTAATAAGACTTTGGGACCCGAATTTTTCTCCAAGTCATGTGTAGTTCGCTTCTTTAGGAACTTTTCGGATTTTTTGCAAAAAAATCTTTATGCGACGTTTGGCATCTATTTCGGACTCATCGTCCTTTTCGAGCTTTCATCGCCGACTTAAAGCCGTTTTTTCCGACGTGATTTTTCTTGGATTTTTCCAAGTTCAACTTCGTCGACCTGGGATTTTCAATCCCAATTTAGAGTTGGAACAAATGGGCCGGGTTAGGCAGGTCAACCCTAACCTGACCCGCATTAAGGAGGGTTCAACTCGGACCGCGTATGAGGAGGGTCGGGTTGAACTCAACCTGTATGCACCCTGCAGGGCGGGCCGAGTTTTTATATGGCAACCCGGCAACCCAACAGGTTTCCTCTTTTAAAAAAACAAAAAAACCGGCCAACCCGCCGGGTTGGGGGTTTTCAACCCAACGGATTGGCCATTGCAAACCAACGCTGGTTGGCCGAAAAAAATTAAAAAAAATAAATAAATTTTTTTTTTTGCAAATACCCTTTTTACCCTTGAAATATAGCCGTTTTATAGTAGTTGGAGGGATCTTTTTCGTCATTTTCTTTTTCCATTTTTTTGCTATAAATTTGCCCTAAACTCTCATATTTTCTCACATCTCAAATTCTCTCATTTTCTCTAATCTCTAATCTCTATTGAAATCTCTCAATTATTCTCTTTGGTGTCAATTTGCTCCCATTTTAATTTTTATTAGTTTTTGCAATTTTCAATTCTCCTTCTTTAATTTTTTATTTCTTCTATATCAAAATTTTTTTTTTTAACTACAATGGATAGATATTTCCATCCCATCAATTTCGATGATGAAGAAAACTACTATCCTAGTCCCCCTGAATTTACTAACATAAATGCAGCAGATTCAAATAGTCCCGCTTTCCCAGTCTCAGAATCTGATACACCTCAAAATATGCCCCCAATTCCTTCCCATGTTGCTACAGCTCCCAGTGGTTCTAGAAGTCGTCCTCGTAATCGTCGTCCTCATCCAACTTCATCTCAAGCAGAAACGGGTTCATCAACTGTCATCGAAACCGACGACGGTCACACATCAGACGTTTTGGTGCATTTCGATAAGTTTTACGAGATAGAAAATGGAGTTCAAGTGAAGAAAGCAAGATGCAAGTATTGTGGAAATATTTATAAAGCTGATTCAGGTAATGGTACTAGTACTTTAAAAATGCATGCTAATAAACATATTACTCAACATGGAAATAGAGAAACCAATCAAACTCAAATAACTGATATGGGTATTACTTGGCGTTATAATTCTAATGTATATAGGGAACAATTAGCTTTATATATTGCTGCAACTGATCAACCTATTAATATGGCTTAAGATAAATATTTTGAAAGATTTATTAAAAAT
This sequence comes from Pistacia vera, assembly GCF_008641045.1. Lineage (NCBI taxonomy): Eukaryota > Viridiplantae > Streptophyta > Magnoliopsida > Sapindales > Anacardiaceae > Pistacia > Pistacia vera. The sequence goes on along the minus strand of NW_022196690.1, from coordinate 424,751 downwards.
TCATTTTTTCTAGGATTTAAAAGTTATTCTAAAACTGCAACTAGAAATGATTTAATAAAATTGTTTGGGAAAATGAATTAGAATTAAAAAATAAAATACATAATTGTCATGTTAGTGTGGCTCTAACCGCCGATATTTGGAGTGGTAGAGCTAAACAATATTATATTTGTCTGACTACTCATTATTTTGATAACGAATGTAAATTAAATAAATCTTTATTATGATTTAGATTAATGGATGTGGATCATAGTGGTCAACAAATTTATAATAAAATTGTTGAACTTTTAGAAGATTATGATGTTATTAATAAAGTGATAAGTTTAACTTTAGATAATGCAAGTTTTAATAGTACAACTATAGAGTTTTTTAAAAGTAATTATCCTTTTTATGACAATTTGAAGTTTTTTCACTAACGCTATGCATGTTACATTATTAATTTAATTGTGAAAACTGGTATGAAAACAATTAGAGATAATACTGATAGAATCAGAGATTCTTTAGCTTGGATTACTAGTAGTAATAAACGAAATGCTCAATTTCAATATGCTTGTATAAAATCAAATATGTCTCCTAGAACTTTTGCATTAAACATGCATGTTAGATGGAATAGTACTTATTTAATGTTTGATTCATGTTTACCTTATGCAAATTTAATTAGTTATTTTGTAACAAATAATAGAGGTCCTCATTATTTGGTAGAAAATGATTGGCATATAGCTAAAAAAATTCATTCTTTTCTTAAAATTTTTTACCAATCCACTTTACAACTTTTTGGTGTGTATTATCCTGCTAGTCCATTGGTAATACATACAATTATAAAAATTTCAGATTTATTTAGAAAAAAGAGAAACAATGAAATTTTAGGGGAACCAACAAAGGCAATGGAATTTTTTTTTTTTTAAATATTGGAAACACATTCCTTTTCTTTATTGTTTAGGTGCTATATTTGATCATAGAGTTAAAGTAGCAGGTTTAGAAAATGGTTTAGACACATTAACTGAAAATTTACAAAACAAAGCATATGCCAATCAACTAGGAAAGGTAAGAGAGCGTCTTGCAGAGGTATATTTGCAATATGAAAACAGGTATGGGAACTAGCAAAGAGGCGAAATACCCAAGGAAGTTGCATCAGAAGAAACAAATGAAGACTTCGACTCCTAGAGTGCACTTAATAGGCCGAACAGGACCCAAACCCGAAGCACAACCTCATCTTCAGAAGCACCAACAACGAATATATTGTCCTCCATGCAGTCACAAAGTAATGAGCTTCAACAATATTTGGGAACCCCCGAAGTGTTACCAATAGATCCACAACAAAGAGCCAACTTTGATGTCTTAGAATATTGGAAAACCATAAAATGTATTTTTCCGGTATTATCAAGACTTGCCTTGGATGTTTTCGCTATTCTTGTCTCAACCGTCTCACCCAAACAAACATTTAGTGCAAGTGGAAGAATTTTAAATGAAAGGAGTACTAAACTTTCACCAAAAATGATTGAAGTCCTCACATGTCTTCGAGATTGGGAACGGTCGCGCCATCAAGATCAATACGAGGTTGTCGATGATACTTTAATAGAGTCATTTCAATTTTGTAATATAGATGATACGGACGAGGGAGGTCCTAGTCAACCCCCAAATTAGTTGTTTTGTAAATTGTAACTTGTAAATTAATTATCAATTATTGCACTCTTTTTTCCTTACCAAGTTTTTGTCCCGTTGGGTTTTTCTTGGTAAGGTTTTTAATGAGGCAATAATTGTTGTAATTTCTTATTTTATTTTTTGATAATGAATAAATCTAATTTTTCTTATATTACAATTTTATTATATTAAAATTGAATTAATATTTGAAATGTTAACAAAAAAAAAAATTAATTGAATTGAATTATTGATATTTGAAAAGTTAACTAAAAACAATTACATAAAATAAAAAATAAAATAAAAAAAATTGTGAGCTAACCCGGCCTGGCCCGTATCATAACCCGACGAGTTAGGGTTGGCAGGCTGGGCCAGGCCAGCCTTTATGGCCAAGAGGTGGGCATAACCCGCCGCAGGTCGAGCCGGGCGGGTCATTTTTCCACCACTATCCCAATTTATGTGAGGAAATCTGATGCAACGATAAACTTCGATTTTAGACTTTACCATCCCTTTCAAGTTCTTTGGTCGCCGGCTTAGAGCCGATTTCCTTCAACGTGTTTTTTCCTTAATTATAAAACTCAAGTTTAACTTCATCGATTTAGGATGTTTTATCCTCAAAGAGTTGGATTTTGGCATGGCTTTTTCAAAGTAAGTTGCCTTTCCTGGCCTATTGACTCCAAGTTTTCTTTTGAAATTTCATTACGCAGGTCGCGATTTATTGATCGGTATTTAATTGTTGACGAACTAAAAAATGTAAATTATGAACAAAACAAGTACTGAATAATACCTCTCTTATTGATCAAGTGTTTCGATCGTAAATAGCCTTACAACAAATGTAGTTCAATAAAAAAATAGAACCCAAGCTGTTTATTGGTAATACCTTCGCAAGTGCTCGGCGTTCCAATCTCGCATTATTACTTCGCCGTTGAGGTGTTCCAGGTGGAAAGATCCTGGTATGAGCTTTTCAGAGATCTTGAAAGGACCTTCCCACCTAAGTCCTAGTGCCCCCAAGTTCAGGTTTTGGGTACCCTAGATCACCTTCCTGAGAACCAGATCGCCCACTTCAAAGTCCCTGTTTTTTACTGTGGTATTGAAATACTGCTTGGCTCGTTGTTGATAAAAGGCAAGCTTAACTAAGATTTAGCTTGATGTTCTTCGATCAGGTCTAACCTCAGGCGGAGTAGGTCTTCGTTGGCTTCTTCTTCAAAGATTTCTCTTAGGAACGAACAGATTCCTACTTCGACCGGGACCATTGCTTCACATCCATAAGACAAAGAAAATAGGGTCTCGCATGTCGAGTTCCTGGCAGTTGTTCTATAAGACCATAGAGCTTCTAGCAGCTCATCGGCCCACCTCCATTTAAGGTCGTCGAGCTTTTTCTTTATGGTGTGCTTGATTACTTTGTTTACAACTTCTAGTTGTCTATTGGCTTAAGGTTGGTAGACAGCTATTAAACTCTTTTTGATGCCAAGCCGCTCGCAGAAGGTCCGGAAATCTTTGCTGTCAAACTGTTTCCCATTATCGGTTATTATTGTGTGGGGAATTCCAAACCGACAAATGATGCTCTTATAGACAAAATCTTTTAGCCTGTTCGACATTATTGTCGCCAATGGCTTGACTTCTGCCAACTTGGTAAAGTAATCTACGGCAACAACCGCGAACTTAACACCCCCTTTTCCCCGAGGCAAAAGGCCAATAAGGTCAATGCCCCAGATCGAGAATGACAAGGGCTTGTCAGAGTGGTCAATTCTTGTGGGGGAGCTCGCAGAATGTCTGCAAATCTCTGGCATTTGTCACATTTGCGAACGTAGTTTGCCGCATCATCATAAACCATCGGCCAATAGTATCCCTAGCGGAGCATCTTGTAAGCTAGAGATCTACCCCCTACGTGGTTTTCGCAAATGCCCTCATGTATCTCTCTTAGAACATAATTTGCATCTTCATGGTCAATACGTCGCAGCAATGGTACATTGAAGCCTCGCTTGTACAGTTTATCGTTGATAAGCATATACTGAGCTACTTTTATACGGAGTGTTCTAGCTTCGATTTTGTCCTCCGGAAGTGTGCCATCCTTTAAGTAAGTGATGATTACATCCATCCAGCTATACCTTTGACTTGTGGCTAACACCAGATCTTGTATAGCGGAGATGCTTGATTTCGGAAGGAATTTAACCGAGATTGAGTCAGCCTTCTCATTATTCATTGCAGAGGCCAGGCGACCTAGTGCATCTGCGAGTTTCTTTCCCTTGGGATCTGGTGGATGATAAAGAATCTAAACCGCTTAAGCTCGGTCTCCACTTGCTGGAGGTAAGATGTCATCCTGTCTTCCTTTGCCTAGTACTCCCCAGTAACTTGATGGACCACTAGCTGTGAGTCACTATAGATCTTGATGGACTCTACCCCCATTTCTCTGGCGAGACGAAGACCTGCTAGCAATGCCTCATATTCAGCTTCATTATTGGAGGTGTTGAACCCAAACCTTATTGCAACTCTGATTAGATCTCCCTCCGACCTTCGAGCAAAAGGCCCACTCCTGTTCCCTTCTCATTCGAGGAGCCATCTATATACAAAGTCCATAGCCATAAGTCACCACTCTTTGGTCTCAGTTGCTCAAAATCTTTTGAGGTATCTATCTTTGGCGGGCTTGGCTCGGCTTCTAGCTGATAGCAGAACTCAGATATAAAGTCTACCACGGCTTGGCCTTTGATCAATGTCCTCAGGATATACTTAATGTCGTGCTGACTCATCTCCATTGTCCACTAGATCAGTCTACCCGATGCCTTGGGCTTCTGCATTATTTTCTTCAAAGGGAAGTTCATCAGCACATGGATGGAGTGTGCTTGGAAATATGGTCTCAACTTCCTGGCAGTAATAACAAGGGCGTAGGAGAGCTTTTCCATCTCTGGGTATCTTGTCTTCGCATCAAGCAGTCTCTTGCTCACATAGTACACGAGCCATTATATTCCTCCCTCTTTGTGTACCAATGTCGTGCTGACAGCGGATTTAGATACCGACAAATACAGTAGTAGCGGCTCGCCTTGGATGGGCTTTGACAATAGAAGGGGCTGCCAGAGGTGTTTCTTCAGCTCCTAGAAGGCTCTTTCACATTCCTCTATCCACTTGAAACATTTCTTCCCCTTCAAGGTCTCAAAAAATGGTAAACACCCGTCCGTGGCTCGGGAAATGAACCCGCTGAGTGCGGCCACACATCCAATCAGACTTTGTACCTGTTTAATGCCAATCGGGCTTTTCATGTCGAGCAAAGCCTAAATCTTCTCCGGGTTAGCTTCTATACACTGTTGGTTTACGAGGAAGCCTAGGAATTTTTTGGAGCTTACTCTGAAAGCACATTTCAATGGATTAAGCTTCATTTGATACTTTCTGAGGATATCGAACATTTCCTCTAGGTGCTCAATATGACTTTCGGCAACCTTTGATTTGATGAGCATATCGTCGATGTATACTTCCATGGAATTGCCGATTTGATTAGCGAACATCTTATTCACCAAGCACTGGTAGGTTGCGTCAGCGTTCTTGAAGCCAAATGACATTACACTGTAACAATAAATTCCAAGGTCAGTAATAAAAGAAGTATGCTCTTCATCGGGCTGGTACATCGGCATCTAGTTATATCCCGAGTATGAGTCCATAAAGCTAAGTAGTGTGTTTCCTGTCGTCACATCTACAAGCTGGTCGATCTGTGGTAGCGAAAAGTTATCTTTTGGACAGGCTTTGTTTAGATCCGTGAAGCCGATGCAAGTCCGCCACTTGCCATTCGACTTCTTAACTAGGTCCGGGTTGGCAATCCAGTCCAGGTACTTAACTTCCCTGATGAAGTTGATTTCTAGGAGCTTATCGACTTTATCCTTGAGCGCTTGAGAGCGCTCTACATCCATGGCCCTTCTTTTATGTCTTATGGGTCGAGCCTTTAAGTTGAGGTTTAATTGTGGCATATCTCTTCGGGGCTAATCCCGACCATATCAGCATGTACCCACGCGAATATGTTGAGGTTTTTCTTCGAGAACTCGATCAGATTATTGGCCATCACTTTGCTCAAGCTACTACCGATCTTCAGTATGCGAGTTGGATCCTCCTCGCTAACAATTACTCCTATCAACTCCTTGGTTGGTCCTACAGTGGGACTTCTCTTTGTGGCTGCGAGGATCTATGAAGTCTTCTAGCGGTCCAGGGTTTGACTTGGATTCTACAAAGATTATGGTCTTTAGGTGCGGTCATTTCTGCACAGCGTTTATAGCCCGATTATAAAATTCTCGTGATTCTTTGGTGCAACTCCTGATTGTCGCAACTCCTCCGGGAGTCAAAAATCTCATTGCTTGCCAGCACACTGACGTGACCGTGCTTAAATCATCCAAGATTGGTCTTCCAAGGATGACGTTATACGTGATCGGGTAGTCCACCACTAGGAATTCGACCACCACATTTCTGACCTTATGTTTAGCCCCTAGAGTTATGAGGTGGTTGATAGTACCTTTGGCAACCAGGCTGTTCCTGGTGAACCCATAGAGCGGCAAAAGGCACACTCACAGATTCATTTCTGTGAATCCCATTCCTCGAAAGGCTCTCAAGAAAATAATGTTTGTCGCGCTCCCGTTGTCGACCATAACCTTTAATACTCTTGCGTTGCCAATCCTGGCTGCGATTACAATCACGTCATGATTGTGACGAGGGGATGTTTCGCACTCGTCGACTGTAAACCTTACTACCTCGCTTTCCTGTTTGGGCCGCTTGGGCGGCTTTTGTTCGAAACTTATTATTTTGGCAACCGAGTTTGTTCTGGCCTCCCGAGCGTATTGCTCGCGAGCTCACCTCGAGCTTCCCGTTGTATCCGATCCTCTGTAGATTATATTCACAAAGACCTCATTGGGGTTTGGCGGAGCCTGTTGAGTCAGGGTCTGTATCTAGCCTGGGACCTGGTTACTTTGCTCACCAAAATTCTCTCGAGCTGGCTCTGCCTTAACAAATTCTTTCAAATGATCTCTTCTTATTAGGTCCTCGATGGCGTCCTTCAAAGCTCGACAGTCATTCGTGTTATGCTGAACATCCTTGTGATACTGGTAATATTTTTGCCAATCTCTTCTTCTTAGAGCCCCCCTCATTCTTTCCAGAGCGAGTAGCTTCTTTGCCTCTTGGGATACCTCAAAGATATAGGCAACAATGTTTTAAAACCCGGCCTGGCCCGGCCGGTTGAACTGGTTGAACCGGGACCCGACTGATGAGCCGGGCCGGGTGAGCCTAAAAACCGTGTTTTTGTTTTGTCTGCTGGCGCCCGCGGTTGGACCGGTGTACTGTAGCACCCACCGGTCCAACCGTCCCTTTTAAAAAATTCGGGTCAATTTTATAATATAAAATAATTAAATTTAATAATATACACTTAAACAGTAAACCCCAATATCATTTCCTTTCCCTCATTCCCCCCCCCCCCCTCAGTTTCACGCGTTTCCCACCCATTTTCACGCATTTCCCACCCTTTGCTTTGAAAGTTTGAACTCTGAAAATTACCGTCGGAGTCTTCCCTTCACTGTCGAAACTCGTCGCTGCAGCCTTCACCGTCAACAGTTTGCTTCGTCGTCAGCTGGGGTGCCGCTCATTTCGCGATCTTCTCTGGCGTCCACTCTTCATCACCGCCGATCTACGTCGTAATCCATCATCTTCATTCTTGATTCTTCTCGGAGCTGCACAGTGCACAGTCGATCTAGATCTCGGAGCTGCACACACTCTTCTTCACATTGCTTGAATCTGACTCAGCTCTTTATAGTTGCCCTGATTCACTCCACTTCTCGGAGCTGCACAGTGCACAGTCGATCAGTTCTTATTGTACGAGAGAGTCCAATGATTAGAATCCAAGAAATTAGTATATGTTGGAGTGGACAATTTGAGACTTGTTGAAGAAAATCTTGGAGTTGAAGATTAAGTCTATTTAAATGAGAGAAGGTGGTGAGATCAAGAACAACCGTTGGGTGAGAGTTGGTTGCAGAGATTGTAGAGTTATGGAAATACAATTGATATGGTCTTTCACTTTGGGAGAAAGAGTAGTTGGATCCATGGAGGTTAGATAGGAAAGAGGTAGAGTTAGGGGTGGAAAGTATTGTAACATTAAAGCAGCAGTAGAAGTGGTGGAAGCCATGGTCGTGGCTGAAATGGGAAGTGGATGGTTGTGGGTTCCTTCGTAGGTAGTGATCACACCCATCTTTGCACCTAAAATCAATTTAATTAGAAACTTAAAACATTCTAGGGTGAATTTAATAGATATTGATATATTAAAAAGAAGATGGAAAACTATTTTATCCTCTTGAAACCATTTAGGACACAGAAAAGAAAACCAATCATCAGTTGAGGGCAAACACCTTTTTGAAAATCATCTCTAAGAAATTATTATCCTAAGTTTTCTCACACTTTAAAAGGGAAAATCAGTTTAGGATCTTCAATTATATTGTTGAACCTCAATTTGTTACTTCCAAGGAAAACAACGTCAAAGAAGCATGATGATTAATGTGTTTGTTCGCATATATACCTCTATACTATATTGTCTATCAAAAAGAAATAAGCATGCATGCTCATATTTGGGGAAGAAATGTATTCGGTGAACAGTATTTTGATGATGTCATCAAATTATTGTTCACCGGTTGAACCAGCTGGTTCAACCGGTCGACCCAGGACCTGGCCCTCTTGCCGGGTTTTGTCTCGGGTCGGTTTTTAAAACATTGATGGGCAATGTCTTGAGTAAGGGGGTGTACTCTACATACCGCGGGAAAGGTTGCTTGTCTCTACAGTTATCTACTCTCTGTTGCTTTGGGAATCTATTGTGATCCCTATTGCTACCGTCTTAGCCCCCACGCTTATTCGAGGGGCGATCTTGTCTCTTGTCCGAGCCTACCCGTGTCGAGCTCCTGGCTAGTGCCGCTAACGAGATTTCTTCTCATTGGTATTTTACGGCCATCTGGTAGAATTTGGTCAGGCTCATATGGTCTTCGCTCTAGAGCTCTTTCCACAGCTTCGTGTTAGGTTTGATCTCTGCGATCAGGAAAGTTTGAATGGATTCTTCGGGGGCATCAGCAACCTTTGCTTGCTCGTTCTGGAACCTCGTTAAATGCGAGGTTAATAATTCGTCTCGCTCTTGGTGAATATTGCTTAAGTAGCTAAGCAGCATTGCGAACTGTCTCCTCACCTGAAACCGTTATAGATATAGCGCGAAGAATTGTTGCCAAGAATTGATGGAGTTCGCCTTGAGCCGTTTGTACCATCTATTGGCATCTCCGACTAATGTGACGGCGAAGCACCGATATTTTGCTAAGTCATTGACTTGGTGCAGCTCCATCAGGTCATTAAAGTTGTCGAGTGATCTCTAGGGTCCTCTCTCCCGTCGAACTTGCATTCTAGTGCCCTGAATCCTTGTGGGAGCGGGGCTTGGCGAACTTCCTCCTTAAAGGGGGAACTTACTATTTCTTCCGCCAGGTTATTTTGGCGAGCGTTTAGATCATCGAGCATCTTTTGCATGCAATCCAAGTCTTCATTTTGGTTCCATTGGTTGGCTCTGTTAAGTTGTACCTTGAGCAAATCAGTTCGCAAGTCTGTTGCTTGCGAAGCTCCTCCGATGCACACATTGATATGCGAGGTCGAGTCATGATGGCTAGGTTGGTAGGCGCTATTATGCTCGACGGTGCATTGCTTGTGGCATCGGTCATAACTGAAACGTCGGTCATTGGCAGATTGACGCACATGGCTCCCTTCGCGAGCCTGCGAAAATTGATCTTGCCTTGGGCATCAGTTAAAACCGGCATGCTGACACTAGGGATACCGTCGAGCTTCTCGGTGGTGTCTGTCGCCTTCACTTTCTCTCAATGGTTGTTTCCCTGGCTGCCTCCCGGGGTTTGTTTGCCCACGAGACTCTCGCTCGTGCGTGAGGAGCTGCCTGAGAGGTTAGCAATGTTGATCGCCCTCTGGCGGCGGCGAAACAGACTATCAACCTGCAGAATTCATACCTATTGGGGTAACATTGGCGAAGTATGACTGGTCGAGGTTCTGGGCGACTGGTTGTTGGTTCTTCAGCTTAGCCACGTTCTGTTGCACCGTCTGTGCAACCATTGTTCTAATCATCTCCATCAACGTTCTCGGGATTTGATGTCCCTCCCCCCTGATTGTTTGTGGCGTGCTGAGCTGGCGGCACAGGTAGTCAGCATCCAGCGTTCTTTTGTTGCACCTCATGTTGGGCGGTTTCCATGTTCTCGTTATTTTCAGTGGTAGTTCTTGATCTGGTGAACACCATTTTGGTCCTGGGACAAGTAAATCGCGGTGAACACCATTTTGGTCCGGGGACAAGTAAATCGCGGTGAACGTTTGTCGGGATCTTTGAAATAGTGGTGGAGGGCCTTCTTTTTAGTGCCAAAATGTTGATACAGAAATCTACACCAACCAACGAGATTCGATCAACCTTGTCGGGATCAGAACTGATGTGTGCATGATTACGGGTAATCAACGATGAATGAATGATAATGCCAGAAATTAAATGACAAAGAGAACTTTTAAAGTGGTTTGGCAAAGCTAAACTGCCTACGTCCACTGTGTTTTGTGCATATGCTGTGAGAGCTTATAATATAGTTGTAATCCAGAATTCATATCCCCCTCCTCATCATTTTAAGGGGTATATATACAATATTTACATAGAAGAAGAGCGAAATTAAGGGGATTACAAATGATTTGAATCACAATTCTGATAACCTTGTGATTGAGCGCTATGATCGTGCAACAATAACTGTTGATCCAATCATTCTCGCGATATCTAGGATCTGAAGTAATCTGAGGATTGATTGATTAATTCTTGAGATTGTCCGCGACTAACTTGTGCTGGGTCGAGCTACGTCTCGACGAGCTTATGCTGGGTCGATCGATCATAGTCGTCGAGGTCATTCTGGGCCAAGCTATATCCTTGCATTGGCTCGAGCTTGGCGGAAAAACCACACACAATATATATATACTTTTTAAAATATATATTATTGTAAATTAAAAATCCAATAATAATTTTTTTTTAAAGAAAAAAGATCGTCTGTTCCAAGTTTCAACGATCTAAGAATAGTGTTTCTAAAGATCTATGATTGTTCTACAGCTCTCTCTCTCTCTCTCTCTCTCTCTCTCTTAAAGTAAATTCTTTTAAAAATAATATTAAATCTTAAGTATATTTTGAAAAATAGTTTTTTTCTAAATATTTTATTATTATTTTAAAATATTTAATATATGATTTAATATTTCAACATAAAATGTCTATTTTATCGTTCTCTCGATTAACTTTACCACCAAAAATAGACAGTAAAGGGTGTAAGTGGTTATTTATGAGGGGCATCTGTCAGCTTTTAATGTTAGAGGAGGTGAAATGAAAATAACCACAACAGAGTCCTAACCCAATGGAAACTAGTTGTTAACCTAATGATCTTTTCTATCCGTTTGTAAAAGGTTCAAACCTCAAGGGAGGTCTATTAATTAATTCTCATATTTTCACTCGTCATGATATGGACAGGTCACAATTATTTCATAAAATAATTATCTAGTAACTGTTTCAAACTTTTTAATGTAATAAAGTTTTTTTTTTTTTGGATGTATTTATCATAGAGTAATATTACACTTATACTACTTTTTTATACTATTTTATAAACATCATGATGTGGCATATGCTACAATCACATAAATTCTATTATAATATTAAAAATTAAAAATAATTAAAAATTTATATGATTATGATATATATTACATCATAATGTAATAAAAATTTTATAAAAGAGTGATATAAGTGTAGCATTACTCTTTTATCATATTGTCAAATTGTGCTGAGTTAATGACCTTAAACTTGACGGGTGAAAACGTAATTTACCCCGTTCTTCCTAATTTGTTTCTCAAATGTTTGACTAGAAGCCAAGCCTGCTCCACAAAACGCGTATAGGAAGTAAAACCGCGTTAAACTACTTTCTAAGAGACAAAAAGAGAAACAGTGATAGATGTTTCACTTAAAGCAACTTCCGAAATGAAATTTTCTCATATATATATATAAATACGAGAAAATTTATATATAATTGGGAAATAGAAGTATTATTCTTTTCCGCGTTCATCTCTTAGCTGATGAGGTGCAAAAAAATAAAAATAAGAAAGAAAAAACTCTACAGTACAGTATTTGGTACTGCAGACAGATTTATTTCTTTACACAGGGCCAAGTTATTTCGCAATTAACATTTAGAAATTATTTTCATGAAATCATCTACTTCAAATTAAACACCATTCCCTTTCAGTTTCACGATAACTAAGAAATTTAGATTTGGGAGGGAGGTACGTAGATTGGTTTGTCCCATTATTGTTTTGGTATGAACATAAACATTATATATATATATATATATGTTATCTTCACTGTTAATAAATTTAATTTGGCCCTGGAAAGATGAGAACTCAAGCATTATTGTTATATACTGAAAACCAAAATTATTTATAACGCATGCAACCATATCATATATATATATTGGTCATATCTAAGAAACATCTCATATAAAATTATTAGGTCGAGACTGTTTAGTTTCATGCATTAACTTCAGCTATTGCTCTTGCATGTGCTTCTACCACCAATAATAATGAAATGATTTCTTAAATCTTAATTAGCATAAGCATGAGAGTTTTGGTAGCCAGCTCGCAAGGATGTTACAAGTGAGAGACGCCTTTAACGTGGAGAAAGAGACAGATAGTAATCGAGGTGTGCATAACCAATCATTAAGAAAGAAAGAGAAAATCACAATAACTCTATTAAATTTCACATCATTTGAGTTTCAGAATATTTTACAATAAGCAACGATATCGAAATAGCCAAAAGACATTGTCTTAAATAAAAAAAGTATTATATTATTGTCTTCAGAATGTCTAACAAAAAAGTTCCAGATGACAAGCGGACCTCCTTTTTATTAATTCGTATTTTTCTTAATTTATAATATCCAAAACCAGCCGAGCTGACCACGTAGATGATAGTACTCTCATAGGGACTCAGCTTCAAGCCGATTCAATTTCACCATGAGAAGAGTATGCTGATTCATCAAGCGAAAATGTCATGGAAGGTTGTGCTTCTACTGTTTCTTGTGAGGGGGTGATGGCAACGATGACAAAACCGGGAATGGTTTGAAGAAGTTGATAAAACCATTGCCATAACTGTCCAAGAAGAGCGAACCAAGGAGAAATGCATATGCAGATGAAGTAGGCAATGCAAAAGAGAGGTGGTGGAAGCAGCAGTGATGCCATAAATGACAAGGCCAATGGGCCAGAGAAATCTCCGAACCTTATACAGATTGGAAATATATCAACCGAAACATTGAGTAGGATTTTGACAGAAGTAAGATGAAACAAAAGAGTTAAAATAACAAGAAAAAGCAAGGCCACAATGAACAATAACTCATGATTGGCAATGTCCTCAGTAGGCAAGAGATAAAATTTCTTTGAACAATACTTTTGTAGGAGAAGGAGAAGGCTGAGTAGAGGTGGAAGAGTAAAGCGCAAATCTATGTTGTAGTGCATTTTGGGGAGTTGAAGATAAACATAATCAGGACACAACGTTCATGTAATGCTTTTATATATAAATTGATGATGAGTAGGTATACTTTCAGGGGAGGGAAATCCACGCTGGATTTCAAAACGCGTCAGGAGAAGGAAGAACGTAATTTACATTAGTCAAGCCTGACCCACAAAACGCGTCTAATGGAAAAGGAAATCGGCGTCATAGAAGTCTCTCTGGCTCAGGTTAATAAAAATTTTAAACTATTTATGAAAATACAAACCCACAAATATTCTCAGCTCCAGCACCTTCCAAAAACCACTGTTGGGTAACTTGATGGTAAAAGAGTAAAGGGGTCTATATAAGTTTTTGAGTTCGAATCTCTCTAAACATTAATAAAGATGATTACTGAAGAGATTTATCCGATCGTCCACTTTAAAATCCTAAAAGATTAATTGAAATACGTGTAAACTAGTTCGAACACTTTTGATTACAAAAAAAAATAAAAAAATAAAAACCGTTGTGCAAAAAAATCGAAAAGGTATAAAAGTTGAATTTATGTATTTATAATTTAATTTTCATAAAATCTATACATATACACAATAATTCTCTAAAATATTAAAATATAACTTCAAAATACATTAGTTAATACCATTATTTTAAAAACTTATACCTTTTTTTTGTTTTTATCCTTCAACTGATACAAGCAGTTGTGGTATTACTAGTTATCATCAATTTTAGCAAGAGAAGTTGATTTTTTTTTTTTTTTTTTTTTTTTTTAAAAAAGGAGTAACTTATGAAAAAGAAAGACCAGGAAAATAAGACATACATATGGGAAAGACTGGGAAAATAAGACTTGTGGAACTCTTAGATTTGATTTGATTTAATACTTATATTAAACCAGTAATAAATTATTATTTTTTTAAAATGAGTACTGGAACAATACACAGAATTATATCCAAGTTGATGTGCAGTATAGAATTTCCATGCAACACAGAAATGAGAAATTCATGGAAAGATCCACGTTCATCGATCATTTAATCTTGACATGACATGAGATATATATACTCCCCAAATCGCACCATGATGTTCTTAGTTAATTAATCCTCAGATTTTAAAAAAGTATTCCAGATCTCACGCAAGATGCTAACTGGAAACACAAGTACAACAAAAGAATATTAACTTTAATGAAGCATTTTTCATTACAACTCTACTGCAAATTTACATGACCAGTATTATTCTCTGCCTCTATGAATTACACAATTAAATATTTCTATTCAAGTGAAGAGTCGATTTTGTGAACAGATCGTGAGAAAACGAGAACATCATCAGGATGTTGAGCTTTGTCATCATCATGTTGAGTAATTATGGATTCACGAATCAGCTCCTTTGCCATTGCTCCAACACCCATTGTCTTCCTCGCATCTCTTTCTACTTCCTCAACCTTCTGCTTCTGCTTCTGCTTCTGCACTTGCTCTCTTCTCTCTTTGTTCGCCTCCATCGGATCGTTTGATTTGTGTTGGACAATTTCTGGAGTACTCATAGATGCCCTCACCCACACGTGGCTGGAGTTAAGCAATGCCTATCCTACCTCTTTCACGTGCCAACAATTATGAGTGTACACGTATCATCCTTATTTTAACTTATTACAAAGAAGAAAACTGATAGAAAGCCCACGTGTAACTTTTGCCTTGAATCTTCTTATAATTGGGATTGGAGACCAACAAAACACAAAGGCTCAAAAAGCATCGGAAAACCCCATTTTGCTACGTGTAACATTCGCATTTTTAAATTCTAAAAGCAGGCTAAACGATATTTTTCCACTCAAAGTTTACCAAATTTTCTCATTCATAAACTTTGGAAAAACATTTTTTTACCCATCATCAATCTTCATCAATAAAATCTATTAACTCACAGGGTAAAGCTAGAAACAGTTTATAATGCTCTTCAGTCTTTACTATTTGATTTTATAATTTTAATGAGACTGAATAACATTTTCTCACGTAAACTCTATTAAATGTATTTTGTACTCCTAAGTGGTTTATGTTAATTTTGGGGCCAATAATTTTTTTTTTAAATGTAAAAATAAAGTTAGTTATTAAAATAAGAAATCCAAAAATAAAAAAAATATTATAAAAATTTCAAAAACTGAAAAAAAAAAAAAAAAATTAGCTGGTCGAAATTGCACCTAGTGATTATGGCCAAATCACACTTAACTAGATGCGATTCAGGTTGAATCACATCTGGCTAGATGCGATTTTGGTCAACTGATTTACTTAAATTTTTTTTTTTAAATTTTCATAATTTTTTTATTTTTGGATTTTTTTCTCATTTTTATAATTTTTCAATTCTTTTGGGAAATTATATTTTTATATAATTTATAAAATATATTCAATCTTAATGAAATATTGTTTTGTAATTTTATAAATATTTAATTGACATATATTATTATAATTTTTAAAAATAATATATACAATTTTCATTTTTTTTTAAGAAACACACATACTTTAAAAGTGAAACCTCCATTATAATTATAGAAATCGAAGATAAGAGGTTTAAATGACTAGTTCCCTAGTTGGTGAAGGTAATTGCCATGTGTTTGTAATTTAGGGGTGTAACTAACATTAAACATATAATATATATTGTGCGAACTGAGGAGAATGCCTTTTTGTCGTTAAAACTAACATCTGAATTTTAATGATGGGTAGGAAAATGTTTTTTCCAAAGTTTATTGGTAGGAAAGTATATTTGGTAGGAAAGTATATTTGTCAAACTTTGGGTGGGAAAATGTTATTCAACCTCTAAAAGCACACTATTAAACTACTTATTTTAATTTTTAAAAATAAAAACGTAAAAAACATGAATGAGCAGCTCCCTAGTGTTGATTATCATTTTCAAAAACAGAACTCGAAAAATCGAAATGACAAAATCCATTTACTAATTATAATACAAAATGAGTTATATGAGTAAGAATAAATTTAAATTTAATTTAATATGTGAAAATTAAAAAGATAATAATTTTTTTTTTTTAAGTTGGATCAAATTATACAAAAAAATCAAATGAAAGAAGTAAAGTTGACTTAAAAAAAAATCAATATTTATAATACAAAATTCTGAATTCAACAATCCTTACATTTTAATACAAATTATCATATAAAATAATTCTATAAATATTTTTTTTTCATCTTTCATCAATTTCTAGCCTTCTAGGCATCACATCCATGCACAAAATGGAGAAAACTGATAGTTTGCAAATTAAATAAGGCAATGCAAGAAAGTAAATGACAGAAAATGTTTTCAAAAAATTATCCAACTTTAATATAATTTTCAAATATTATACCAAACACATTATCAGAATTATATCATATTTTATTTAATCTAACTCAATTCAACTTAAAATAGTTTTTCATAATATCATATTTCAAATAATCTATCACAGAGACCCATAGTTTTCAAGCACGTTTTTTTCAATTCAACGGTCTTCTTATTTATTTATCGTTTTCACTAGTTTTTAAGGTTATCAGAAAACACAAAACGAATTTATAAACAATCGAACCCTGACATATTAATAACCAGCACCATCATCAATTACAAACTAATTTCAGGTTTCCCAATAGAGTAAGATTACTTGAACCATGCAGATTCTGAGTTATTATTGTAGATAAGCTCATTGATCTTGAATACTACAAATTCTACATGATAAGAGCGAGTTATACTACAGTCTCCAGTTTTTTTTTTTTTTTTTTTTTAAATAAAAGTTAAAGTTTGAAATTAGTTGTTCTTTCTGCAGTAAAAACTTTTGGAACAAATTATAAAAACAAATTGAAGATAAAATAGTTTAACAAGATCCGACATGATTCAACGTGCAAATCTATATCGTATCAACCCGACTTCTCAATTGAATTATTGAGCTGTTGTACAAAAAAAATGGTAACTTTTTCTTTTTTTTGACAATTACATTTGTTGATTTTTTGACAATTACATTTGTTGATGCTCGATTTTGATACTAATTACTCACACGTGTAAAATGCTAAAGTGACTTAGAGGTCACACGTGATATGAGGGAATTGAATCAAATAAAAGGTGAAGAGCAATATTTAAAGTGATTTAGATGCTCGCAAGCGAATCTTACGTCTATTGCTATTGTATTAATAAGAGAGAGTGATCAGGTCACGTTCAACGAACTGAGTTAAAGTTTAGGGAGAGAGAAAGAGAGAGTTATTTCAGCGTAAAATTAGCTAATCCTCCCAAATGAGAGGGTCTCCTCTATTTATAGTGGGAAAGTTTAAAGTAATGATTACGAAAGCTGTAAGTGGGTAGGTGTCGTGCAAAGCCTTTCTTTGCGTCCCATTGATCACCTGCCCGAGGGATTTCCTCGATTCAAAGCAAGGCTTTGACACGTAGGCGATCTCCAGCCGTTTGCTGGCCTGGCACTCACCTGTTGCACTGATAGGAGTCATGCCACTTGCGCTAGGCGCAACATGGCCGCACCTGGACGGCGTAGAACCCTTCTAAACTCTGACCATCCTTTACTGACGAGGCTCCACGTCAACCCTACTTTTTCCGGCATAACAGAAGTCCTCCAGTTTTTAAGGTTTAAGGATTGAACCTTGAGAACTTCATAATTATGCACTGATTTGACATATCCAAATGACATCTAGTCGAGCCGACCTGGCTACAAGGAGGTCGCAAAACATTTTTTTCTTACGAGCGACCTGAGATGGTCTTCTTCAGCGAAGTCAACGACTTGGATTAGACCCTACTCAGTGTCGTATCGATGCACCTCTTATCTTAATCAAGGTCCGCGACCTAATTACACTTGGCATATTTCTGTTGGAGGTAAGGAATCACATCGCTTTGCAACCGACATGTGACGAAGAGTGTTCTTTTCCAACAACCTCTTCAGATGTCATCCGTTGCGTTTAACAGCTAATCCATTAATGAAGTACCCTTTATTCTGACAAACGTATCATGCGCATTAAATGCAAGTCATGCTGAAATGTCATTCCTTATCAGGGTATCAAATGTAGATGAGATTGCATTTAATGTGGAGGAGAGAATCGAGCCGTCGCTCGATTATTTCAACGGAGAGACGCGACGATTGAATTTCTCGAAGTGTGGCAGTTACTCTTTCTTGCTATTGATGACACGTGGTCGCAATCAACAGCGAGAAACGCATTTTGCTCAAACGTCGCTTGGCTTCGGGAAGACCAATCGTCGTTTTCCTCCACTATAAAACCCTAGGCTTACCTTAAGCAATGTCACAACACTCATACTTTTAGCAAAAGCAAAAAGCTCTCGCGAGGCCAGATTTTCAATCCTTCAAGTTGGTGCACGCTTTTTGCTAACAATAAGAAGTTCGACCCCCACAGCTAAAAAGATAAGGAAGATCCTTCCATTGCTTTCCTTTTTCTATTTAGTGGACAACTTAACCAAACGATAATGGTGGGTGTTTATGGCGAGACTTCTGTAAGGAATAGGTTTTCAGGGTACGAACCATTGGGGTTGGTCCTTAAGGGTTTTTTAGGATTTTTTGGAAGATACATTAGGGTTTTGTTCTTCCACGTCGTTGTGCAAAATTCTGTACGGAGATTGAGTAATCTGTACATGTCCCCCTTTTCCAGAAAGTAGAAGAGATGGATGCTACAGCAACCAGAACAAATGAAGGGATGAGCTCGCAGGCGCAGAATGCCCCAATGGGTCTTGCGCAAGATATTCTGTCAGTGGTTACCTGAGATGAAGTACAGAAGGCAGTAAACCAATACGCACTTAGCGTAGATGTCTACAGGTACAGTTTGCGTACAGCTCAGAATCTGCCAGAGGGAATGGCTACGATCTCTGAAGCTATATTCAAATGCAGAGCACTAATTCTTTTCCGTCCCTTTATTAGGTCGATCTTTGATCACTTCAGGGTCACACCTTTATTGCTGACACCTAATGCATATATGATAGCTGTGGCTATCATATATCGCGTGCACCGAGTACGGCCTCGGCCAACTGACTACGCTGGAGCTCGCTTGCTCATACTATTTAAAAAAGAGCAAGGACAAAGATTCTTACTACCTCTCGAAGCGATCCACGATCGAGGGAGGCATTTTTAATTACCCCAATAATGTCGGGGCATACGAGACCAAGTTTTTCTTTTTCCATTATAATGGCATCTGTCATTTCAGGAAGCCGAGTAGGTCTTCCCTTTTTGTACTTAGCAGATTTTTTCTTTTCCTTTTGAGATTTACTTTCTAACGATCTTTCTTGTCTCTTCGTAGGAAATAATCGACCAGGTTGACAGATCTCTTTGACTTCAACTAAGTAGTTGCATTCGGTAACCTGCCAAATCACTGTCGCGACATGAAACTTCTTGTGACAACCGCCAATTTGAGGAAGTACGACTTCTTCAATTCTAAAGCGACTTTGGAACCCTTACTTCGTAAGTGTCCGCAATCTTTTCAAATTTTTGGCTTTTGCATGTAGCGAACTCTTTTACTAACAGTACCTACATGCAACGACTATGTCGCCCAAAGTACCAAGGTCGTTAAGAGAGAGGGGGTTCGTTTTCCCCCAAGTCGGTACCACAAAACCAGCCGAGGCAGCCCCTAGCGACACCCTTGTCGAATGAGCGCAAGTGGGGGCGCAGCCACCCACTGAACAACCGACAGAACCTTTTTAGCTCGCGGCCGCATGCCCAAAGCAAAAGACCATGGGCCAAAAGTCCAAGAAAAGAAGAGTGTTACAGCCCGAGGAATCAAAGTCTGAGACGAAAGGCTTAGGGGTGCAGCTTAGAAGGTCACAGCCTCATCAAGCTTTTCGCTTGAGAGGGAGCTCGAGGTGCGCAACCGGGGTTACAATGGTCCGTCCGCGTAGGGGACAAAGGGAGGTCGCGGCTTCCGAGAGGAGAGAAGGCAAAGGGCTGGCTGGCGAGGTGCCTTCTGCTTCAGGAGTTAACACACCAGTATTGGACTCTATGGGTTAGCTTCCAGAGCACCTACAGCCGGTGGTATTCACCCTTTTGGAGTGCCAACTTGACAAAGTCTCTAAAGAGCTCGTGGCCTCCAACCCTGCGGACCTGATGATTAGGGCGGTTCAAATGCAAAGCCAGGTAAGATGGTTTGTCCTCGTCGAGGACTTTCCAATTCTTTACTCTTTTCAAGGAGATAGTCTAACGCTTGCTTATTTTACTATACAGTCTTTGCTCGCTGTGCACCTAGCCCAACAAAAGGTCCAACTAAAAGCTTCCAGGGGACTCTTCGAGCTGAAGGAAGAGAACACGTAGCTGAGGCATGACTTAGCAACTATAAAAGAAGAGTTGACCCTGCACGTCGTTCAGACGAACTAGTACATGTCGAAAAGAAACTCTACTCTCCACGCGGTGGACTTCCAGAAGACCGAGCTGGAGAAGAAGGGAGAGGAGCTTAAACAGCTCCAAAGAATAGTGGCCACGCTTCCCAAAGAGGCTGGCGAGAAAGAGTTGGAGCTGCGGGCTGAGGAAGAGAGAGCTCAGTTATGGGAAACTTCCAAGAAGCAGAAGAAGGCACTCGAGGCAGACCTCGAATTATCCTAAGGGCGGGTCGCTTCATTTTTTAAAATTATTTGTGAGCACTTATAATCTTTCGTACTTTACAAACATTACATATACGAACAGGGAGATGTCCTCTAGCTATTTGCGATATTAAATTATTTGTGAGCACTTATATACAAGAGAAAGATAAAAAAAAATGCGAGGAACAAAATTATACAAGAGTGGTCTTATTTACAAAGCTCAAAAGAGGTCTTTACAAGGAAATTAAAAAGTGAGTTCGGAATTACTAATAATAGGGGCAAAGATGTTTAGTATTCCAAGCTTGCGGTACTTCAGATCCGTTGAGCCTTTTGAGGTGATAAGTCCCCGATAGTATTACCTTAGCAATGCGGTATGGGCCTTCCCAGTTGGGCCCCAATACTGCCGCACTAGGTTCCCTTGTACCGAGAAAGACTTCTTTCAGAACTAGGTCGCCGACTTGGAAATCTCTTCTCTTGACTTTAGAGTCGAAGAATCTTTTCGCGCGCTACTGGTAGCCTGTTATCCTTAGTTGAGCCTTGTCGCGATGTTCTTCAACTAAGTCCAGACTTGCACGCAGAAGTGCTTCATTGTCTGTTTCATTGAACAGGTATCTCCGAAGTGAACCAGTCTCCACTTCCACTAGGATCATTGCCTCGCAGCCATATGCTAGCGAGAATGGTGTTTCTGAAGTAGAGGTTCTCGGAGTTGTCCTCTATGCCCATAGGACTTCTGGGAGGTCGTCGACCCAATTACCCTTGGCGGCGCCAGGCTTAGCTTTTAGAGTATGTTTGATGGTTTTGTTGACAACTTCAACTTGACCATTGGCTTGCGGTCTTGCGACTGAGGCAAATTTTTTATGGATCCCCAGCTCATCACAAAACTGCTCGAATTCCTCATTGTCGAACTGTTTCCCATTATCATAGATGAGAGTAGGAAAAATTCCATTGCGACACACTATATTTTTTAAGACAAAGTCCTTGAGCTTCTTGTTCTTGGTAGTGATCGCGGCCAATGGTTCAGCTTCGGCCCACTTGGTGAAATAATCCACTGCGACCACTACATACTTGACTCCTCCCTTTTCGGTTGGCATGGGTCCAATAAGATCAATTCCCCACATGGAATGGCCAGGGGCTGGTCATTGTTATCAGCTAGTGGGAAGGAGCTCGCGGTATGTTCGCGAACCGTTGGCACTTGTCACACTTTTTTACAAAGTTGAAGGTATCCTCTTGAAGCAGGGGCCAGTAGTAAAGGTGGAAAAGTAACCCGCCCGGCCCGGCCCGCGACGGGTTACATTCTTTGGCGGGCCGGGCCTAACCCGCCCGCCAACAAAGCGGCCCGCCAATTTGGGGAAAATGGCTGGCCCAGCCCGGCCCACCAACCCTAACCCGCCGGGTTAGGCGCGGTCCGGGCCGGGTTAGCCCGATTTTCTTTTTTTTTTTTTTTTTTAATTTAACTTTTCAAATAAATAATTATAAATATAATTATTTTTAGTTAACTTTTCAAATATCAATAATTCAATTCAATTCAATTTTTTTTTTGTTAACATTTCAAATATTAATTCAATTTTAATACAATAAAATTGTAATATAAGAAAAATTAGACTTATTCATTTATCAAAAAATAAAATAAGAAATTACAACAATTATTGCCTCGTTAAAAACCTCACCAAGAAAAACCCAATGGGAGAAAAACTTGGTAAAGAAAAAAGAGTGCAATAATTGACAATTAATTTACAAATTACATTTTACAAAACAACTAATTTGGGGGTGGTTCACTAGGACCTCCCTCATCTGTATCATCTATATTACAAAATTGAAATGATTCTACTAAAGTATTGTCGATAACCTCGTATTGATCTTGATGGCGCGATCGTTCCCAATCTCGAAGACATGTGAGGACTTCAATCATTTTTGGAGCAAGTTTAGTCCTCCTTTCATTTAAAATCCTTCCACTTGCACTAAATGTTTGTTCGGATGAGACGGTTGAGACAGGAACAGCGAAAACATCCAAGGCAAGTCTTGATAATACCGGAAAAATACATTTTCTGGCTCTCCAATACTCTAAGAGATCAAAGTGACCTGTTGAAAACATTTCGGGGGTTGCCAAATATTGTTGAAGTTCATTACTCTGCGACTCCATGGAGGACAGCATATTAGTTGTTGTTGTTGTTGGTGGTGGTGCGTCTGAAGAGGAGGCTGTGCTTCGGACTCGGGTCCTCTTCGGCCTATTCAGTGCATTCCAAGAGAATAAGTCTTCATTTGTTTCTTCTGCTACAGCTTCTCTGGATATTTCGCCTCTTTGCGACTGCGGGTTCCCATACCTGTTTTCATATTGGAAATATACTTCGAAAAGACTATTTTTTACCTCTCCTATTTGATTGATATATGATTCGTTTTGTAAATTTTCACTTAAATTGTCAAGACCATTTTCTAAACGTGCTAATTTAATTCTAGGATCAAATATAGCACCTAAACAATAAAGAAAAGGAACGGGTCTCCAATATTTCAAAAAAAAATTTTCCATTGCCTTTATTGGTGCATGTAAAATTTCATCATCTTTGTTTTTTGTAAATAACTCGGAAATTTTTATAATTGCATGTATTACCAATGGACTAGTAGGATAATACACACCAGAAAGTTGTAAAGTGGCTTGGTAAAAACATTTGAGAAAAGAATGAAATACTTTAGCTATCTTCCAATCATTTTCTACCAAATGATGAGGACCTCTATTATTTGCTACAAAATAACTAATTATATTAGCATAAGGTAAACATGAATCAAGCATTAAATAAGTACTATTCCATCTAACAGGCATATCTAATGCAAAAGTTCTAGGAGACATATTTGATTTTATACAAGCTTCTTGAAATTCAGCATTTCTTTTATTACTACTAGTAATCCAAGCTAAAGATTCCCTAATTCTATCAATATTTTTTTTAATTGTTTTCATACCACTTTTCACAATTAAATTAATAACATGACATGCACAACGTTGGTGAAAAAACTTCAAATTATTATATAAAAGATAATTATTTTGAAAAAATTCTATAGCTTTACTATTAGAACTTGCATTATCTAAAGTTAAACTTATCACTTTATCAATAATATCATAATCTTCTAAAACTTCAATAATTTTATTATAGATTTCTAAACCACTATGATCCACATCCATTAATCTAAATCCTAATAAAGATTTATTTAATTTAAATTCATTATCAAAATAATGACTAGTCACACAAATATAATCTTGTTTAGCTCTACCACTCCAAATATCAGCAGTTAAAGCCACACTAATATGACAAGTATGAAATTTATTTTTTAATTCTAATTTCATTTTTTTAAACAATTTTATTAAATCATTTCTAGTTGCAGTTTTAGAATAACTTTTAAATCCTGGAAAAAATGAATTTTGAACAAATCTTTCAAAATATTTATCTTCTGCCATATTAATAGGTTGATCAGATGCAGCAATATATAAAGCTAACTGTTCCCTATATACATCAGAATTATAACGCCAAGTAGTACCCATATTAGTTATTTGAGTTTGATTGCTTTCTCTATTTCCATGTTGATTAATATGTTTATTAGCATGCCTTTTTAAAGTACTAGTACCATTACCTGAATCAGCTTTATAAACATTTGCACAATATTTGCATCTTGCTTTCTTGACTTGAACGCCATTTTCTGTCTCGTAAAACTTGTCGAAATGCGCCCAAACGTCTGATGTGTGTCTGTTTTCGCTTTCGACGGCAGTTGATGATCCCGCCTCAGCTTGAGATGAAGTTGGACGAGGACGACGATTACGAGGACGACTTCTAGAACCACCGGGCGCTGTTGGAATCGACGGCATATTTTGAGGTGTATCGGATTCTGAGACTGGGATTGGGACAGCGGGACTATTTGAATCTCCTGCATTCATAGTAAAATCAGCGGGACTAGGACTAGGATAATAGTTTTCTTCATCATTGAAATTGATGGGAGAGAAATATCTATCCATTGTAGACTTGTAGTTGAAAAAAAAATTGATGTAGAAGAAATAAAAATTAAAGAAAGAGAATTGGAATATGGAAATTGGAAATTTGGAATTTGGAAAATTGGAAATATGAATTGAAAATTGCAAAAACTAATAAAAATTAAAATAAGAGCAAATTGATAACAAAAAGATTAAGAGAATAAATGAATAATTGAGAGAATAGAGATTAGAGAATATGAGAAAATGAGAGAATTTGAGTTGTGAGAAAAATATGAGAGTTTAGGGCCAATTTATAGAAAAAAATGGGGAAAGAAAATGACGAAAAAGACCCCTCCAACGGCTATACAACGGCTATATTTCAAGGGTAAAAGGGTAATTGAAAAAAATAAATAAATTTTACATTTTTTTTTTTATTTTTTTTTGGCCAACAGCCAACCCGCGGGTTGGCTGTGCAACCCGCCGGGTTGCGGTCCTCTTGTAGAGAGGACAAAATAGCAACCCGCGGGCCGCCGGGTTGCCATTTTGCAACCCAGCCCGTCCAGGGGGTTGCTAGCGGGTTGGGCTCAACCCGGCCCGCCGGGTTGAACCCTCTTCATTACGGGCCGGGTTAGGGTTGACCCGCCTAACCCGGCCCATTTTTTCCACCTCTAGCCAGTAGTGCTCTTGACGAACAACTTTGTTAGCGAGGGATCGCGCGACAGTGTGATTATCGTAGATCCCTTCATGTATCTCCCTCATGATATAGTCTGCTTCCTCGTCGGTTACACATCGAAGAAAAGTGGCGCTAAATCCTCGCCTGTACAATTTATCTCCTACGAGTGTGTAACGAGCAGCTCTGGTTAGTAGAGTTCTTGCCTCAGCCTTGTCATTGGGCAAGGTCCCCAGCTCATCCAAGAAACTGATTCAATTGTGACCACGGTCTGTTCGGGCGAGCTGATACTAGGGATTTCTATGTACCGAACAGGAATACTTTCCGAGGCATCTGAGTCCAGCTATGAGGCTATTCTTGTCAGGGCATCCGCGATAGAATTATTGTCTCTAGGAATCTGTGTGATCGTGAAGTGTTTGAAAGACTCGAGTGTACGTGCGAGTCGTTGGTATCAAAACCACGCATCTACATATTTAATTCCTCATTGGAATACTTGATGAAACAATATCTATCAATACATATCATATATAAAATATATTTTTTTATTTTAAACCTTGTCACCAAAATAATTTTGACTAGTTTTTCTTCAAAACTTCTTACAACTCACACAAATTTTTTTTTTTTTTTTTAATCTATGCGATATACAGCAGTCGGGCATGGAATTACATATATATATCTTTGTCATAATGATTATGAAATTTTTTTAGTAGACGTGAAGAAGCTTATATTTCTGGACTTGTGTTAGTCAGATATTTTTGTTCCTCCCAAAACATACAATTTTCAAACGCGATTTTAGACCTATCTGATAGAGAAAAGCTTTTAGATGCGTTTTGTGGGGCAGGCTGGATAAAAAAATTAGCACATACCTATGATCACCCGACTCAACAATTATATATTAAGGATTTTAATGTGTTCCAATTAGCACACACCTATGATCACTTAACTGTTTCAGTATATATTTTTTGGGGTTTTTGGCTTAAAATCAGCATTTTAATTAACAGTTTCGTGATTTATTGGATTAACTTGGCTCTCGCATCAAAATCTTTTTTAAAGTCGTCCTTAATTTCCTTTGATTGTTATTTGTCATGCAAGTGCAACGAGATACTTCCTTGAACCAACCTCTAGAGGAAGACCGCGGCTTGACTCTCCAGACTAATCAGAATCCATGGTGAAGAATTCAATAGAGAAGACATCAACGAATTTACTATTCTTGAAACAAGCGCTTCCAACGATGAATCTAACAGGAAGATGAAATTTTGTTTAAATTCAAGTCATATGTAATTTAATTAGTTTGTTGTATTTTATTTATTATTTTTGTAATCCAAAACACCCCTAACGTCTAAATACCCAACTATAGACTATTCCGCCCATAGCCGAATGCAATAATGTCTTTTCCTTCTTCCTCCAACTTATTCACCATATAAACATACGAATTTCGACTCTGAGTACCCTCACAGCAATTAACTCATTATGGGAAGAACATGCATTTCTTCACAAATTTGAGGTATTTATAAATATTATCTTGTTTCTCTTCTTAACATCTCAATTAGGTGATGCTACAGCGCCCTTGGAGATTCTTCAGTATCCGCTTTTCAAGATTCTTTTCATTTTTCTTGCCATTTTATTACTATTACTCTTTCTCTTCACATCCATCAAATTCCCTCTCGATGCCAATCCTATTCGCTTGCGAACCAGAAATTTCTCGGTTATCTTGGTTATGTCAATCTTAGCCTCTGTCATTTTGTCACCATCAATTTTCTGTGTGGCCTATTTGTTTATCATTATCATGCCTCCCCGTTATGACTTATGCGAAGCTCTGGAGTGTGTTTGTGCACTTCTTCAACTGGCTTCATCACTCCCTCCTACTGTTTCCATTTTCTGTGACATTCAAAATCAACACTCAACAGAACCCAGAACCAGTTCCACCTCTAGTTGAAGTAGTGTAGATATTGAAAGGGTTGAAAATTGAAATAATAGAAGGTAATTTTGCTCATGCAGAATCAACTCATTTCGATCGGAAACAAATCACCTTGCAGTTGTGTTTAATCAAACATGCATGCCATTAATCATTTCTTCTTAGACTCCTATTTACGATCCACTATTTGTAACAAAGAGTGAATATTTGTGACGTTCAATCTGAATGGCTAGCGGTGTATGAAACTTGGTTATAGTTATGTTTAAAAAGCTGAAGGTGAAGATCAAGTAATTTCCCTTCAATAAACAAAGGCACGTTATAACTTGTAGTTTTATTTTTTATTTTTCGTTTACCTTCATAATAGTAAACTAAAATGATCAGAAGTAAATATTCAACCCGACGGAATTCTAGGACAGAACAGTGATGGATGGATATGCAGGATTTTCTTTTAGTAAGACAACTAAAATAGTAATAAATAACTATAAGAATCAAATGCNTCAAGTAATTTCCCTTCAATAAACAAAGGCACGTTATAACTTGTAGTTTTATTTTTTATTTTTCGTTTACCTTCATAATAGTAAACTAAAATGATCAGAAGTAAATATTCAACCCGACGGAATTCTAGGACAGAACAGTGATGGATGGATATGCAGGATTTTCTACAACTAAAATAGTAATAAATAACTATAAGAATCAAATGCCAAAAAAATTTGTATTAAAATCATGATAGTGACCTTTTAATAAAATATTCCTATGATAATTATTTTCATATTTATTTTGAGTATTTGATTGATAGCAAAACAGTTAGAAATAAATAAATGAATAAAAAGTCAAAAGTGTTGTTTAAAGAAATGATATATATTTATTATCAGATCACATATGCTGTTGTTAGAACAAATTTTCAGCTTCTTCTTTTTTTTTTTTTTTGGGGAAGCTCTTTACTCAAAAAACATTTAATCAAACATACTCTCAAATATTCATATATGCAATAAAATTTATCATTTATCCATTAATCACTGATCCCAAATCTCTAAATTTTATTTTATGCAACAATTAAATAATTAATAACACTATCTTGAATATATGAAAATAAAAATTTAGCCAAAAAAGGAAAAAACGTTTATAATATATTTAATTTATATTAAAGTTTAAAAAAAAAAAAAAAATACACTACTTATCTTATCCAACATCAATGTCCATATAACTTATCATGTGTGAGACCCTGCAATTATTGGGCTTTTATCAGCCCATCTGAATTGGGAGCCCAGGGCGCAACAAAAAGGCTAAGAATCAGATACCGACGACACTCACCGATGCCGAAGTCACGACTTCAACCATGGTTACCTATACAAAACCCAGAACCATCATACTGGAGACCAAACTAACGCAATGGATTTCTCTGAGCAAGACGTGGATATTTTCGGAGAAGGAGGAGGTCACGACTCTTCGGCTTCTTCATCCTCTTCCTCCTCATCGGCCTCCTCATCTCGATCGTCCTCATCATCAGCTTCTTCGTCGTCCAACGGCAGTGATGGGAGACAGTCCACCAGTGGCAGTGGAAGTGCTAGTAGCGGAGAAGAGAATGGAGAAGAAGTAGACAACGTTAGTAAAATTAATAACAACAACAATTCTGATTATAATAATAACGATAATGATAGAGGGTTTTATGGCGGCTCTGAAGAAGATGATGATAAAGATCTATTTGGCTCTGATAATGAAGATTACTGTAAAACCCTTGCCACTAGTCCTTTCCCTATACCTGGTATTTTATTTTTCTCCTTTCTTTTTTCATTTTGATTAATTGTGTTTTGATAGCTATTGAACTTTGGAGTATGCTCATTTGGGTTTTATTGCATTTTTCTTTTTTTAAACTAATTGTCTTATTTATGGAATTTCGTTACTGGGCTTTGTTTACTCTGTTGATTACACTGAAACTTCGGCTGTTTATTCATTTATTTTTGTTTAGGTTAAGTAGTGGATATTGTGCTATGCCTATCTGGTTTTAATTAGATTACTCTTCTTTGTTTCGTTTAAGTTGTTCAGTTGTTTTCTTAAAAAGAATTTGGGGTTTTTGTTTAAGTGTGCTGATTTTCTTATTGGCAGACTTTTTGTATGTTAAAAGAATAGATTAGTTTTTGGGTTTCTGTCATCCATGTTTAGTGCTGAAGCTATTATTAAGCAACATATTGATAGATTGACTTTTAACTGAGATGGAATATATATAGTCTTTGTTTGATTTTTTTCCTAAAAGTTTCAAATGAGTGTTAAAACGTTACAATTCTGATACATGAATGAAGTTAGGTCATGGAAGAGCACAAATAAATGCTGTTACAGTTGTTTTGTTTTTTGTCAGTTGAATTGTTTATGTTTCTCAAACTCAAGGAAGCTTTTCTTAAGCAACTACTGTGCCTGCATTTCCTTCATTTAGTACATTGTTCCATTGGTAAAGTCATAGATTATTGTTTTAAATCAGAGTAATGAATAAACTCTAAGGAGCATGGTTGTTTGCTTCATGAAAACACTTGAAAATATGAGAAATTGGGAAAGCTGGGCAGTTTTTTCACAAAACTTGAAAGGGGGAGCATATGTTCCGTTTTATTCCACTTTGCAGTAGTACAATTATGGCTGCAATTTACTGCATGAAATTGTCTTTTATGAGGACTAAAACTTATTTGACATCAACTTCTTTTGATTTTTTTTCTTTTTTTTTTTTTTTTTTGTTTGGTTTTTGGCTTTTCTTTATCATGTTATACTACTGATAATCCAATGCAATTGTTGTCTTTCTTTAAACTACCATTTTGTTATTAAAATTTTTATTTCTGTCCCAATATATTGAGCTTTTTTCCCTCAAAATCTCTTTGGTAGTGTTGCCTGTTATACGCTATAGCAACAACCAAGGTGGTAGAGGGGGGTTTGGACGTGGTCGTTGGCAAAATGATAGAGGACCAGGCCTTCTTCCCCGACCAGGACCATATCCTCAAAGGCAGGGTTATGGCTATGGCTCAAAATTTTCAAATGGTCGTCATGATGAACGGTTTGTTTCAGAATTTAAGCTTACTAGGAGTGAAGAAACTTTATCAAGAAAAGTTGTTGCTTTTCAAGAGGTAATTGAAGTACTCATTCCTCTTTATTTATTTATTTGTTTGTTTCACTGAGGATATGTCAGGTACTTTCAAGGTTGATCTACCAATAGCAGACATTGTCTTTCACAAAGTGTTATGTCTTACCAAATGATTGTCCTGACCTTCATAACCCCAAATCTACGTGATTACACGATAATCTTCCCTTGTAGCTATAATATTCTATTTTAGAAAGGCAGAGAAGTGCAAGAAAGTTGAGTGGTACAAGGAGTGTCATCTGGTTTCTCATATGGGTTACACTTACATTGGAAGGTTATGTCGTTGATATGTCTAGTAGATCTTGTGTAACTTTACCATGCATTTGTGCTGTTGGTAGGCTGTCCTTGTGGACTCCTGGCAGAAACCTATTAGGTACTGAGTTATTTTTCATTGATTATCTTTTTCTGAATTGGTAATTCAATCCAATAGCCATGCGAACTTGCTTGCTATAGTCGTGTAGAAGGTGGGCAAGTCTACAATGATGACCGCAGCTTGGTAAGCTTTCTGGAATCTGTTTGCTCAAAGGTTTCATTGTATCATGTTTCTGTAATTCTTTAATATTATGTAACTTTTACTTATCATTGTCTCGCACTTGGTTCCACTTTGTTAGAGGCTTTTTAAGCGTCTCATCTCTGAAGATGTTGGAGCTGACCTAAACGAAGGTTATGACACTTTTATTGAGAAAAAAGGTATGCCTGTTGTCTGGAAGGCTGCCATCACTGAATTTGTATTGTGATAATATGAAAACAATGATTTTTACATCTATGTATGGATTTCTTGGGTTATGGTATGTGGGCTAATGCATGATGTCATTTCATTTTTCTTCTTTTCTCTAAACCAGACTTGGGCTCTGAGGGTTTTGGCGACTTGCTTGCCTGCATAAGAGACAAAAACATCCCACTTCAGAACATGCATTTTGTGGTACAGAATGTGGTTATAGCTTTAGCTCTCATGTGCCTATCGTGCTTTTATTAAGGTTATAAACTAATGTTTTTCCCTTTTTGTTTTCTTTACAGACTTTCCGAAACAACCTTAATAAGGTAATTGTTACTTCTGGATATTTGTTTACAGTCAGTTTATTGTCTTTATTAATTTTAGTGAATATCTTTCACTAATCATGATTTTCAGTCCTGGCTCGAACTTTCTGGTTTATTTACTTCACTCCAAGCATTAACCAACCTTTCATGGATTATTGAATCACTGCTTTTTAGGAGATCCTTGTATTAGGAATGAATATTCAGTTACGTACAAGATAAAAATGGATGAGATTGAATAGACCATTACTAATGAAAATTTAATAGTGTGCACTCAAAAATATGGATGAGACTGAATAGACTATGTGCTCATGGAACCGGTGAAAAAGGAATTTTCGAACAGAATGTATAAGAAACTGAAAAATGTTAAGACATATAACTTGATGTACTCACATTATCTTCCGTTTGCTTTTAATAAAATATCTTTATAAATTGTCAATTTATCATTTTTGTCTCATGGTTAGTTAATCAATGCTGCATTCAGCCCTTGAGCTCTCATTTTGGTAGGTGAATGGCATCTTATTTTAATTTAACTTTTCATTCTTCGCTTTCTGCAGATTCTGGCTACTGCTTATATTCGACATGAACCTTGGGAAATGGGTGTGCATAAAAGGAATGGGGTCGTTTATCTTGATGTGCATAAATTACCAGAAAGACCAAAAAGTGAGTTGGATCGTCGAAGGTACTGTACTATATGACTTAACTTTGAAAATAAATGCTTTGTGACTCAAAGTTGGGGAGATATTAAGATACTAAGAGCATCTCCAAATGACTCTTTATATGATCCAAACTCTTTATTACAAAGAATCTATCCATAAAAACAAGAGTCCAATAGGCTCTTTATCTTTAAAATATAAATTGGAGAGTGAGTTTGGCTCCCCACATTTAGAAAGTCAAATTTCACTCTCTATCCTAATTTTAATTAATAAACTACAAATTCTTATGTATTTTATTTATTAATTCTCTCTCTTATTAAGTCTCTCTTTTAAAAATAAAGAGCATCTTCATTACATTTAAAGAGCCTATTGGATTTGAATAAAAATTGTATTCTTTATATTTAAAAATTAATGAAGATGTTCTCTATTTATATGAAAGATGCTTTTCAAAATAAAAAGCATCTTCATTAATTTTTAAATATAAAGAACACAATTTTTATTCAAATCCAATAGACTCTTTAAATGTAATGAAGATGCTTTTTAAAGAGCACCATTGGAGATGCTCTAAATGGTGGTTAGTTGCACCACATTCAGTTTGTATTGAGTTTCTTCTACAACTAACTGTATGGGGTCATTATTTCTTTCATTGTTTCTACTGTCAATTCACATGAACAATGTTTCATTTAATTGTTGATTTTTTGGTTAGATGTTACTGGGGATACTGTTTTGAGAGCCTTGCCACTGAAGATCCAAGAAGAGCTGATGGAGAAGGGATACATAATCTTGATGCCAATGTTGAGTTCTGTGCTGTGATCAAAACCAAATTAGGGGCTCATCGTCTTCTGATGGGTGCTGAGATGGATTGCTGCGACTCAACTGATGATGGAAGAAAGTTTTATGTGGAGTTAAAGACCAGTCGTGAGGTTATGCACATCCTTGTTTTGTTTCATTTTCTAGTTCTTCTGTTTTGTAATTTTAATGTGATTGATAATCTGGAAATGTCTTTGGACACTGCAGCTGGAGTATCATACTGAGGAAAGATACGAGAGAGAGAAACTGCTCAAGTTTTGGGTACATTTGGTTTCCTATGATGGCCTTGAAATTATATTTGTTTCTTTTTATTTGGTTACTGACTGTTTGCCATTTTCGCGCTTTCTGTAGATGTCCTTATTTTGACCTGTTATAACACAGTATTGATACTATGTCTATACTTTATTCTCTTCATAATTGTAGTCTTTTAAAATTAAGTTTTGATAGAAAATTTCCATTGAAACCACTTTGTACCCAATTAAAACAAAATCTAGAATAATCACACAGTTCAACAAATGCACACAAAGTCAGCAGCCTGTTAAAACTACTGAATAACTTGTAAGCTTTGTCAGCTAAAAATTCAAGGAGCCACACCTCATTAACCTCCCTAAGCAAAGTTCCAGGAATGTATTGACTCCAGACTTATTTCATCTGATCTCAAAAACGTAGGTTTGGAATCTTAAAAGTCCATCATTGGACATTCACTGCAGATCCTTTAATTATGGCAAATCGAAAGCTGCTTTACTTAGTATTTTAGAAGATATTATAAAGTATCTGATAATTTCCATCTCTTCTCAAGTCCCACCTTTGCATTTGGATCTCAACATAATCTGAAATGGTGAACAAGTCATATGAAGGTGTTGAGACTACTTTTTGTTGATAAGGTTTAGGGTTTAGAATCATACCCAGAAATTTGGCTTTACTTTTGGAGGTTATGAAATTTGTAAAATGGATAATATTTCTAGCATCGTAAATAATAGCTTAATGTTTTCTGCAATGCATGCGACTCTGCTATTGCCCTTTTGCCATGCAGAATATTGCAGTCCATATTTCTTCATTTTTTCTTTTCATGAATTCAACTTTCTGCTAATGTTTTGTTATAAGTGATAACTCGGTTGTGTTATCTGTTACAGATTCAATCTTTCCTGGCTGGTGTTCCTTTTATTGTTGTTGGATTTAGGTAATTTTATCTTTACTCATACTCATTCAGCATCCAGCTTCCTTACAAGAAACACCGCATTGAATTGCAATCAATCAGAAAGGCTAAAGGGAATTTATTTTTTTTAAAGAAAAGAATAACTTTCTTTCCATGCATTAGGTTTTATTGCAAAGCCAATCACAACCTCCCCTCTATCACACTCTTATCATCTTCTTTGAAGCATATGCACTTAACAAGGTGCTGTTTCAGGATGTTCTTTTTTCTAAGCATTCATTTATCTTGCTTTTTTTTCAGGGATGATTCAGGTCGACTAGTTCGTACAGAAAGACTAAGAACCAAAGATATTACACACAGAGTGAAAATGAAGAATTACTGGCAGGTGATTTTGCTACCATTCCTGTGCATTAAAACCAAATATTTACGCTTCAGGCTCCACAATTGTTAAAATGTGGATCCCTTTCAGTTGATGAATTTATTGTGGGTTTTAACTTATAATCATTTATGATTCATCTGTAACCAGGTGAATGTGGTAGTTATTCTTCACTTTCTTTATAACTTTTCCTCTTTTGTGTGTGGGGGGATAAATGCTTAACACTACCCTCTTCATTTCCTGGTTGGCAGGGAGGAGTATGCTTAGCGTTTGCTGACGAAGTATTATGCTGGCTCTATGGAACAGTCAAAGAGAGTGAGTTTATAGTTCTTCATTTTCGTGCATTAGTTGCTAAGAAAAGAAAAAGATGAATTATCAGACAAATAGTACCCTTTTTATCTTATGATTGTGTGGGTTTCAGATGAAGATTACATATTGCAATTTGCTCCGCCATTCAACAGATTAGAGCTTCTACAAGCCCATTCTTGCCCAGATGCAATTACTAAGCATGTTCAGGAATTGTAACCATTTGGAGATTTTTTTTGAAACTTGAATAATATTCTAAAAATGCAGGATAAGTTTAAAGTTACGAGGTAAGAAATTTTGTATTTAAATATTGGTTGTAATTTTGAGAAATTACATGCTTTGATACGCCAAGCTACCCCGTTAATGGGGTGTCGTGATCAAATTCAAAGGAGTGGATCCCATGTTTTTTCTCCAGAGAGTATATTTTTGTCATTGATGAAGCTACATTTCAATTTTCTTGTCTTTTTCTGAACAATCTTTAGGTTTTTGCAGTTTGCTTGACAAAAATGTAATCCTTCATTTCAAGAATAAAAAGCTAACTGAATATTAAAGAAAGAAACGGCTAACGAGACGGTTGTAGATGGTACTATTTTAGTATTGGCTGTATTTGTTTCAATATTTTCAATTCTATCCTATTTAAGCTCAAAATACATATTTGTTTCAATATTTTGAAAATCCAATCCTATTTTTTTTAACTCAAAATACTTAGATTTTTTTAACTCTTTAGCTTTGTTAATTTATCTAACCATCTCAAATAATAAAAATTTATAAGCTGACAAAAACATCTTAATCCACTCATATATTCTCGTCAATCATTCACCACCATCAGAAGGTGGTCAAAATGGCACACGACCGGTTGGATGTGACGGTCGTGCGCCAATTTGACTAGAAAATGTCAGATTAGCGCACGATCGTCACATCCAGTTGGTCGTGCACCACTCCGACGACTTCTGACCACCCTCCAGCGATGGTGGTCGGGATTTAATGGGTGGGTGGAAGTATTTTTGTTAATTTTCAAA
Organism: Pistacia vera; assembly: GCF_008641045.1. Taxonomy (NCBI): domain Eukaryota; kingdom Viridiplantae; phylum Streptophyta; class Magnoliopsida; order Sapindales; family Anacardiaceae; genus Pistacia; species Pistacia vera. The sequence goes on along the minus strand of NW_022196690.1, from coordinate 389,040 downwards.
GTTTTATTATAGGGGTGTTTAGCTAAATTAACAAATGTATGGTGGATCTAGCCAAAAAATGCCAGATCAGCGCACGACCGCCACATCCAGCCGGTCGTGCACCACTCCGACGACTTCTGACTACCATCCAGTGATGGTGGTAGGCTGTCGGGATTTAATGGGTGGGTGAAGGTGTTTTTGTTAATTTTCAATATTTTATTATAAAGGTGTTTAGCTAAATTAACAAATATAAGAGATTAAAAATAATCTAAATATTTTAAGAAAATGTTTTCTAAAAATCTACCAAACACATTTTCAAATTTAAATCATATTCTTGTAATAATAATTCAACTCAATTTTTTCAAAAATACTTTACCAAATACACCCGATCATTTCTAAAGTATACTCAGGCCTGCGGGCAGTACCAATCGAGTTAGGCCAACCATCATTTGGTGGTCTAATAGTAAAAGAGTAAAAANAATTTATAAGTTAGTTTGACCAGTTTATAAGCTTAGACAAACACCCCTTAAAGAAAGAAACAAGACGGTAGTAGATGGTACTATTTTAGTATTGGCTATATTTGTTTCAATATTTTCAATCCTATCATATTCAATCTTACCCAAAATATATAGTTGTTTCAATATTTTCAAAATTCAATCTTATTCTATTTAACTCAAGATATTTATATTTTTTTAACCTTTTAGTTTTGTTAATTTAACTAACCATCTCAAATAATAAAAGTTTATAAATTGACAAAAACATCTCAATGCACTCACATATTCTCGTCAGTTGTTCACCACTGTCGGAAGGTCGTCGGAACGGCACACGACCAGTTGGATGTGGCAGTCGTGTGCCAATCTGGCTGGAAAAGGTCAGATTAGCGCATGATCGTCACATCCAACCGGTCGTACATCACTCCGACGACTTCTGACCACCCTCCAGCGATGGTGGTCGGCTGTCGGGATTTAATGGGTAGGTGGAGGTATTTTTGTTAATTTTTCAATATTTTATTATAGGGATGTTTAGCTAAATTAACAAATGTAGAGTGGATCTGGCCAAAAAAAGCCAGATCAGCACATGACCGCCACATCCAACTAGTCGTGCACCACTCCGGCGACTTCTGACTACCATCCAATGATGGTGGTCAACTGTCAAGATTCAATGGGTGGGTGGAGGTGTTTTTTTTAATTTTCAATGTTTTATTATAGGGATGTTTAGCTAAGTTAACAAATATAAAAGATTAAAAATAATCTAAATATTTTAAGAAAATGTTTTCTAAAAATTTACCAAACACATTTTCAAATTCAAATCTTATTCTTGTAATAATAACTCAACTCAACTTTTTCAAAAATAATTTACCAAACACACCCGATCATTTCTAAAGTATACTCAGGCCTACCGGTAGTACCAATCGGGTTAGGCTAACCATCATTTGGTGGTCTAATAGTAAAAGAGTAAAAAGAGGTTTTATAAATTTTTAAATTCGAGTTCTCCTAAACACTAATAGGGGTGGTCATTGGGGCTCTTACTCAACCGGCAGTTTTAAAGCTTTGGAGGATTAATTAAGGTGCGTGCAAGCTAGTTCGGACAACGTTCGTAATTAAAAAAACAATCAAGTTAGGCTAGAGAAAGACAAATATTGATTTTTTGGCATGATCATTGTTGATGGCAAAATGAGCTTCAAGCTCAATTTGCTAATGAATTGCAGAAATTCACAAATATTATACCTCAAAAAGAAATAGGGAATTATCAACTTAGCATAGTTTTATCTCTAACATCTCTTGGTTTACTACCTTTGTCTCAGATGTTAAGAAAAATCTCCTCAATGGTCTAATACTCAAACCAATGCAGTCACGAGTCTAAAGTGCAAAGTCTTTTTACACAATCATTGAAAAATCCTTCATCAGGGAAGCGTTTCTTGTCTTTACACAACCATCCTTCTTCAAGTAAGCGTATTCTTCAGACAGATGCGACCAATAAGCTGACTCAGATAAGCATGTGAAAGTATCGGAGAGGCTCAACTCAGAATTTGAAACTCTCATCTTTATAACGTTTACAGCTATATAAATACCTCACTAATTAGATCTTCTTTACCTCTAAAATAAATAGCCTTTATGAAATATCCTATTTTCCCAAAAACCAACAAAATCAAAGAATCCATTCCTCCTATTGGAAACCCATACAAGGCCTTTACTGAGCTCCACTTCACTATCAAAATCTTCTAAAACTTTGCTCAAACCTTCCAGAAAACCGGTTAAAGAATATGTCCATACACATTTGATAAGTGGTGGATTTTCAGGAACAACTCAAAAATAATATGCTATTCGCAAATCTTTCAGGAATCCATTTCTCGGTGGACCGTGAAGAATACTCATATAATATTTTAATAAATTGCCAAAAAAAAAAAAATTACTAATTTCGTCTAGATATAGATTTTTCCCCTTTTAAAAATATAAAATTAAAAATTAAAAAGAAAGAAATGGAAACCAATGGGAACGATATGGTTCGGAACCATACCTACCGTTACGTAGTTAAGTTAGCAAAGGCACCTGCATTGTCACGTGACAATCTAGATGACATAACCAGAATGAAAGGTGGGGGAGTTTATTAAAAAGACATTTGAAGTTTACATTTAATTAAAAGGCTATTAAGTTTTAAAATGTTAACTAAATAGCCATATTATTGATTAAGGGTAATTAGTGCTTAATGGATTAATGTAATCTTTTCAAAATTATACTATATTTCCACAACACCGAAATTGTTGCAAATAAACCCAAAAACCTTCTTCTTCTCCGCCATTAACGCATCTCTACCTCTGCATCTTCTTCTCTTTTTGTCTCGTCTACACTTCTTCTTCTGTACATCTTCTCTTCTTCCTCCTTCCTGTACATCTTCTCTTCTCATTCCTCTATATCTTCTTGTTCCTCCGCCATTACACTTTCTTCTTCTCCACCATTAACATCTTTTCGGCAAAGATCCCCCTCCTCCTCCTCCTGACATTTCGTCTAAGTATGTGTATCTCCTTTTTACATTTTATATTGATTTACAAAGATTTAATAATGGATGGGGTTTGGGTTATGATTTTGATTTTGATTTAGTTGTTAGGTTGTTGGGTTGTGTTTGATGTAATGCAAGTTGAAAAGAGTGAAATTTGTTGAAAATTTTGTTCTGGGTATTTATTCGGGTATGATGGATCGATTGTAGGTGGAGATGACTGAAAATGTGTTCTGGGTACGATGGATCGCCTAAGCGATCTGGTAGGTTGGTAATGCCGCTGATAGATCGCTTAAGCGATCTGGTTAAAGTCTGTTGTATGGGAGCAGATCGCTTAAGCGATCAGTAAATGGCATAAGATCGTTAAGCGATCCAGTATAAATAACCATGATCGTTCAAGCGATACATCAGTCAAATATGCGAATGTGCAGATTCTTTTTAAAATATTTAACCTTGTACAGCATTTAAGGATATTGTTTTTCTTGCATTACAGGTAGTTGGTATTATTTACATGGGAAAAGTTGTTTTGGGTGTTGAATATTTTGGTGAGTGGGGGGAGAAGAAAGTAGGTGGAAGTGGATTGGGAGAGCAAAGAGTTATCAATTGCTGTGAGCACAGAGATTAGTTTTGATGAGTGATTGATGAAATAATTAGAGAGGTAATTTGAGTTGCTCGTGTAGTGATATAGGTGTGAAGTATGTTTTAAGCAGAGCTCTGAAAATTATAAGGTACCTCTGCTATATTAAAGTCGGATGAAAGTGTGAAGTTATTTATGATTGATATGGCCGATAGTGGTTCGAGGCCGATTTTAGGGTTTTATTTAGAAAAAACCGTTGGAAGTTGGTTCCAAGGAAGGGGATAACGAGGTGTGAGGCGGAGATTTGCCTGGTTTTAATTTGAACTACGAGGCCATTGATTTGTTAGCTGAAAAATCAAGAGTAGACGGTGAATTGGGTGGTGAGGAGGACACTATAGAAGAGATTGGTGATGGGGGGCAGAATGAAAATGTTGAGGAGGAGGACCCCGTAGATGTTCCCACAGATGTAGGATTCCTTTAAATACAGATTATGCAGAAGGGTAGATTGTGAAGAGAGAACACTATGGGCGTTTATGCAGGTTCAAGGGGGCAATGGAGGTAGTAGTGGATCAGTATGTCTTTACGGATGGATCGGACTTGCGCATAGGGTATTTATTTGACAACAAAGAGGAAGTGGTGAGGAAGCTAAAAATGTTGCTGTAAAGGTAATTTTGAGTTCATCACACAAAAAGTCAAATTCATTGGCTGTGACGGTTGCATGTCGTGACCGAAAGTGCAAGAAGCGGGTTTATTGTAGAAGGTTGGCGGAGTCGGAAAAGTTATTCTTAGCACATATACCGTGAGCACACATGTGGTTTGGGACATATTTCAGGTGAGCATCGACAAGCGTCCGCTGATGTTATTGGACAATTTGTCAAAAGTCGATTCGTCGAAGGGAAAGGTCCATCTCCTAAAGACATTCAGAGACTTGTGCGCATAGAGTTGGGATGTGCTGTTAGTTACTGGAAATGCTGGAAAGGGAGACAACATGCACAAGATTTTGTGAGGGGCACGCCGGAGCACGGGTACGCAGTATTAGAAGCGTACCGTATAGTATGGAGTTGACAAATCAAGGTAGCAAGACGGCTTGAAGGGGGACAGGAATATGATGTTTAAATATTTTTTTGTTGCTTATGGGTGCTGCTATAAGGGGTTTTGTAAACATGAGAAAGGTGTTGGCTGTGATGGTTGCTTTCTGACGGGGAAGTATGGAGGTACATTGTTGGTGGCCACTGCAAAAGACAGCGAAATCACACTATCCTGTTGATGGTGTGTGGTTGACTCTGAGAATGACGAGTCGTGGACTTGGTTTTTTCAACAGTTACGTACGATAGTGCCTAACAGTGACGAGTAGCATAATATCCGATAGGCACAACTTATAAAGAAGGGGATTGCCACTATTTACCGTCAAGCACACACGGATTCTGTATGAGGCACCTTGGTGAGAACATAAAACAAAAGTTTAAGTGTGCTGGCCTCCTTCAGACATACACATGGCAGCAAAAGCTTATCGGGGTGATGAGTCGAGGAGCACTTCCAGCAAATCCGAATCAAGGATGTTAGAGTTGCTAAGTATCTTGAGTATGAGTTGGTTCGAGAGATGGAGTAGAGCTTAATTCCTGGAAGAAGGTTTGATGTCATGACCACGAACATAGCGTGTCCAAAATTCGAAGTGTTAATAGAAAGAGAGTTTCCAATAGTTGCACTTTTTGATGCAATCCAAAGGACACTGTTGCGGTGGTTCCGTAAGCGTCGTACGTGAGTCAGATAATTTTACTACAACCCTTGTTCCGTCAGCTGAAAAATTATTGCGAGAACATATGGAACTGTCAAATGCACTGTTTGCCTATCTCTTAATGCCCAGAGTTTACTGTGCGCGGCTACGGTTGGATGCCCTAGTTAATTTTACAAAAACTGCAGCTGTAAAGTGCTTAACATTCAACATTTACCTTGTCCTCATGCACTAGCAGCAATGAAACACCAACGGAAGCGGATTTTGGTTCAAGATTACATGGAACTTTGCTCCCCTTCTATATGACAGATCACTACATGCTAGCATTATCAGAAATGATATATCCGGTGCTCCAGAAGAGCAGTGGTAGTGCCGCCAGAGGTGGCTGACATTACCTCCAGCCGCCATTGAAGAAGACACCAAAGGGGAGAAAAAGGGTTAAGCGTATTCCATCAGCCTTTGAGGTTCCCGGAAGATGAATAAGTGCTCAATTTGCAAGCAACCTGGTCACAAGAGAAGCAGTTGCCAAAAGTAATTAGGTTCGATTCGAAGAAGAGATTATTGATGTTTTAAATTTTATTGTTACCTTTAATAAATTATCCTTTATATTGTGTATTCTTATTACATGGTCTAAATATTGTTGGTGATTTTAGTGTGGAATTAGGCTGTCAAATTGAGGAAAAAGTATGGAATTAATACGTGTTAGTAATTTTAGTTTGTCAAAATTCAGGAGAAAGGTGCAAATGTATATATTGCCACGATCGCTTAAGCGACTAAGTGTTTTCGTAGAAGGATCGCTTAAGCAATACAGAGATCGCTTAAGCGATCGTGCACCTGGACTGATTGATTCTGCCCAGGTGCATGATCTCTTAAGCGATCCACGATCGCTTAATCGACCATGGGAAAAATACAATATTCGCTTAAGCGATCATGCACCTGGGCAGATTGCTTCTGCCAATCACATGATCGCTTAAGCGATCCATTGTATCGTTAAACGATTCTTGTGCAAATGGTTTTAAAATTTAACAGATACACCCCACACTACCCACGGTGCCAGATTCTTACCACGGAGCCGAAATCTGACCGGGAAAGGGCGTTACGATGCACAGTGGTCGGATCTGGCCGATAGGGCTCTATATGGCCTTTTCCGGCCAGATCGACCATGGATGCCGAAAAAGGCTAGACGATCCTCCAGAACTGGCCGTAGACGAACAGAAAATTTCAGAGCTTGCCGTCTGCGACAGCCAAATATATGGCGTCGTTGACCGTCAAAGTCGGACATTTCATTAAAAGTCCATGACGGCAAGATGTGGCCTTTCCGGCCACATCCACGGTGGATCTGGCCGGAAAAGGTCACAACTGGCCATTAACGACCATTTTCGGTCGTTTGTTGCTGTCGGCGGTAGCCAGAATCTGCGAAGTTGGTGGGTGGGGGTGTTTTTGTTAATTTTTAAAATTTTTCTTGGTATAATGAAATTAATTCACTTAATGGGTCGAAAATTAATTAAAAATATACTAATATTTCCTAAATATTAAGCAAACAAAATAAAAATATGCTGAACGAATCGTAAACCCATATGTTTAGCATAGCCGTAAACAGGTGCTCTGAACGAACGTAAACCCTATAGGTTCATACTGACATGTAAAAGAACTATATGTTTTATATAAATGTAATAACGGAACAGGTGCTCTGAACGAATCGTAAACCCATAGGTTTCATACTGACGGGTAAAAGAACTATAGTTTTATATAAATGTAATAACGAAACAGTGCTCTGAACGAATCGTAAACCCTATGGTTTCATACTGACGTGTAAAAGAACTATATGTTTTATAAAATGTAATAACGAAACAGGTGCTCTGAACGAATCGTAAACCCTATAGGTTTATACTGACGTGTAAAAGAACTATATGTTTTATATAAATGTAATAACGGAACAGGTGCTCTGAACGAATCGTAAACCCTATAGGTTTCATACTGACGTGTAAAAGAACTATATGTTTTATATAAATGTAATAAAACAGGTGTCTGAACGAATCGTAAACCCTATAGGTTTCATACTGACGTGTAAAAGAACTATATGTTTTATATAAATGTAATAACGGAACAGGTGCTTTGAACGAATCGTAAACCCTATAGGGTTCATACTGATGTAAAAGAACTACATGTTTATATAAATGTAATAACGGAACAGGTGCACTAAACGAATCGCTTAAGCGATCTTTTCCGAGGCAGAATGACAACTGCCCAGACTATGATCGCTTAAGCGACCCATTTATATCGCTTAAGCGATTTTTCTAAAAGACACATGGTCGTTAAGCGATTTATGATCGCTTAAGTGATCTTTTTCGAGGCAGAATGACATCTGCCCAGACTATGATCGCTTAAGCGACCATTTATATGCTTAAGCGATCTTCCTAAAAGACACATGGTCGCTTAAGCGATCTTTCGAGGCAGAATGACATCTGCCCGAACTATGATCGCTTACGCGACCCATTTATATCGCTTAAGCGATTATTCCTAAAAGACACATGGTCGCTTAAGCGATTTATGATCGCTTAAGCGATCTTTTCCGAGGCAGAATGACATTGCCCAGACTATGATCGCTTAAGCAACCCATTTATCGCTTAAGCGATTATTCTTAAAAGACACATGGTCGCTTAAGCGATTATGATCGTTAAGCGATCTTTTCCGAGGCAGAATGACATTGACCGATATGATCACTTAAGCGACCTTGCGCGCTTAAGAGATTCTTTCTAAAATGACATCTGCCCAGACCTTAGTCGCTAAGCGATTTAAGATCGCTTAAGCGATCGTTTCTGGAAAAGTCTTGGTCGTTTTAGAGAGATATGTGGACAAACCAAATATCTTTATGGACACACCATACTAGTAAATTGAAAATGCTGATGAATTATCTTATATGGACAAACAAAAATATATCCCAAATATCAGATCCAATTCTTACAATGATCACACCATACATAGTAAATTATTTACAATTTCCTATACACTGCCTTTAATTTAGTTTTGATGCCAAAGAGTTTAGAATCCACAGTGAATGGTATCAGGGCAGTCCATGCTTGAAAAGATGCCCACGACATCATTCTTCCCGATGCTTTCGGCTCTGCACTAGCATCCAACAAATTCAAGATGATATCTACAAGGGCGGCTAATATGGTGCCTCGGTTGACTTTCTGTGGAGATTGACCATTCCATCTTAGGGACCTGCAGTGTAAAACACCATAATATGAGAAAGACATGAATTAGAAAATAGCAAGCCAATGAGAACAAAATAATAAGCAGTTCTGACACAAAGTACCATTAAAACACCATTGAAATGACATGTATATACACCCTTATTGATAAATATAACAGGTATCACATAAACTCAAATCAAAAACCCAAGTATGAACATCAACATCACATAAACTACAAAATTCAGCGTCCAACTTTCATACCCTTTGATTGGGTTCTGGTCACTCAAAACGGATCCATCTGCCCATGGAAGCAGGCGACAGCCCAGCGCTCCCGACAGTCTCTCATTGTTTCGTCATTCAAGCTGTCCATCGGGCTGTTGGTCATGTCGAACTGAATAAATTTCAGGGCATATGCCCCACATTCAGCGTACAATAGGAAGAAGACATTAGCATTGTAATAAACTTATAGAACAATTGTATTATGTAAGTTAGTTTTAAACAAAATTTACCTTGACTCATTTATAGGGAGGTAGAGCGTGAATTGGCCATTTTCCGGTTAGTACCTGATCACCCAAGTGCCCAAACATCCCACTGTCACGCAACAGCGTGGGAACAACATGGACAGTGGCTCCAACTCGACCTCCAACTGCTTGTCTCGACCAATGGTTGGGTTGCAGTCAAGGATCTTCAGAAACCCTCCTCTAGATGTGCAAAGAATGTCTCAGTGCATCTGTTTGACGAGGATGATGCAGTACACTCTTTTAACAAAGGCCCAAACTATGGCCATATTTAGGCCGATCCCCCTTACGTACTGCATAATCCTGTCATCAAACCGAAAATTATCAGGGATGCAGTCCGACTGTTGTGCGGCCAATCGTTTTGCTTCGATCCTTTTGCTACACCACTAGCAATGGCATTTTTAATTAAAGTGCGATATGCCGAAACAAGCGTTTGCCCAAACGCCACATCGGTGATAGCACAGTCGGGATATAACAGATCACCATACATAGTCTGGCGTAGCCTATCAGTGTCAATATCTCATCGATGTGCTGCATCAAATAAAAACAACAAGTAAGTATGGAAAACACAGGCAAAAATAAGGAAAATTAAGTGAAAATAACTCACGAGTCCTCAAGCCAGTCCTCATCGTACACAACTTCTGAAACCATTCCCGGAGATAATCCCCTGTCTTCACCTTTATATGGCCATCACTTCCTGATCCTTGTAATAGGCATAAAAGAGTTTTTCTTTTCCTCTATTGGCCTATACAAATCGACATTTGAGTCCAATTTCCCTTCCCCACTTCCTCCCCTTCCTCCATTTTTACATCCCGCTTCCTTCGCCTCCCAACTCCCCTCCTATTTCACCGCCCCACTTCCACCACCAACTCCTCAACCTCCTCCATTTCTGGTTGTTCCTCCATTTGTTTTCTCATTTTCTTATCTTTACCTGTGTCACATACCATGTAAGGCGATTTCACAAACTTGCTCTTTGGCTCTCTTTTTCAAGTCAGTTTGCACTTCAACCGCCTTTAATTCTCCACCAACTTCCTCTCCATTACCAAACTTCGCCCTCCATTGTACCTATTTCCCTCCCACCTTATCCACTTTCTTCCCACCCTTTTCATTGTTTCTTCCATTTCTCAAGCCTTGCATAAACAGCTGTTGTAAAACTCTCAAACAGGCGTTTATGAGGTCAACAACCTCATTCTCCCTACGCCGATGTCTCGGCAAAAGGTACTTGTGTACCGATTTGCTGAGGCATACGAACCTTTCCCCCTTTCTCTTCCTCATCCTCGGCCCCCGAGCTTCATTATCCTCAGCATCAACGACATTGTCAACAATGGCCTTGCAACTGCCATCACATCGTGCGACCCCTTTTAGGTCCCGCATCAGGCGGTCTATCTATTCATCCCTTTCATCCTCCATTGCTCTGAAAGATGTGACATAGTCCTCTTCCGCTTCATCCCCAATAGCGGTCAAAAAGGGATGGATGACTCCGCAATAAGAAATAAAAATCAATCAGATTGAAGCAAAATAAAAAAGCAACTGCATATTCAAAAGCTTAATCCTTCAATCTTACCCCAGTGCTGAATCTCAATCTCTAATTGGCCATAATCCTAATGGTTACAGCTTCGACATGCCACTGCAACATCCTAGGAAATTGTTGTTGACATCAAATTGTTGTCCTCCCCCCCCCCGCCTTAGCGAAGACAGGGATGGCCTCGTACATCCAAGCCTACATTATAAAAAAACAGTCCATGCATTATTCAAACACACAATATTATAAAAAATATAACAGAGAGCTATTAATATTTACTGCATTGCCCATGGGAAGCCAAACAAATTTTACATGCTTGGTTTAGCTTCCCGCCCCATTCGGCTGCTTTAACGCCCTGTCTGGTTTTTTCAGGCTCTTGATGGTTCGCTCAAATGATATCCGTCCCCACGGATAAGAATTAAAGAACTCCAAGTCGCTTACAAACAGCAACCAATCTTTTAACAGCTTTTGAGTCACCAGCCAATAAGATAGAATGTAAAAACAATATCAAGCACACTTTTATCTTCTTGCATCATAAACCGAACTGTATATAGCCCTTCTCTAAAACTTTTCCTGTAATAGACTTTGCCCCTTTCAAAACCTTTTTACAAAAGTTTATGGCTCCCGCATCGTCCTACTGCGTCTGCCTCGCTTAGTTGGCACTTTCCCGCATCCTAAGCCCGTCACCAACGCATACTCCATCATACCAAACCATAGTGGCTTCCCTCCACCACGAACCACATTCATTTTTTTTTTGTTGCATTTACTGAGTGCATCAACATGTAATGCACTCCCTGCCCCCAAAATGTTTTTCCACTTGTTCGATTCTTAAAAACTGACCGAAACAAGTGCCACCAAAATCTCTTTCACCATGCCTCATTCTAGCTAAAATGGCCCTCATTCTGTTAAAAACCTCAGCTCGACCTCACCGTCACCCTTGCAGGGAAGTAGGGTACCTTCTCACTTATAGGTCCTAACTGTACTCTCTACAGTTTACGGTCCGTACAATCTGCAAAATCTGCACAATCGATATAAATAAAATGTCATCAACAAAAATAAACCAAAACCACTGTAGTCGTTAAGCGATCTCGGATCGCTTAAGAGATCTTTACTCTGCCTCATGCAAGATCGCTTAAGCGATTTAATGCAAGATCGTTAAGCGATTTTAAATCGCTTAAGCGACCAAGAGTTCACTGAGAATCTCTTAAGCGATACAACAGATCGCTTATTTATATGTGATTCTGCCAGACCTAAGATCGCTTAAGCGACCAAAGTAAACACTCATGATCGCTTAAGCGATCTTAGGTTCGGACAGATACATCTGCCCAGATCTCAGATCGCTTAAGCGATCATGGCTGCGATCACGAGTAAAACAGAATAATCACTAGGATACAAATGATCGCTTAAGCGAAATTACAAGCAAATTCCCAAACTACGTACCTATCTTCGCCGACCTTCTCCTCATCGCCTGGATCCTCCGACGACTCCTCCTGGCCTGAATTCGTCGGAATCACTCCTGGCTGAATTCTCTCCGGAATCCTCCTCCTGGCCTGAATTCTCGCCTGACTCTCGTCTTCAAACCGTTTGCTGGTTCTTCCTCTGTCTTGTGCCGCCGGCGTCTCCTCTACGTGTGGACCACCTTCACTAGTCAAATGATCCACGGAGCAGCCATTGAACTGCTTGCGCCACCGGAATCTAGGATTCGAAGTGGCGTTGGGCTTCCCTCCTCATTGGAGTGTCACTCATGGTTTTGGATTGAATTTGGTGTCAAAGTTTGCAGTTTCGATCGGAAATGTGGACTGTATCGCCGGAAATGGCACAGATTTCGTTTACGGTTAAGGAAATCGATTTTAGGGTTCAACAAATCGATCGAAAATCGCGACTGTATTCGGTTTAGGTTCAAGAAATGATTAGGGTGCAAATCAATTGGTGTTCGATCGGAAAAAATCGGTCTCCCTTCCATCAAGAAATCGCTTTTTGAACTGATGAATTTCGATTAAGCGAGGTGAATAGTTAGTGGGGCTTGTTTTGCGAAATTTCAAATTTTAAAAACTTTCATTATTTTTTATTCGGCTATATATGTTTTAATCTTTTCATTTTAACCTATTTTACGTGTTTAATTAATCCTAACTATGCCACGTCATCTTCTTTAAATTAAAAAAAAAATGATTAACACTTTCAAGGCTATTTTCTTAAATAGAAACTTGGGATGACGGCAGCTAAATTTTCTCGAATGGAAAGCTACAAGGGCGGCGTGGGTACATAATTCAGGCTACTCAGCAGTCAGCACCGCCAACGACTGACGGAGATATGTATATATGAGATAATCTAACTCGGAGAAAAAGAAAGTGAAGGAAGAGAGAAAATGGAAAGAGAAGTGAAGGAAAGCATAAGTGAGAGACTTTCTTGTTTGGATGATCTCTACTTTCCTCGCGCTCTTCAATCCAACGCCACCACACCCTCTCAACGCAAATCTATTCTCCTTGACCTCCTCTCCCGCGATGCCGCCGTTTTCCTAGGTTTCCACTTTACCATCTATTCCTTTTACTTTTACAATTTTCATTCTCAATCATGCTTTTCCTTGTTCTTCTTCGCTTTATATTCGAATATTGATTAAAATCAAGTCTAATTAGTTGTTAATTTTATTTTTTTATCTCTGTTGTTGCTTATTCGATTCCTTATTTTCTTTCCCTAGGCAAGGCTTGATAAGTTTCTATTGTTATGATTTTTTAACTCCTCCAAACTTCACTATCTTCGCGTACTAATTCAGCTGAATTTTTTTTTTTTTTTTTTTTAATTTATTATAGAAAGATATGGATCGCAATTGACTGGTGATGAGCTTGGCAAGTTTGATGCACTCAACAATGACTATGAGATTAATTGGCACTTAAAAAATCTTAGGAGCAAGATGAACCCTACCTCAGAAGAGTTGCGGTCTAGGTCGGTGACTGTGAAGAACAGGAGGCTGGCATATCTTAACCAACTGATACGGGATGGCCAGTACTTTTCAGAGGATGCAATGAGGGAGAGGGAGCCGTATTTGCATCATGAGTATGTGGGGAAGTTTCAGGATTTGACTGGGAGGAACATGGCAAGGCCAGGGGAGAGGTGGTCTGAGACTTTGATTAGGCGATCCGAGGAAGCGATTTTGGTGGCAAAGATTAGGGAGGAGCAGCAGAGGTTAGGTGTGGCTGAGAGGGATTGGATTGGTAATGAAAGAAACCAACAAGAAGAAGAAGAGGAGGAGGAAGAGGAGGAGGAAGATGAAGAGGAGGAGGAGGAGGAAGAGGAAGTTCTAGAGAAAAAAGCTAACGGGGCTGTGCCTTCCACAGAGGTAATCTTTATGTTCTTAAGTTCGTGGTACTGTTTTTCCTTTTGAATAATTTTCATACTTTTTAGTTTCTGCTAACCATTAAAGTATTATATCCGTGGGATAATGTGAAGATAGTTCAAACATTGGCAATTGTAATTAATCATCTCCAGCAATCAATAGCTGTAGTAGATTAAAAGTGTAAAATAGCTATACCAGTTAGCTACTGAACCAGTATTGATTTTTATGTTCCAAAAACTTCCTCCAGCGGAAACATGATCTTTTTCCTTTTTCTGATTATTTGGCTGTCTTGTACTCATAGTCATAGATGCAATTTTTATCCGCCTTTTGTAGCTTTCTTGGATGTCAGAAGTTTCTCATGTGAAAGATATTAGGATAAGCATCTTAGCAACATTCATCCCTTTTTGTTTATTTGTTAGAAAAACTTTAATCTATTTTGTGTTGACCATATTCTGAACCTATATGGAGCACATTGACACTTGTCGTATTTGCATTTTTGAATCATTTTCAGAGGACCAAATACTGGACTCTTACTCAAATCCTTTATTTATACGGTTGACTTAACTATAGCTTATTTTCATGGCCTTTTATTGCACAATTGTACTGCAAAATACCTCAGATGTGTAGATGTGGTGTTATTTTATACTGTTAGTGTCTTACTGTATCCAAATTTAACCTGCAGCTAGGGCAAAAGTAAAATAAAAATTGTTCAAGTTGCTTTTTGATTTGAGCTTTTTCAAAAATTATAGTTAGTTGGTGCATATTTCCCACTTGATGAGAACAGAAGGATATAAGTTAATTTATCTATATTTCATTTGGGTGAATTAATATGGAAATTATTACATGCCATTTTCTTTTTTTGAAGTCGCCGATTTTTCCAAGACCAAGTAGTACAGTAGGTAAGATATTGGTTGGGGCTATGTCCTTATCATTCATGTTCTATGATAAGATTATGTTGCAAGTGGAAGGGTAGGAATTTTCAAATTTGATGTTTGGGTTAACTTCTCTTTTTCTCTTTTTCTACCTAGTGTATATAGTACAGAGCTGGGAAAATGTAGTAACAGGATAGGTTAAATTATTATTATAGTGATTCTCAGTGGTTGTCAAATAAATTAGTAAATACTCTTGCATGATTTAAAAGAGTTTATGCCATACTTGCTAAGTTAACATCCCAATTTTGCATTTCAAGTGATGTGACAACAAATTTGTTATAGTACATCAATTGCCACATCATCTTATCATTAATGTAGTGTTGGCAAATCAATTGTCATATCATAAGATTGGGATATTTACTTTGTAAGTGTAGTATTATGGGATTTAAATGCTTTGTTCTGTATTCATGAATCTTCTTCTCAAGTTAATAATGGTTGGACTTTACCTAGGATGACTGTGTCTTAACTTTACCTATGATGACTGTGTCTTAACTTTACCTATGATGACTGTCTCTTTTGGCTTGTATTTGAGTGACACTTAACATTGTCTTTCTCATTACTTCAAAATGCCTAAAAGTTTGTTTCTGACATGCTGAGATGTTTCTTTGAATTTCAGATGCTCGTGGATGATTCTGATGCAAACAATGGTAGCAAAACCACCACAGGATGTCAAATTCAAGAGGCAGTGCCATCAGCAGAAGAAACTGAAGATATGATGGGCCAGTTCACTTACATCATGCAGCAGAAGTTTCTTTCTGGTGAAGATCATCAACATTTTGATTACTCAAAAATAGATAATGATGAGACCCTGGATGATCACTGGCTCAGGGAAGTTGGCCAGGATGCTGAGGAGAAGTATTTTGCTGAAGATTAAGAAGAACGGGAGTTGCATTACCTTTTTTTATTTTTATTTTTATTTTTTAGTGTTATTTTATTATTTTGACTTACCAGGTGTTTCCTGTTAACTAGTAACTGACTACTGTAATCATATGCCATATATCTTTTTGTGTAAATAATGCATGACCACCTGTTTACCTTATTGGTCCCCTATCGAATTGACTTCAACAAATCTCTGAAAATGGGAATAAACTTCTTGTCTAGTGGCTGTGGTTCTGTGCATTATGTTTGAAAGGAGAAACTCAGCAGAGAAAAGGAGAAAATAAAAGTTCAAAACAAGTACGAAGCAAGTAGACAAAGAGAAGGGAGCCAAGATGGGATAGAAATTTGTGCAAATTGGGATCCAACAGAGTCAACAGATGAGCATAAAGCTATATGCAACAAGAAGAGCAAATGTGGGTGGGAAAGCTATGATCGGAACCTAGTCGTGTTCTGTTACTTAGCAGCTTATGCAATCCATCCACCTCAGCTTCTGTTAAGGTGAAAATTTGTATTTCATTTGGGATGCATATGTTAAAAAAAAAATTGAGCAATTACATTTTAGACTAAAGGGGGGCTAGAAACTGGTATAATTGTTGGATGTAGTTTATTCGTGAAAAGCAAGACACTGTAGTTCAAAAAGTAGCTAGGGGTTATGTTGGTTCTCAAAGACAGTGAGGTGTGTCAAAAGTTTTGGCAAATTTGTCTACTATGGTGATTCGCAGGGATTAATGTTGTGGGTAAATGAAATCCTGTGGGTGGGGATTATGTTGATGCAATTCAGAAATGCTGGTTCTTACCAAAGCTCCGCGGAATATGTCATCCTGTTGCTCTGCCCTATGTGAGAATGAAATAGAAAGAGGTGGAATGATAAGTTGGTTTGTTCAGACTTGAGGATGGAATATGCCAGTATTTTGGGTTTTGGTAGCAGATCCAGATCAAGTAGCAGAAAATATTGAGATGCTCACACTTTGATCAAAGTCTTGTGGTGTTGCAATCAAGGTTCTGAAAACCGGACCGAACCGTCCGATCGGACCGGTTTGATCGGCACCTGGTGGTAAATCTGGTCTGGTATATATAAAAAACTGTCATTTTGATTTAAACCGGATTGGACCGCGGTTGGACCGTTGGAATAGTGCCGAATCGCGGTCCAATCGCAGCCACTGTTCTAAAAACGGGACCGGACTTGCCGGTTGGACCGGGAACTGGCAGCTTCTCCGGTCCGGTTTAGGTCTCAAGGGGGTTTTTGAAATATTTTAAAATTATGAGGGTTACTTTGTAATTTTATAGGGGTATTTTGGATATATATCAAAAGTTTAGGGATTAATTAGTAATTTTATTGGGGTATTTTTGGAATAAATAAAATTTGTAGGGACCAATTTGAACTTTTTAGGGGAATTTTTGTAATATATTGAAATATAAGGGGTTAATATGTAATTTTTTAAAAATAAAATATTGCTGACGTCATCGATCCAACCGACCGGTCCAACCGGTTGGACCGGTTGACCCGTGACCCGGACAACAAAACGGTTTGCCCTCCGGTCCGGGTTTTAAAACAATGATCGCAGCTAAACCTCGTCGGATTCCGGCATCTTTCGACGGAGAAAACACCCCCATTCGACGGACGGCGTCTCCACGACCAAAACCATCCATTTTCAGTCGCCTACGTCAATCGCCGTCCACCTAAAGTTCACGTGTGACGCGACGTCGGATTTCTTT
Source organism: Pistacia vera (assembly GCF_008641045.1). Lineage (NCBI taxonomy): Eukaryota > Viridiplantae > Streptophyta > Magnoliopsida > Sapindales > Anacardiaceae > Pistacia > Pistacia vera. Next base: position 371,663 of record NW_022196690.1, on the reverse strand, counting down.
CGTTGATTCCAGCGGGTTCCAACGACGATGGAACTCCCTAGTACCACCATCAGAGTCGCCGACACCTACACATCAAAAGCCCTAAGATTCTAGCTTTGATTGGCCGTCGATCGTCGCTATCGTCACCACTCACCAGAATCTTTACGCAACAGGGGTGTTTTAGATAGATTTCAAACCTTAAGGGAGTCTTATAAGGGTGTTTTTGATGAATTTCAAACCTTCAGGGACTAAAAATAATTTTACAAATTACGGTCCAACCGACCCATCCAATCGGTCAAACCGGTCAAACCAAAAATCGGACCTTTGAACGGGTCATTGTCCAGTCCGATTTTCAAAATCTTGGTTGCAATAACACCTCTTGCAGACTCCATGGGTAATTAGATACACTTTCATGTAGTGCTTGAATGTTCACCCTTAGTAATTAAAATGAAAAATAAAAAGCAACTTAGCATAGCACGTAAGGAATGAATGTTTTGGATCCAAAACAGTAGAATAATTTATATATTTTTTCACTTGCCTCTGCTAGAGGTGGAAAAGCAGCCCGGCCCGACCCGACTCGACCCGCGACGGGTCGGTCCTGACCCGCCCGGCAACATTAGCAGGCCGAGTTACGCCTGCCAATGTGGGGGAATTGGCTGGCCCAACCCGGACCGCCAACCCTAACCCGTCGGGTTGGGCCGGGTTAACTCTCTTTTTGATTTTTTTTTTTATTTTGTTTTGTTTTATTTTGTTTAAGTTTAAATGTTTAATTAACTTTTCAAATGAATAATTAACAATTTATAAATGAATAAATGTAATTGTTTTTAGTTAATTGTTAATTTCTTTTCAAATATCAATAATTAAATTAAATTAATTTTTTTTTTGTTAACATTCCCAATATTAATTCAATTTTAATACATTAAAATTGTAATATAAGAATAATTAAATTTATTCATTTATTAAAAAATAAAATAAGAAATTACAATAATTATTGCCTCGTTAAAAACCTCACCAAGAAAAACCCAATAGGACAAAAATTTGGTAAGGAAAAAAGAGTGCAGTAATTGACAATTAATTTACAAGTTACAATTTACAAAACAATTAATTTTGGGGTTCACTAGGACTCCCCTCATCTGTATCATCTATACTACAAAATTGAAATGATTCTATTAAAGTATCGTCGACAACCTCGTATTAACCTTGATGGTGCGACCGTTCCTAATCTCGAAGACATGTGAGGACTTCAATTATTTTTTGTGAAAGTTTAGTCCTCCTTTCATTTAAAATTCTTCCACTTGCACTAAATGTTTGTTCGGATGAGACGGTTGAGACAAGAACAGCGAAAACATCCAAGGCAAGTCTTGATAATACCGGAAAAATATATTTTCTGGCTTTCCAATAGTCTAAGAGATCAATGTTGACTCTCTATTGTGGATCTACTAGTAACATTTCAAGGATTGTCAAATATTGTTGAAGCTCATTACTCTACGACTGCATGGAAGATAGTACATCAGTTGTTGTTGTTGTTGGTGGAGCTTCTGAAGAGGAGACTGTGCTTCGGATTCGGGTCCTTTTCGGCCTATTCAGTGCACCCCAATAGTAGAAGTCTTCATTTGTTTCTTCTGATGCAGCTTCTCTGGATGTTTCGCCTCTTTGCAGGTTCCATACCTGTTTTTATATTAGAAATATACTTCGAAAAGTGTATTTTTTACCTCTCCTATTTGATTGGCATATACTTCAGTTTGTAAATTTTCACATAAATTGTCAAAACCATTTTCTAAACCTGTTAATTTAATTCTAGGATCAAATATAGTACCTAAACAATAAAGAAAATGAATGGGTTTCCAATATTTTAAAAAAAAAAAATTCCAGTGCCTTTATTGGTGCATTTAAAATTACATTGTCTTTGTTTTTTTATAAATAACTCAGAAATTTTTATAATTGTATATATTACCAATGGACTAGTAGGATAATACACACCAAAAAGTTGTAAAGTGGATTGGTAAAAAGTTTTAAGAAAAGAATGAAATACTTTAGTTATTTGTCAATCATTTTCTACCAAATAATGAGGACTTATATTATTTGCTACAAAATAACTAATTATATTAGCATAAGATAAACATGAATCAAACATTAAATAAGTAATATTCCATCTAACAGACATGTCTAATGCAAAAGTTATAGGAGACATATTTGATTTTATACAAGCGTCTTGAAATTCAACATTTCTTTTATTACTACTAGTAATCCAAGCCAAACAATTTCTAATTCTATTAATATTTTCTTTAATTGTTTTCATACCACTTTTCACAATTAAATTAATAACATGGCATGCACAACTTTGGTGAAAAAACTTCAAATTGTTATATAAAGGATAATTACTTTGAAAATAATCTATAGCTTTACTATTAGAACTTGCATTATCTAAAGTTAAACTTATCACTTTACTAACAACATCATAATCTTCTAAAACTTCAACAATTTTATTATAAATTTGTTCACCACTATGATCAACATCCATTAATCTAAATCCCAATAAAGATTTATTTAATTTACATTCATTATCAAAATAATGACTAGTCACACAAATATAATCTTGTTTAACTCTACCACTCCAAATATCGGCAGTTAGAGCCACACTAACATGACAAGTATGTATTTTACTTTTTAATTCTAATTTCATTTTTCTAAACAATTTTATTAAATCATTCTAATTGCAGTTTTATAATAACTTTTAAATCCTGGAAAAAATGAATTTTGAACAAATCTTTCAAAATATTTATCTTCAGCCATATTAATAGGTTGATCAGTTGCAGCAATATATAAACCTAACTGTTCCATATATACATCAGAATTATAATGCCAAGTAGTACCCATATTAGTTATTTGAGTTTGACTGCTTTCTCTATTTCCATATTGATTAATATGTTTATTAACATGCATTTTTAAAGTACTAGTACTATTACCTGAATCAGCTTTATAAATATTTCCACAGTATTTGCATCTCGCTTTCTTGACTTGAACGCCATTTTTTGTCTCGTAAAACTTGTCGAAATACGCCCAAACGTCTGATGTGTATCTGTCTCGCTTTCGACGGCAGTTGATGATCCCGCCTCAGCTTGAGACGAAGTTAGACGAGCACGACGATTACGAGGATGACTTCTAGAACCACCGGGAGCTGTTGGAATCGGGGGCATATTTTGAGATGTATAGGATTCTAAGAATGGGAAAGCGGAACTATTTGAATCTCCTCCTGCATTTATGTTAGTAAAATCAACGGGACTAGGACTATGATAATAGTTTCCTTCATCATTGTAATTGATGGGAAAGAAATATCTATCCATTGTAGTTGAAAAAAAAAATTGATGTAGAATAAATAAAAATTAAAGAAAGAGAATTGGAATTTGGAAAATTGGAAATATGAATTAAAAATTGTAAAAACTAATAAAAATTAAAATACAAGCAAATTGATAACAAAGAGATTGAGAGAATAAATGAATAATTGAGAGATTAAAGATTAGAGAATATGAGAGAATGAGAGAATTTGAGTTGTGAGAAAAATGTGAGAGTTTAGGGCCAATTTACAGAAAAAAAGGGGAAAGAAAAATGACGAAAAAGACCCCTCCAACGACTATAAAACGGCTATATTTCAAGGGTAAATGAGTAATTTGAAAAAATAAATTAAATTTTTTATTTTTTTTGGGCCAACCCGCAGGTCAACCCGACTGGTTAACAACAGCCAACCCGGCGGGTTGGCGGGTCTCTTTTAAAAGAGACAAAACAACAACCCGCCGGGTTGCGGGTTGTCATTTTGCAACCCGACCCGCCTGGGGATTACTGTCGGGTTGGGTTCAACCCGGACCGCCATATTGGCGATCCAGGTTCAACCCGCTTTATTGCAGGCCGAGTTAGGGTTGACCTGTCTAATCCGTCCCATTTGTTCCACCTCTAGCCTCTGCTGCCCATTTAAATGATCTATCTAATTCTAAACTTTTTTTTTTTTCATTTTTAAAAATTAATTTTTTATTACCTTTAAAACCTTATGAATTTCATGACCCTCACTTACCCTTTTCATTAAAATACACAAAACCCTAACCCCAGAAATAATTTTACGAAAAAGATATTTATTTATTCCATACTTTATCTACAAAGTCAGATCTCTTGATGGCCAATTGATTTTCTGTTGATCTAAACATTCTCATCGGATACCACATTCCATGTGGCTCGCAATTTCCTAATCATTTGCCACGTGTTCCATATACTCCCTGATAAGTATTCCACTAACTGCACATAAACTTCCCCTCAACTATTAAAGCAAAGCTCTCTCCGCCGATTTATCGGCCTCCTCGCCGGACATTTAAATCCTTATTTCCCATTTTACCCTTTCTCTTAAACTCTCTCTCTTACTCTGTTTTTTTCCTCATTAAAAAATCTTGCGACACAAAGAGATGGGCAAAGCCGCTACCCTCTTTGTGAAACACACTCTTTTTGAAAATTAAAATAAGAAAAGAAAAACCTAGCTTGGTGAGACCTAGGGTTAGTTTAGTCATTCATTGCGCCATGTGTCGGCGATGACAGTCAACCTCTTCTAAATATAACCATCATCGGCGAAGGAGAGTATACAGAGATGTACAAAGAGCGAGTCGGTGGCTCCAAATCAGAGGTTGTAGGTTCAGTTGATCGGAAGCGGATTAACGACGCATTAGACAAGCAACTCGAAAGATCCTCTCCATCCACTTCCAGAGCCACGATCAACGGCAAGGATTTGTCCGTTCTGATGGGGAAGCATCCAGCTGATCATCACCGAGACGCTCGCGCCGCTTCGCTCACCAAAAACAACGCCTCTGATGGTATCTTCTTGCTTATTTGCATATACATCTCGAAATAGTATATGTTATTTATTTTCATTCCTAAGAAGAGTTTATTTCATGATAAACTGTGTAGCTTTTCAATTGTTCATGTTTTTTTAGTGTTACTGTGTATTCCTCGAGACTATTCTAGTTTTACTTTTAATTGATGTCTTGAGATTTTACAGTATATTGGTTTTGGTTTCTTGGAATATGTAATTATAGATTTGTTTTGTAATTTTAGAAACATTGAATCACCTAATTAGGTTTGATTTTCAGTATAATAAAAGAGACTGTAAGGTGTTTCAATTTTGGTCTAAACTATAATTCATTCTGATTAACAGAAACTAAACCACCTTCAGTCATACTTCTATTTGTGATGAAAAGGCTTTGTGTTGTTTTTTAACATAGTTGATCAAACTATGAATTGAGTTTTTTCTTTAACATTGAAATGGTTACTCATCTACCGATTCATTTGGGATGAGATTAGTGAGCTGTTCTACACGGCTGTTGTATACAGCCGTACTCTTTTAGGCAAATTTGAATTCCTGATTTTCTAATTGCAAATATCTGCTTTTTTACTTGTTGTTTCTTATCAAAAGATTTTCTACTTGCTGTCTGTGTTATGGTACAGATACTTTTTTTGTGTGTGGACAATATGGGAATATAGATATACACTATCTCTCATCAGTCAACTGTAATGGTTTATGTATTAATTGCACTTATTGAAGGTCTGATTTTTTTGTGACGTCCTGTTATCTTAATTGTTAAAGAATAGGACACTATCTTTAACTTTCATAAAATTTGCTGTGTTTTCTGTTGTCTTCCCTGAACCCCCCTCTTCCTTTGTAATACTTTTCCTGCTTGTATTATAGGAGGCTGTTCTCATCAATTGGCTAATTTATATTATATCTTTTTTGGCTTTAGAGGAATCTGAAACAGACACTGAGGAGTCTGATGTCAGTGGTTCTGATGGGGAGGATACGTCTTGGATCTCATGGTTTTGCAATCTTCGAGGAAATGAGTTCTTTTGTGAAGTGGATGATGATTATATTCAAGATGATTTTAACCTCTGTGGTTTAAGCAGCCAAGTTCCTTATTATGATTACGCACTCGATTTAATTTTGGATGTTGAGTCCTCACACGGTAAGCTTGTATTATTAAGGAAACAATGCATTTTTTTCTCCATGTAATCTTGTTGAAGCTATTATGCAATTATTTCTGCCAGTGCTCTTCTTCATTCTGGTACAATGTTACAGCTAATATTGTGATCATAGTTATTTTACAGCTCTTGATGAATTCTTTTATTTGACATTTTTGGGAAATGATGCATAACTTTTCTATGTAGTCCTAGTCATTTTACTTTTTTTTCATAGGTAGTGAAGTTATTGGTTTGAATTTATAGGTGATATGTTTACAGAGGAACAAAACGAATTGGTTGAATCTGCAGCAGAAATGCTTTATGGTCTAATTCATGCCCGATACATACTGACTAGCAAAGGAATGGCTGCTATGGTAAGATTTGCTCTTCATGATTTTGTGAAGTTTATGCTTTCATGAATCAACATTCAGGCACTTGTTAGAATTAATATCATTGGAATTTTTACAGTTAGACAAGTACAAGAGCTATGACTTTGGTAGATGCCCAAGAGTCTATTGTTGTGGACAACCCTGTCTCCCTCTTGGTCAATCAGACATTCCTCGTTCAAGCACTGTGAAAATATATTGCCCCAGATGTGAAGATGCTTACTACCCTCGATCAAAGTATCAAGGTAGTATCCTTACAAAGTTCCTTTTCAGTCCTTTTGTGATATATTGTTTAGTTTCTTTCTTGCAGCCTTGTTGGGTAATTAAACCTGAATATTGCTAGATTAATATAATCTTGGAATGACCACTTTATTATACTAAATGTCAGATATGAATAGCGCTAGATAAATTTAATCTTGGAATGACCACTTTATTATACTAAATGTCAGATATGAATAGCGCTAGATAAATTTAATCTTGGAGTGACCACTTTATTACACTAAATGTCAGATATGAATAGCTTATACATCAATATCGGTGGCATGTTTACTGTGACTCGTGCATGTTATTTTGGAGTGCAGTTAGGTTTTTAACTGAACATTATGTTCCCAGGACATTGGTTTGCAAATATTTCCTAAATTTCTTTAACTCTATATAGACATTGATGGAGCGTATTTTGGAACCACATTCCCTCACCTGTTCCTGATGACATATGGGCACCTGAAGCCACAGAAGGCAGCCCAGAACTATGTTCCAAGAGTATTTGGGTTCAAGATCCACAAGCCATGATGCTGGAATAGGAAGCTTCTTTGGGTGAGAGAATTCAGAAAATTGTATTATCTAGCTTCTATGTGGAAGTATTGCTTTTGAGAATTCAGTCTAGGCTTTCTTTTACATGTTTTAAATAGTAACGTAAAGCAAATTCACTATCATGGGAAGCAATCATTTATTATATTTTTTTTTTTTTTTTTCTTCTTCATCTTTTATTTTTTCCTCGTTTGGTTACAATTTTAGCTGTCTAAGCATCTCCGTAAGTTCAATCTTTTTTGGGTAGAGTAAGTATTATAATGCCTCGTACTGCTTTCTTCCATGTCGCCTTCTTTATTCTATGATTGGTGCCAGTGTGGCTACTGACTCTTTGTGTTCATTTCCTCATCTGTCAAGTGAATGGTCCTTCGTGTAATAATTATTTTATGCGCCATAAATTTGTGTCAAGTGAATGGTCCCTCTTGCACTAATTTCTAACAATAATACTACACCCATCACCTTTACATTTTTATACAAATTTTCTCTCACAAACTTATGTGGTAAAAGATGATTGGTTAATTTTAAATTTTAAATAAACTTTTACTTAATCATCTTTTATTATATTAATTTATGGGGGAAAGTTTGTATAAAAAAGATGTAAGTTTAGTATTACTATTTCTAAGGTTGTCCTTTAAATTGTGTACAGATTGGTATAATAATTTACAGAAAATAAAACATTGTATATTTTAGTCAGAAAATAGCCCATGCCAGTTTGGTGATGGGTTGGGACTGGTGGCAGGCATTGAGCCATCCCGTTTTAGAAATTTGGAAGTTTGTGGAGGCACCCTGCATTCACAAAAACATCCCTGTCCTTCGGGAATTGGATTGCCATATTTTGCATACAATTGAGCCTTAAGCAGTTGTTTGTACTTATTACCCTTTAAGGGCTGGAATAGAACTTGACAAAGCTTTTGTCCTGATTTCAGTCATTATTAAATATCAAGTATTTTGTTGGTGTGTGAAAAGTCTGCCTACGATAGAAAGAATTTCACAAGTCCTTTCTGAAGTTTATTGTGTACCATTTGTAACAGATAGTCTTGTGTAAGGTTTTACACTTTTAATGTCCTCGGAAATAGGACGGAATAATTTACTGAAGAGTAAAATAGCTCATACTACATAAAGGCCTTGGTTGTGTTGAGAATGATATTGATAGGCAAGGTGTGAGGTGGGCTTTGGGTCTGTGCTGTTGCTGGGAGATAATGTAAAAAGTGAAGAGGGTATCTTCTTGCTCTTAAGGAATAAGATGTTAATTCGTGTTGTAAGCTCTGTTTTAAAAACCGGACCGGACCAGCCGGTCGGACAGGGAACCAGTAGCTTCTCTGGTCCTGTTTAGGTCTCAAGGGGGTTTTTGAAATATTTTAAAATTATGAGGGTTACTTGTAATTTTATAGGGGTATTTTGAAGATATATCAAATGTTTAGGGATTATTTGGTAATTTTATTGGGGCATTTTTGGAATAAATAAAAATTTTAGGGACCAATTAAGTTTTTTTAGGGAAATTTTTTTAATATATTGAAATTTAAGGGGTTAATATGTAATTTTTTAAAAATAAAATATTGTTGACGTCATCGGTCCAACCGGCCGGTCCAACTGATTGGACCGATTGAACCGTGACCCGGACAGCAAAACGGTTTGCCCTCCGGTCCGGGTTTTAAAACAATGGTTGTAAGATGTATGAGTAAGATTGTTTTACATATTTTAATGAAGCTGAAAGCATCATAAGGTAGCGTCTTTGTATTTTATAGGCTTCTATTAAATTAAATATCATTTCTCTCAATTCATAGAAGCATGTAAATGACAAATACTGTAGGAAAATGCCCATTTCTCCAAATTCACAATTTCCTTCGGCGTATGGGTCTTGAAAAAAGACTGAGAAAGGCCCAGCATTTGCTATCATATTTCAAATACAATATTAGCCCCTCTTGCACTTTAATATTGACAAAATTGTGGGCCACAAGTGAAGATAAAAAATCCGACTTGATATTTGGTTTGCTTTCTTGTTACGATATAGTCAAGTAGTTACTTTTAGGGTTTCAATTTAATTATATTAAAATATTATTGATTGTAGTGTACATGATGATAAGAAGGTAACTTTAAGAAGGTGTCATGATAACATCAACCATAAATCTTCAATTTTAAGATTCTTATTATTATTATTTGTTCTTTCATGTATTGTATCATCTTCTCCTGTCTCCTTCCCATATCCATTATATTTATACGTGGTATCTCTATAATACTTGTGATCATTTGGAGATTTGGTCGTCATTCCAAATTCATTAAAAACTCTTTCGGAGCAGAAACAAGAACAATAGATGAAGATGTGATGTGGGCATGAAAAGGAGAGGCAAAGGCGGATAAGAACAAAGTAAAGCCACCCAATTTTGTGCATCAACTGGTCCAGTACAGACAGGAACTGACTCAGCAAATCCATATTTTATCATCTTATTCTTCAATATAACAGCATAACTTAACTCATTTCATGATTTATTTATAATCAAGGTTTATAAATAATTGTATTTCTTCATGTCTGGGATTGAATTGACCCAATAATGCAGAGGCAGAGGTGTGCAAATAATAATTATGAGAAGAGAGAAAGACATTAATGTGGCCCAAAACTTAAAAAAGAGAAAGGGGGAAAGTGGTGATAGATAGCACGTGACAAGTTGGTTGTCTTTAACGTTTCTTGTCTCACAATAACAATTGTTTAAAGAAGACGCTGCTTATAATTATTACACAGAGCCCTCATATTCCATTTCTTCTGCTAATTTTAGCTTAACCAAGTATTTCTCACAAATAAAACAAACCCATCCTCCTCTTAAACTACTTAAGATGATCAAGGATTGCATTCATTCATTGCATAAATGTATCTTAGCATCTTGTTGACTTATTAAAGTTGAAGTTGTTTGAATGATTTGTTTAATACATTAAATATAATGGAGCAAGTGAACACAACAATTGTATAACAATTAAACTCTATATTTGTTTAATCCTTTTTTTTTTTTTCTTGAAGAATGTTATCTTATTCATATCTTATATTTAAGTTTTACATTATTTAAAATAATAATAGTCTTTTTTATAGTTACGTTTGCAAGTTGAGATTATTTTGATATTTTCTTTTCTAGATAGCAAAAATTTTATATGTAAATATACAACTAACAAAATTAGATAATATAATCTTGAAGAAGAAGAAGAAGAAGAAGAAGAAGATGACAGTTGAGATAACTTAAAACAGGGTCATTTCTCACTCCAACAATTCTCTTACCACTTCAACTTCTTCTGTCTTCTCAGCACAAAACAAAACCAGAACACACACATACTCTAAACTAATTCCTTCAAACTCCATTTCTTCAAGAAGCGATTTTGATTGTCAGAGTTGTATTTAAATGCGTCAAAAGAAATCTGAACATCAGATCACAGAAGAAAACTCAAGTAGAACCAGTTTTGATTCTTCAACCCCACAACAACACACCAATCAAAAACAAACCCATCTCCATATCCAAATCCCACTAACTCAATCTCAGTTTCAACATGAAATCACCCTTCTCTCTACTCCACATAAAAGACCTATGATGACACAATCGCTCTCCTACTCCCCCACTTTTTCTTCTCTCAACCATCACCAAAACAACAAAAGTTTAAATCTTGAATCTTCTTCACACTCCTTTTTGTGTTTCTCGTTTGCCACTAACTCTTCTGCACACAAACTTGTTCAAACTCTATGCCGTTTTTGTTTGCTTAGATTTCACTTGAGGTTTCTCATTCTCTTTTCACTTCCTTCACTCTATATCTTCTTCACCAATCCTCACCGTTTTATTGTGTTAAGTTTGCTTTCTATTCTTGCTTTTCTTATAACCCTTTTTGTGATCTCTCTCAATCTTGCACTCCCTCGTTTTCCTTCTCTTCGTTTAGTTCTCTCTCGCTCATTACCAATAAAGTTCACTTCTTTAAACACTTCATCGTTAAAAGAACCTCTTAGACCTGTTGTTTGGTCAATTGGGTCAAAGCCAAAAGCGGCGAAGAACCCAATTTCAGGTTCCTGGGTGAAGGTTTACAGTAACGGGGATGTGTATGAGGGGGAGTTTCATAGAGGAAAGTGTTCAGGAAGTGGAGTTTATTACTATTATAAGAAAGGGAGGTATGAGGGTGATTGGATTGATGGAAAGTATGATGGATATGGAGTGGAGACATGGGCTAGAGGGAGCAGATATAGAGGGCAATATAGGCAAGGATTGAGGCATGGAATTGGAGTATATGGGTTTTACACTGGTGATGTTTATGCTGGAGAGTGGTCTAATGGGCAGTGTCATGGATGTGGAGTACATACTTGTGTGGATGGGAGTATGTATGTTGGGGAGTTCAAGTGGGGTGTCAAGCATGGCCTTGGTCATTACCATTTCAGGTATTTTTGATTGAATATTGGTTCCTTTGATGTGTTTATTTAATTAGTGGATGGATAGTCATTGGATTTTTTTTGTGCACGATATGCTCTTATCTGGTATGTTGTTGTCCATTCAACGCTCAAATGTAACTTATCTGAATATTTGGGGTTTGTGAATGGATGCTTCTATAGTTGTGGATACTTTTTATCCTATTTGGTATAATATTTGATGCTTGACTGTGGTGTGTTAAGATGGTTATTTTGTGTTTTTTTAGGGTTTATTGAGGTGTGGGCACATGTTTTCTTGAGGTGTTCTATTATGATCATTTGCTCTGGTTTTTAGTAGATTTTAGAAAATGATAATTAGTGATCATGTCACTTTTGAGTTACTGGGTCTACAGGTAGCCTAGATATATGAGCTTATTCGGCTTATGTATATAGAGTCATGGAGGTTTGTATTTATCTTATGTATAGGCTTTCTAATATCTTCTACCAGATTATAGTTTAGGAAATGCTGTTTTTTTTTACATTAGTCAGTTCCGATTTTGCTCATCTGTTTTGGTTTCAAATAAACAATTTTATGAGGTCTATAATAGTTGAACGATTACCACCTGGAGAAAATTTTATTTGTAGTTTAAGTCTTATGAATATAAATTGGTATATTGCGTCTTCTCTCTGTGTTATTGTCTTCTAAATTACTTCATAGCCATTTCGAATTTGAGGTCGGTTACCTTATTGAACCTTTATGCTGTTAAAAATATTAGAATTCTACTTTTTGGTTGATATCATTTTGATATTCCCATTTCCTCCCCTTTTATGTTTACTTGTGGTTTAACTTCTAATCTAATCCATATTCCATAGGCTGGTGATGGTAAGAAATCTTGATCCTCGTGCAATATGAATACACTTGTTACTTGTGATTTTTGGTTTTAATGACTGGCATTGTTGCCATGCAGATGGGGACACAATTCAGGAGAATATTTTGCAGACAGGATGCACGGGTTGGGAGTTTATCAATTTGGGAATGGACATCGGTATGGGGGCCTGGCATGAGGGAGAAGGCAGGTCTTGGTATGTATACTTTCAGAAGTGGTGAGACAGAGTGTGGTCACTGCAAAATGGGGTTCTTGATGTTCCAAGCACACGAAACACGCATCCTGGACCTCCCTATCCTGTCACCATTTCAAGGTTCTGAATGCTGTCCAGGTAACTTTGTTTTTTGCCTCCTTGTGAAAATGATATGTTTTGGAATACAAAGATTATTCAGCGCAACACTTAGTTTTAGAAAATAAAATGCAAGTGTGAAGTCTTTACTGAAGGAGATGACTACATTCCATTGCTTCATTAGTTTTTTGTCATAACATCGAAAATTGTATCTTAGATTCTAAATCAATCAATGTATAGGAAAACTAGCTTGCTAGCTCAAATATTAGAAATACTAAGCATTTGTGTTTGCCTGGCATGGGGAATTGGAGGTTAATTATGGTAATATGTGTTTTCTGCAAAATTATGTGATTAAACTTAGATTGGGCTGATTCAGATCTGGATTGGCACAATGCTTTATTCACTTTATGTTCTGTAGGGTAGCTCATGTCTATTGCTTTAAAAGTTAGGTTAAAAGTGAAACATGGTTTGTTACATGATTACACTAGCCAGACCCACTTGAGCATATGGTTGATTTAGTATTTGCACACTTTACATATTGTCAGCCATGATCATACAATATTTGGTGCTTTTGTAACCTATTATACTTGTTCTGAGTTGGTGCTTGTGACCCTTGGATAAATGTTTAAACATTTTTAGTTTTGTTGGAATTATTAATTAATATTGATTTCGCCTTTTAACAGGAAGCACACGGCTGCTGCAAAGCAATGACATTGCAAAGGTGGACGAAAGAGTGAATAAAGCAGTTGCCGCTGCCAATAAAGCAGCCAATTCGCGCGAGTTGCATCTGTAAAGGCTGTTCAAAATCAAAGGCACCACAGTGACAGTGATGATATGCCGACTCTTGATCCTTAAAAGGCAAATGGTTTCAGAATCATGTTTATGCAATTAACTACAAGCATTTCAGTTTTTCTTTTCATTTTCCTAGAAAAAGAGTGAACATGAGAGCACGGAGAAAGTGGGATTTTTTCTCCCTTTCCTACGCTGTTCCTTAGACTTTGGTGGTAGTTGTTATTTTCTTCGCATTAGCAAGAGGTACATGCTTGGAACCACATTCTGTCATGAGAGTAAGATGGCAGAATGTGGAGCAAGATGGGGTTCCTCTTTTCTAGCCTGAATAACATGTACATAAGTTGAGAGGTTTGAAAGATGGCACGAAGGTGCCAAAACTTAGCTCATCTATTTTGCGTCTTGTAATATGTAAGCAGTTGTGTTTGTGGGTCTACTGGTAGTGGATAAATTTGTCCAGCCAGCGTTGTATGCCTCCCTGGCTTTAAGGGGATATGAAAAAATATCATGCAACATATTTTTTCTAGTTTCTAGTTTCTTTAACACCAGTGTTGCAAAGCATATTGTTAATGCAAAATATCATGCATCAACTTCCAATAATAGTGAGATTATCACGTGCAAATGTACTCTTATCTTCTAATTATTTAGCCCCCATAAAACAGCCCAGTGGCTTAAGACGATGGTCTTCTCGAGAGTCGACTATCCATGACAGTTCTTAATTTTATGGTATTTAACCATTATTTTAAAAATCGGATCGGAGGGCAACCCTTTCTGCTGCCCAGGTCATGGTTCAACCAGTCCAACCGGTTGGACCGTCGGTTAGACCAGTGACATCATCACACAGTATGATGATGTCAGCACATTAACAAAAAACATGATGTTTATTTATGCAATCATTTGTTTAAAATGATAACGGTGGTTCACACATTTTCAGCAAATTATAATCACTTTTCTTTTGGTTCAGTCGAATTTATTAACTAGACCCCATGTTTAAATCTTAAACTAACAAACCCCAATTCAGAATTCACCAGAAAAATAGCCTCCATATATATGTATACTAGCTGTCATCATGACTACGGTGATACATGAAAAATTGCCTTCACATTTTGGGATCAAATTTAGTTTAATACTGGCAAAATAAACGCAGAAAAATGCATGCATTCCGGTGATATAACAGAGTAAATATAAGAGATTTTATTTCATTGAGCAACAACATTCTTTGGAAACAAACTACCTTCAGCAAAATGCAAATACGCAGAAAAAGTTCATCAACATTTAATTCCACAGAAAAAGTAAATATAAAGGATTCTATTTCATTGAGCACCAACATTCTTTGGAAACAAACTACCTTCAGCAAAATGCAAATACGCAGAACAAGTTCATCAACATTTAATTCAGCAAGCAAGCATTCCTCCTGCTAGATGGTTGAACCAGAGTTTCTCCAAAATTCTAATACGTATTAGAGATGAACCTATGAATGGCGTGTAACTGGTTCAATTGTTGCCGGTTAACAGTAAAAATAATTGCAAACAAAAAAATCACATTTAAGCATTAAAAACGAAATCATTATACCAAAAAGAATCACAGCCAAGGGTCAAAAACAGCAACTTATGAACAAAGATTCACTCAAGGTAAACAATAGTATTGTTACAATACAACCACAACCGCTCTATAGATTGAAAAATGTAAAAGGTGTTAAACTTAAATGTAAAGGGAGCGAGGAATGGCATTACCTGGATAGACGAATGGAGTTGTCGTCGTCGATTTCCAACGAGGGAGGAAGACGTCGTCGTCGATTTTAGAGAGTTCAGATGCGATTTGGGTGGGATTTCAAAGAGAACAGAAGACAGAGCCGAAACTGTGAGAATTTTCACAGAGATCAAGGTGTTTGCTGAGAAATTTTCGTGAGAAAAAGTGAGAAAGACTGAAAGAGAAGAAGATGAGAAAGGGCTGCCTGATAGAGAAGAAGATTGTCACGTGTTAGGAATTGTAAAATTGTGGACCGGTCTTTCCACTAGTTCGGTTGGATCGACGGTTCACTGTTATTATCCGGTTTTCAATCGGTTTAAAACGGTTCAATACATAATAGCTTTTTTAGGGTGACCCGAACCAGACGCGTGACCAGTTCACGGTCCAACCTGTTGGACCGGCCGGCCGGTCCGGTTTTTAAAACAGTGTATTTAATCATCACATTTTATGATTTATTGATGGATGGCGTCAAATCAGATGTCATCAATGGAGTCATAAAAAAGGTGAAAGATATCATCATTATTCCGTCTTATCCAACAAACAGCTCAAAATCAACTCTGGGTAATGAACTTGCTTTGCAGCAAAGAACGCCTCTGTAAATAAATCAATATCTGATCGGGAAACACGGCACCGGTATCATATTCTTTCGGCAAGGGGCCAAACATTTTAGGTTGTAAGTGGAGACGCTGCAGCAACACTTCATCTACTTCTGGTCCACTTCTTTGCACAAGCAACATTTTTAATTTGAGTATCGCTAGCCTTACGATACAAAAAAACAATCCTTATCCTTAAAATTCATGATTACATCTCTCTCTCTCTCTCTCTCTCTCTCTCTCTCTCTTTTCCTTCTTTTAAAGGCAAAGATTGTCTCTTTGTATACCTCTTTATAAGACTAATGTTACTCTTTTAATTTTACCATGCCACAGGTATTTAAACTTTAAAAATTCCTGTTATCTAGTATCGTTATTAATATCACTATCACAAGCAACAAACTAGGTTGGTAGATAAGCATCGAAAACTAATTTTATTACTGCCTCTCCAGACAATTCTTCTCCTGTATGTAGCGCAACACCTAATCTAATACACCATGGCTCCATGATGGTGACTAAGATCTACAAATAACAGACATTCCACAATTACCTATCCACAACACAACTCATTCTTAACATAGCCTTCCCAGAATAAAGTATCATACTAGTAGTTAAGGGTAAAAATTGTTGAGCAAACCACAGTTTAATCAACTAAACAATGTTTCACAGAGGAATTTAAATGAAAATATCTGAGCAAATCCTACAGTGAAAACTTTCATTGACCGGAAACAAACAGATGTTACCTATAAACTTAGCAAGTCAAAATAACTGCAGCAATTTCAAGTAAACACCAAATAGTTTTTTTGCATATTCAAAAAAGCAATATCAAAGACTAATAAGCATATATTCTAAGAAGTAAGCAATGGTAGCTCAACTTTCAGTTTGCTCCCTCAACCTCCGGATTGTGCTCCTCACTGTCACAGCGCTAGCAGTGCTGAAAATATAAACAAAACCAGCAACCATTCAGTCAATTGGAAAGAATTCAAAAATAAAAAAAGTGAGAAATAAAAACAAGGAATTTTACTTCAAAGTGTAGGCACCGCCTGCTTTTACTTTCCCACAGTCCTTGCAGCCCCAAATTCCCACAGCTTTCCTCTTCACTGCATACTGCAGTAAAAAATAACCATTAGAATCAAGTAGCAATTCTACTAGTTACCTCACAGCAATAATCAAACTATCAAATTAACATATAGTAACAAATATCATACCTTCCCGCAAAATTCGCAGAAATATTTGCTATGCTGACTAACCTCCATCTTCTTAATTTGCTTCCGCAAACTGGCACCATAACGAGTACCTGCATGAAGAGATGAATCAAGGGTCCAAATCTTCACAACATAGTTCCAACTGAACTCAAAGGTGAATATTTTACAATATTCATGTATACATATAGAAAGATTGTTTTATCCTATATATATAGGCAATAGTAATAAATTACTAGTAGGAGTAGTATTGATAGTAGTGGAACTACTACTGATATTAATAACGAAACAAGAAGAATGTGCAAAAACTAATAAATCTACACACTGGAAGAATAAAACTAAAATTTGACACACGGTGATTCCTTTAACGTTACTTTCATTTATATCATATGCTTTTAACATTAATTTCAATTTGAATCTTACAACCCAAATATAAACCAAGACTCAACCAAAAGAACATCTTTTGTTTGACAGATCATATGCATCAATAAATTGGAAAAAAAATCGATACCTCAAATTTATAAAATAGAAAAAGAAAAGAAAACTAACACTTTACCAAACCACTAATTTTCATTAAGGTAGATGTTAGTCCATTATCAGCCCATAAATATCCAAACACGTCCAATATTATCTAATAAAGAGAACCCCAAGATGAAAAATTCTAGCCTCTCATTCAGTAATTTAATTGACACATACCATACTTTCCGACGATTCCAGCCTTCTTTGTTCGCTTAGTCTGCATGAAGCAAAACATTTCAACTTAGAACATTACACCAAGTGAAAATAAATGTGATATGCACAGAAACATATACATTAATCTTTCCTTGAATGAATATAGTCTTCAGGAAATTTTGATACTCTAAATACATTCCATAATGCACAACTGTATAACAACGGGGAAATTTTTTGCGAGGGGCATAAGGAACCATCACAATTGGACAAATCACTTCAATGCCATATATGCAATGAAAAGAGGACAAGCAGCAAATACTTTGAAACCATAATGATCAGCTTTTCTATTCCTTTCAACCGTTCTTGGGATAAAAAATCTTTAGCCTCCATATTAATAGACTGAAAATTTTAAAATCAGTACAAAACGGTAAAAAACAAAAATTGAAAATTTAAGCAAAATCTAATTACGAAACCTAAATGAAATAGATCACCACAAATACATTGTAGGTAACATCATCTTTCCTATATATCCAGAATAATTTTAAGTAACTTGAAACTAAAAATAGAATAACAGTTATTATGCGTAAAGAGAAAAGAAGAGAGTGTACCATGGTTGTGAGGGCGAAGATGGTCTAACTCTTGAGCAAGCTGCGGCTCTTTGAAACTGAGACAGAGAAACCCTAGTTGGTTTCTTTTATTGCGTTTTATATGGGATTGACTAAACGGGTCGGGTAGACATTTGTATGGAACAGTCATAAAATCTAGGCCCAAACCTAATAGTAAACCCAACTCGCATTTTTGTTTGTTACTTTTCGATATAATTACTTATTTAACCCTTTTAGGGGAATTTTTATTTTAAATCGTCATCACTAAATGTATTTTGATTTCAGAATGGAATGTAGAATATTGTGAAACACATTTGGTGTTAGAGGCATATGGGAAGTTGACTATTATAATCCAATTTAGGTTAACAATACAAATATCTAGAAAATTGTTGAACAAAACTCAAACATGATTAACAAACTTGATTTCTTCACAGCTCCAGCCCCGTCACTTAGTAATAGATTATATTTATTTATTAAAAAAATAAAGGAATTATTTCACGTAGTAGTGGACAAAGAAACCGTGAAACCATACTAAATTGAAAATTAAAATGGTTTTAGTGTGGTATGGATTTTTAGCAAAAAAAATCCGTTCCTTTTTTTTTTTTTTTTTTTTTAATTGTACAGTACGGTATAGTTTTCGATTTTTGGTTTTTCAAAATCGAACTGTTTACTTTTTAAAAAAACTCCCTCTAAATTGCCAAAAATGTCCTTAGAACAAATAAAAGAACCCTCTAAAAATATTAAAACGCCCCCACTATAAAAACGATAATACCGAATCATATAGAACCAATTTTTTCTATATAATACATTTCTATTATTAATCTAACACAATATGGTATGATATTTTTTTTTTTTTTTTTACAATTTTTTCTTGTATGATAAAATACGAGTTGACAAAAAAAACAAAAAAAAAAAAAGGGAAACATAGTGCTTTTATGCAACGGTAATTCCAAGCCTACATCACCAATTATAATTTCATAGGAATCGAGTATTTTCCTCTGTTTCAAAAATCAGATTGGACCAGTCCAACCAGGATCCGGCAACTTCTCTGGTCCGGTTCAGGTCTTAGAGGAATTTTTGTAATATTTCAAAATTATAAAGGTTACTTTGTAATTTTATAAGGTGTTTTGGAGATGTGTCAAAAGTTTAGGAATTAATTGATAATTTTTGGGATATTTTTAAATAAATAAAAATTTTAGGGATTACTTGGAACTTTTTAGGGAAATTTTTGTAATATATTAAAATTTAAGGGATTAATAATAATTTTTAAAAAATAAAATTATCGCTGATGTCATCGATCCAACCGATTAACTTGTGACTCGAGTAGCAAAACGAGTTACCTTTCTACTGGGGTTTTAAAACTATGATATTTTCATGAAAAAGAAAGGATTATAAATATAGAATTTCACCAGATTTGACATATAGAATGTCTGTAGACTGCGACTGCTGGCTTGCAATCAAAGGACACTTATCTTATATCTTGTAAGCACAACCACAACAAAACTCTGTGAAGGATTTTTAGGTGTGATTAAAGCATGGTCTCTTTTAGATATATTGTGTACGATAAAGACTATTGGGTATATTATTTAAGAGATATTGAATTCGATTCTCCTCCGTTGTTAATAGGAGTAGTCATTAAAAGGTTTATCCAGTCGTTAACTTTGATGTCCCGAAAGATTAATCGAAATACATATAAATTTACCCGAACACCCCAGTTAAAAAAAAGTCCCTTAACTCTGATTGTTTCCTTTCATTTCGTAAATTAAGAAATAAAATATGGTAATACTTATTTTATTTGTTAACAACACTCGTTGTTATGGCAAGCAGACTTGTAAGGATAATTTTATTTGTTTAGCCAAATTAACAATTCAGTGTGCACATCTGTCCATAAATTCACTGCCACGGAACCATTTACCGACACTAACAAGACAGAATCCGAATTTGATGTTCTTTTGGTTTTGGTAATGGTTATGGTATAATTCCCCACAATACATTTCAGATACTCTCTACCCAGTGCACAAGAAATAATAACACATCAAAATCATTGGCCCATTTCCAATTCTTAAAGCAAGAGATGGACCGGTTCCTAATAATAGCATATCTACAATCAGGCAAAAGAGAAAGCAGAAGAAGCTTATAATGGGACTTCTTCAGACAAAACAAAAACTCCAAAAGCGTACAGGTTCGTGGAACTACAACACTGGTTATCTACTCTAAGTTGATGGAGGCTTTCGTTAAGCCGAGAGTCTCAATCAACTTAGACTCTTCAGGCTGCTCAATTATCTCCTCAACGAATTTGTGATGTTGCAACATCTCTTCCAAAACTCTATCCTCTAACTCTTCACTTGCAGATTTCTGCTGATTGCCACTTCCATCTGAAGAAGAGAATACCAACTCAGAATATCGTTCCTTTCTCGCTTGTCTACAACATTTACTCTCTTCCATAGTCCCCGACGTAATCAGATGATAAACATACACAAATTTTTTCTGACCAAGCCTATATGCTCTGCTTATAGCTTGTCTTTCAACAGCCGGATTCCAGGTAACATCAAGCAACACAACCCGCGAAGCCCCCACAAGATTTATTCCTTCACCACAAGCCCTTGTTGAGGCAAGCAATACCTTTGCTTCACTCTTTGGATCATTGAACACTCTGATTGACGACTGCCGCTCCTTTAAATCTCGCTTCCCATCCATATATAGCACCTCCTTGCCCTGAATCCAATTCAAAATACATTTAAGTTGGTCCATTATCAAGGTTAATGGCTCAATGTATTGGCTGAAAACCAATACCTTTTCATTCATAGCAGCACTAAGTTTGAGAAGCATCATGAAAAACTTGGTTTTGATTCCTGCCTCAGCATTCAGTCTAAGCTTTTCCAGCTTAACCTTGTGAACAACAAACTCCTCTTCCTCGTAGCATTGCTCAGGCAACAAGGAAGGATGCACAGATGTCACAGACACAATATGATCCAAGGTAAGAAAGCTTTTTGATCTTTGAAAACCACCGCTTTGCTGATGATAAGATCTTTTGACACCTTCAAGGAGGCTCTTCTGGAAATCATCTGGCTGTAAAACAACCAAAGAGTGCTTCAACCCAGGCAGACTTTCTTTTAAAACAGTTCCTTTATGTATATGCACAATTGGGGCAATCATAGTTTTAAGCTCTTTCAAATTCTTGTCTTCATCTTGTCATCTGTCAGAAGAAACTTTGCCGATGGAGCTGGTCAGAGAAGCCCATTTCTCTTTGGCTTCATTCGGCTTGCGTCCACGCTTTTTGACTACTTTGGATTGCGTTGAATCCGCAAACTTTGGCGCCACCAAACACAGAATATTATATAGTTCTTCAAAGTTATTCTGAAATGGAGTCCCAGAGAGAATGATGCGCTTTTCTGTTTTAACTTTTGACAGAGCCTTAAAAATACCACTCTCATGATTCCGAGGTGTGTGTCCTTCATCAAAGACAAAAATACCCGGAAAATCAAGAAGGATTTTTCTCACATCCTCATCTACTTCCTTGCAGGGCTCTCCACCCTTCTTATCAATACCAACAAGTCGTGCAAAGAGTTGGTAACTAATTCCCAAAATGCTTCCCTTTGTGTTCCATGAGTAAAGCTTCACCTGTCGGATAAGGTTTCTTTTGCGCTCCCCATGTCTAACCTTGGCCCTGTTCATTACATTGAGAGCATAAGCATCTTCCTTGCCAGATAACTCTGGATTGTTGAGATTGTGAAAGGGAATATCAACTTTCCACTTCTGGAACTCTTCTTCCCAGGTAAGCAGCATACTGCGAGGAGCAACAATAACCGGCTTGCAGTTTGGATATAAATTCACGTAGCTCTGCAAAAACACAATAGTAAGACGAGATTTCCCTGTTCCTGGAGCATGTGATATAATGCATCCATTTCCCCTCATGGAGCTTGTTTGTGTTTTCAGTTCATCCAGTTTTATTCCTCCGGCTAAATTAGTCCAAATAAATTCAAAACCTTCACGTTGATGAGGATACATGCTACCTTTTACACCAGGAATAGTGTCCCACACTGTGGCTTCTGCTTGAGAACTGGAATCCGAGGCAGCTTGGGAGTTGAAACCAGAGCCATTATTGCGGAGATCATCAAGCATAGAGTGACCCATTGTCGAGTCCTTCCGCTCAGAGTATCCTGAAGCACGTTTAAACTGCATAAGAAAAACAAGGTTTAGAATATCATATGTTTGATCCCAGTTACTTTTGATTTTTTTTTTTTCCCCCAAAAATATAACAATGAAATTGGAGCCTCTAGCATCAATAAATCAATCAAAACATCATCTAGAAAACCTACATTCAAATTTTGGATTGATCAACATAATAAACATTCAGCTCATCAATGCAGTTTAAAATCATTTCACTAGAGTTCTCAAATTACAACTAAAAAGTTTCAACAAATTTAGCCAACCCAAATTAGAGTTAAAAAAGAAAAGAGGTGTGGCTCAATAAAAAGCATTGAATTCCAACTAAATGCATTATAATCAACACTAAAAGCTTTCTATTAAGATAAATAGTTGATCACATTAAAACATACTCATGCTTGTGAAAGAAAATGCATACTGCTCTAAATTAGAAATTCCAGTATCAGGAAACACAAATGATTCAATATAATGTACTTCACATACTCATACATAAGGCAAATAATTTAACTTATTATCAACATAAGTAAAACATTAAAGCAGTACTTACAAAAGGTGCTGAAATGTATTTAACCTCCACTTTCACGAAGGAGCAGAACTTGCATAAAATTCCAACTTCTTCATCAATGACGAATTCATGAGTTCCATGAGAACATTGGGGAGTTTCATCTTCGACCTCTTGAGATGGTTTTGCACCATGTTCCACCACCTAATGAACAAGGAACAACTCGAACTTACCATTTTATTTGATATAAATGCAAATAAAATAACATGAATAGATTTGATAAGCTAGAACACTCTAATTTTGGAAAAACCAATTATTAAAACATATGTAGTCTATGAGCAACGAGACAATATGTTGTATCATAATCCCAAAAGATGAACCCAATTACTTCAGAGTGGCAACAAAGTAAAGCGCTTGAACTTGCTTTATCGAATTTATCCAATGAACATTCCAATAACCCGTCATTTTTTACTGCCTGCCTCATATATTAGTTAATGAAATCTCAATATAATAATTAGGATCCTGGAAGCAATGAGCAAAATGAGTAAATAAGAACATAGATTGCAGCAGAGTACAGACACTAAGTGATTTGAATTAACCATTAAAGCAAATAATATATAAAGGAAGAAAACATTTGATAACAAAATATACATCAGCTTTAAAACGCAATAATATATAATGCTTATAATTTTCATTGTCCATCATAGATCATAAACAAAAACAAAATAACATTTTCAAGCAGCACAAAGGAGAATGACGAAGTACAGGGCAGCCTAATGAACTGACTTGCAGCCAACAAAATTGATGATAATACAACCAGGCAATAACAAATACATACAAAAAACGAAAAATATTGATATATTGATTGCTCAATAAATTACAATGGCAACGTACCTTGGCAGGATAAGTGGAATGTATCTCAGAGCAAGTGAGACCAAAGTTCAACTCATTCCAAAGTCTATCCATTTCTTCTTCAGATTCTGTTTTTTCTGGAGGAGTTGATTCCTCAATTCCAGATTCAGAATCAAAATCACTTCCATCACTTCTAGCAGATAAAGAAGTTTCACAGCCAATTTCTTCCGCGCCCAAAATGGAATTCAAAAGAATCTTTTGCACATCATTATACTTCAAGATGTGGTTTCTATTGGAGAATTTCGTAGGCCCTGTCTTCTTAACACTGCGAGACACTTTGTCATTGTCATTATCAACAAACCTACGAGATTCCAGCTTCTCCGCATCCATGCTCAATGTGCGCCTGAGTTTTGTTTTCCTTTCCGAATTTTCAGAATTAAAGCATGATCTAGTGCGTTTAGCCACAGAGTTCAGCGATTGATTGACATTATCAAATTCATTATATTCCTCACTAATGCCATTGTTTTTGCTGTTTTCAGAATCAACCAAATCCTCCATTCCATCTTTCTCTTCAACCACTTTGCCCTTACTTGCTCCCTTTGCAAACACTCTCTCCTCAACAAAAATCACACCTTCATCCTCACTAGATGACTCCGCTACACTATCAGAAGTTTCAGACTTTTCAGGTCCATAGTCTTCATAATCAGGATCATCATTATCCTCCTCTTCACTGGATGAAAACAGCTCATCTGAACTGTCCACACTCACCCCTGACCCTTGGCCACCGAAAACATCATCTTCTTCCTCATCAACATCTTCATCACACTCTTCTACCCCTAAATCACATTCTTCCCCTAAAAACAGCACCCCATCCTCGCTGTCACTGTCATCCAACGCAATCACCTCATCATCAGTTCCCTCTTTTACTCCCATTTGAGGATTACCTTTGTTCTCCTCCCCAGAATCCTCTACACACACAAAAGTAGCATCATGTCCACTCAATGATTCTACACCTTCTACATCAACAACTTCTTTACAAGCTACAGATCCTGATCCTAGATTCTCACCCTTAACTGATCTAACTTGATAATAACTTGATTCGCTCTTCGCCACTGCCTCGGTCCGACCACTATCTAGTTTCCGTTTCTTGATCTCCTCATGGATCTTCTTATACATGATAGCCTCTCTAGAACGGGTCCTCTTCGCTATAGGCAAAGTAGAATCCATTACACCCTTGCAAAGATGCGATTTTTCCTCTGTTACAAGTCCAAACAAACAACTATATTAACATCCCTATATTACACCTGGAAAAATCTCAACTTTCACCAAACAAGTAATCAACATATACACAGCCAAAAAGGTAAACAAAGCGTTGCAGTTTCTATAAAGAGAATGAAAGTAAGAGAGAGGCAGAGTAGTCATTCGTATTCAGGGCCAAAGATAGAAAAAAGAATACAGAACCAAAAAAAATCAAAGAAAAAACAAAACTTGATATTAAAAAAGACAAGTACATTTGTCAGAGACGAGGTTGGTGAAAAAAAGCAGCAAAGAACGTCCGGCGTCGAGATTGACAGAGAGAGAAGTCTGTCCAGTCACGTATTCAAACGAAGGGAATAGCCAAATATCAACTCGAGACGTGCGGGTGAATATAGAGGGTATTATAGAAATCATGAAAGTAAAGAAGAAGAAATTTTACCGGCGACTTGCCGGAGAGGGAAAGAGAATGTGAAAGGGCGCCAAGAATGCATGAGCAAAAAAACCTGCAGCGGAATAAGTCAAAACCTGTCTTCAAATGACTTAATTGCCCTTGTAGGGTTAAATGGAAAATAAAGACGAATCAGTGACGGCTCTGATAGCGTGTGGAAAGAGAAACAGTAGGTTTCTGTGTGAGTGGATCTGATGTGACGTGTGTGAATCATGATGGTTCTGATACCCGAATTAATAAAATAAACTTTTACGTTTCCTACTTTAATATAGAAATTATGTTTATCTATCAGTCAAGTTTAAAATATGTTTTTAATCCTCATTCAATTAGTTTATTTATTTATTTAGCGAAAGAGATAATTGATCAGTTTGATTTAATTAGGGATTAACTAAGAAAAAGGGTCAAACTAAAAACTTCTTTTCTAGAATTTTCTATAATTATTTCTTTAAACACAGCATAATATTTTTTTATGTCAAACCATAGCAGACTTGTTTTTCAATCGATTACCCAATCCTAGAATTTTTGAACTATTATACAATATTTAAATCAAATTGTCACCCTAAACGCCGTTAAATTATCATCGTTTAAAGACAAAGGGTGAACAAGTCTTTCAGTGGTTTACTTTTTCTTAAACAAGCAGCTTATAAGAAATCTAGGGGGTGTTTGAACTTATGAAAATTAGCTTATAAGTAATAATTGTTTATAAGCTAAAATTAACTTATAAGCATTTAAAATTTTAAGCAATTACGTGTTTGGTTAAAGTACTTATAAGTGATTGATAAGTAATTGACGTGTTTGGTAAAATGTGGCTTATAAGTATATTTTATTATAAAATTACTAAAAAAGATACTACATTAAACAAGGACATATTATGGAATTTTAAAATTAAACAAGGATAATGTAGTAATATACTTGGTCAAACTAGCTTATAAGCAAAGTGCTTATAAGCCAAAAAAAAAAGTACCTCTCCCCCAACTTATTTTTTTCAACTTATAAACTCAAAAAAATTATAAACAAATAGGTCAGTTTAATTTTAGAGCTTATAAGCAAGTTTTACCAGCTTATAAGTTTAGACAAACACCCCCTTACAAAAGTATTTAATAATCTCAGCTGTCCAAGATCTTTGGCCACGGAACCAGCAGCGTATTATCCTACGGTAACGCAACCAAACATGTTAGACTCGGTGGTACCCGTGTTTATTGCTGAAACGGATGTGTTTTAGGAATGAGGACGTTTGCGTTTGAGTGGTGGTGATGGTTTTTGGGGTGGCGTTTCAGAAGAAAATAGGAGATGAAGGAGGAGGTGGTGGTGAAAACAAAAACGGCAACGAATAAAAGCGAAGTAAGATCAACAGAGAAAGTTTGATATTAGATTAGGAATTTGGGCGGGAGGCGTGTTTCATTCGTAATTGAAGGTTGAGCTGTCATTACTAAATAAAGTAAATTAAACGCAGACTCTGACAAAATAATAAGGGCATTTTAGTAATTTAATTTTAAAATATTTATTATAAAAAATAAGGATAAATTAGGAATATATTTTCAAAATTCCACTGAAGATTTTTTTTTTTTTTTTCTTTATACATATACAGTATAATCTTTTAATAGTAATATCGGAATAACTTCCATTTACTCATAAAAAATTATAGTCCCAACTTAGGTCAATTATAAATAAAAAAAAAATTTACATTATAATAAGTTATAGTTTTTAAGGTCCCGTCTTAAGGAATTTACCTTTACATAATAATAATTATATGTATATTATAAAAAAAATATGTGTTATATTACATTAAATATTTAAAATAAAATAAAATATTTATCTAAAGTTGTTTGAGACAATGATTTATGTTTTAAAATTATTAACATATATTTTATCTTGCAGGTACGTAATAAGTTGCTAATATAAACACCTTCTTGTTGAAATCAAAATATTTCTAACGGCATATTTGAAGCTTCTTGGTATGAAACTTTTGATATTTATGTACTATATTCATCCTCATGATTATCTCTTTTTTCTTTTTGTCTAATTCTACTAATAATTTCATCTTTAGTTAAAGTATACACAACTTGTTACTCATTTGGATGATTAAGGAAGATATTAATACCCATTTGATTAGTATAGTTAAGTTGTCAAATCTGATCACTCAATTTTACAATAACACTTTGATATCAATTTCTATACTATCCTAATACTATTAAAATAATGAATTAAAACCCTAATACTACTATGAAATATAAAATCAAAAATCAAAATAATAATTTTTGTAATTACATTTTTATTAAATTATAATAAGTTATAACCTTGTTACCTTAATAAATTTAATTGTTGGAGATCATGGTTATAGAAAGTAATATGAAATGAAATTCTAAAATCAATAATCGGCGGCGGCGGTGTTAAAAAATATCAAGTAGTGCAGAAAATTTTAAAAGGAAGCATGATAGCTATGTGAAATGACCAAAGATGATAATCACTCTATTTCACTCCCTACACCCTAGTTGTATGTGATCAAAATGGCATTTACGTAGTTGCAACAAATAATAATGTCAAATAGACTAGCTCTCGTCACGGCTACTCTACAGTACCTGAAAAGGGTTAACATGAAGTTTATGGGATGCCACCCACAACCGTCAAACACTATTTTTTTTTTTTTTTATGCAATTACATTTACACGCCATTAGATTTAACTTTTGGGTGGTTCTGATTCATTTTGATCTTAAAAGTTTTTAATTTGTGCATTTCAAAACTAATTTTTATTATATAATAATCTAATTCCTTATTTAATTATGAATTTTAGGTGCATTACAGGTATTTTATTTATAGAAGTGGTGTTAGTGTTACCAGTCTGGGATAGACACGATATAAAAAGGTATATATATTCTCTTTTTAGTTTTTTCTCTCTATACAAAATCCCTAGTTAGGAAAGACAGCACGGCAAAAAAAGGTTAAGAGAATTTGATAGGTATGATACGATAAATGGTGAAAAATATATTTATAAAAATTTGGTCATAAAATTCAGATACAGAAAAAATACGATACGGATATATATAGGTTTAATACGACACATTATTAATAATACATTTTGAAAAATACGGTAATATCAATCCTGGTTTTAGCAATGTTTATGGATCACCTGGTTAAAATTAATATAACATTCCAAATATACTGGTACAGCAAAAAAATGGTACAGAAATTTTACTGGTATGATACAGTAAATGGTGAAAAATATGTTTGTAAAAATTTGACAAAATTTTGGATATGAGAAAAATACAAGAATAATTCACTAATAAAACATTTGAGACATAGTTTGCGAATAATACGACTAAACTAATAAAATATGAAAATTTGCGAATAATACACGAATTATAGGACTTTTTGTTGGCTAATTTACTAAATAGGCAAAAATCTACAATTTTAAACAAGGGTAAAGGTAAACGACTTTTTCCCACCCAATGTTTGTCTTAATAACATTTTTCTTTTCAAAATACCAATTTTTCACCCAAAATTAATATTCAGTTACTATCCAAAACTGAATCTGGTAGTGAAAACTCTCTCTGTCACTATCATTTAAACCTTCGGTCTTCTCTCTACAAAATTCCTTTCACTATGATACTTGATTTTTTACCGATTGTCAGTCACCGTAAAACTAGAGTTTCTTATTTTTAACTGATTTTCGATTGATTCTGACGACGAATATTCGATCAGTTATCACTATTTCGTGCATCAGTTTTCACTCTACAAAAACCCTTTTACCTTGGCTCCTGATAACTCATAAAATGCCGATTAAAAAAGTGAAGTGTATTTTAGATATGAAAAATGCTATCTTTACAAAGACCCATACAAAGAGGGCTACAAAGTGACATCATCTAGAAGAAAAAAATAAAAAAAAATGGAAAAGGAGAGAAATAAAGATAGAAATTATAAAAATAAAGGGTAAGGATTGTCTTTGTATGCTCTCTTTGTATATATTTTTATAAAACTAGCATTGTCCTTAAAATGTTAATGAAATATAAATATAGGTGGAAAATTTTAAAATATTAATAAAATATAAATATAGGTGAAAAAAATAATATTTTAAAACTTTTTGCATCATTAAGGCAAACCTCGGTGGGAAAAAGCCGTTTACTCTTTAAACCACACAATTATTAATGTGATGGTTTAACCTCAACTAGGTTTTGATTGATGTGTGACTACACACTAGGCAGTAGGCACCACAAACGAGATCCACAATTTTAAAGAAATAAAATTATAAAATTTTGTTTTTTAATCTGTAACTGAAACACAACCCACATCACCTAAAACTACACTATAGTTTTCAGGAGTGACTGTTTTCTGCTGTATTTAAGAGAAAAGTAGTTTTGCTTAGTTAAAAGGACTAAAATCTTCAGATTAAGCGATCCTGTAATTGTATTTGTAGGATTTTTNCCCGTCTGGGATAGACACGATATAAAAAGGCAGATACATTCTCTTTTTAGTTTTTTCTCTCTATACAAAATCTCTTGTTAGTACATACAGTACGGCAAAAAGGATAAGAAAATTGTATGTAAATGATAAAAAATATATTTATAAAAATTCACTCATAGAATTCATGAAAAAAATACAATATAATATATATATATATATATCAGTAATACTATATTTACTGACCCAAATATCGATTTTTACATACCGACTCACTACCCAACAACCCAAATCTCAAAATTTAACTCAGAGTCAGTATGTCAAATCGGTCCTGGGTCGGTAAGCCTAGCATTACTGTATATATATATATATATATATATATATATATATGTCTAATACGACATATTGTTAATAATACATTTTAAAAAATAAGGTAATATTAATCCTAATTTTAGCACTTTTTATAGATCACCTGGTTAAAATCAATATAACATTTCAAATATATTGGTACATTAAAAAAATGGTATGATAATTTTACGGATATGATACAGCAAATGGTGAAAAATATATTTATAAAAATTTGAAAAAAATTTAGATATGGGAAAAATACAAGAATAATTTACGAATAAAACGTCTAAGACATATAGTTCGTGAATAATATGACTAAACTAATAAAATACGAAAATTCATGAATTATACAACGTTTTGTTGGCCAATTTACTAAATAGGCAAAAATCTACCATTTTAAACAAGGGTAAAGGTAAACGACTTTTTCTCACCCTAGGTTTGTCTTAATGACAGTTCTCTTTTTAAAAGGTTTTAAAATATCATTTTTTCATCTAAAATTAATATTATTTTTTTATCTAAAGCCAAATTTGGCTGATTTTGATAGTAAAAATTATCTTTGTCACCATCATTTGAACCTCTGGTTTTCTCTCTACAAAACTGTTTTCACTTTGATACTTGGTTTTTCGTCAATTGTCAGTCACCGTAAAACTAGAGTTTTTTGTTCTTAGCTGATTTTCAATTGCTTCTGATGATGAATATTCAATCAATTATTATCATTTTGTCCATCAATCTTTACTCTATAAAAGCACTTTTATCTTAACTCATGATAACTTGTAAAATAACTATTAATAAAATAAAATATATTTTAGATATTAACAAAATATAAATGCCGATGAAAAACGTGACATTATAAAACTTTTTACAAGAAAAAAAATGTCTTACTCTCTAAACCACACAATTATTAATGTGATGGTTTAACTTTAACTAGGTTTTGATTGATGTGTGACTATACACTAGGCAGTAGGCACCACAACCCTACCCTATTGAGATCCACAATTTTAAAGAAATAAAATTATAAAATTTTGTATTTAATCTGTAACAGAAACACAACCCACATCACCTAAAACTAAACTATAGTTCTGAGGAGTGACTGTTTTCCTGCTGTATTGAGGAGAAAAGTAGTATTGTTTAGTTAAAGGACTAAAATCTTCAGATTAAGCGATCCTGTAATTGTATTTGTAGGATTTTTTTTACTTAAAAGAGATGGGATATTGAAAGAATTGGCAAAAGCTCTGCCTTTCTGATTTAAACCCTGTTTTTTGAAATACAGTAGTAAAAATTTCACAAAACATGACACACATGAAAGCAAGAACAACCCTGTTTTTCTAGAAAGATATAAAAACAATGAATGTATCAACAAGAATATAATTAGAGTAACATTACATTCAACACTTTCTTCACAAAAGTCATGGATCAGCTCACAATTTGTCAATTTATAAGTCACATCTGTCCAATATGGATCCCGCCTGAAAGAAGAAATTGCAAATGTCATATAGGGTTAGGGCATCTCCAACCCACGCCAAATGGCGAAAAAAACACCAAATTGGCGTGGGTTGGTACTCCAACCCACGCAAACACTGCGTCATTTTGGTGCAGTGCTACAGTGCTGCGCCAAATTAAATGGCGCAACACTGTAGCACAAATTAAAATATATATATTTTTTTATTTTGGTTTTTTTGTTTTTTTTTAATTTTGTTAAGTTAATTTTAGTATTAATTTTATACCCAAAATCACACCAATTTGAGTATTTGTATTAATTAATTTGATATTATTTTAATAATAAATTTATAATAATGATATAATTAAAAAATGATGAAAATTTAAAAATAGAACTTTATCAATGCAAAATTAAACTACAATAACTCAAAATAAAAATTAAATTACTATCAATATGGAAATTTACTTGTGTTGTTGTGTTGTTTTTTTTTTTTTTTTTTTTTGTATCATTTATATTAGATGTAATGGTTCTATATAAATGTAATATTTATTTGATTAAATAAATGCTTAATTCTATTAAATTAGTAATTTTCAAAATAATTATTTTTAATAAAAATATTATCTAATATTAATTAATATATACAAAAATAATGAGGGAAATAGATTAATTGTTGATTATTCACTAAAATTAAAAAAAAAAAAAAGAATATTCTAGAAATATTCTTTTTGGTGTAATATTTGGAGATGAAATAGTATTTTGCACCAAAATTTGCATCAATTTGGTGCAATTTTGCACCAAATTGGTGCAATGGGTTGGAGATGGT
Source organism: Pistacia vera (assembly GCF_008641045.1). Taxonomy (NCBI): domain Eukaryota; kingdom Viridiplantae; phylum Streptophyta; class Magnoliopsida; order Sapindales; family Anacardiaceae; genus Pistacia; species Pistacia vera. The sequence continues at coordinate 339,124 of NW_022196690.1, read as the reverse complement.
CTTAATGAGAGGTGTTTGTTAGGTGTGTATTTTATACCTAAACCCATTTATGTATTTATTCATTTCGCATTACATCAATATTCATAATTTGACTACAATTATAAACATATTCATTCAAAACATGCACAAATATATTGAAACATGAACTCAATAACCCAAGAAAAAAAAATGGAAGGGTGAGCATGCCTTATGTTCTGAGTGGACTCGAAATAGATTGAGTGTGATAACCATTTGTGCAAAATATTTTATCTAAATTGATAAATTCAAAGAATAATATGAAATAGAACAAAAATGCTTTATATATGTGTCTTGTACTCTTCTTTGAAAGAGATTTGAGCAAAATTAGATAAAATAGAGTATAAGGAAAGAGATCCTGTTTGTTTATATATTTTTGATGGGCTGAGAGTATGAACCCTCGTTTACCAAATATCTCAATCAATTCAGTTCTTCAAGCTGGTTTTTCGTTATCCTGCCTGCATGCTAAATATTAGATCAATAGATCTTCAGGCTGATATATTATCTCCTCTTCCGAATGAAATTGTCATTGTCTTGTTCCACCAATCTCTTCAGGATTTATCTTCCATCTTCCTCTCATTACCACCAGACCCAATAACAACTTAGAACACCGTCCTTCTTCTTGTCGACACATTTCTTCTCTTCCAAGTCCACTGTATTCAGATGATAAACATACAAGGTTTTCTTGCCCAAGCCTATATGCTCTGCTTATAACTTAAAACTTGATTTACTCTGACTGGCTGACTCAGCCCCCATGCTTTGTGTTTCATTTCCTTAATCTCTCATAACACTCCTGAAATCTGTAGAAAGTACTCTTTTTTAACAATTTATTTCGGAAATACAGTATAATCCATTATTCTCTCACAAAATCAATTGTCACAAATTCAAACAAAACATTCACTTACTTCGATAGCAAGATCAAATATAAACAGAAATTTAAAAAAAAAAAAAAAAAAAAAAAAAAGAAAAACAACGGAGAAAGAGCACAATCAGTGTTTCCGAGTTGGTTTTAATTTAATGTTCAATCTTGTTTATTAATCAGGGATCTGGGAACGTCTGAATGCCCCTGTTGAAGGCGAAATAAGGATTCCTTGTTTTTCAAGGAATCAAATATGGATAATGGATCTGAATTGAATTCTGAAAGGGGTGATATTTAACTTCCCTTTCAATACAAATTAGTATAAAGAATTCTACAAAAAAAAATTCGGTAATAAATAATTACAGCGACGTCGTTTTCATGTATTATGCTCAACTAACGCTTTAGAAGCTGATATTAAGGTTAGATTAAAATAAAATACTTATTTAATTAATTCTAATTTAAAAGATTTGACTTAAATTTGATTTAGTTTACTTTCTTATTTATCCAAAACTGTTGGAAATTAAATGAATAACATATATCCTAACATAATCCCAAGATCATAGTCAACATTGCAATCACTTTGTACATAAATGAACTACAATGAATTTACACAGCATAAATACCTCCATCCTTATCTCGAAGCAAAAAAGTTAATCTGGAGAAAGCCACGAATCGTTTTCTGTTTTCCAAATTTTTTTAGAGGAGAGAGCGTACTTTTCCTTTCGTTTTTTTCAGAGTAACAGTGTTGTAACATTTCTAAAAGGAAAAGGTTTTCCTTTTATAGGCAGCGGTTAGAGAGAAACTGCATTGGCAGTTCATCTCACCCACGTCGCTTGGGGTAACCCATCATGGGTGTACCCCTTTTCCAATATCTCCCACTCACACAGATGGGACTATCTCTCTCTATGCTTCTTTAAGGTTCATACTTAGTAAATATGCCGGTGACCATGCATACTTCGAGAGCCCGTTAGTATATATCTGTTAGGAATATATAACTTCTCGAATTGTGAACTCAGGTTGTATGTTGTATGCAATACCCTAGATTACTTATCAAATTTTTCTAACAATCTCATTAAAAAAAAATATCCGTGTATTCATAATTATGTTCTATCTTACATAAAAGTAAAACATAATTGATCGACCAATGAATACACGTGATTATAATGTGATAATTCAAAATCGTAATCTTCCTCTTTTCTTGATTCCTGCAACTCTTTATTTAACTTGCTTTTCTAGAAATGTCCCAGCACGATGAATTTATCTTAATCCTTTGGTAACACTCTAAGATAACAATCATTAAATGAAGGTTTCAAGAAACAGAATAGAGTAATAGGGTATTATTTGAGATTTTATTCTTAAAAAAACCAGGGTCTCACACAATGTTAAAGTTGAGATTTTGACTTTCATTACCCTTTGGCAATGTTTTGCACAGTGGTATGAATCACACGTACAGCATTTCCCCTTTCCCATGGAGTGCATGTCTCTTTTCTTGTAAATGCTGTACAGATTTTAGTTCAGACATGCTAATGTCTAACTTGAGTTCACTTTACCATACTTTAATCATCAGAACTCTAATCTGGCCATTGATAGATAAAGTGATATTATACTTGTGGTCATATTTCATTATGACATTATTTTAATTCTCGTTTTAGGCGACGTCAACATTTTAAGTTGGGCTTATTTATCACCTAGATAATAAGCTTAAAACGTCTCATCTCCATTCCTACGAAGTAATGGAGGTGATTGCCTGTGTGAGAGGCCAATCTTTAGCTGTCCGACATGCTTTTCAAAATAGACATATATAATATTTACATAACTAAATGTATATATATGCTCCTTCATGTATGTTCCATAATAATCGAAATTGAGCATTGACAATATTGTTATTTAATATTGATAAGACAAATGTGAACAATTTTGGGAAATCTCAAAGTATGAGTACATTCAACACCTACGTAAGCCTAGAGATCTAACATGTCTATTGAAAGTATCTCTCGGTAGGCTTTGTGAATGGATCCGCAACCATGTCATGCGTAGATATGTACTTCATGTTCACCCTTTGTGCCACCAAGTCTCGCACAAAATTATATTTGATTCTATGTGTTTCGTTTTAACATGAATTTGGGATCCTTAGTGTATGATTGCTGCTGACTATCACAGTTTATTCTTACTGGTTCAATAGTAACATTAATATTCCAGATGATTCATGAACCGTCTAACCAAACGGCTTCTGCACTGTAGCTGAAAATGCTACAAAACGAGCCTCCATTGTAGATGGGCTATGCATGATTGTTTTTTACTGCTCAAGATATGGCCCCGCCATTTAGTAAGAAACATATCCGGAAGTAGATTCCTCTCATTCTAAATCTCCTCCCAATCAGCATCGGTTAGCCTCTCAAGTGTAAACATTTCCTTGATAACATAATGAGTAATCAGCTGTCCCTTTAGATATTAAGATTTCTTCACTGCTTTCCAATGTGCTTGTCCTGGGTCAGACTGGTATACTACTTACCAACCAACGGCATAACAGATGTCGGCTTAGTGCACATCATGGCGTACATGAGACTTCCAACAGCACTTGTATAAGGAACATTCTTCATTTGTTCATTTTCTTGTGGAGTCTTCGGACACATTTACGACTTAAAGTCTCGCCTTTTGCGATAGGGGTGTCTATGGGTTTACAATCTTGCATATGAATCGTTCAAGAATTTTCTTAATGTATGATTCTTGTGAAAGAGATACTAATTTTCTTGAGCGATCTCTTGAAATTGACTCCAAGAATATATGCCAGCTTCACCCATATCTCATCTCAAATGAGATGATAACCATCCTTTGATTTCATGACAAATCCTTATCATTTCCAGCTATAAGTATATCATCAACATAAATGATAATATAACAAATTTGATTGGATCTCTTTGTATATATACAATGATCTTCATATCATTTTAAAATACGACATATCGCATTATGAAATCGAAATATACTGTCTTGAGGACTGCTTGAGGCCAAAATTGACTTTAAAAGGACACACTTTGTGTTCTTGACACTTCTCTAATAAAAAACTATGGTTTATCATATAGATTTCTCTTGTAATTCTCCATTGAGAAAAAGCAGTCTTTACATCCATTTGATGGCAATTCAAGATCCATGCTAGCAACTATAGCTAGAATAAGTCGAATTGAGGTAAACCGTACAACAGGTGAAAAAGTTTCTTCATAATCTATTCCTTCTTGTTGTGTATACACCCTTGCGACTAAACGAGCTTGTATCTTTCAATACTGCCATCAGCTTTACGCTTGATTTGAGAACCCATTTTTCCCAATGGCTTTGCTTCCTTTCGGTTTAAATCAACCAATTCCATAATGGTTGATTTCATAGACTCCAATTCTTCTTCCATTGCTTCATCCATTTTCCTTAGAAGGGCAATTGAGAGCCTCATTTACATTCCTTGGTCTTCGATCTTGTGGGAGTAACTAGAAAAATTCTCCCTCAATCTAAATCGTCGGTGAACTTGTTTTCTGTTTGATCGAGTATTGGAGTGATTGGAGGTTACTCCACTTGGACCAGGTATCATAGTTGGATCACCAGTAGGGATATGGGAGGATTGAAACTGATTCATCAACTCCATTTGCTCCCATGGGATGTAGTTAACCAACTGATTGTCAGCAACAGAATTGCCTTGGTCTTGTGTTTCATATAGAAACAAGTCTTTACCTATTCGCCCTTCTTAGGAAAATCGGTTTCTAAGAATGTGACATCTCGTGATTCAAACTCGTGATGCTACCACTTTCTTGTCTCCTATGAAGACATACCCTTTGAATGTTCTGAATATCTATAAAGATACATTTCTCCCCTTGGACTAATTTTCCATATTTAGGGAAGGATCATGAACTAGGCAGCACATCCCCATGGCTTTAGGAGACTCAAATCGGGTTTCCGATTTGTCCATAACTCATATGGTGTAGTAGTATAGATTTGGATGGTACTCGATTGAGGATATATGTGGCAGTCAATAAGGCATCACCCCAAAAGGTGATGGGCAAGTTTGCTTGTGCCATCATAGACTCACCATCTCAAGTAGGGTTCTGTTTTTCGTTTACAACACCATTTTGTTGAGAGTTGGGAATAGTTAATTGACGTTCTATTCCCATTTCATCACAAAAATTTGAATTGATCAGATAAATATTCACGTCCTCGATGTTGTAGAAGTTTTTCTTTTTATCTAATGATTCTCAACTAGTTTTTAAACTTTGAAAGCATTCTAAAGCTTCTGATTTTGAGAAATCAAGAAAACATAACCATATGAGTGAAATCATCTATAAATGTGATGAAAAACAGCCCCCATGTCTAGCCTACATTCATTGGACCACATATGTCAGAATGAATTGTTGCAATGGAACTTCAGCTCTTATCGCTTTTCCAAATGGTTTTCTTGCTGTTTTTCAGCTAGGCAATGTTCACAAGTAGTCAAGTAACTTTTGTTAAGGATCCAACAAGCCTTCTCTTGCTAGTATATTCATTCGTTGTTGGCCAATATGGCCAAGCCTTGATGCCATACATTCACATCATCATTATTAGAAGATGTAATAAAGGAAAAACAAAAAAATTACTATTTTTAAGCAACATCAAGTACTATAACCATCGGAAAAATAAACCACAACCCTGTATGTTGTGTCCAAAAATAAATGGACACCAGTGCTGGAAAAATTTAAATTAAAACCAAGGTAACAAGTTCTAACACGTAAATCAAATTTCGACGAATTGGGTGATATAACACGTCAGTAGGTATAGGATCGACCTCCCCGATGTCAATTTGCATGTGCGATCCTAACTTCCACTTTGAATTGTTACCTACATATACTCATTTGTTTCCGTGGGATTCGTCGAAATTCCACGAAAGCAATCCTTTTCGCTATGTGGTCTGTTGCGCTGATCTACAGTCCCCAAAGGATGAGACTCAGTTAGAAAAACAGAATGGAAACATATATAAACTTACTTGGGCAAACAAGTAATTTACTTCTTCGGCTCGCTACAAAGCGAGCAAAATGTCCCTTTTACCACAAATATAGCATTTCACCTTTGCCATATTCTCTTCCTGACAGGATGCTTTCCTTTCGTGTTTGAAGAACTTTCTCTTTTCCCTTGAGCCTTTTCAGTATTGCTTTTCTTTGGGATCCACCTTGGAATTTACGTTTAAATCCTTCCCACCATGTGAACGGAACCAGCCATATACACATCGGTATTTGCTTATTCGCATTAAGGCGATCTTCTTCCAGTTCCAATGGCGTATGGCATCTTTCAATTTCTGATGCCCTCATTGTGGGTAAGGTGTATTTTCATATGTTCCCAATTTTGAGGCAATGATCTTATGACAGCTTGAACTGTTGTTCATCTGTTAGGACATGACCTGCATCTCTAACTCACTTATCATGTTGACAAATGCCGTAAAGTACTCTCATAGTATGTTCAGGCTTTTATATGTGTCAAACTTGATAGTGAGTGACCGGAGTTTGGTAATAGACGTACCGCCAAACTTTGTAGCAAGTGCGGCACAATGTCCTTTGCTAATTCATAATCCGCGTACTTCTTCATGAAGTCCATTGTCCGTTCAACAAAGTGTAATGCGAGCAAGTGGAAACTTCTTCTTCTATATGTATATAGCGGCACGGTCCGTCTATGTTGAGCCGTGACTCCTCTTCAGGCTCTTCCATGGTTGTAGTAAGAGCTTCAGAACACTCTGTTCTTCCAAACATTGGATTTTCATGCTCCATATCCATAATTGTCGCCGTTAAATTTTCTCCTTTGTTAAGTTCGGCGACAATGTTCTTAGATGCAGATGCCATTTCTAAACAAAATTACACGTTGGAAATGCATGTTATTCAATGCTCGGAACATACATGTTCATTTATTAATTATACACATAATAATTGTATAAGATTGGAATCAAAAGTTAACACATGTCAAACATCATCATCCCAAATTTCCAATTCCAATTATCATAGATATAATTAATTGCAATTCTAAAAAATATTTAGCACAAATTAATAAAATAATCAACATCAATTCACATAAAATTTTTAAATTTTAATAAACAAAAATTAATTTCCTTATGTAAATAGAATTCAACTTGTAATAAAATTAAAACAAACAAATTCCAAACAACAATAAAAAAAAAAATTAAGTGGACAGCCACATTCCTAAAACTGGGAAGGATCTGATAATCTTATCCTAAGGTCTTATCTAACTTGTAATTAACACTAGGTAGGGGAACTCCAGTTTTTGTGATGTCCTTTACGAGTGGAGACCCTATAGAGCCCAGCTGTCCTTTTTGCACCCAATTATTACTCTCTATGTGGTGACCAAACGTCTTTAAATTTTTTTGTCATCTTTAAGTTATTGAACATCAGCTTGGTCCAAACCATATCAAGGAGAACCAACGAGATTAGGGTAACCAAGAGTCTCTCTTAGAACTTTGGAATATATGACTCATCTTCCTTTATCCCCCTATCCCAGGACATTTCCTGAATCTTTTCATTCACATGAATGAAATGATTTACGAGTTGCACCAACTCATCCTCTGTGTCTTTTAATATCAATGTGTGACTTTGTAGAGTTCTAATAATGTTCATAACCTTTTCCTTTTGAGCGGGTGTTCTAGCAACCATTGCACGTCTATAACGTAACATTTTTCTGTAACAAATACAAAAAAAAACTATTTATTTATCAAATAAAGGTTGACTATATTTGATAAATAATATATATATGTGTTTATGACTTAATAACAAAAATTAGACTCATAACAACATACCAAGTATGCATTTTATTCTTTGCAGCAAAAGAAAACAAATTTAGAATACTTCACACGCCGCCCAGAAGCGGCCACGCGCCCTCACGCGTCGGCAGGAGCTTCCACGTGCCGGCAGGGCACTCCAAGCGCCTTACAAGGGTTCGGGTCGGTTCGACCCGTTTCACATTTAACCGGGTCAATTTTGACCCGTTGACTTGTTTGACTTCGTGGGTCAGGTGTTGACTGGGTTTGACTGACCCGTTTGGTCTTACGGGTCAGGGGTTGACTGGATTTGACTGACCCGTTTAATGTACTGGGTCGGGTTTGCGGGTCAACTTGACCCATTTTTATTTTGGTTTTGGGTTGGGCCGGAAATGAGTATAGCTTAATTTGTAAATATGGCTAACACAATTGAAACATGTAGCCTAGTGGTTAGTGAGTTGGGTTGAAAATGTGTAGACTTGGGTTCAACTCTCACCACCCACACAGTTTGCACGTTTTTCATTAAAAAAGAAGTAAAAAAACGACATGTCATATGTAAGGTTGGAATCAAAACGACATGTCGGTCATTGTCGTCTTAAACCTCTAACTGGGTACCCGACCCGGAAATCAACTCATACGAAACCTGAAACTTTAAAGAGGCATATCTAAGTCATTTTAACTCCATTTTTTATGATTCAAAAGTCATTTTCTTCATAATTTCATAAAGAATCTAATAGTCTCATTATCATTACCAAAAAGACAACTTTTTACGTACAAAATTTGAAAAATTTAGAACTGCATTTGATAAACCAGTAACATGCTTTAACATAACAGTATGAATTTAAAACAATATGAACCATGGCTTTGATACCAATATTGGAAATAACACAGAATAACATATATCCTAAAGTAATCCTAAGATCATAGTCACCCATTGCAATCATATTTGTATATAAACGAACTACAATGAATTTACACAGCATAAATACCTCTTCTCCTTATCTCTGAAGCAAAAAATTGAACCTGGAAGAATCAATTGCATGGAGTATCTCAAAGTCCAAAATAAATTTTTGAATTAACAAAAATCCTTATAAATTTTCCTTAATAATTGAGTTGATTTGGAGTAAATCCATTGGGTTTCTAATGGATTTGAATTACCCACTTATCAATTAATTATTTTATTAAATTAATAATTTCACATTAAATTCAAAAATAATAAGTATTGTCGGATTACTTTATTTCAATAACTGACACCTCTTTCTCCATATCTCTTTATTAAAATTGATAATTGGGGTGTCCGAACAAGTTTGTATGTACTTTAACTAATCTCTCATCTTTAGAATTGTAGATTGGGTAAGAGTTTCAGTGACTACCCCTATTAGTGTCTGAGGTGACTCAAATTCTAGAGCTTGTGAAACTTTATTTTGCACTTTTACTATCAAATCACCCAACGATAGTTTATATTTTCTAATTTTTTAGTTTAAATAATCTTAAATGTATATATATAAATATCCACTGGCGACATATGATAAAGCAATTAGATGATTCTTAGCTAAGAAGTTTTAAATCTCCAGTGCAATGACATTTATTTTATTTTAAATCCGTTACTACTTCCATAAAATTATAACATTTACTTATGGAATATAACATAAGCCATCTTTCTTTTCTTTTTTAAATTTGAATGTTGGTTTTATAGAAAGAAGAATTTACGAATAGAATCACTTAACTTAAAATTTTTAATTATATTTATTTATGGAGTATTATCACTTACCTCCCCTGAGGTTTCCATTAATTTTGCACCCATGTGGTATAAGAAACCATTAAATCTCCCTTCACATTTGAATAAATTATCACTTACCTCCCCTCCCCTCACCACCTTTTTCTAACGGCAATTGTTAATTGAGGTTGCAAAAAACCTATTTTGCCCTTATAGCATACAAGAATAGTGATCTAATTTGGTATTACATATTTGACCTTAACATATTTGGTATTTTCCTAAAAATCATAGGGCATGTTTGGCTTATTATTTTTATCCCTATTCCCAACCCTATTCCAGAAATATTATCCTATTTTTTTAATTACTTTTAGACCCCATAAGATTATTAATTTCATCAAATACACCCTGAAAAAAAAGTTTAAAAATTATCAAAAACACCCCCGTGACCCATACTTGCCAGATTCCGGCAGCCACCGTCGGTGGTAGCCGGAATCTGTACAACGGCCTACCTGCCGACCATAAATGGCCGGAAGTTCACTGATCTGGCCGTGAACGACAGCCAAAGATGGCCGTCGTTTTGGCCTTTTTCGGCCGTCGACGGCCACGACAGGCCGTAGATCTGGCCTTTTCCGATCAGATCCGTGGTGGATCTGGCCGAAAAAGGCCATAACGACGCGTTACGACACAGATCCGACCGATCATGTTGTAACGCGATTTTCCGACCAGATTCCGGCGGTGGAATTAAAAAATAATCATACCAAACACATTTTCAAATTCAAATCCTATCCTCGTAATTATAATCTAACTCAACTTTTTCAAAAATACTACTTAAAATAATAAAATAAACACACCTATTATTATTTTGTTTTTTCATATTGTCTTGGATTTTTTATCGATTTTGTTACTTTTTTTTTTTCAAGATTTTCAGATTTACTTTTCTTTTTTCCAAATTTGTTTGTTTCAGGTTTTCATATTATTTTACTTTTTAACTTTTTCAGATTTTTCAATTTTCAGATATTTATTTCAATTTTTCAGATTTTGTTTTATTTCAATGTTTTATATTATTTTATTTATTTTAGTTTTTCATATTTTTTATTTCAATATTTCATTTTGTTATATTTATTAATCTTTTAAGACTTTTTAATTTTCATATTTTTTGTTTCGGATTTGTTTGAAAATTTTTAATTCCATTTTTGTGTTAAAAACCTACCATATCAAGTTTTACCCCTTGGCTTACAGTTAGAGATGGCAATGGGCCCGACATTTTCGGGTACCCGGCCCGGCCCGGCCCGAAAGGGGCGGGCTTTACCCGAGGTTGGCGGGCTTGGGCTTGGGCCTGGGCTTGATTTTAAGGCCCGACCTCGGGTACGGGCCGGGCATGGGTATATCTTTAGGCCCGGCCCGGCCCGGCCCGTCTTGAAAATTTTAGTATTAATTTTACTAATTTACCCTTATACTATATATTTAATTACAATATTATCCTNAGATTTTCAGATTTACTTTACTTTTTTCCAAATTTGTTTGTTTCAGGTTTTCATATTATTTTACTTTTTAACTTTTTCAGATTTTTCAATTTTCAGATATTTATTTCAATTTTTCAGATTTTGTTTTATTTCAATGTTTTATATTATTTTATTTATTTTAGTTTTTCATATTTTTTATTTCAATATTTCATTTTATTATATTTATTAATCTTTTCAGATTTTTTAATTTTCATATTTGTTTGAAAATTTTTAATTCCATTTTTGTGTTGAAAACCTACCATATCAAGTTTTACCCTTTGGCTTAACAGTTGACTTGACCCTCATAATAAAGGAGTCAGGGGAGGTAAATGACAATTTATTTAAATGTGAATGGAGGTCTCGGATGATTTCTTCCACCACAGCCACAGAGATGTAACTGGCAATTTATGGAAACATTTGGGGAGGTATTATACTCCTTTATTTAACACCAAAGTCACAAGAGTCTATGAATTATCGAAATTTAATATAAATTTTAGAATTTAAAATTTTAATCTTACATCAAACGCTAGTGAAAATTTAACTTTAAAATGTTAATTTACATGATAAAAGTCTGGGAAAATAAGTTTAATTACTTTAATTTGGTAGAATTTTTTTAGTAATGTTTTGGTCCCTGTTTCATTAACAAATCTCAGGGAACAAATTGTAACTGACCAAACCTTAGGAATGATATTGTGATTATCTCAAGTCTGGGAAAATAACATAGAAGTCCACAGACCAATGCGATAGTTGACCTTCCAGCTGGAACACAAACGTAAGAATAATTAATAACTTAGGTTAACTTCACAGGAGAGAACAAAACAGAAAGCACCACGTGCTTTGTGGGCCCTACTCGTACATGAAATTAGCCGATTAAATTGCCAAAATTGTCGCGCATCTTTTTAAACCTTGCACTCTCGGAGCCAAAACTTCCAAAACAGATTAATAAACTTAAAAAACTAAAATAGTAAAAATAAAAAAATAAAAAATAAACAATAAAATCACTCTGGGCTCTGGCAATCACGAGATCTGTTTGTTTTACATTGTTTAGAATAGATCGGCAGACATTGTAAACCCTCGTTTTCGGTCTCCTTCTTCCATTCAACAACCTGCATTGTTCGGATCCGATCCAAATTTGAATTTGAATTTTAAATCTTCTGGAGGTTGTCAATTTGCGAACGTTGTGATTCTGTGTTGGAAACTCCACGGATCTGATCCTGAACGTTCCTGTATTTGAGATCGGCATTTTTGAAATATAATTTTCTTTTCTCTGAGAAGAATCTTAAAGTTTTGTTGATAATTATTTCTGAGAATTTGATGTTTTGAACAACTGTTTTAAACTTTAGAGCCATTTCGAGGGTTGAATAATTTGTTTGAGATGGATCTATCTTCTATCAGCGAAGAATTAGCCGAGATCGACGGACAAGTCACCGACATTTTCCGTGCTTTATCGTAAGAAATCAAACAAGACAATTTATGTCGCCATTATTATTTTTGTATTACTGAATGTAGTGTTAATGTGTTTTATATTTATTTCAGGAATGGTTTCCAGAAATTGGAGAAGATCAAGGATGCCAATAGACAGAGTAGGCAGTTGGAGGAACTTACAGAGAAGATGCGTGAATGTAAAAGGTATTTCAAATCAATATTTAGTTTACTTAATAATCTACTTCATGTTGCATTGAATAGTTATAACTTGATTATAGGTTTTATTTAAAGACTTGGCAAGGAAATGAAGTAGAAATTAATACTAGATTAGAATGAAGATTGTGACTTCGTTCCCGCACTTTTTATCCTGATTTCAATAATGATACGGATCCAAAATACAATGAGATAGCTGTTTGAATTATGACTTTGGAACGGTTCAAGCTACCGAAGCATTCAGGATACTTTGTAGAAGTATGAGATGCCAGATTAGATCCTAGCCATCTTACAATTGCTTTTTTTCTGAATTATTTCTTCGTAAATTCTGTTTAGTGCATCCAGATAACCACTATCAATTGCTTAAAAAGTTAGCTAGACTTGGTCAGTGCATCGGCTCATGTTTGTTAAACATGCATGATCAAGTCATATCAGTTCGAGGAAGTGATAGGGCAGGGTCAGAGCCAATTTGGTGCTAAAAACTGATGGGCCTGAAACCCCTCACAAGCATTTTTTTTTTTTTTTAATAATTTTTTCAAGGGTTGTGATAATTAATTTAAATTTAAATTTTATTTTCCAGTTCTCTGTTATCTTAGGTGCTTTTCCTATCTTATTCAATTTCTTGAATTCTTGTTTTCTATTATGAGCACATGATAGACAGTAAACATTATAATTATTTTTCCAATATGTTGGTTCTTTTCTAAGTTTAAAGTTCCAAAGAATTTATAGACAAGGGGTACTTCCATGAAATGCCAGTAAATAATATGGTAAAGGGCTTATCTACTGCTGGAACTGAACAATGCCTTGCTGTCATTTCAGGCTTATCAAAGAGTTTGACAGGGAAGTTAAAGAGATGGAGAGTGGAAATGATCCAAACACCAACAAGATGTTGAGTGAGAAAAAACAGTCAATGGTGTGGCCTTTATTTTAAACTTTATTGAGAATTTGATACTTTAAAGTTTTTGTTGACTTACATGTCTAAAGTTTGCTTAATGTTGTTTGTATTTTCCATGTAGGTGAAAGAGTTAAATTCATACGTGGCTCTTAAAAAGCAGTAAGTTGACATATCTTTAATTACAGCAATTTGTTTCATGCACCAAGAGATGGTGTTATGCATGTACAGTCCATAGGTTTTGAATATCATTTAATGCTTTTTTCTCCTATTCTTGTTAATTAGTTTTACAGGTCTCTGTTTCCTATTTGTGATTGTGTGATGGATGGAGAGAGGAAGACTAATTAAAGTTTTAGTTGATTCTATTTTATATCTTTTGGGTGAAATGAACAGGGCTATATTATCTATTGATTGGGGATTATAGTTCTGTTTAAAACCCTATATTATTGCCTTGAGTGCTTTTTTTTTCTTTTCTGCTTTTCCTAAATTTCGTTATTTTCTTTCTGTTGCTGTAATTTTATGGAAGTTTATGGCATTTTTATAATGCTCAAATTTTTATCTAGGAGTTATTTTATTTCGTCAATTTTTTATATAGGTCTTTTTATAATGCTCAAATTTCATTTAGTTGTTTATGAATGGACTTGTTCCTTTTGTCTGCAATTTCTGGTTGGTTGTCATCTCTGCTTCTCTAAATTAGATGATAGAAATTGTCATTGGCTGAAAACTACTGTTATGTTATTAACAATTGTTTGATGAATTAAGAATCTTCTTTTCCTTAATATAAAGAATTTTTTTAATTGAGAAATGTTGATTACTAAAGCAGCTATAGTTTTGTTGTGATTTATGCCAGACATATTTTAATCATTTGTAAATCCGATCTTAATTGTGTCTATTTTCAATTCACTGTTTAATTATCTTCTGATGCCTTACCTTGGACTTGTTTTAACATTCTCATGATGGTTTCCTTCAGACATCAAGCCAATCTTGAAAACAACAAACGAGTTGATCTCTTTGATGGACCTAATGAAGGGTTTGGTGAAGACAATGTCTTGTTAGCTTCATGTAAGCATATAGCATTTTTTTTTTTACATGCACTTTTAATGGTTTTGTCTGCCTAGAGTTTTCAAAATTATTAATGTGAGTTGGAGATGCCGGTGGTAGGGGTGACAAGAACAGACACTCATTGTTTTAATCCATAATTTGTCAAGGGCTTTGGCATTAAACACACATGCACCTGATTGCTGAGACACCTGTATTCTTTTCATGTGTTCTAAAATCATTACAACATTCTGCATTGTTGTTACTCTACAAACTGTTGCGTTTTTCTGTAAATCCATATAAAAAAATGCATGATTTTGTAGTCGCTGCAAATCATGTAATTGATCTTTGACTTGTTTGCAGCAAATTTCATTATAGGTTTCATGTCTTAATTCTTATTGAAGTGTTTCTGAGGCAGAGACTATACATTTTGCAGCTATGTCAAATCAACAGCTAATAGATAATGGAAACCGGATGATGGACGAGACTGATGAAGTTATTGAGAGGTCAAAAAAGGTTAGTTTATGTTCAAGGAAGATAATATTCACCACATGGTAGAATTTGTCACATATTCAGCATGGTTTGGGAGAAGTAACTGCTTTCCATGATTATCCGTTATCATCTCTTTTAAGAAACCGATGGGCTGTTTAGGCTCAGCGTTTTTGAAATGCCTTAACACAGTTCGGTTTGGTTTATTTTTCCTATAACATATGTCAAATATGAATCAATTATGACTTTAAACATTGATGGACTCCACTAGTTTGAAATGTTACCTCATCTCTAAGGGTAATCTCAATTCATTGAGAAAACTTTGGTTCATATTGGTAGGGGTGCGTAAAAAAAAACACCGAAAACCGAACTGAACCGAACCGAACCGAAAAATAGGTTTTCTTGAAAACCGGTTTGGTTGCGGCTCGTAAAATTGGCTGAACCGGTTTTTTGGTTTGGTTATCGGTTCAACCAATTGTGGAAACTGGTTTTAAAAACCGGTCTTTAACTAATATATTATATATGATGTGTGGCTATGATGCGGATGTACAATCCAAGACAAACTTGCGTCACACCAAATCAAATCCTCCTTTTCCAAGATGTGCAGCTGAGATCTTCCCTCAAAACTCCCCTAGGTTTATATTTAAAGCTGCCAGGGTTTTCAAGTTCTCTTTAGCCTCCTGCCTCTGTTTAGTTACTTTCCTTCCATTGCTCTGTGTCCTCTGTGTTTAGTTATGGCTTTGAGTCTGTTTTGTGTTACGTTAAGATAATCTGCTTAGGGCCTCTAGCATTTACGTTTAATTTATATATTCTTCGTTTTTTTTGGTTGTATATCTGTTGAGTTTGTGTTGTGTTTAAACTTTAATGAGAAGGGGAGTATCGAAGGAAATGGCATAGGATTTTAGCCTTTTTAACAGATCCTTTTCTTACATAAACTTCAGTTTACGAACTGGGTCACCTTCCGGGCAAACTTGTTTGGTTTCTCAGCAGGTGGCATCATTCGGTGCCTACGCTTTTTTGTTTTGGTTTTCAAGATTGTATCTTTGTAATGTTTAGATTCAGATTTGGGTCTTTTTGTTTTTTGATACCAGAATATGAATGACAAAGAACTCAAACCAACCATAAACATTGGATGAAACTTGAAGAAAGGATTTTGATTACTTGTGATTGAGTTTCAACTTGAAGAAGGGAAAAATTAGAAATTTTTTGTTTTTTTAAAATTGGTTGAAACCGGTTAACCAGTTTTCTGAACCAGATATTCGGTTCGGTTTAAACAGTAATTCGGTCTGGTTTCGGTTTTGGTTTGGATTCTTACTTGAACCAGTTTTCCAGTTCGGTTTGAAAAATGCCCAAACCTGTTCAGTTAACCGGTTTTTCATGCCCCTACATATTGGGGATATAGACATTTATGTCTTTGTGTAAAGTAGCTACTACCCCCCTCAGGGTTTTTGTTCCCTATGGTTTCTTGATCGACTTTTGTAGCTTTATTTCAAATTCATTATTAATACAAATTCTGTAGTTTCTTACTAAAAGGAAAAAATCAATTCACTGATCAACTACTTGGCACAATGCATTTATTTCTTTCTTATTTTCAAGTTTTATGATAAAGTTAGGAGTGTTGAATCTAAAACTTTCTACACCAACAATTTGGCTGAGGATTTGGCCCATGCCTATATCAGTTGAATGGTCCATGATGTTTAAGATTATTATGTTATTGGATAGGCCTATTGAAAGATTCATTTAGGGGGCATCTTCTTTAATTCATTCCCTGACAGTTAGAATGACTTCACCATAAAGTTGTTTGCTTTAGAGACATGGACGGCAAATCTGAACTGATTGCTGACCTAGCAGTGTTCTAGTATTGTTTTAATCCTCTTTATTTTTTCTTCTTTCCTTTTTTAAATTTACTTTTTGGGGGTAAACCATAAGCTGTGATATTTTTGCCCTTTGCTTACACATAAGTTTTCTCCATTGTTTTAATGCACATTATTAATTCTCTATTATATGTTATTATCCTATAGCTGCTGGCTTTTTCTTTGAACTTATTTGAAATGGGGAATCAGTACAGGCCCTTTAACCAGTTTTTATTTTTAATTTTTTGGGAAGAAGGGGATGACGGTGGAAGGAGAGAAAGCATTAAAATTGAATTCTCATTATTTTATGTTTGATTGTTAGCTTTTGTGGTTCACAAAAAAAAAAAAAAAAAAGTAATTATTTTATTTTCCTGTTTCTAATAGGTTGTTCATGACACTGTCAATGTTGGAACAGAGACAGCTGCAGCTCTGAAGGCTCAGGTATCAATTTGACAGCATTAAATAGAGTTTGATACTAATTGACTTTGTTACATCTTGGGTTTGGTATACCTATTCTCTTGTTTTTCATTTTATAAGGATCTACAGTAGGATTGGGAACTGACATGTTATTAATTTTGTGTTCAGACTGAACAAATGAGTAGGATTGTTAATGAACTAGACTCTATCCATTTCTCAATCAAGAAGGCTTCTCAACTCGTCAAGGAAATTGGTAGGCAGGTCAATCTCTAAATTTATCAGCTTCCTTTTCTTTTATATATGTATAGCTTTGTTTTCATTCATGTGACTTACTGAAACTCATATCATTAGGTTGCTACTGACAAGTGCATAATGGCATTGCTGTTCCTTATTGTCATTGGAGTCATCGCCATCATTATTGTCAAGGTATTTCAATTAATTGTTATATTTTCACCTTGACATGGAGATTTTGTGATAGCCATTCTTTGTGTTGTTTATATGCTTGGTAATTGCAATATTTTCCCGTGATTTTCAGCTTGTTAACCCAAACAACAAGGACATCCGAGATATTCCAGGATTAGCTCCACCTGCCATGAGTCGAAGATTACTTTGGAATCCTAGTTAAAGAGTTAGATATTGACCTCCCATGAGATTGCTGAGGTGATCTGAAACCTGATTGGAACCATTATTAGAGTAGCTTGTGCTGCTATTAGGGGTACCCAGCATTGCAGATTAACAGGAGTGGTGTCTTTGTTGGTAGGTTTTCTGTAGAGAACGGCAGGCTTTCCCATTTGCTTGATCCCTGAATTGTATGGCGGCTTATTGAGAGATTTAATCATATGAGGTGTGGATGGTTAATTTATTTCTTTGTTGGATGGATAACCTCCCCTTTTGAATTGAAGGAACCCTTGAAATTGTGCATTTGAGATTCTATTGGTTCACATATTGTATAATCATCTGTATCATTTGATAATTTGTTTTTATTTGTGAAAATTTATTGTTACTTGTATAATAGCAGTTGTTGTATCTCTTCATAATCTGTTTTCCTTTCGGATATTTGTCTTCCGTTTTACCAATTAATTACTCGTTTTTGTTGCTGTGTTTGAGGGAATAACGATGCTTTGCCTCGGCAGTAGAGTAGAGATGGGCAGAAAATGTTATGTTTGTTTAAAACAATGAATAACCAACACGGGTTGAAACCGACAAAGTTGTTGGGTCCCGGGTTGACTAGTTTAACCAGTTTGATTGGCCGGTCAAACCGGGTGTCAAAAAGTTTAAAATTCAGCAAATTCCCCCATAAAAATTATAGTTAAGTTTTTACTGGTTTGAAATTTAGTAAACATACATCAAATATAAATTGGTGGTTGATTGGTTGGTGGTGGCGATACACTAAATGTAATCTTAATTATTCATTGAGCCAATCTCTTAGAAAATCTACCTAAGATTCGATCGAAATTGATCGATTTCGGTCAGATTTTACCAATGTCGGCGTTGACAACTCAGATTAGATCTCACCACTACCGATCGACAACCCTCTCCATCACTACGAAAATACTCATTTTAGCCTTCTAACCCAAATCCATCTCACTCCACCCCTGTTCGCCTCGTCAATTGTTGACAAAAGCTGTCAGTTTTTTTCAATTTTCAGTCGATTCACTCACTAGAAATCACCTCCATCACCATCATTGCACTCACTAGCCCTTCCACTTCAAAAGCTCCAATATCCCCACCTTCAATTGTTCGCCGATCATTATCTCAATTTCTAGGGTTTTGGATGAACATGAAAATTGGTAACCCGGTCCGGTGAAAGCCTCGGGCCCCAGTTGAACTAGCTCAATCAATCGGGTGGGCCAGGCTGGGTTTTAAAAGACTGGTTTAAACTTGCTTGTGCAGTAGCGTTGGCAGCTTCCATAGTCAAGTAAATGACCTTAAGAAAAGGGTAGAAATTAACAGGCACATCCACATGGACCATCAATTTCTAGAAGAGCACTATTTGTTGTCAAATGATAGATGTCTTGACCAGGAGGACCATGGCCTTCATTGTCTCTGCTTTTGTTAACCATTTTAGAACTGTGGAATGTGTCCAAAAATTCATGGAAATATCATAATTAATTTATTAATAAATACTTAACAATTCTTCTTTCCCATTCCTCTTTTATTTGAAATTGGTGAATACGACTTTCAGTTGCCAATTGCTTTTAATCAAAATCAAACACGGTTTTATAAGTAAGACTTGAAAAGATATGATTTGATTGACTTGTTAGATGATGTGTAGTTGGGTCAAAGAGTCTAATTACTATTGGTTTGGCATTGGTAATGAACGTTAGATTTATGATTTATCATCATTTTGTTTTACAAATTTAACCTATTGACCCTAGATAACAAGTGTTGGTTGTTTGTGGGAAAATTATAAATAATTAGACCAAAGTTACATTATATGAACGGATGAAAATCTATTATCCACGTTTCTAAGTCTAGTTGAAAATTTCCAATTTAATTTGGAAAGAGAGTAGGGATTTGCATGTGATGGAGGTAAGTACAAAGTTTACTTTTCTAGGTGGGATAATTATCACAGACTTTTTATGATATTCATAATGAAGGCAATCAGGAAAATTTCTTGGAAATTCAGATTCCGTCGCACAGAAAATTAGAAATCGATATTAATGATGAGTGAGTCACATTTTCCCACCGAAGGTTTGCCATAATTACATTTTCCCAACCGTGAATTTTGAAAAAAAAAAAAAAAAAAAAGCAATTTCTCACCCTTTGTTGAGATACATTGATGAGATGTATTAATGGCATGGTACACTCGTTGTAAAAAAGAAAATACTTTTTATTATTTAACTTATAACTTTTTTAATGATTTATTGTTGTGTCAAGATAGTCAATTACCTATATATCTACTCTTTAAATATGCAATTATTGATATGTCCTCAACCGTGTATAGGGACATAAATTACCAATTCATCCCTCTAGTTATTTATTAAAGTAATGTTTTAAAATAATGAAGTTACCGTTGAGCTTTTAATGTGTAATAGTAACAAAAGCTTTTAAAATTTGAAACCTTTAAAAATTCACTCCCTTTTGCACACAAATTTGAATATATGTGGATATTATCGATTTTGGGTGCCTTATCATGAAGAAATAGCTACATTGGTTAGAACCAGACTTGTGAACAACAAGAAGAAGATGAGCAACTAGCATTAAATCTTGGAAATTCTATCAAGGCAAGAGTATTCGCAAGACATAGAAGTTGCTAAACAAGAAATTGTAAAAACTGAAACTATAACGTTGGAAGCATTTGAGTGTCTGGAAGGGAGGGTTAAGGAGCTGGAAAAAAAAAAACCCTTGGGATTACTGGTTTGCTTGACCTATTAACATGATTAAGAATAATGTTAGGGAACCTTATAATGAATTTGACATGAACACTAGATTGTTTAAAATGAAGCTTGTGATAAGCACGACCTCTGACTTGAAGAAGGCATTAAACCCTTACGGAACAGTCCATTTGTGTTGTGAGGTTGTTGAACATTGTTTTGACTCGAAGAAGATGCATTCCTGGAAGAAGTTGCAAACCAAGCCCTTGAAGATGTTGTAGTCATTATTGGTACAAATGTTCTCTACAAAATAAAAAAATTGGAAACGATATTAGTTAGATAATAAACAAAATTAAAATTGATAAAATGAAGAAATTAATAATACCTTATGTTTTTTCTTTTTATTTGCATTAGCTGGATTATCCTTACAAGATCTCTTGTTATTTATGCCCTATGACATTGCAAATACCACACCTAAGCGTAAAAACCTTTTTATTATTTGGTTCTTCAGTTGGATCTTTTTCATTTTTTTTTTAACCTTTGCTGGTCTGCCAGACTTGCTATGCTTGTAATGGTTGAGTGGGTCCGGGTACTTGCCCTTTTTTGAAGGAATCAGAATCGGCCGGTTCCTTTGATTTGGAACCGGAATCGGAACCGACGGTTCCAATTCCTAAAAACTTGGAACCAGAACTTGTGTTACAAGTTCTGGTTTCGGTTCCGAGTACCCAAAAAAATATCAATTACCCCCTATTTAAAAAAAATGACAAATAAACCATTATAAAATTACAATTACACCCCTATCAGTTTTCTGAAATGTCAAATATATTATATTCTTATAAATTAAATCATTCATGCAATCAATTTGCTTTTACTACTAGCTAGCATACATATTATTCATAATAAATGATTTGTTGTAATCAAACATTCATATAACTTACACATATTTGTTCTCATCATTTTCTTTAATGATATTTTCATTGTACCGTCGATATTTAAAAAAAAAAAAAAAAGAGAAATACCCATGAAACTTTTATTCCAAGTTCTAGCAAATGAGGAAAAGAAAACACAGCATTTATGAAAACCCAACTACAAAACTTAGTCAAAAAGCAAATTCAAGTAGGTTGAGCTGCTGCAAGCTTCAGCCGATTCTCACGCATGATCTGTAACTCAGTGAGCAATTTGCTTATAGCTAATAAGTTCTACTTTTACACTGCAAACAGTCAAGCAGATAATATATAAAAAATTGTCATCATCATTATTTCCTCTACTGTACATTAATATCAAATTGTTGTAAAAAATGTTGTGAGATAACACTTCTAACAAACCAAAAAGTAACCCAAATTCTAATTTTTCTTATATATTTATAGGACATGGAAAATATCAAAAAACCCCCATAATTTAATGTTATCTTAATTTAGTCTTGGTTCTCGGTTTCAGTTCCTTTGATTTGGAACCAGAATCAGAACCACACAGTATTTGTTCCAATTTTTTGGAACTGGAACCGACCTTGTTACGGTCGGTTCTAGGTAGGAACCAGAATCGAAACTTAGGTACCCATTGGTTCTGGTTCTACCCAAAAAATTTGCCCACCCTTAGCTTGTATGGTGGCCATATTTATTAATCAGTCACCTTTTGCTAATTGACATTGTCTAGAGCATGATGATCATATGTGCATATGTTTGCATGTACATTGGAAGTCTGATAATCCTATTTTTCCCTATGATTTTGTATTGAATTTCGATAAGATTTAGGATACTTCTCATATAATTTGGGCCATAATTGCTACCTAATTCTATTAATTTGTCTTTGTAGGCCTAAACGATGATTTTTAGCATAAATGATAGTTTTGAGCGTAAATTATGTAACTTGAGCTTGGAAACTCGGAATGACCTGAATTTAGAAGCTTTGGAAAGCTAAGAAAAAGAGCTACAACTTTCATGTTTTGGGTTTTTCCTAATTGTGACTGGACAAGGGTGAAAACTTAGCTTGAAGTCGTGAAAAGTACGCTGGGAACTGAAGAAAAATGTCTTTGGACATGCTTCCGTATTTCTACCATAACTTGAGCTGTAGACCTCAGATTGTGCTGATTCTTAAATGACCAGAAAGATAATTGAAAGGGATACAATTCATATGTTTAACACTTTTCCAGATTAAGACTCTATAATGCTCAAATATGGCCCGAAAGTCCTCGCCGTGGTGAAACCTGTATCAGATGTAAAAATAAGACGACGCGTTTTGGCTTGCTAGGGCTTCATCCTTAAGTGAGAGAGGTATAAATTAGAGCGAAAAGGAAGAGAAAAGAGGCTTGGTTCATCATTTGGAAGGCAGCTCTTTGAAGGAGAAGATTATTGGAGATTTAGGCTTCAAATTAGAGAAGATTTCTCAATCTTTTGCTTGTTTTTCAATGATGAATCTTGATTCAGTTTGTTTTTGTTATTTTATTTCGTTTTTGAGTATGAACTGAGTTGTTTAGCTAGGGTTTGATGTAATCTTGATACAATGATTCAAATTTATATGAATTGATTTACTTTGAGTTTTAATTTCATGATTGAGTGTTTATCTCTTTGCTTAATGACTTTTGGATGCTTGATCATCATTCAAATGTGTGTTGTTCACAATGGGACTGAGAAGTGATTTGTGATTATGCCTCTCGGGATAAATGCCGTAGATTAAGCAAACGCTAGAGATAGGTTTAGCGATCTATGAAATCTAGATAGAATTCCATAAAGCTTAAAAGACTTCGAACTATTAATCTTCATTTTGTTGGGTGCGGAAGCTTAATAGGGATAAGTAGGGAAATGTAGCCTGAGAAGGTATGTTTTACAACTTAGGAAATTCGATTTTCAATCAAGGAATTAGAACTTGGGTAATATATTCTATGAATTGGGTTAGCGTATCTAGGTGAAATCAACACCTTAGCATTTTTTAGCATCGTTTAATTAGTTAAGTTGTTGGGTTTTGCTTTAATTTCATTATCATTCATTTCTATTTTGTTAATTTGTATTTAAGTTGTTAATTTTCTATCAATCCAATTTATTGTTTCTTCAATTAGGACTTAAACTAGAGAAATCGGTACTTAGTAACACTATCCTCGTGGAAACGATACTCTACTTATCACTTTATTACTTTTTGCGACTAGTGCACTTGCTATTTTTGCATGTTGTAGTAAACACGCATCAAAGTCTCAACTTCTCATCCCCATGTTCTTCAAAGTTGGTAATATTCTTGTGTAATAAACAACTAACAACATATACACACGGAACACCAGAGATCTACCACATGTGACAATCACACACTTGGTTCCCCAAAAGCAGTGTATGTTTTCTACTTGGCATTGTATTTTATCAATTACTTTAAACTCATCAGATCCAGGATAAAATAAAAAATCATTTCTAGCTAACTCAATCAACTTGTTAGCCTTTCTATGCAACACTGGTGGAACAGTAGTTATCTACTCAGTACGAGCTTCAAACCTACACTGCAACCTTTTCATTACCTTCCTTTGATAAAGCTCCAAGAGACTCCAAATGAGAAGTTCTTTGTCCTCACCCAACAATGCATTGAAACACTCACTCATGTTGTTAGTAATATGGTCTGACTTAACTATAGGTAAAAGGCATGTCTTGACCATTGGTCAAGTTCATTATCAAGTATCCACTTGCATGCATCTTAATTAACATCCTTTACCTTACCTATGACCTCAACAAAATCTACTCTGTTTGAAGCTTTATTCATTGCCCAAAACAAGTTTCTTAAGTGTATCCCTGAATTTTTTTTTTTTTTTTTTTGAAATTAGCATACACATGCCTAGTGCGATACCTACTCCTTGCATTTGGCCAATGAACTTCTAACCCATTTAAAATACCTTTTTGTCTATCACTCATGAAAGTGATAGGATCTACATCCCTAAGAAAATCATGCAATAAGCTAAGGAAAAACGCCTAAAGAGCCCATATTATCTACCTCACAAGTACACATGGTTAAAGGGGAAATCCCACTATTAGTATCCATTAAGACAACAGAAAGAAAAACCGCACCATATTGACTTTGAGGTGACACCCATCAATCCTTATACATGTCTACACCTATCTAATTTTTTTTTTTCTGCGTTGCAAAACTTAGAAAATATCTTTTGAACTTAGGAGTTTATGGTACTTGTTCTCTAATCATCCTAACTTTTGTCATTGAGCTAGGATTGGTAACCTAAATAATGTGGTTGTACAAGTACAACCATGCAAATGATTTAGTGTAGACGATAAAATGTACAGTTCATTCAGGAGAGATGGATCTTATGAGGAATGAGTCATTAACAATCGCGTGGACTTGCAAAGAGGGAAAGAACGAACATGAAGGCTTGGGGGACATTGGTGTGGCGTCTGCTATAGGCACTCCGACATTCAAGTCAACATGATTAAAGGTATTTTAGTGGGGGTTGAGAGCGGGAAAGGTTTTACCGTTAATGTGGCTAGGGCAAGACTAACATAAAGTGGTCGGAGTATAACTTTACAGCGGCTAAGGGAGGTAAAGTTAGTCGGAACTAAACTTTATTGCGAGAGAGGCAACAGTTCTTGGGAGCAAGAACTTTTGAGAACTAAAGCTATAAGCTATTTCTGAATGAATAATGAGAGGCTTGACCCATGTTTATATAGTGAACCGAGGAGGCTTGAATCCTATTAGAACTCTGAGTCATAGTTTAGGAGTTTGAGTGAATAGGAAAGTCATAATGCTTATCCATGTGGAAATAGTATTACTAGTTCATGTAAGATTAGGAATCTTGAAAGAACTGGGAAGTAGGACTCCTAGTCCTATTTTAGGACGCGTATGGGCTAATAGGTTGGAGCCGAATTTGGCTTAATCTTGTAGAAAGGCTCACCTCATGGAATGGCCAAAAACATAAGTTGGCCTAGTTCGTAGGGTGGCACTGATTGGAGAGAGGCCCATCGTAAAGCAGCCCAACTTGTGGAGAGGGTTGACTCATGTTGTGGTGCAGCTTGTAGAATGGATCGACCCGTAGAATGATTCTTCTTACAAAGTGGGCCCTCCCATTGGATGGTCAATCCATAAGATAAATTTAAGCATAGGCCCAACTGAAATTAGGCTAAGGCACTAAGCTGTGGATTGTTCATTTCATTATTGTGCTTGATAAGATCCAATGCGATTTTTGGCCCATACAGTCAGTATGTTCTTTTAAGGTTATACCAATGACAATTCTCTTAGCCTTATACAACTTATGATTAGACATCTCCAAATAATTTACCCTTCCTAGTTTAGCATCTAAGGGCTTTACACAACTTGCCTTATGTGACTTAATAAAGTCACCTATTTATTAGCAATCCATGGGTATGACATCAGAATTATTATAGACTCTCAAGCGAGTGTGTGTGTGTGTTCATATTTTTTAAGTTGATATGATTTCTTATCTATCATTAAAGCTGCATAAATATGGAATGGACAACTCTTTTTTTTTTCACAAACTTCTTTAATCCTCATTTTCTTATTATACACCTTCATATTAGCAAAACCTCTTTGAATTATATTATCCTTCAATACATTTCTAAAATGCTCAACACCCTTACACACCTACCCTACCTCAAAATAAATCTTCCTTTTAGCTCTATTCTTAAACTCATTACCCTTCATATGCCTACTCATTCAACTTACTAAATCATCATCCTCACTAGACCTTGATCCTATGTTATCCTCACTATTATATTCATAATCAGACAATATGCCCCTACTTTCAACCTCTTTCTCATCTTTATTATCACCAAAAACATCACCCTTAGTATCTACATTACCCTCAATACCTACATCCCCCTTACCATTTCCATCACTGATCCCATTGACATTCTGATTTTTATTCTCTTCATCACCATCATATGCATCACTCCAATGGAACTCATCCTCACAACACTCTTTTAGGGGAATTTTTGATTGCTCATGAGTTGGTTCCTAGGATTAGGTTCTGGCAAAGCTTGTAAGGGTTTAATACTTTCTACAGGTATTGCTTCAACAAACAACTTAATGTCTACTAACACTTTTAACCTATATTACTAGAAAATAAAGGCTAAATCTTGACCACTGTCTAATAAATATCTCTCCCTAGACAAAGGTAACCTAGCTTCAACCTTAAACTTCTCATAAGGATAAATGTATACTTCCTCATTCTCTTTAGCCACACATTTTTTCATGTCCTTAATTAACACTATATAACTAAATTCATTAGGGTCTACATTCCTAATCTCACAGTCAATTCCAAATAATCGAAATTTAAAATTAAACATTTGTGGCTTTATCTTACAGAACACAAATATATCATGAATTAGATAACATCTCACTATTTAATACAATACAAAACTTTATCGTGAGTACAATACCAACAACCTTATAAATACTAAATTATCAATACAATACAAAACATCATCATCAATATAGTACATACTACCTAAAACATATACATCATCATCAATGAATACATTTTTCTTTTCAACAAAAACCTTAACATGACATAAACCAACTAAGTTAGAACCTTAATTTTCTTTCTATTTTCACTCCAATAGAACCTGGTTTGTCCTAAGTTACCCATTACACTTAGTCATAACCTAAGTTTCGACCAACCCCATGTCAATTTTTTTTTCCCAAATATTTAAAATATACCCACTAGTTCATACAAAAATAAAAGCAAAAAACATGAACACTAAATCCCATTTCATCAAAAACAATATAAATCGAATAATAGGAACTTAACGAATAATAGTTCAATTAAAAAAAAAAAAAAAAAAAAAAAGATAAAGAACATATTGAAGAGCATTTAGCCAGAAAGGACTTGAAAGACACTTTATAAACCAAGACACATATACATAACTCAAATTTTTTGCAAACCCTAATTAACATATAAGGCATCAAAGCAATTCATATACTATTCTACTATAATGACATACTTGCATGCAAGTTTGTAACCCAACATTAACCAAAAAATACCCTAGCTGTGCATAACCTGAGATCAATAAAACCCTAACAAAAATGGTGAGATGCTTCAAAACCAAA
Organism: Pistacia vera; assembly: GCF_008641045.1. NCBI lineage: Eukaryota > Viridiplantae > Streptophyta > Magnoliopsida > Sapindales > Anacardiaceae > Pistacia > Pistacia vera. The sequence continues at coordinate 311,568 of NW_022196690.1, read as the reverse complement.
TATTTTACATATCCCAATCCACCCCTTCGTGAACTTTCAAGATAGCCACATTATTCGTTGGTTTTTTTTTTTTTTTTTTTTTTTTTGTGTGTGTGTGTCTTTAAGTCAAATCTAGAGTTTCTTTTTTAAACTAGAGGGACCTTTGTGTGTGTGTGTCTTTAAGTCAAATCTAGAGTTTCTTTTTTAAACTAGAGGGACCTAAACAAGTTAATTGGATTTCGCATAATGTAACTGACAAGGTTTGAAAAACCACCGTGAAGTTTTCTGGTGGTGCACGTCTCATTTATAGAATATACAGAGCAATATTACAGCAAGATGATTTACGTACAAAGTCAACATTTCTATCTATAGTTATTGTCTATAATCAAGNTTTTTTTGTGTCTTTAAGTCAAATCTAGAGTTTCTTTTTTAAACTACGGGGACCTAAACAAGTTAATTGGATTTTGCATAACGTAACTGACAAGGTTTGAAAAACCATCGTGAAGTTGTTTGGTGGTGCACGTCTCATTTATAGAATATACAGAGCAATATTACAGCAAGATGATTTATGTACAAAGTCAACATTTCCATCTATACCTATTGTCTATAATCAAGGGATATCCTAGAATAATGAGATTAGGTTTTGATAAAAGATACAACATGATTTAAGGAGGATCTGCGGATCCTTCTATATCCGTAATACCCCCCCGCAAGCCTAGTGTCTCGAAATCAAAGATGCGAAGCTTGGAACGTAAAAAAATGAAGGTAGGTCGGCCGAGACTTTTGGTTAACATGTCGGCAATTTGTAAGTGAGTGGGGACATAACGAATCTTCAGTTCTCCGGAGGCCACTAGTTCTCTCACAAAATGATAATCCAAATCAATGTACTTAGAACACTTATGCAAGACTAGAGTGACAGCGAGAAAAATAGAGCTTTGATTATCACAAAGCATGATCGGAGGTGATGGAAAAGACACATGAAGATCCTGAAGAAGATGCCGCAACCACTAACCTCAACGGTAGTGAGGGACAATGCCCGATATTCAGATTCACAACTGGACCAGGAAACCGTTGGTTGCTTCTTGGAACTCCATGACACTAGATTACCACCAAAATAAACGGCATAACCAAAAATTGAGCGACGCGTATCGGGACACCCAGCCCAATCGGCATCTGTATAAGCAATGAGTTCTCTAGAAGAAGATGGAGTGAAGGATAAACCAAATCGAAGAGTCCCTTTAACGTAGCGTAGTATCCTTTTAACAGCCTGAAAATGAAAAATAGATGGCTTATGCATGAACTGACTAACAACACTTACAGTGTGAGCAATATCTGGACAAGTGATTGTGAGATATTGAAGGGCACCTGTGAGCGACCAGTAGAGGAATGGATCATCAAAATATGGGCTAGCCGTGGAAAGGTGCTGAGCGACCACCATGGAAGTACCCACTGGTTTGGAGTCAACTAACTATGCACGCTGTAAGATCTCATGGTTATACTTGGCTTGGCTAAGAAAAAGACTAGTAGACGTGCAATGAGCTTCCTAGCCCAAAAAATAGTTCAAAGATCCAAGGTCCTTGGTGGCAAATTCACGAGTTAGCTTGCCAATAAATCCATCGAGGAGTGTCGAATTGCTGCCAGTCACGACAATGTCGTCAACATAGAGTAATAAATAGATTAAGTCAGCACCCTTGGAGAGAACAAATAAAGATGAGTCAGCATGACTACAATTGAAGCCAACAGCCAAGAGAAAAGAGCTAAAGCGATAGAACCAAGCATGTGGAGCTTGCTTGAGACCATAGAGAGCCGGTGAAGCCGACAAACATGTGTGGGATATTTAGGATTAGCATATCCAGATGGTTGATATATATAAACCTCTTCTTGCAAAAGACCATTAAGAAATGCATTTTTGATGTCAAGTTGTTGAAGAGGCCAATTATTAGAGACGGCCAGGGATAAAACAACTCTGACTGTGGAAGTCTTGACAATAGGACTAAAAGTATCAGTGAAGTCAAGGCCCTATTATTGTGTGTAGCCCTTTGCAACAAGACAAGCCTTAAGACAATCCACAGTGCCATCAGATAGATATTTGATGCAAAAAACCCATTTAGAGCCCACTACATTTTTGTTGGGCGGTTTAGGTACCATATCCCATATATGATTCTTATGAAGGGCCTGAATTTCTTCATCCATGGCAGCAATCCAACTGGGATGTTTGGCAACGGACTTGAAGTCTTTAGGCTCATGCATGGTGAGAAGAGAGTGGAACAGGCTGGAGTGAGGAACTGGGCACACATGGGATCGATAGGCAGGCTTGAAAATTCCCGATTTAGCCCGAGTCTGCATCGGATGAGTGCCAATTAGAGGAGGACGACCCGAGGCTATAGGGGAGGATACGTTGGTGACATGATCTGGGTCAGTAGGCATGAGAGTTGAGGCATGCGAAGGCTCATGCACCGAAGGGATAGTGGGCTCAACATCGGGTGCCTACAAAACAAAAAGAGGCACAAAACTAGCAGATGTGTCAGTTAAGTAAGAACCACACAGACGTGGTATGGGATCGGGCTGAGTCGATAATTCGACCACTGTGATAGTAGCAGGCTCAAGAAATGCACTAACAAGAGAGTTAGGCAAAGGCCTAAAGCAAGGAGTTCCCTTAAAAGGGTAATTAAGTTAATAAAAAATAGCATGTCTGAAAATAAAGACATGATTAGTGGAACGATCAAGACAACGAAAGCCATTGTGAGGCATACTGTAGCCAAGAAAAACACATGGACGACTGTGAGGAGTTGATTTGTGAGAAGCATAATCGTGTAAGTATGAAAATACAAGGCAACCAAAAGGATGAAAATTGGAATAAATGGTAGACTTATTCCACTGGGATGGTAGGAGGCTCAAGAAATGCACTAATAGGAGAGTTAGGCAACCACCTAGAGCAAGGAGTTCCTTTAAAAGGGTAATTAAGTTCATTAAAAATAGCATGCCTGGAAATAAAGACATGATTAGTGGAACTATCAAGACAACAAAAGCTATTGTGAGACATACTGTAGCCAAGAAAAACACATGGACGGTTGTGAGGAGCTAATTTGTGAGAAGCATAATCGTGTAAGTATGGAAATACAAGGCAACCAAAAGGATGAAATTTGGAATAAATGGGAGACTTACCATACAGAAGCTCAAAAGGAGACAAGCCATCAAGAGTAGGCGTGGGCAACCGATTAATGGTGAAAGCAGTCGTGCTAAAGGCATCAACCCAAAATTTTAGAGGGACATGTGAGTGAAAGAGCATCGCTAAACTAGTTTAAGTTATATGACGATGTTTGTGCTCAGCACAGCCGTTTTGGGTCGGTGTATAAGGACATGACATTTGATGATGAATGCCACAATTTAGTAAATGATCTCGAAAATTATGATTAGTAAATTCAATGCTTCCATCACTTTGAAATACTTTGATTTTAACTGAAAACTGATTTTCCACAAATTTCTGAAATTGAAGAAAAATGCGGTAAAAATCGGATTTAAATTTCAAAGGATAGAGCCACGTAAATCAAGAATGATCATCAACAAAAATGACATAATATTTATAACCCATATTGGACGGAATGGGAGATGGGCCCCATAAATCACAATGAATAAGATCTAAAACATGAGATGCATGTTTGTCATTATGTTCAAATGGAAGTCTATGACTTTTTGCAAGTTGACAACTAGAACAAATAGTAGGAGTAGGAAGTAAAGAAGTCACACATAATTGATGATTTTTATTCAAAAGAGAAATAATAGAGTGAGACACATGACCCAAACGAGCATGCCAAACATCGAATGAAGCTCGAGGACTATTATTAGAGAAAACAGAAATTAAAGATTGATGTCCACGCTCAAGCACATAAAGACTGTCTTCAGGTCGTCCGGTTGCCACCACGTTTCTTATGACTTGATTATGTATAATAAAGCGATCATTAGTAAAGGTGATAGAAAAAGGGAAATTAGAGGTAAGTTTATTGATGGAAATTAGATTTTTGGATAAGCCAGACACAACTAAGACATCCTTTAAAGTAAGGGAAGAGGTTGGAGAGAGGGTACCGATGTGAGAAATGGGAAGAAAGGCACCATTACCGACAATAACATGATCCTTACCAGTGTACGTATCAGACTTGTCCAACTAAGTAGCATTATTAGTCATGTGCACAGTGGCTCCAGTGTTCGTATACCAATCAAAAGCCTAATTATCATTGAGTGTGCATGAGGTAAAAGCCTCCACAAGGTTGGCAACATTTGAGGAATGAGAGTGGCGGTCACGACAAGAAATGGCGTAATGCCCTTCCCCATGATAAATCTGACAACGAATAGGACGGTTGTGTTGATGACGACCACCACCATGACTACGACCCCCACGAGAAGCATGACCACCCCCACGAGAAGAGGCAAATTTGTTACTGTGAGAGGCAGTGAAGGTGGCTGAAGTGGATCTCGTGGAAGACAGCTCCAATGATTTAACAACATTTTCATAACTCTCCGCCATGGGAACAATCTTAGTAATAATTGTGTAGTAGAAAAGGTGGAGAAAGTATAGCCAAGTCCACGTAAATACCAGTGTATTTTGTCGAGGTCATCTACGGAGTGGCCTATGGCAGTAAGTTGGTCACAAACGGATTTGAACTCATGGGAATATTCAATAACAGACCGAGCATCTTTCTTCATTTGCTGCAATTCATCTTTTAAACGTAGCTCCTGGGATTTGGAACAATGACTGAAGGTGGTCTCTAGAGTGGACCAGATTGCATGCGAAGAGGTCAGGCCAACAACAATAGACAGGGCTTCTTTCGTCAATGAAGCAAGGAGGAGATTTAGTACAAGTTGATCGGTCTACTGCCATTGAGCAAATGCTGGATTGATAGTGGTAGAGGCACCAAAACCGATAGTTGTAGAAGGAGGTTCGATGGAGCCATCAACGTATCCAAGGAGATGTTGACACTGCAGCAATGGCAAAACTTGACTACGCCAGAGGAGAAAGTTGGAAGAAGATAACTTGATGGTCAAGAGGTGGACCATGGTGTTGAAAGACAGGGTAGGGGACGGAGTTTCAGAGGCCATTTGTATTGACGGAGGTGAATCCTTAGAGGACTACTGATACCATGACAAGGTTTGAAAAACCACCGTGAAGTTGTCTGGTGGTGCACGTCTCATTTATAGAATATACAGAGCAATATTACAGTAGAATGATTTACGTACAAAGTCAACATTTCCATTTATAGCTATTGTCTATAATCAAGAGATTGCCGAGAATTATGGGATTGGGTTTTGATAAAAAATACAACATGATTCGAGGAGGATCTTGCGGATCCTTCTATACCTATAATAGTGACCATAGTTAGCCTTTGTCCCTATGATTCGATGTTCGATGAGTCATCATTTTCAATTTCCAATCACTGTTTGTCCACTACGGTCACTTCCTACCAATTTTTTTTTTTTTTTTTTTTTTTACTTGTTAATGTTTAGTTTAGAGCAATGGAAAAATGTTCTCTGACTTGCGTCTTCTCTTTTTGTCTCATTAAGTCAATAGTAATAGGACACGTGTCAAGCAATGAGGTGAAACATCCTTGGGAAACTTTGCTACATAGACCAAGACGATTTTTTTTTTTAATTTATTGATTTTTTCAGTTTTTAGTTAATTTACCATCATGTTCTTATGCAATTAAAGTTAATAGACGAATCTTAATGGGGAATTTTTTTTCTCAAAGTTTATGGGTAGAAAAATGTAATTATGACAAACCTTGGGTGGAAAAATGTCATTCGCTCTATTAATGATTAATGAGATTATGGTTAGAATGGAAAATTCTGATCAAATTACTTTAGCAAAGGACCAAAACGTGTAAAATCTATAAATGATTTTCTTTCGATTCATTTTTATATCTTCGTTGAACTTGTGTCAACTGCCGTGTTCTAATACATTGAATGCCTCAAAAGTTAAACATAAGTGATGAGTCCAAAGTTTGATTTGACTCTCCCTTCCCCTAATTATGGACAACTTGACATATTTGTTTCAGCTGCCATTTACATTGGCAAGAAATCAATAATTAAAACCTTTTTCTCCCTCTCACTTAATTAAAGTCTTGACCAATACATGTTCATGGAAAAGTTTGAAAATAAATAAAAATCCAAGCAAATGATCTTCTGGTTTTACATTGTAAGTTGTCCAAGAAACTTCGTCCTACAATGTTGCTGGGTTTGGTTAGTAAAAACACAGGTTAATTCACTTGACGTTAAGTTGTGGAGCCGAATTCAAGTGCAATGAAATTAAGCATAATTTCAAGATTCGCTATAACGAATGTCTCGGTACAAGTTCGTTGAAGCAAAGATAGTTTGTTATTGAATTCCAGTAGCTAATTTATTGTAGCAAAGAAATCGTGATTTTTAGTCTACGATGAAATTTTTTAAACCTTGAAATCTTTGTATTATATTAAGAGAGTTTTGAGAAAGGGTGTTAAATCCTAGAGAGAAAGAGAGAGGTAATGAGCAAATTTGTGAGGCTTAAGGCAAAATGGACGTAATTCCCATCTAATCTAATCTGGTCGTTTCTTTTTTCTTTTCAGGGTGAGGTCCAGAATTTCATTTTCCCGATGAGTTGGTAAGACCAGAAAATTCAGACTCGTCCAAAAGTTGAAGAAACATGGCATGGGATTCCTGAATTTAACGCGTTCATTCTGACAACATCCGCGAAACTGCCAAAAGATTAAAAGGTAGTGTCACGATCAGGTTAAGAAAGTAGAGCCGAGGCAAAAGGGGTCCATGGATGGAAAGCCTGTTCGTTAAATTATTGAAGAAAAAGAATTAGCTGCGAAAATCTAGGGTCTTAACATGTCAATGAAAACTCTTTTTGTTTATCAACGACCAAATGCAGATTGTTCACATTACAGAAAACAAAGTAATATTTAACTCTTTATTCCCACTCAATATTTAATTAATATTCTTATTCTTTCGTCTTTCTCAAATTCATACATGAACTGTTAATTTAAGAGAGAAAGGTAACGCGTGCAACAGAGGAGAATTGTCACACCAATATTTTATTATTACAAGCTTTTCTCGTGATACATGTGGTTACTAAAGCAGCTATAGTTTTGTTGTGATTTATGCCAGACATATTTTAATCATTGTAAATCCGATCTTAATTGTGTCTATTTTCAATTCACTTTTAATTATCTTCTGATGCCTTACCTTGGATTGTTTTAACATTCTCATGATGGTTTCTTCAGACATCAAGCCATCTTGAAAACAACAAACGAGTTGATCTCTTGATGGACCTAATGAAGGGTTTGGTGAAGACAATGTCTTGTAGCTTCATGTAAGCATATAGCATTTTTTTTTTACATGCACTTTTATGGTTTTGTCTGCCTAGAGTTTTCAAATTATAAGTGGTAGTTGGAGATGCCGGTGGAGGGGTGACAAGAACAGACACTCATTGTTTTAATCCATAATTTGTCAAGGGCTTTGGCATTAAACACACATGCACCTGATCCTGAGACACCTGTATTCTTTTCATGTGTTCTAAAATCATTACAACATTCTTTGTTGTACTCTACAAACTGTTGTGTTTTTCTGTAAATCCATATAAAAAATGCATGATTTTTTATCGCTGCAAATCATGTATTGATCTTGACTTGTTTCCAGCAAATTTCATTAAGGTTCATGTCTTAATTCTTATTGAGTATTTCTGAGGCAGAGACTATACATTTTGCAGCTATGTCAAATCACAGCTAATAGATAATGGAAACCGGATGATGGACGAGACTGATGAAGTTATTGAGAGTCAAAAATTAGTTTATGTTCAAGGAGATATAATATTCACCACATGGTAGATTTGTCACATATTCACATGGTTTGGAGAAGTAACTGCTTTCCATGATTATCTTATATCTCTTTAAGAACCCGATGGGCTGTAGGCTCACGTTTTGAAATGCCTTACACAGTTCGGTTTGGTTTATTTTTCCTATACATATGTCAAATATACAATTATGACTTTAAACATGATGGACCCACAGTTTGAAATGTTACCTCATCTCTGGTAATCTCAATTCATTGAGAAAACTTTGGTTCTATTTAGGGGTGCAAAAAAAACATCGAAAACCGAACTGAACCGAACCAACCAAAATAGGTTTTTTGAAAACCGATTGGTTGCGGCTGTAAAATTGCTGAACCGTTTTTGGTTTTGTTATCGGTTAACCATTTGGAAACTGTTTTTAAAACCGGTTTTTTATAATTATTATTGATGTGTGGGCTATGATGCGGATGTACAATCCAACAACTTGCGTCACACCAAATCAAATCCTCCTTTTCCAAGATGTGAGCTGAGATCTTCCCTCAAAACTCCCCAGATTTATTTTAAAGCGCCGGTTTTCAAGTTCTCTTTAGCCTCCTCCTCTGTTTGTTACTTTCCTTCCATTCTCTGTGTCTCTGTGTTTAGTTATGGCTTTGAGTCTGTTTTGTGTTAGTTAAGATAATCTGCTTAGGGCCTCTAGCATTTACTTTAATTTATATATTCTTCTTTTTTTTTGGTTGTATTCTGTTGAGTTGGTGTTGTGTTTAAACTTTAATGAGAAGGGAGTATCGAAGGAAATGGCATAGGATTTTAGCCTTTTTAACAGATCCTTTTCTACATAAACTTCGTTTACGAACTGGGTCCCTTCCGGGCAAACTTGTTTGTTTCTCAGCAGGTGGCATCATCGGTGCCTACCTTTTTTGTTTTGGTTTTCAAGATTGTATCTTTGTTGTTTAGATTCAGATTGGTCTTTTTGTTTTTGATACCAGAATTGAATGACAAAGAACTCAAACCAACCATAACATTGGATGAAACTTGAAGAAAGGATTTTGATTACTTGTGATTGAGTTCAACTTGAAGAAGGGAAAAATTAGAAATTTTTTTTTTTTAAAATTGGTTAAACCGGTTAACCGTTTTCAACCATATTCGGTTCGGTTTAAACAGTAATTCTTCTGGTTTTGGTTTGGTTTGGATTCTTACTTGAACCGTTTTCCGTTCGGTTTGAAAAATACCCAAACCGTTCGTTACCGGTTTTTTCAGCCCCTACATATTGGGGATATAATTTATGTCTTTGTGTAAAGTATCTACCCCTCAGGGTTTTTTGTTCCCTATGTTTCTTGATCAACTTTTGTAGCTTTATTTCAATTTCTGTAGTTTCTTACTAAAAGGAAAAAATCATTCACTGATCAACCACTGGCACAATGCATTTATTTCTTTCTTATTTTCAAGTTTTATATAAAGTTAGGAGTGTTGAATCTAAAACTTTCTACACCAACAATTTGCTGAGGATTTGGCCCATGCCTATATCAGTTGATGGTCCATGATGTTTAAGATTATTATGTTATTGGATAGGCCTATTGAAGATTCATAGGGGGCATCTTCTTTAATCATTCCTGACAGTTGAATGACTTCACCATAAAGTTGTTGCTTTAGATACATGACGCGCAAATCTGAACTGATTGCTGACCTAGCAGTGTTCTAGTATTGTTTAATCCTCTTTATTTTTTCTTCTTTCCTTTTTAAATTTACTTTTTGGGGGTAAACCATAAGCTGTGATATTTTGCCCTTTGCTTACAATAAGTTTTCTCCATTGTTTTAATGCACATTATTAATTCCATTATATGTTTATCTCCTATAGCGCTGCTTTTTTTTGAACTTATTTGAAATGGGGATCAGCAGGCCCTTAACCAGTTTTTATTTTTAATTTTTGGGAAGAAGGGGATACGGTGGAAGGAGAGAAAGCATAAAATTGAGTTCTCTTATTTTATGTTTGGTTTTTAGCTTTTGTGGTTCACAAAAAAAAAAAAAGTAATTTTTTTTCCGTTTCTAATAGGTTGTTCATGACACGTCAATGTTGGAACAGAGACAGCTGCAGCTCTAAGGCTCGTATCAATTTGACAGCATAAATAGAGTTTGATACTAATTGACTTTGTTACATCTTGGGTTGGTATACCTATTCTCTGTTTTTCATTTTATAAGGATCTACAGTAGATTGGAACTGACATGTTATTAATTTTGTTTTCAGACGAACAAATGATAGGATTGTTAATGAACTAGACTCTATCCATTTCTCAATCAAGAAGGCTTCTCAACTCGTCAAGGAAATTGGTAGGCAGGTCAATCTCTAAATTTATCAGCTTCCTTTTCTTTTATATATGTATAGCTTTGTTTTCATTCATGTACTTACTGAAACTCATATCATTAGGTTGCTACTGACAAGTGCATAATGCATTGCTGTTCCTTATTGTCATTGGAGTCATCGCCATCATTATTGTCAAGGTATTTCAATTAATTGTTATTTTTTCACCTTGACATGGAGATTTTAGCACTCTTTGTGTTGTTTATATGCTTGGTAATTGCAATATTTTCCGTGATTTTCAGCTTGTAACCCAAACAACAAGACATCCGAGATATTTCCAGGATTACTCCACCTGCCTGGTCGAAGATTACTTTGGAATCCTAGTTAAGAGTTAGATATTGACCTCCCTGAGATTGCTGAGGTGATCTGAAACCTGATTGGAACCATTATTAGAGTAGCTTGTGCGGCTATTAGGGGTACCCAGCATTGCAGATTAACAGGAGTGGTGTCTTTGTTGGTAGGTTTTCTGTAGAGAACGCCAGGCTTTCCCATTTGCTTGATCCCTGAATGTATGGCGCTTATTGAGAGATTTAATCATATGAGGTGTGGATGGTAATTTATTTCTTTGTTGATGGATAACCTCCCCTTTTGAATTGAAGGAACCCTTGAAATTGTGATTTGAGATTCTATTGGTTCACATATTGTATATCATCTGTATCATTGATAATTTGTTTTTATTTGTGAAATTTTGTGTTCTTGTATAATCAGTTGTTGTATCTCTTCATAATCTGTTTTCCTTTCGGATATTGTCTTCCGTTTTACCAATTAATTACTCGTTTTGTTGCTTGTTTTGAGGGAATAACGATGCTTTGCCTCGGCAGTAGAGTAGAGATGGGCAGAAAATGTTATTTTTGTTTAAAACAATGAATAACCAACACGGGTTGAAACCGACAAAGTTGTTGGGTCCCGGTTGACTAGTTACCCAGTTTGATTGCCGGTCAACCGGTGTCAAAAAGTTTAAATTCAGCAAATTCCCCCATAAAAATTATAGTTAAGTTTTACTGGTTTGAAATTAGTAAACATACATCAAAATAAAATTGGTGGTTGATTGGTTGGTGTGGCGATACACTAAATGTAATCTTAATTATTCATGAGACCAATCTCTTAGAAAATCTACCTAAGATTCGATCGAAATTGATCGATTTCGGTCAGATTTTACCAATGTCGGCGTTGACAACTCAGATTAGATCTCACCACTACCGTCGACAACCCTCTCCATCACTAGAAAATACTCATTTTAGCCTTCTAACCAAATCCACTCTCACTCCACCCGTTCGCCTCGTCAATTGTTGACAAAAGCTGTCAGTTTTTTACATTTTCAGTCGATTCCACTCCTAGAATCACTCCATCACCATCATTGCACTCACTAGCCCTTCCACTTCAAAAGCTCCAATATCCCCACCTTCAATTGTTCGCCGATCATTATCTCAATTTCAAGGGTTTTGATAACATGAAATTGGTAACCGGTCCGGTGAAAGCCTCGGGCCCCGGATACTAGCTCAATCAATCGGGTGGGCCAGGCTGGGTTTTAAAAGACTGGTTTAACTTGCTTGTGCAGTAGCGTTGCAGCTTCCATATCAAGTAAATGACCTTAAGAAAGGTAGAAATTAACAGGCACATCCACATGGACCATCAATTTCTAGAAGAGCACTATTTGTTGTCAAATGATAGATGTCTTGACCAGGAGGACCATGGCCTTCATTGTCTCTGCTTTTGTTAACCATTTTAGAACTGTGGAATGTGTCCAAAAATTCATGGAAATATCATATTAATTTTTATAAATACTTAAAATTCTTCTTTCCCATTCCTCTTTTATTGAAATTGGTGAATACGACTTCAGTTGCCATTGCTTTTAATCAAAATCAAACACGGTTTATAAGTAAGACTTGAAAAGATATGATTTGATTGACTTGTTAGATAGGTGTAGTTGGGTCAAGAGTCTAATTACTATTGGTTGGCATTGGTAATAGACGTTAGATTTATGATTTATCATCATTTTGTTTTACAAATTTAACCTATTGACCCTAGATAACAATTGTTTGGTTGTTTGTGGGAAAATTATAAATAATTAGACCAAAGTTACATTATATGAACGGATGAAACTATATCCACGTTTCTAATCTAGTTGAAAATTCCAATTTAATTTGGAAAGAGAGTAGGGATTTGCATGTTGATGGAGTAAGTACAAAGTTTACTTTCTAGGTGGGATAATTATCACACGACGACCTTTTCATGATATTCAAAATGAAGGCAATCAGGAAAATTTCTTGGAAATTCAGATTCCGTCGCACGAAAATTAAAATCGATATTAATGATGAGTGAGTCACATTTTCCCACCGAAGGTTTGCCTAATTACATTTTCCCAACCGTGAATTTTGAAAAAAAAAAAAAAAAAAAGCAATTTCTCACCCTTTGTTGAGATACATTGATGAGATGTATTAATGGCATGGTCACTCGTGTAAAAAAGAAAATACTTTTTATTATTAACTTATAACTTTTTTAATGATTTATTGTTGTGTCAAGATATGTCAATTACCTATATATCTACTCTTTAAATATGCAATTTTGTATTGTCCTCAACCGTGTATAGGGACATAAATTACCAATTCATCCCTCAGTTTTTATTAAAGTAATGTTTTAAAATAATGAAGTTACCGTTGAGCTTTTAATGTGTAATAGTAACAAAACTTTTAAAATTTGAAACCTTTAAAAATTCACTCCCTTTTGCACACAATTTGAATATATGTGGATATTATCGATTTTGGGTGCCTTATCATGAAGAAATAGCTACATTTTTAGAACCAGACTTGTGAACAACAAGAGAAGATGAGCAACTAGCATTAATCTTGAAATTCTATCAAGGCAAGAGTATTCGCAAGACATAGAAGTTGCTAAACAAGAAATTGTAAAAACTGAACTATAACGTTGGAAGCATTTGAGTGTCTGGAAGGGAGGGTTAAGGACTGGAAAAAAAAAACCCTTGGGATTACTGGTTTGCTTGACCTATTAACATGATTAAGAATAATTTTAGGAAACCTTAAATGAATTTGACATGAACACTAGATTGTTATAAAATGAAGCTTGTGAAGCACGACCTCTGACTTGAAGAAGGCATTAAACCCTTACGGAACAGTCATTTGTGTTGTGAGGTTGTTGAACATTGTTTGGACTCGAAGAATTGCTTCCTGAAGAAGTTGCAAACCAAGCCCTTGAAGATGTTTGTAGTCATTATTGTACAATGTTCTCTACAAAATAAAAAAATTGGAACGAATTAGTTAGATAATAACAAAATTAAAATTGTAAAATGAAGAAATTAATAATACCTTATGTTTTTTTCTTTTTATTTGCATTAGCTGATTATCCTTACAAATCTCTTGTTATTATGCCCTATGACATTGCAAATACCACACCTAAGCGTAAAAACCTTTATTATTGGGTTCTTCAGTTGGATCTTTTTCATTTTTTTTTAACCTTTGCTGGTCTGCCAGACTTGCTATGCTTGTAATGTTGAGTGGGTCCGGTTACTGCCCTTTTGAAGGAATCAAATCGGCCGTTCCTTTATTTGGAACCGGAATCGGAAGACGGTTCCAATTCCTAAAAACTTGGAACCAGAACTTGTGTTACAAGTTCTGGTTTCGGTTCCGAGTATCGGGGCAAATATCAATTACCCCCTATTTAAAAAAAATGACAAATACCATTATAAAATTACAATTACACCCCTATCAGTTTTCTGAAATGTCAAATATATTATATCTTTAAATTAAATCATTCATGCAATCAATTTGCTTTACTACTAGCTAGCATACTATTATTCATAATAAATGATTTGTTGTAATCAAACATTCATATAACTTACACATATTTGTTCTCATCATTTCTTTAATGATATTTTCATTGTACCGTCGATATTTAAAAAAAAAAAAAAAGAGAAATACCCATGAAACTTTTTCCAAGTCTAGCAAATGAGGAAAAGAAAACACAGCATTTATGAAAACCCAACTACAAAACTTAGTCAAAAAGCAAATTCAAGTAGGTTAGCTGCTGCAAGCTTCAGCCGATTCTCACGCATGATCTGTAACTCAGTGAGCAATTTGCTTATAGCATAAGTTCTACTTTTACACTGCAAACAGTCAAGCAGATAATATATAAAAAATTGTCACATCATATTTCCTCTACTGTACATTAATATCAAATTGTTGTAAAAATGTTGTGATAACACTTCTAACAAACCAAAAAGTAACCCCAAATCAATTTTTCTTATATATTTATAGGACATGGAAAATATCAAAAAACCCCCATAATTTATTTTATCTTAATTTAGTCTTGGTTCTCGGTTTCAGTTCCTTTGATTTGGAACAAGAATCAGAACCACCAGTATTTGTTCCAATTTTTGGAACTGGAACCGACCTTGTTACGGTCGGTTTCTAGGTAGGACCAGAATCGAAACTTAGGTACCCATTGGTTCTGTTTCTACCCAAAAAATTTGCCACCCTTAGCTTGTATGGTGGCCTATTTATTAATCAGTCACCTTTTGCTAATTGACATTGTCTAGCATGATGATCATATGTCTATGTTTGCATGTACATTGGAAGTCTGATAATCCTATTTTTTCCCTATGATTTTGTATTGAATTTCGATAAGATTTAGATACTTCTCTATAATTTGGGCCATAATTGCTACCTATTCTATTATTTGTCTTTGTAGGCCTAAACTGATTTTTAGCATAAATGATAGTTTTGAGCGTAAATTATGTAACTTGAGCTTGGAAACTCGGAATGACCTGAATTAGAAGCTTGGAAAGCTAAGAAAAAGAGCTACAACTTTCATGTTTTGGGTTTTTCCTAATTGTCTGGACAAGGGTGAAAACTTAGCTTGAAGTCGTGAAAAGTACGCTGGGAACTAAAAAAATGTCTTGGACATGCTTCCGTATTTCTACCATAACTTGAGCTGTAGACCTCAGATTGTGCTGATTCTTAAATGACCAGAAAGATAATTGAAAGGGATACAATTCATATGTTTAACACTTTTCAGATTAAGACTCTATAATGCTCAATATGGCCCGAAAGTCCTCGCCGTGGTGAAACCTGTATCAGATGTAAAAATAAGACGACGTTTTGGCTTGCTAGGCTTCATCCTAAGTGAGAGAGGTATAAATTAGAGCGAAAAGGAAGAGAAAAGAGGCTTGGTTCATCATTTGGAAGGCAGCTCTTTGAAGGAGAATTATTGGAGATTTAGGCTTCAAATTAGAGAAGATTTCTCAATCTTTTGCTTGTTTTTCAATGATGAATCTTGATTCAGTTTGTTTTTTGTTATTTTATTTCGTTTTTGAGTATGAACTGGTTGTTTAGCTAGGGTTTGATTAACCTTGATACAATGATTCAAATTTATATGATTGATTTACTTTGAGTTTTAATTTCATGATTGAGTGTTTATCTCTTTGCTTAATGACTTTTGGATGCTTGATCATCATTCAAATTGTGTGTTGTTCACAATGGGACTGGAAAGTGATTTGTGATTATGCCTCTCGGGATAATGCCGTAGATTAAGCAAACGCTAGAGATAGGTTTAGCGATCTATGAAATCTAGATAGAATTCCATAAACTTAAAAGACTTCGAACTATTAATCTTCATTTGTTGGGTGCGGAAGCTTAATAGGGATAAGTAGGGAAATGTAGCCTGAGAAGGTAGTTTTACAACTTAGGAATTCGATTTTCAATCAAGGAATTAGAACTTGGGTAATATATTCTATGATTGGGTTAGCATCTAGGTGAAATCAACACCTTAGCATTTTTTAGCATCGTTTAATTAGTTAGTGTTGGGTTTTGCTTTAATTTCATTATCATTCTTCTATTTTGTTAATTGTATTTAAGTTGTTAATTTTCTATCAATCCATTTATTGTTTCTTCAATTAGGACTTAACTAGAAATCGGTACTTAGTAACACTATCCTCGTGGAAACGATACTCTACTTATCACTTTATTCTTTTTGCGACTAGTGCACTTGCTATTTTGCATGTTGTAGTAAACACGCATCAAGTCTCAACTTCTCATCCCATGTTCTTCAAAGTTGGTAATTTCTGTGTTAAAACAACTAACAACATATACACACGGAACACCAGAGATCTACCACATGTGACAATCACACACTTGGTTCCCCAAAAGCAGTGTATGTTTTCTTTGGCATTGTATTTTATCAATTACTTTAAACTCATCAGATCCAGGATAAATAAAAAATCATTTCTAGCTAACTCAATCAACTTGTTAGCCTTTCTATGCAACACTGGTGGAACAGTAGTTACTCTCGTACGAGCTTCAAACCTACACTGCACCTTTTCATTACCTTCCTTTGATAAAGCTCCAGAGACTCCAATGAGATTTTCTTGTCCTCACCCAACATGCATTGAAACACTCACTCATGTTGTTAGTAATATGGTCTGACTTAACTATAGGTAAAAGGCATGTCTGGACCATTGGTCAAGTTCATTATCAAGTATCCACTTGCTGCATCTTAATTAACATCCTTTCCTTACCTATGACCTCAACAAAATCTACTCTGTTTGAAGCTTTATTCATTGCCCAAAACAAGTTTTCTTAAGTGTATCCCTGAATTTTTTTTTTTTTTTTTTAAAATTAGCATACACATGCCTAGTGCGATACCTACTCCTTGCATTTGGCCAATGAACTTCTAACCCATTTAAAATACCTTTTTGTCTATCACTCATGAAAGTGATATGCTACATCCCTAAGAAAATCATGCAATAGCTAAGGAAAAACGCCTAAAGCCCATATTATCTACCTCAACAGTACACATGGTTAAAGGGGAAATCCCACTTTGTATCCATTAAGACAACAGAAAGAAAAACCGCACCATATTGACTTTGAGGTGACACCCATCAATCCTTATACATGTCTACACCTATCTAATTTTTTTTTTTCTGCGTTGCAAACTTAAAAATATCTTTTGAACTTAGGAGTTTATGGTACTTTTTCTCTAATCATCCTAACTTTTGTCATTGAGCTAGGATTGGTACCTAAATAATGTGGTTGTACAAGTACAACCATGCAAATGATTTAGTGTAGACGATAAAATTACAGTTCATTCAGAGAGTGGATCTTATGAGGAATGAGTCATTAACAATCGGTGGACTTGCAAAGAGGGAAAGAACGAACATGAAGGCTTGGGGGACATTGTGGGGCGTCTGCTATAGGCACTCCGACATTCAAGTCAACATGATTAAAGGTATTTTAGTGGGGTTAGAGCGGGAAAGGTTTTACCGTTAATGTGGCTAGGGCAAGACTAACATAAAGTGGTCGAGTATAACTTTACAGCGGCTAAGGGAGGTAAAGTTAGTCGGAACTAAACTTTTTGCGAGAGAGGCAACAGTTCTTGGGAGCAAGAACTTTTGAGAACTAAGCTATAAGCTATTTCTGATGAATAATGAGAGGCTTGACCCCATGTTTATATATGAACCGAGGAGCCTTGAATCCTATTAGACCTCTGAGTCATAGTTTAGGATTTTGAGTGAATAGGAAGTCATAATGCTTACCATTTGAATAGTATTCCTAGTTCATGTAAGATTAGGAATCTTGAAAGAACTGGGAAGTAGGACTCCTAGTCCTATTTTAGGACGCGTATGGGCTAATAGGTTGGAGCCGAATTTGGCTTAATCTTGTAGAAAGGCTCACCTCATGATGGCCAAAACATAAGTTGGCCTAGTTCGTAGGGTGGCACTGATTGGAAGAGGGCCCATCGTAAAGCAGCCCAACTTGTGGAGAGGGTTGACTCATGTTGTGGTGCAGCTTGTAGAATGGATCGACCCTAGAATGATTCTTCTTACAAAGTGGGCCCTCCCATTGGATGGTCAATCCATAAGATAATTTAAGCATAGGCCCAACTGAAATTAGGCTAAGGCACTAAGCGTGGATTGTTCATTTCATTATTGTGCTTGATAGATCCAATGCGATTTTTGGCCCATACAGTCAGTATGTTCTTTTAAGGTTACCAATGACAATTCTCTTAGCCTTATACAACTTATGATTAGACATCTCCAAATAATTTACCCTTCCTAGTTTAGCATCTAAGGGCTTTACACAACTTGCCTTATGACTTAATAAAGTCACCTATTTATTAGCAACCATGGGTATGACCAAATTATTATAGACTCTCAAGCGAGTGTGTGTGTGTGTTCATATTTTTAAGTTGATATGATTTCTTATCTATCATTAAAGCTGCATAAATAGGAATGGACAACTCTTTTTTTTCACAAACTTCTTTAATCCTCATTTTCTTATTAACACCTTCATATTAGCAAAACCTCTTTGAATTATATTATCCTTCAATACATTTCTAAAATGCTCAACACCCTTACACACCTACCCTACCTCAAAATAAATCTCCTTTTAGCTCTATTCTTAAACTCATTACCCTTCATATGCCTACTCTTCAACTTACTAAATCATCATCCTCACTAGACCTTGATCCTATGTTATCCTCACTATTATATTCATAATCAGACAATATGCCCCTACTTTCAACCTCTTCTCATCTTTATTATCACCAAACTCACCCTTAGTATCTACATTACCCTCAATACCTACTCCCCCTTACCATTTCCATCACTGATCCCATTGACATTCTGATTTTTATTCTCTTCATCACCATCATATGCATCACTCCAATGGAACTCATCCTCACAACACTCTTTTAGGGGAATTTTGATTGCTCATGAGTTGGTTCCTAGGATTAGGTTCTGGCAAAGCTTGTAAGGGTTTACTTTTCTACAGGTATTGCTTCACAAACAACTTAATGTCTACTAACACTTTTAACCTATATTCTAGAAAATAAAGCTAAATCTTGACCACTGTCTAATAAATATCTCTCCCAGACAAAGGTAACCTAGCTTCAACCTTAAACTTCTCATAAGGTAAATGTATACTTTCCCATTCTCTTTAGCCACACATTTTTTCATGTCCTTAATTAACACATATAACTAATCATTAGGGTCTACATTCCTATCTCACAGTCAATTCCACATAATCGAAATTTAAAATTAAACATTTGTGGCTTTATCTTACAGAACACAAATATATCATGAATTAGATAACATCTCACTATTAATACAATACAACTTATCGTGAGTACAATACCAACAACCTTATAATACTAATTATATCAATACAATACAAAACTCATCATCAATATAGTACATACTACCTAAAACATATACATCCATCATGAATACATTTTTCTTTTCAACAAAAACCTTAACATACATAAACCAACTAAGTTAGAACCTTAATTTTCTTTCTATTTTCACTCCATGAACCTGGTTTGTCCTAAGTTACCCATTACACTTAGTCATAACCTAAGTTTCGACCAACCCATGTCAATTTTTTTTTCCCAAATATTTAAAATTACCCACTAGTTCATACAAAAATAAAAAAAAAAACATGAACACTAAATCCCATTTCATCAAAAACAATAAATCGAATAATAGGAACTTAACGAATAATAGTTCAATAAAAAAAAAAAAAAAAAAGATCACTATTGAAGAGCATTTAGCCAGAAAGGACTTGAAAGCACTTTATAAACCAGACACATATACATAACTCAAATTTTTTGCAAACCCTAATTAACATATAGGCATCAAAGCAATTCATATCCTATTCTACTATAATGACTACTTGCATGCAAGTTTGTAACCCAACATTACCAAAAAATACCCTAGCTTGCATAACTGAGATCAATAAAACCCTAACAAAAATGGTGAGATGTTCAAAACCAAATATTTTACATATCCATCCACCCCTTCGTGAACTTTCAAGATAGCCACATTATTCGTTGTTTTTTTTTTTTTTTTTTTTTTTTGTGTCTTTAAGTCAAATCAGAGTTCTTTTTAAAACTACGGGGCCCTAACAAGTTAATTGGATTTGCATAACGAACTGACAAGGTTTGAAAAACCATCGTGAAGTTGTTTGGTGGTGCACTTCTCATTTATAGAATATACAGAGCAATATTACAGCAAGATGATTTATGTACAAAGTCAACATTTCCATCTATACCTATTGTCTATAATCAAGGGATATCCTAGAATATGGATTAGGTTTTGATAAAAGATACACATGATTTAGAGGATCTGCGGATCCTTCTATTACCGTAATCCCCCCCCCCGCAAGCCTAGTGTCTCGAAATCAAAGATGCGAAGCTTGGAACGTAAAAAATGAAGGTAGGTCGGCCGAGACTTTTGGTTAACTGTCGGCAATTTGTAAGTGAGTGGGACATAACGAACTTCAGTTCTCCGAGGCCACTAGTTCTCTCACAAAATGATAATCCAATCAATGTACTTAGAACACTTATGCAAGACTAGAGTGACCGGAAAATAGAGCTTTGATTATCACAAAGCATGATCGGAGGTGATGGAAAAGACACATGAAGATCCTGAAGAAGATGCCGCAACCACTAACCTCAACGGTAGTGAGGACAATGCCCGATATTCAGATTCACAACTGGACCGGAAACGTTGGTTGCTTCTTGAACTCCATGACACTAGATTACACCAAATAAACGGCATAACCAAATTAGCACGCGTATCGGGACACCCAGCCCAATCGGCATCTGTATAAGCATGAGTTCTCTAGAAGAAGATGGAGTGAAGGATAAACCAAATCGAAGAGTCCCTTTAACGTAGCGTAGTATCCTTTTAACAGCCTGAAATGAAAAATAGATGGCTTAGGCATGAACTGACTAACAACACTTACAGTTGTGAGCAATATCTGGACAAGTGATTGTGAGATATTGAAGGGCACCTGTGAGCGACCGAGAGAGATGGATCATCAAAATATGGGCTAGCCGTGGAAAGTGCTGAGCGACCCCATGAAGACACCACTGGTTTGGAGTCACTAACATGCACGCTGTAAGATCTCATGGTTATACTTGGCTTGGCTAAGAAAAAGACAGTAGACGTGCAATGAGCTTCCTAGCCCAAAAAATGTTCAAAGATCCAGGTCCTTGGTGGCAAATTCACGAGTTAGCTTGCCAATAAATCCATCGAGGAGTGTCTTGCTGCCAGTCACGACAATGTCGTCAACATAGAGTAATAATAGATTAAGTCAGCACCCTTGGAGAGAACAAATAAAGATGGTCAGCATGACTACAATTGAAGCCAACAGCCAAGAGAAAAGAGCTAAAGCGATGAACCAAGCATGTGGAGCTTGCTGAGACCATAGAGAGCCGGTGAAGCCGACAAACATGTTGGGATATTTAGGATTAGCATATCCAGATGGTTGATATATATAACCTCTTCTTGCAAAAGACCATTAAGAAATGCATTTTTGATGTCATTGTTGAAGAGGCCAATTATAGAGACGGCCAGGGATAAACAACTCTGACTGTGGAAGTCTTGCACATAGGACTAAAAGTATCAGTGAAGTCAAGCCCTATTATTGTGTGTAGCCCTTTGCAACAAGACAAGCCTTAAACACCACAGTGCCATCAGATAGATATTGATGCAAAAAACCCATTTAGAGCCCACACATTTTGTTGGCGGTTTAGGTACCATATCCCATATATGATTCTTATGAAGGGCCTGAATTTCTTCATCCATGGCAGCAATCCAACTGGATGTTTGGCAACGACTTGAAGTCTTTAGGCTCATGCATGGTGGAAGAGAGTGGAACAGGCTGGAGTGAGGAACTGGGCACACATGGGATCGATAGGCAGCTTGAAAATTCCCGATTTAGCCCGAGTCTGCATCGGATGAGTGCCAATTAGAGGAGGACGACCCGAGGCTATAGGGAGGATACGTTTGGTGACATATCTGGGTCAGTAGGCATGAGAGTTGAGCATGCGAGAGGCTCATGCACCGAAGGGATAGTGGGCTCAACATCGGGTGCCTACAAAACAAAAAGGAGCACAAAACTAGCAATGTGTCAGTTAAGTAAGAACCACACAGACGTGGTATGGGATCGGGCTGAGTCGATAATTCGACCACTGTGAAGTAGCAGGCTCAAGAAATGCACTAACAAGAGAGTTGGCAAAGGCCTAAAGCAAGGAGTTCCCTTAAAAGGGTATTAAGTTATAAAAAATAGCATGTCTGAAAATAAAGACATGTTAGTGAACGATCAAGACAACGAAAGCCATTGTGAGGCATACTGTAGCCAAGAAAACACATGGCGACCTGTGGAGAGTTGATTTGTGAAGCATAATCGTGTAAGTATGAAACAAGGCAACCAAAAGGATGAAAATTGGAATAAATGGTAGACTTATCCACTGGGATGGTAGGAGGCTCAAGAATGCACTAATAGGAGAGTTAGGCAACCACCTAGAGCAAGGAGTTCCTTTAAAAGGGTAATTAAGTTCATTAAAATAGCATGCCTGGAAATAAGACATGATTAGTGGAACTATCAAGACAACAAGCTATTTTGAGCATACTGTAGCCAAGAAAACACATGGACGGTTGTGAGGAGCTAATTGTGAGAAGCATAATCGTGTAAGTATGGAAATACAAGGCAACCAAAAGGATGAAATTTGGAATAAATGGGAGACTTACCATACAAAGCTCAAAAGGAGACAAGCCATCAAGAGTAGGCGTGGGCAACCGATTAATGGTGAAAGCATCTTGCTAAGGCATCAACCCAAAATTTTAGAGACATGTGAGTGAAAGAGCATCGCTAAACTAGTTTAAGTTATATGACGATGTTTGTGCTCAGCACAGCCGTTTTGGGTCGGTTATAGGACATGACATTTGATGATAATGCCACAATTTAGTATGATCTCGAAATTTGATTAGTAAATTCAATGCTTCCATCACTTTGAAATACTTTGATTTTAACTGAAAACTGATTTTCCACAAATTTCTGAAATTGAAGAAAATGCGGTAAAAATCGGATTTAAATTTCAAAGGATAGAGCCACGTAAATCAAGAATGATCATCAACAAAAAATGCATAATATTTATACCCATATTGGACAATGGGAGATGGGCCCCAAAATCACAATGAATAGATCTAAAACATGAGATGCATGTTTGTCTTATGTTCAAATGGAAGTCTATGACATTTTGCAAGTTGACAACTAGAACAATGTAGGAGTAGGTAAGAAGAAGTCACACATATTGAGATTTATTCAAAAGAGAAATAATAGAGTGAGACACATGACCCAAACGAGCATGCCAAACATCGAATGAAGCTCGAGGACTATTATTAGAGAAAACAGAAATTAAGATTGATGTCCACGCTCAAGCACATAAAGACTGTCTTCAGGTCGTCCGTGCCACCACGTTTCTTATGACTTGATTATGTGATAATAAAGCGATCATTAGTAAAGGTGATAGAAAAAGGGAAATTAGAGGTAAGTTTATTGATGGAAATTAGATTTTTGGATAAGCCAGCACACAACTAAGACATTTTAAGTAAGGGAAGGTTGGAGAGAGGGTACCGATGTGAGAAATGGGAAGAAAGGCCCATTAACCGACATAACATGATCCTTACCAGTTACGTATCAGACTTGTCCAACTAAGTCATTATTAGTCATGTGCCAGTGGCTCCATGTTCGTAACCAATCAAAGCCTAATTATCATTGAGTGTGCATGAGGTAAAGCCTCCACAAGGTTGGCAACATTTGAGGAATGAGAGTGGCGGTCCCGACAGAAATGCGTATGCCCTTCCCCTGTAAATCTGACACGAATAGGACGGTTGTGTTGATGACGACCACCACCATGACTACGACCCCCACGAGAAGCATGACCACCCCCACGAGAAGAGGCAAATTTGTTACTGTGAGAGGCAGTGAAGGTGGCTGAAGTGGATCTCGTGGAAGACAGCTCCAATGATTTAACAACATTTTCATAACTCTCCGCCATGGGAACAATCTTAGTATAATTGTGTAGAAAAGGTGGAGAAGAGTAGCCAAGTCCACGTCGTGCTTTGTGGGCCCTACTCGTATATGAAATTAGCCGATTAAATTGCCAAAATTGTCGCGCATCTTTTCAAACCTTGCACTCTCGGAGCCAAAACTTCCAAAACAGATTAATAAACTTAAAAAACTAAAATAGTAAAAATAAAAAAATAAAAAATAAACAATAAAATCACTCTGGGCTCTGGCAATCACGAGATCTGTTTGTTTTACATTGTTTAGAATAGATCGGCAGACATTGTAAACCCTCGTTTTCGGTTTCCTTCTTCCATTCAACAACCTGCATTGTTCGGATCCGATCCAAATTTGAATTTGAATTTTAAATCTTCTGGAGGTTGTCAATTTGCGAACGTTGTGATTCTGTGTTGGAAACTCCACGGATCTGATCCTGAACGTTCCTGTATTTGAGATCGGCATTTTTGAAATATAATTTTCTTTTCTCTGAGAAGAATCTTAAAGTTTTGTTGATAATTATTTCTGAGAATTTGATGTTTTGAACAACTGTTTTAAACTTTAGAGCCATTTCGAGGGTTGAATAATTTGTTTGAGATGGATCTATCTTCTATCAGCGAAGAATTAGCCGAGATCGACGGACAAGTCACCGACATTTTCCGTGCTTTATCGTAAGAAATCAAACAAGACAATTTATGTCGCCATTATTATTTTTGTATTACTGAATGTAGTGTTAATGTGTTTTATATTTATTTCAGGAATGGTTTCCAGAAATTGGAGAAGATCAAGGATGCCAATAGACAGAGTAGGCAGTTGGAGGAACTTACAGAGAAGATGCGTGAATGTAAAAGGTATTTCAAATCAATATTTAGTTTACTTAATAATCTACTTCATGTTGCATTGAATAGTTATAACTTGATTATAGGTTTTATTTAAAGACTTGGCAAGGAAATGAAGTAGAAATTAATACTAGATTAGAATGAAGATTGTGACTTCGTTCCCGCACTTTTTATCCTGATTTCAATAATGATACGGATCCAAAATACAATGAGATAGCTGTTTGAATTATGACTTTGGAACGGTTCAAGCTACCGAAGCATTCAGGATACTTTGTAGAAGTATGAGATGCCAGATTAGATCCTAGCCATCTTACAATTGCTTTTTTTCTGAATTATTTCTTCGTAAATTCTGTTTAGTGCATCCAGATAACCACTATCAATTGCTTAAAAAGTTAGCTAGACTTGGTCAGTGCATCGGCTCATGTTTGTTAAACATGCATGATCAAGTCATATCAGTTCGAGGAAGTGATAGGGCAGGGTCAGAGCCAATTTGGTGCTAAAAACTGATGGGCCTGAAACCCCTCACAAGCATTTTTTTTTTTTTTTAATAATTTTTTCAAGGGTTGTGATAATTAATTTAAATTTAAATTTTATTTTCCAGTTCTCTGTTATCTTAGGTGCTTTTCCTATCTTATTCAATTTCTTGAATTCTTGTTTTCTATTATGAGCACATGATAGACAGTAAACATTATAATTATTTTTCCAATATGTTGGTTCTTTTCTAAGTTTAAAGTTCCAAAGAATTTATAGACAAGGGGTACTTCCATGAAATGCCAGTAAATAATATGGTAAAGGGCTTATCTACTGCTGGAACTGAACAATGCCTTGCTGTCATTTCAGGCTTATCAAAGAGTTTGACAGGGAAGTTAAAGAGATGGAGAGTGGAAATGATCCAAACACCAACAAGATGTTGAGTGAGAAAAAACAGTCAATGGTGTGGCCTTTATTTTAAACTTTATTGAGAATTTGATACTTTAAAGTTTTTGTTGACTTACATGTCTAAAGTTTGCTTAATGTTGTTTGTATTTTCCATGTAGGTGAAAGAGTTAAATTCATACGTGGCTCTTAAAAAGCAGTAAGTTGACATATCTTTAATTACAGCAATTTGTTTCATGCACCAAGAGATGGTGTTATGCATGTACAGTCCATAGGTTTTGAATATCATTTAATGCTTTTTTCTCCTATTCTTGTTAATTAGTTTTACAGGTCTCTGTTTCCTATTTGTGATTGTGTGATGGATGGAGAGAGGAAGACTAATTAAAGTTTTAGTTGATTCTATTTTATATCTTTTGGGTGAAATGAACAGGGCTATATTATCTATTGATTGGGGATTATAGTTCTGTTTAAAACCCTATATTATTGCCTTGAGTGCTTTTTTTTTCTTTTCTGCTTTTCCTAAATTTCGTTATTTTCTTTCTGTTGCTGTAATTTTATGGAAGTTTATGGCATTTTTATAATGCTCAAATTTTTATCTAGGAGTTATTTTATTTCGTCAATTTTTTATATAGGTCTTTTTATAATGCTCAAATTTCATTTAGTTGTTTATGAATGGACTTGTTCCTTTTGTCTGCAATTTCTGGTTGGTTGTCATCTCTGCTTCTCTAAATTAGATGATAGAAATTGTCATTGGCTGAAAACTACTGTTATGTTATTAACAATTGTTTGATGAATTAAGAATCTTCTTTTCCTTAATATAAAGAATTTTTTTAATTGAGAAATGTTGATTACTAAAGCAGCTATAGTTTTGTTGTGATTTATGCCAGACATATTTTAATCATTTGTAAATCCGATCTTAATTGTGTCTATTTTCAATTCACTGTTTAATTATCTTCTGATGCCTTACCTTGGACTTGTTTTAACATTCTCATGATGGTTTCCTTCAGACATCAAGCCAATCTTGAAAACAACAAACGAGTTGATCTCTTTGATGGACCTAATGAAGGGTTTGGTGAAGACAATGTCTTGTTAGCTTCATGTAAGCATATAGCATTTTTTTTTTTACATGCACTTTTAATGGTTTTGTCTGCCTAGAGTTTTCAAAATTATTAATGTGAGTTGGAGATGCCGGTGGTAGGGGTGACAAGAACAGACACTCATTGTTTTAATCCATAATTTGTCAAGGGCTTTGGCATTAAACACACATGCACCTGATTGCTGAGACACCTGTATTCTTTTCATGTGTTCTAAAATCATTACAACATTCTGCATTGTTGTTACTCTACAAACTGTTGCGTTTTTCTGTAAATCCATATAAAAAAATGCATGATTTTGTAGTCGCTGCAAATCATGTAATTGATCTTTGACTTGTTTGCAGCAAATTTCATTATAGGTTTCATGTCTTAATTCTTATTGAAGTGTTTCTGAGGCAGAGACTATACATTTTGCAGCTATGTCAAATCAACAGCTAATAGATAATGGAAACCGGATGATGGACGAGACTGATGAAGTTATTGAGAGGTCAAAAAAGGTTAGTTTATGTTCAAGGAAGATAATATTCACCACATGGTAGAATTTGTCACATATTCAGCATGGTTTGGGAGAAGTGACTGCTTTCCATGATTATTCATTATTATCTCTTTTAAGAAACCGATGGGCTCTTTAGGCTCAGCGTTTTTGAAATGCCTTAACACAGTTCGGTTTGGTTTATTTTTCCTATAACATATGTCAAATATGAATCAATTATGACTATAAACATTGATGGACTCCACTAGTTTGAAATGTTACCTCATCTCTAAAGGTAATCTCAATTCATTGAGAAAACTTTGGTTCGTATTGGTAGGGGTGCCCAAAAAAAAACATCGAAAACCGAACTGAACCGAACCAAAAAATAGGTTTTTTTGAAAACCGATTCAGTTGCGGCTTGTAAAATTGACTGAACCGGTTTTCTGGTTCGTTTATCGGTTTAACCAATTGTGGAAACCGGTTTTTAATTAATATATTATATATGATGTGTGGCTATGATGCAGATGTACAATCCAAGACAAACTTGCGTCACACCAAATCAAATCCTCCTTTTCCAAGATGTGCAGCTGAGATCTTCCCTCTTCCCTCAAAACTCCCCTAGATTTATTTTTAAAGCCGCCAGGATTTTCAAGTTCTCTTTAGCCTCCTGCCTCTGTTTGGTTACTTTCCTTCCATTTCTCTGTGTTCTGTGTTTAGTTATGGCTTTGAGTCTGTTTTGTGTTATGTTAAGATAATCTGCTTAGGGCCTCTAGCATTTACCTTTAATTTATATATTCTTCCTTTTTTTTGGTTGTATGTCTGTTGAGTTTGTGTAGTGTTTAAACTTTAATGAGAAGGGGAGTATCGAAGGAAATGGCATAGGATTTTAGCCTTATTAACAGATCCTTTTCTTACATAAACTTCAGTTTACGAACTGGGTCACCTTCCGGGCTAACTTGTTTGGTCTCTCAGCAGGTGGCGTCAATCGGTGCCTACACTTTTTTGCTTTGGTTTTCAAGATTGTATCTTTGTTTAGATTCAGATTGGGTCTTTTTGTTTTTTGATACCAGAATATGAATGACAAAGAACTCAAACCAACCATAAACATTGGATGAAACTTGAAGAAAGGATTTTGATTACTTGTGATTGAGTTTCAACTTGAAGAAGGGAAAAATTAGAAATTTTTTGTTTTTTTAAAATTGGTTGAAACCGGTTAACCAGTTTTCTGAACCAGATATTCGGTTCGGTTTAAACAGTAATTCGGTCTGGTTTCGGTTTTGGTTTGGATTCTTACTTGAACCAGTTTTCCAGTTCGGTTTGAAAAATGCCCAAACCTGTTCAGTTAACCGGTTTTTCATGCCCCTACATATTGGGGATATAGACATTTATGTCTTTGTGTAAAGTAGCTACTACCCCCCTCAGGGTTTTTGTTCCCTATGGTTTCTTGATCGACTTTTGTAGCTTTATTTCAAATTCATTATTAATACAAATTCTGTAGTTTCTTACTAAAAGGAAAAAATCAATTCACTGATCAACTACTTGGCACAATGCATTTATTTCTTTCTTATTTTCAAGTTTTATGATAAAGTTAGGAGTGTTGAATCTAAAACTTTCTACACCAACAATTTGGCTGAGGATTTGGCCCATGCCTATATCAGTTGAATGGTCCATGATGTTTAAGATTATTATGTTATTGGATAGGCCTATTGAAAGATTCATTTAGGGGGCATCTTCTTTAATTCATTCCCTGACAGTTAGAATGACTTCACCATAAAGTTGTTTGCTTTAGAGACATGGACGGCAAATCTGAACTGATTGCTGACCTAGCAGTGTTCTAGTATTGTTTTAATCCTCTTTATTTTTTCTTCTTTCCTTTTTTAAATTTACTTTTTGGGGGTAAACCATAAGCTGTGATATTTTTGCCCTTTGCTTACACATAAGTTTTCTCCATTGTTTTAATGCACATTATTAATTCTCTATTATATGTTATTATCCTATAGCTGCTGGCTTTTTCTTTGAACTTATTTGAAATGGGGAATCAGTACAGGCCCTTTAACCAGTTTTTATTTTTAATTTTTTGGGAAGAAGGGGATGACGGTGGAAGGAGAGAAAGCATTAAAATTGAATTCTCATTATTTTATGTTTGATTGTTAGCTTTTGTGGTTCACAAAAAAAAAAAAAAAAAAGTAATTATTTTATTTTCCTGTTTCTAATAGGTTGTTCATGACACTGTCAATGTTGGAACAGAGACAGCTGCAGCTCTGAAGGCTCAGGTATCAATTTGACAGCATTAAATAGAGTTTGATACTAATTGACTTTGTTACATCTTGGGTTTGGTATACCTATTCTCTTGTTTTTCATTTTATAAGGATCTACAGTAGGATTGGGAACTGACATGTTATTAATTTTGTGTTCAGACTGAACAAATGAGTAGGATTGTTAATGAACTAGACTCTATCCATTTCTCAATCAAGAAGGCTTCTCAACTCGTCAAGGAAATTGGTAGGCAGGTCAATCTCTAAATTTATCAGCTTCCTTTTCTTTTATATATGTATAGCTTTGTTTTCATTCATGTGACTTACTGAAACTCATATCATTAGGTTGCTACTGACAAGTGCATAATGGCATTGCTGTTCCTTATTGTCATTGGAGTCATCGCCATCATTATTGTCAAGGTATTTCAATTAATTGTTATATTTTCACCTTGACATGGAGATTTTGTGATAGCCATTCTTTGTGTTGTTTATATGCTTGGTAATTGCAATATTTTCCCGTGATTTTCAGCTTGTTAACCCAAACAACAAGGACATCCGAGATATTCCAGGATTAGCTCCACCTGCCATGAGTCGAAGATTACTTTGGAATCCTAGTTAAAGAGT
This sequence comes from Pistacia vera, assembly GCF_008641045.1. NCBI lineage: Eukaryota > Viridiplantae > Streptophyta > Magnoliopsida > Sapindales > Anacardiaceae > Pistacia > Pistacia vera. The sequence goes on along the minus strand of NW_022196690.1, from coordinate 281,392 downwards.
TAGATATTGACCTCTCATGAGATTGCTGAGGTGATCTGAAACCTGATTGGAACCATTATTAGAGTAGCTTGTGCTGCTATTAGGGGTACCCAGCATTGCAGATTAACAGGAGTGGTGTCTTTGTTGGTAGGTTTTCTGTAGAGAACGGCAGGCTTTCCCATTTGCTTGATCCCTGAATTGTATGGCGGCTTATTGAGAGATTTAATCATATGAGGTGTGGATGGTTAATTTATTTCTTTGTTGGATGGATAACCTCCCCTTTTGAATTGAGGGAACCCTTGAAATTGTGCATTTGAGATTCTATTGGTTCACATATTGTATAATCATCTGTATCATTTGATAATTTGTTTTTGTTTGTTGTAACTTGTATAATAGCAGTTGTTGCATCTCTTCACTCCATAATCTGTTTTGCTTTCGGATATTTGTCTTCCGTTTTACCAATTAATTACTCGTTTTTGTTGCTGTGTTGGAGGGAATAACGATGCTTTGCTTCGCAGTAGAGTAGAGATGGGCAGAAAATGTTATGTTTGTTTAAACCAATGAATAACCAACTCGGGGTGAAACCGGCAAAGTTGTTGGGTCCTGAGTTGACTGGTTTAACCGGTTTGATTGGCTGGTTAAATTGGGTGTTAAAAAGTTTAAAATTCAGCAAATACATCCTTAAAAATTACAGTTAAGTTTTGGTTTGAAATTTAGTAAACACACACTGTTTTAAAACCCGAATCGGAGGGTGACTTGTTCAGATGATCGGGTCACGAGTTAACCGGTTCAATCGGTTAAACCGGCGGTTGAACCAATGGTTTGATAGGTTTAAAATCTAACAAAAACACCCCTAATAAATACATCAGACTCTATAGGTTAGAAATCTAGTAAACACAACCTTGGCCAAATGCAAATCGGTGATCGACTGGGAGAGCAGCGACAACACACGAGGGAGGGTAGATCGGATGATGGGGAGGGCGAATCGGCAGCTAGCAAGTAGAGGCATCGCCAGAAATGACAGATCGGTGGTGGAAGTCAATGGTCGCGGTGGCTTTTTTTGGTGAGAGGACTAGATCTTCGTGAACGACGGCAAGAGAGCTTGGGAGAAGGTAGATCGGTGGCTAAGGAAGTCTATCGATGCCGGAGAAGGCCGATCGACACCTGAAAATGGAAGAAAAATCGCGCGGCGAAGGTGGACGACGAAACATCACGTGGCAGAGAGAGATGAAGCGTGACGACACTGGAGAAAGTCAGAAGGTGGTTTCCGACAGCAAGAGAAGAAGGAAGGTCGTCGAAAAAGTGGAGGTCATTGCCGATTTGCATTTGGTCAGAGGGTGTGTTTGCTAGATTTGAAACCTTTAGGGATTGATAGTATTAATCAGGGGTGTGTTTGTTATATTTTAAACTTAAAACAGTTAAAAAGAGTGACCTAACCCGGAGAAGGTCTCGGGTCTCGGTCCAACCGGTTAAACCGGCCGGGTCGGTCCGGGTTTTAAAACAGGGAACACATATCAAATACAAATTGGTGGTTGATTGGTTGGTGGTGGCGACACACTAAATGTAATCTTAATCATTCATTGAGCCAATTTCTTAGAAAATCTACCTAAGATTTGGTCGAAATCAATCGATTTCGGTCAGATTTCACCAATGTCGGCGTTGACAACTCAGATTAGATCTCACCACTACCGATCGACAACCCTCTCCATCACTACGAAAATACTCTCTTTAGCCTCCTAACCAAAATCCATCTCACTCCACCTCTTCGCCTCGTCAATTGTCGATAAAAGCTGCCAGTTTTTTCCAATTTTCAGTCGATTCACTCACTAGAAATCACTTTCATCGCCATTATTGCACTCACTAGCCTTCCACTTCAAAAGCTCCAACATCCCCACCTTCAATTGTTTGCCGATCATTATCCTAATTTCTAGGGTTTTGGATGAACAGGAAAATTGGTAACCCGGTCCAATGAAAGCCTCGGGTCCTAGTTGAACCAGCTCAATCGATCGGGTGAGCCAGGCTGGGTTTTAAAAGACTGGTTTAAACTTGCTTGTGCAGTAGCGTTGGCAGCTTCCATAGTCAAGTAAATGACCTTAAGAAAAGGGTAGAAATTAACAGGCACATCCACATGGACCATTAATTTCTAAAAGAGCACTATTTGTTGTCAAATGATAGATGTCTTCACCAGGAGGACCATGGCCTTCATTGTCTCTGCTTTTGTTAACCATTTTAGAACTGTGGAATGTGTCAAAAAATTCATGGAAATATCACAATTAATTTATTAATAAATACTTAAACAATTCTTCTTTCCCGTTCCTCTTTTATTTGAAATTGGTGAATACCACTTTCAGTTGCCAATTGCTTTTAATCAAAATCAAACACGGCTTTATAAGTAAGACTTGAAAAGATACGATTTGATTGACTTGTTAGATGATGTGTAGTTGGGTCAAAGAGTCTAATTACTATTGGTTTGGCATTGGTAACGAACGTTAGATTTATGATTTATCATCATTTTGTTTTACAAATTTAACCCATTGACCCTAGATAACAAGTGTTGATTGTTTGTGGGAAAATTATAAGAGTAATACTATGTTTACATTACTCTTTTACATTATATTCATTACATTCATATAAATTTTTAATTATTTTTAATTTTTAATATTATAATAGAATTTATGTGGTTGTGATATATGCCATATCATGATGTAATGAAAATGGTATAAAAAAGTGGTGTAAATATAACATTACTCAAACTATAAATAATTAGACCAAAATTACATTATGTGAACGGATGAAAATCTATTATTCACGTTTCTAAGTCTAGTTGAAAATTTCCAATTTAATTTTGAAAAAGTAGGGATTTGCACGTGATGGAGGTAAGTACAAAGTTTACTTTTCTAGGTGGGATAATTATCACAGACTTTTTATGATATTCATAATGAAGGCAATCGGGAAAATTTCTTGGAAATTCAGATTCCGTAGCATAGAAAATTAGAAATCGATATTAATGATGAGTGAGTGACGTTTTCCCACCAAAGGATTGCCGTAATTACATTTTCTCACCCATGAATTTTGAAAAAAAAAAAAAAACCAATTTCTCACCCTTTGTTGAGATACATTGATGAGATCTATTAATGACAATTTTTTTACTATTTGACTTATAAATTTTTTAATGATTTATTGTTATGTCAAGATAGTGGGTTACCTATATACCCACTCTTTAAATGTGAAATTACTGAAATGCCCTCAACTATGTATGGGGATGTAAAATACCAATTTGTCCCTCTAGTTATTTATTAAAGTAATGTTTAAAAATAATGAAGTTACCGTTGAGAAATACCCATGAAACTTTTATTCCAAGTTCTAGTAAATGAGGAAAAGAAAACACAACATTTATGAAAACCCAACTACAAAACTTAGTCAAAAAGCAAATTCAAGTAGGTTGAGCTGCTGCAAGCTTCAGCTGATTCTCACGCATGATCTGTAACTTAGTGAGCAATTTGCTTATAGCTAATAAGTTCTACTTTTACACTGCAAACAATCAAGCAGATAATATATAAAAATTTGTCATCATCATTATTTCCTCCACTGTACATTAATATCAAATTGTTGTAAAAAATGTTGTGAGATAACACTTCTAACAAACCAAAAAGTAACCCAAATCTAATTTTTCTTATATATTTATAGGACATGAAAAATATCAAAAACCCCCCATAATTTAATGTTATCTCAATTTAGTCTAGGTTCCCGGTTTCGGTTCCTTTGATTTGGAACCAGAATCGGAACCACACAGTGTTTGTTTCAATTTTTTGGAATCGGAATCGACCCTATTATGGCCGGTTCTGGGTAGGAACCAGAACACTTAGGTACCCATTGGTTCTGGTTCTACCCAAAAAATTTGCCCACCCCTAACTTGTATGGTGGCCATATTTATTAATCAGTCACCTTTGGCTAATTGACCTTGTCTAGAGCATGATGATCATATGTGCATATGTTTGCATGTACATTGGAAGTCTCAGCTTCTCATCCCCATGTTCTTCAAAGTTGGTAATATTCTTGTGTAATAAACAACTAACAACATATACACATGGGACACCAGAGATTTGCCACATGCGTCAATCACACACTTGGTTCCCCAAAACCAGTGTATGTTTTCTACTTGGCATTGCATTTTATCAATTACTTTAAAGTCATCAGATCTAGGATAAAATACAAAATCATTTCTAGCTAACTCAATCAACTTGTTAGCCTTTCTATGCACCACTGGTGGAACAGTAGTTATCTACTCAGTACGAGCTTTAAACCTACACTGCAACCTTTTCATTACTTTCCTTTGATAAAGCGCCAAGAGACTCAAAATGAGAAGTTCTTTGTCGTCACCCAACCATGCATTGAAACACTCACTCATGTTGTTAGTAATATGGTCTGACTTAACTATAGGTAAAAGGCATGTCTTGACCACTGGTCAAGTTCATTATCAAGTATCCACCTGCATGCATCATAATTAACATCCTTTACCTTACCTATGACCTCAACAAAATCTACTCTGTTTGAAGCTTTATTCATTGCCCAAAACAAGTTTCTTAAGTGTATCCCTGAATTTTTTTTTTTTTTTTTTTAAAATTAGCATACACATGCCTAGTGCGATACCTACTCCTTGCATTTGGCCAATGAACTTCTAACCCATTTAAAATACCTTTTTGTCTATCACTCATGAAAGTGATAGGATCTACATCCCTAAGAAAATCATGCAATAAGCTAAGGAAAAACGCCTAAAGAGCCCATATTATCTACCTCACAAGTACACATGGTTAAAGGGGAAATCCCACTATTAGTATCCATTAAGACAACAGAAAGAAAAACCGCACCATATTGACTTTGAGGTGACACCCATCAATCCTTATACATGTCTACACCTATCTAATTTTTTTTTTTTTTTTTTTTTTTTCTGAGCTACAAAACTTAGAAAATATCTTTTGAACGTAGGAGTTTCTAGTACTTGTTCTCTAATCACCCTAACTTTTGTCATTGAGCTAGGATTAATAACCTGAATAATGTGGTTGTACAAGTACAACCATGCAAATGATTCAGTGTAAACGATAAAATGTACGGTTCATTCAGGAGAGATGAATCTTATGAGGAATGAGTCATTAACAATCGCATGGACTTGCAAAGAGGGCAAGAACGAACATAAAGGCTTAGGGGATGTAATAACTACTTCCTACTCAAATACTCATAAAAATATACATAATAAAATACATGTATAATAACGTAAGTAGTTGGGCCCAAATTTTTCTTTTATTAAACATATACATTCTTTATACAAAATTAGTATCATAAACAAAACTATCAAAAACTATGTAGACAGTGTAGCCATTCCTCCTTGCGTGCCGACGTCCACCGACCGTGTCCTCACCTAAATCCTGCAAAAAACATAGAAAGACAACAGGGTGAGCACAAATAATGCTCAGTAAGTAAACCCTCTAGTCATCTGTCCCCGTAACTCTCTCTCTCTAAGTCTTTCCTTACAATTCTCATTTACTTTCTCTTTTATACTTCTCTTTGTTTTCTCTTTCTGTTTCTCTCTCTCTGTTTCTCTTTCTTAGAACTCTTTTCTACTAACTCTCTTTAGTAAGTCACGACCCCATCTTACCGGGGGCACGGCCGGGACTTGCTCCTGCTTTCCATGACTTTTACTCGTTCTTAGCCGATCGAACTCGGTTATGCATGGATTCGGAACCCTTGGCCATGTGAGTATATAATCTCTCTCTCGGGTATAACCCTCATCCGCATGCACTCTCACGGGCTACACCACTTCTCTCTCTCATACTCATGCCGCTCTCTCAATGCGGCGTACATGCGGGAATACTCTACCCATTACTCACGGGTTCCCCATCGCACAACCTACTCTATTATCTTTTTCTCTCTTTTCTCTTAATAAAGCTCACACTCAAAGTTCTGTACTCTTTTTTTACTCTTTCTCTAATGCATAATTAATGCATATGGATGATTCATGCTCATTAATACACTCATGAAAAGCACAAATGCAATGTTGCATCAAAGACAACCACTCTGCGCAGGTCACACTCAAGAGGGCATAACTTGAGTTATACACATCGGATTGCTACGATTTTTGTCTCGTTTTAAAGCTTAGAGACAGGGTTATAACTTTTATGTTTAAGTATTAACCCAATTCAATCTCTAAGATACCCAAAAATCACTCAGACGGTCACGGACGTGACAGGGCAGTTTTCACTTAGGCTCTTCACTTAGGCATTTCATCAAACATATTGCAGGCATACTCAATTCGAATTTGGCTACCATTCTATCTCTTTATCAAGTCACCAATATTTGGAGTAAAACTCCAACAAAACAACTACTAAACCTGCCAAAAATAATACACTCCCAAAAATTCTACTCAACTCTTTCTAACTTCAACCAAACTTCAATGAATCATCATACAACCAAAACCACTTCTCATGACTAAATTCTACTCATTAATAATCATCAAACTCCTCAATAATTCATCAATTTCATCAACAATTCTCAAAATCATAAACATATACACATATGTAAAATCTCTACACCCTTGATTTCTCAAATCATAACTTGGGTTGAATTTACTTACCTTGAATTTGAGCAACTCCAACACTATAATCTCTCTTTGATAGAATTCACTTTCCTCTTAAACCCTAAGCATATAAAACCATAAGAATTCAAAACTTTAAAATTTAATCTCACATCTTGATGCAAGAATCTTACCTTTGGATGCTTAGGATTGAAAATCCACTCAAAAAATACCCAAAATCTATGAATTTCCTTGGAAATCTAGTGAAAAAATTTGAGAGAATTTGAGTAGAGAATGGCATGAATGGAGGGATAGAGTGGCTAGGGTTTCTACTCTTGAACTCTTATTACATAATAATATATATATATTAGTTTCCCATTTTGCCCTTACACTTTCTATGAAATTCCATCTATATCCCTTAGTCAATTACAATAATGCCCTCATTTTTATTACATTCTCCATGAAATTCTATCTCTTTTCACTCCCCAATTTTTCAACTAATTTTGAGTGAAAAGACAATTTTACCCCTAATGAAAGTTTAAGGGATTTTCTTCACATTTTTCTCAAAATAACTTTAACAAAGGGCCAACCAACCAAAAATAAACATTCAAGCAATGCAACAATAATTTAACTACATACCTTAAGTGGGGTGTTACAGGGGACATCGGTGTGGTGTCTGCTATAAGCACTCCAACGCTCAAGTTAGTATGATTAAAGGTATTTTAGTGGGGGTTGAGGGTGGGAAAGCGTTTACCGTTAATGTGGCTAGGGCAAGACTAACATAAAGTGGTCAGAGTATAGCTTTACAACGGCTAAGAGAGGTAAAGTTAATCGGAACTAAACTTTATTGCAAGAGAGGCAGCAGTTCTTGGGAGCAAGAACTTTTGAGAACTAAAGCTATAAGCTATTTGTGAATGAATAATGAGAGGCTTGACCCCTGTTTATATAGTGAGCCAAGGAGGCTTGAATCCTACTAGAACTCTGAGTCATAGTTTAGGAGTTTGAGTGAATAGGAAAATCATAATGCTTATCCATGTGGAAATAGTATTACTAATTCATGTAAGATTAGGAATCTTGAAAGAACTAGGAAGTAAGTAGAACTCCGAGTCCTATTCTGGGACGCGTATGGGCTAATAAGTTGGAGCCCAAATTGGCTTAATCTTGTTGAAAGGCTCACCTCATGGAATTGCCAAAAACATAAGTTGGCCTAGTTCGTAGGGTGGCACTGATTGGAAAGAGACCCAACTCGTAAAGCAACCCAACTTGTGGAGAGGGTTGACTCATGGTGTGGTGCAGCTCGTAGAATGGACCGACCCATAGAATGATTCTTTTTACAAAGTGGGCCCTCCCATTGGATGGTCAATCCATAAGATAAATTTAAGCATTGGCCCAACTGAAATTAGGCTAAGGCACTAGGTCGTGGATTGTTCATTTCATTATTGGGCTTGATAAATCCAATGCGATTTTTGGCCCATACAATCAGTATCTTCTTTTAAGGTTATACCAATGACAATTCTCTTAGCCTTATACAACTTATGATTAGACATCTCCAAATAATTTACCCTTCCTAGTTCAACATCTAAAGGCTTTACACAACTTGCCTTATGTGACTTAATAAAGTCACCTATTTACTAGCAATCCATGGGTATGACATCAGAATTATTATAGACTCTCAGGCGAGTGTGTGTGTGTTCATATTTTCTAAGTTGATACGATTTCTTATTTATCATTAAAGCTGCATAAATATGGAATGGACAACCCTTTTTTTTTTTTTTTTTTAACAAACTTATTTAATCCTCATTTTCTTATTATACACCTTCATATTAGCAAAACCTCTTTGAATTATATAATCCTTCAATACATTTCTAAAATGCTCAACACCCTTAAACACCTACCCTACCTCAAAATAAATCTTCCCATTAGCTCTATTCTTAAACTCATTACTCTTCATATACCTACTCATTCAACTTACTAAATCATCATCCTCACTAGACCTTGATCCTATGATATCCTCATTATTAGACTCATAATCAGACAACATGCCCCTACTTTCAACCTCTCTCTTATCTTTATTACCACCAAAAACATCACCTTTAGTACCTACATTACCCTCAATACCTACATTCCCCTCACCATTTCCATCACTGATCCCATTGACATTCTGATTTTCATTCTCATCATCATCGTCATATGCATCACTCCAATGGAACTCATCCTCACAACACTCTTCTAGGGGAAATTTTGATTGCTCATGAGTTGGTTCCCTAGGATTAGGTTCTGGCAAAGCTTGTAAGGGTTTAATACTTTCTACAAGTATTGCTTCAACAAACAACTTAATGTCTACTAACGCTTTTAACATATATTATTGGAAAATAAAGGCTAAATCTTGATCACTGTCTAATAAATATCTCTGCCCAGACAAAGGTAACCTAGCTTCTACCTTAAACTTCTTATTAGGATAAAGGTATACTTCCTCATTCTCTTTAGCCACACATTTTTTCATGTCCTTAATGAACACTATATAACTAAATTCATCAGGGTCTACATTCCTAATCTCACAGTCAATACCAAATAATCGAAATTTAAAATTAAACATTTGTGGCTTCATCTTACAGAACACAAATATATCATATACATCTCACTATTTAATACAATACAAAACTTTATTGTGAGTACAATACCAACAACCCTATAGATACTAAATTATCAATATAGTACATACAACCTAAAACATATACATCATCATTAATGAATACATTTTTTTTTCAATGAAAACCTTAACATAACATAAACCAACTAAGTTAGAACCTTAATTTTCTTTCTATTTTCACTCCAATAGAACCTGGTTTGTCCTAAGTCACCTATTACACTTAGTCATAACCTAAGTTTTGACCAACCCCATGTCAATTTTTTCTTTTTCCAAATATTTAAAATATACCCACTAATTGATACAAAAATAAAAGCAAAAAACATGCACACAAAATCCCATTTCATCAAAAACAATATAAACCGAATAATAGGAACTTAACGAATAATAGTTCAATTAAAAAAAAAAAAAAAAAAAAAAAGATAAAGAACATATTGAAGAGCATTTAGCCAGAAAGGACTTGAAAGACACTTTATAAACCAAGACACATATACATAACTCAAATTTTTTGCAAACCCTAATTAACATATAAGGCATCAAAGCAATTCATATACTATTCTACTATAATGACATACTTGCATGCAAGTTTGTAACCCAACATTAACCAAAAAATACCCTAGCTGTGCATAACCTGAGATCAATAAAACCCTAACAAAAATGGTGAGATGCTTCAAAACCAAATATTTTACATATCCCAATCCACCCCTTCGTGAACTTTCAAGATAGCCACATTATTCGTTGGTTTTTTTTTTTTTTTTTTTTTTTTTGTGTGTGTGTGTCTTTAAGTCAAATCTAGAGTTTCTTTTTTAAACTAGAGGGACCTAAACAAGTTAATTGGATTTTGCATAACGTAACTGACAAGGTTTGAAAAACCACCGTGAAGTTTTCTGGTGGTGCACGTCTCATTTATAGAATATACAGAGCAATATTACAGCAAGATGATTTACGTACAAAGTCAACATTTCTATCTATAGTTATTGTCTATAATCAAGGGATTGCCTAGAATCATGGGATTGGGTTTTGATAAAAGATACAACATGATTTGAGGAGGATCTTGCAGATCCTTCTATATCCGTAATACCCCCCTGCAAGCCTAGTGTCTCGAAATCACAGATGCGAAGCTTGGAACATAAAAATATGAAGGTAGGTTGGCCGAGACTTTTGGTGAACATGTCAGCAATTTGTAAGTGAGTGGGGACATAACGAATCTTGAGTTCTCCGGAGGCCACCAGTTCTCTCACAAAATGATAATCCAAATCAATGTGCTTAGAACGCTTATGCGAGACTGGATTGCCAATGGGAAAAATGGAGCTTTGATTATCACAAAGCATGATCGGAGGAGATGGAGAAGACACATGAAGATCCTGAAAAAGATGTTGCAGCCACTTAACTTCAGCGACAGTGAGGGCCAATTCCCGATATTCAGATTCACAACTGGACGGGGAAACCATTGGTTGCTTTTTGGAACTCTAGGACACTGGATTACCACCAAAATAAATGGCATAACCAGAAATTAAGCGATGCGTATCGGGACACCCAGCCCAATCGGCATCTGAATAAGCAATGAGTTCTCTAGAAGAAGATGGAGTGAAGGATAAACCAAACCGAAAAATCTCCTTAACGTAGCGTAGTATTCTTTTAACAGTCTGAAAATGAAAAATAGACGGCTTATGCATGAACTGACTGACAACACGTACAACATGAGTAAAATCCGGACGAGTGATTGTGAGATATTGAAGGGCACCTATGAGCGATCGATAGAGGGATGGATCATCAAAATCTGGGCCAACTGTGGAAAGGTGCTGAGCGACCACCATGGGAGTACCCATTGGTTTGGAGTCAACTAACTGTGCACATTGTAAGATCTCATGGGCGTACTTGGCTTGGCTAAGAAAAAGACCAATAGACGTGCTATGAGCTTCCAAGCCCAAAAAATAGTTAAAAGATCTAAGGTCCTTGGTGGCAAATTCATGAGTCAGCTTGCTAATAAATCCATCGAGGAGTGTCGAATTGCTGCCAGTCATGACAATGTTGTCAACATAGAGTAATAAATAGATTAAGTCAGCACCCTTGGAAAGAACAAATAAAGATGAGTCAGCACAACTACAAATGAAGCCAATAGCCAAGAGAAAAGAGATAAAGTGATGGAACCAAGCACGTGGAGCTAGCTTGAGACCATAGAAGGCCCGACAAAGCTGACAAACATGTGTGGGATATTTAGGATAAACATATCCAAATGATTGATCCATATAAACCTCTTCTTGCAAAAGATCATTAAGAAATGCATTCTTTACGTCAATCTACCGAAGAGGCTAATTATTAGAGACGGCTAGGGATAAAACGACTTTGACTGTGGAAGCCTTGACAACAGGACTAAAAGTATCAGTGAAGTCAAGGCCCAGTTGTTGTGTGTGTCCCTTTGCAACAAGATGAGCCTTAAGACGATCCATAGTGTCATCAGATCCACAATGCCATCGGATAGATATCTGCCATGGAAAACCCATTTGGAGCCCACGACATTTTTGTTGGCCGGTTTAGGTACCAGATCCCATGTATGATTCTTATGAAGGGCCTGAATTTATTCATCCGTGGCAGCAATCCAACCAGGATGTTTGGCAGTGGACTTGAAGCCTTTGGGCTCGCACATGGTGAGAAGAGAGCGGAACAGGCCAGAGTGAGGAACTAGGCACACATGGGATCAATGGGCAGGCTTGAAAATTCCCGATTTAGCTCGAGTCTGCATGGAATGAGTGCCAATTAGAGGAGGACGGCCCGAGGCTGTAGGGGAGGATACGTTGGTGACATGATCTGGGTCAGCGGGCATGATAGTTGAGCCATGCGAAGGCTCATGCACCAAAGGGATAGTGGGCTCAACATTGGGTGCCTACAAAACAGAAAGAGGCACAAAACTAGCAAATGGGCCAGTTAAGCAAGAACCACATGGATGTGGTATGGGATCGGGCTGAGTCAGTAATTCAGCCACTGGGATGGTAGGAGGCTCAAGAAATGCACTAACAGGAGAGTTAGGCAAGGGCCTAGAGCAAGGAGTTCCCTTAAAAGGGTAATTAAGTTCATCAAAAATAGCATGCCTGGAAATAAAGACATGATTAGTGGAACGATCAAGACAACGAAAGCCATTGTGAGACATACTGTAGCCAAGAAAAACACATGGATGACTGTGAGGAGCTAATTTGTGAGAAGCATAATTGCGTAAGTATGGAAATACAAGGCAACCAAAAGGATGAAAATTGGAATAAATGGGAGACTTACCATACAGAAGCTCAAAAGAAGACAAAACATCAAGAGTAGGCGTGGGCAACCGATTAATGGTGAAAGCAGTCGTGATAAAGGCATCAACCCAAAATTTCAGAGGGACGTGTGAGTGAAAGAGCATCGCTAAACCAGTTTCTGTTATATGACGATGTTTGCGCTCGGCACGACCGTTTTGGGCCGGTGTATAAGGACAAGACATTTGATGATGAATGTCGCAATTTAGTAAATGATCCCGAAAATTATGATTGGTAAATTCAGTGCCTCCATCACTTTGAAATACTTTGATTTTAACCGAAAACTGATTTTCCACAAATTTTTGAAATTGAAGAAAAATGCGGTAAAAATCGAATTTAAATTTCAAAGGATAGAGCCACGTAAATCGGGAATGATCATCAACAAAAATGACATAATATTTATAACCCATATTGGATAGAACGGGAGATGGACCCCATAAATCACAATGAATAAGATCCAAAACATGAGATGCCCATTTGCCATTATGTTGAAATGGAAGTCTATGACTTTTTGCAAGTTGACAACTAGAACAAATAGTGGGAGTAGGAAGTAAAGAAGTCACACATAATTGACTATTTTTATTCAAAAGAGAAATAATAGAGTGAGACACATGACCCAAACGAGCATGCCAAACATCGAATGAAGCTCGAGGACAATTATTAGAGAAAATAGAAATTAAAGATTGATGTCCACGCTCAAGCACATAAAGACCGTCTTCACGTCGTCCGGCTGCCACCACCTTTCTTGTGGAAATCAGAGGTAAGTTTACTAATGGAAATCATATTTTTGGTTAAGCCAGACACAACTAAGACATCCTTTAAAGGAAGGGAAAAGGTTGGAGAGAGGGTACCAGTGTGAGAAATGGGAAGAGAGGCACCATTACCGACAATAACATGATCCTTATCAGTGTATGTATTAGACTTGTCCAACTGAGTAGCATCATTAGTCATGTGCGCAGTGGCTCTGGTGTCCGTATACCAATCAGAAGCTTGATTATCATTGAGTGTGCATGAGGTAAAAGCCTTCACAAGGTTGGCAGCATTTGAGGAATGGGAGTAGCAGTCACAGCAAGAAATGGCATAATGCCTTTCCCCATGACAAATCTGACAACGAATAGGATGGCTACGTTGATGACGACCACCACCACGACTACGACCCCCATGAGAAGCATGGCCACCCCCATGAGAAGCACGGCCACCCCCATGAGTAGAGGCAAATTTGTTACTGTGAGAGGTAGTGAAGGCGGTAGAAGTGGATCCCGTGGAAGGCAGCTCCAATGATTTAACAAAATTTTCATAACTCTTCGCCATGGGAACAGTCTCAATAAAAGAAGGGAGAGATGAAAGACATAACTGTGTAGTAGAAAAGGTGGAGAAAGCAGAGCCAAGTCCACGTAAATACCAGTGTATTTTGTCGAGGTCATATACGGAGCGACCCATAGCAGCAAGCTGGTCACAAACAAATTTGAACTCACGGGAATATTCAACAACAGACTGAGCATCTTTCTTCATGTGCTGCAATTCATCTTTTAAATGCAGCTCTCAGGATTTGGAACGATGATTGAAGGTGGTCTCCAAAGTGGACCAGACTGCATGCAAAGAGGTCAGGCCAACAACAATAGACAGGGCTTCTTCCATCAACGAAGCAAGGAGGAGGCTTAGTACAAGTTGATCGATCTGTTGCCATTGAGCAAATGCGCAGAGGCACCAGAACTGATAGTTGTAGAAGGAGGTTTGATGGAGCCATCAACGTATCCAAGGAGATGTTGACACTACAGTAATGGCAAAACTGGACTACGCCAGAGGAGAAAGTTGGAAGAAGATAACTTGATGGTCAAGAGGTGGACCATGGTGTTGAAAGACAGGGTAGGGGACGGAGTTTCAGAGGCCATTTAGATCGACGGAGGTGAATCCTTAGAGGACTACTAATACCATGACGAGGTTTGAAAAATCACCATGAAGTTGTCTGGTGGTGCACGTTTCATTTATAGAATATACAGAGCAATATTACAGCAGGATGATTTATGTGTAGAGTCAACATTTCCATCTATAGCTATTGTCTATAATCAAGGGATTGTCTAGAATTATGGGATTGGGTTTGATAAAAAATACAGCATGGTTTGAGGAGGATCTTGCGGATCCTTCTATATCCTTAATAGTAACCATAGTTAGCCTTCGTCCCTAAGATTCGATGTTTGATGAGTCGTCATCCAGTCACTGTTTGTCCACTACAGTCGCTTCCTACCATTTTTTTTTTTTTTTTTTTACTTGTTAATGTTTAGTTTAGAGCAATGGAAAAATGTTCTCTGACTTGCGTTTTCTCTTTTTGTCTCGTTAGGTCAATAGTAGTAGGACACGTGTCAAGCATTGAGGTGAAGCATCCTTGGGAAGCTTCGCTACATAGACCAAGACATAAATTTTTTTAAATTCATTGATTTTTTCAGCTTTTAGTTAATTTACCATCATGTCCTTATGTAATTAAAGTTAACAGACGCAATCTTAAATATGGATGGGGAATTTTTTTTT
Source organism: Pistacia vera (assembly GCF_008641045.1). Classification (NCBI taxonomy): domain Eukaryota; kingdom Viridiplantae; phylum Streptophyta; class Magnoliopsida; order Sapindales; family Anacardiaceae; genus Pistacia; species Pistacia vera. Next base: position 266,385 of record NW_022196690.1, on the reverse strand, counting down.
CTCAAAGTTCATGGGTAGAAAAATGTAATTATGACAAACCTTGGGTGGGAAAATGACATTCACTATATTAATGATTAATGAAATTATGGTTAGGGGCAAAACGTGTAAAATCTATAAATGATTTTCTTTCGATTCATTTTCATATCTTCGTTGAACTTGTGTCAACTGCTGTGTTCTAATACATTGAATGCCTCAAAATTTAAAGATAAGTGATAAGTCCAAAGTTTGATTTGACTCTCCTTGCCCCTAATTATGGACAACTTGACATATTTGTTTCATCTGCCATTTACAGTGGCAAGAAATCAATAATTAAAACCTTTTTCTCCCTCTCACTTAATTAAAGTCTTGACCAATACATGTTCATGGAAAAGTTTGAAAAAAAATAAAAATCCAAGCAAATGATCTTCTGGTTTTACATTGTAAGTTGTCCAAGAAACTTCGTCCTACAATGTTGCTGGGTTTGGTTAGTAAAAACACAGGTTAATTCACTTGACGTTAAGTTGTGGAGCCGAATTCAAGTGCAATGAAATTAAGCATAATTTCAAGATTCGCTATAACGAATGTCTCGGTACAAGTTCGTTGAAGCAAAGATAGTTTGTTATTGAATTCCAGTAGCTAATTTATTGTAGCAAAGAAATCGTGATTTTTAGTCTACGATGAAATTTTTTAAACCTTGAAATCTTTGTATTATATTAAGAGAGTTTTGAGAAAGGGTGTTAAATCCTAGAGAGAAAGAGAGAGGTAATGAGCAAATTTGTGAGGCTTAAGGCAAAATGGACGTAATTCCCATCTAATCTAATCTGGTCGTTTCTTTTTTCTTTTCAGGGTGAGGTCCAGAATTTCATTTTCCCGATGAGTTGGTAAGACCAGAAAATTCAGACTCGTCCAAAAGTTGAAGAAACATGGCATGGGATTCCTGAATTTAACGCGTTCATTCTGACAACATCCGCGAAACTGCCAAAAGATTAAAAGGTAGTGTCACGATCAGGTTAAGAAAGTAGAGCCGAGGCAAAAGGGGTCCATGGATGGAAAGCCTGTTCGTTAAATTATTGAAGAAAAAGAATTAGCTGCGAAAATCTAGGGTCTTAACATGTCAATGAAAACTCTTTTTGTTTATCAACGACCAAATGCAGATTGTTCACATTACAGAAAACAAAGTAATATTTAACTCTTTATTCCCACTCAATATTTAATTAATATTCTTATTCTTTCGTCTTTCTCAAATTCATACATGAACTGTTAATTTAAGAGAGAAAGGTAACGCGTGCAACAGAGGAGAATTGTCACACCAATATTTTATTATTACAAGCTTTTCTCCTTTAAAAGCAACTAAACATAAATTCATTCATTTGATGACACGTATATATATTTTTAATAATATTCGGTCATGCAGAAACTTAAATGAACTAGTCATAATTCATCCCCACATTTATAACAAGACAAAGAAGGAAGATGAAGTAAAATTCATATATTCAAATCAAGAGAAATTTTTAATTATTTCCTTACACGGTATATAATTGTCAGCATTGATGCAGAAAATTGAAAGCTAGCTGGAAATCGAGAATAGAAGTCTCATTCATGCTTTTGTTTTTGTTTTTGTTTTCCCTTTAGTCTCCGCTCGCCGTACCTCATGCACCAGTCATCAACCTTAAATAGACGCTGACGCATATAGATGAGAAGACTGAATATTTCTCTGCCTTATCTCTTTTGTTAAGTGCTTTTCTCCTTTCTCTCTCCTTTTACCATATATTTTAAGGTTCAGTCATCAGTGTCATCTTCTTTAACCGCCCACAGTTCCAGGTTCCTATACAAATGGTCAATAGTCTTCTTTATTGTAAATAAACATTCAGAAAAAAAAAAAAAAAAAATTTATATATAATTAAAGAAAGAGAACAGTATTCTTCGACTTTGATCAAGTAGTCAATCCAGTTCTGTCCTGTCTCTGTCAAACGCCTTAGTTTTGGTTTTCATACACGCAACTTTTATCTCTCTCTATGCCTATTCAATATTTGATTATTTTCCACATTTTACTGTGTTTCTCTTCTCTTTCCCATCTTGATCTTTCTTGTTCAGACTATGTGCATCTACTAAAAGTCTCTTAATATATTTAACTTCACGGTTTTTCCATTATTTTCTCTATTTCTTTTCTGAAATTCTCATTTGGTTTTGCTTGTTCTGGTCACGCGGTTTACTTCTCATCTGGGTTCATCTCTTTTGCTTCCTTTTGAATAAATATGTTATTTTGCCTTCGTTTCTTCAATTTCTTTACGGATTGAGTGGTCTTATTTGATTTTGATTGTTAAGGATCATTATAATACAAACATAAGAAGCTGCTGCAAACGCTTGAGATTGAAGAAATTTGATTTTGATAGCTTGCATAATGAAGTGCTTTTATATTTTCAAGGACAAATTCAAGACCAATCGAAAATCAAAATCTGCCCCAGAACCAAGAAGCCCAAGTAAATTAGAAAATTCAGAGCTTAATCGTACAACAAGATCATTACCATCTCCAAGAAGCATACCTGAATTGTACAAAGAGAAGGAGCACAATTTGACAGTCTTCTCTTTGCAAGAACTGAGAGAGGCAACAAATGGGTTTAACAGGATGTTAAAGATTGGAGAAGGTGGTTTTGGGAGTGTGTATAAGGGAAAGATCAGGCCCGCCGATGGTAAGGGTGACCCTATTGATGTTGCCATTAAAAAGCTCAACAGGCATGGTTTGCAGGTACAGGCTTCTAGTTTCAATAATCTTGTGCTTAAGATACTGTCTATTGCATAATTTATTTTTGAATTATTTCCTGCTGCAGTCAATTATTTTTCTTCCTTTTTCATAGTAGTTGATCTCTATGATGAGACCTTGTGGCTGACATGAATATGACTTGAATTTACAGTAACTGACTGGAGTAAGGTCATAACAGTCTTGTGTTGATCTTACTATGGTGCATTTGAGTTTTGAATTACCTTGTGTTGGATAGTGTAAAAAATTCAGGAATCAAGAGAGAATTACAGTCTAGTTTTAGGCAGGGGGAGAAATTTTATGATTTTCTTATGCTTGGTGACCTTCTATCGGAGCAGTGAAATATTTTCAATTGAAATACCTTTAATATTGAAAACATATAATTTCGAGGTAGATTATTATGAATGGGGAAGAAAATCTGCCATCAAGAACAGAGATGAAAGACTCAAAACCTAGGAAGTGTCTAATTCGACCTTTTGTTCATGTAATGTCTAGTGGTCTGCATACCACTTCTAAAATGTGGGGTATGCACTCGGAAATGTGCACCCTTGCACTTATTGTTGAGGTTTGATCTTGTGTCCTGTGTTGATATTTGTTCATTGTACTTGGTCTTCATTAGAAAGTAAAAAAGGTTATTTGAATACTGGAAAAAATCTGTAAAATTTTGTGAATTATCATAAGTAGGTATAAAAGTTTAATTACAGTACCAATTTAACAAGCATTAAGAGATGTTCTGCTTGGATAATGCAACCATTTGTGATAGTTGTAATTGTGGATTGACAGTTATGAGCTATAACTATGTCACCACTGTAAACTAAAACTTGCTATTGAATGCTGAGAACAGATTTATGCTAAAATAAAGAGTAGAAAGATCTTGATGAGTTTATTTTCAGGAATATCAAATTCTTGAATGCAATGTATTGAGTGTTGTTTTCTAATGATGCAGTCATGCAGAAAGTATCATGACAAGAAAAATAAGGCACTCATCCATCTTGTACAGTTGGAGCAACCATCGTAAAAGATGTAGCCGCTTTCTGTTCTTGGTTGGATATGAATCTTGGACATGTGGATGAAATAGATTCTCTTCACACGCAATGAAAAACAAATAGAATTTTGACCCAGGCATTTGCCTTGTTTTGTTCAGATATAACTTTGATCCCATCTCCCCCAGTTCATCTTTCCTTTGGTTTGAGTAATCAATTTTAGTTTTTTGCCTTAATGTATGCTATTCATAGATCATATTACAAAATTGTCAGTTTTAGCTAGTGAGTCATTTCTGTGTTCTTGAACCAGTTCTGATAACTGCTGAGTATGATATCTGGCTGCTGCTCTATATGCTTCATGACACACTTGGTATGCATAACTGCACAGAAAAGTGAGGCATGCACTGCCATATATCTTCTGAATAACTTCAAAAGCACAAATGATTTTTCTGTTGTATAGGGAGCTCTTGCTTAAAAATATTGGCTTGTGCCTGAATTTCTGGCTTTGATTGATATCTATTCCCATGATTGTTACTTGTTTCTTCATTACGTTCTGCCTTTTGGGTAATCAATGCATTACAGTCTTTGCACTTCGTTTCATGGATTCCCGACACTAATTTTATTTCTTATATAGGGTCATAAGCAATGGCTTGCGGAAGTTCTATTTCTTGGAGTTGTTAATCACCCGAACTTGGTAAAACTTTTAGGATATTGTTGTGTAGATGATGAAAGAGGGATTCAAAGGTTGCTCATATACGAATATATGCCTAATAGAAGCTTAGAAGATCATCTTTTTAGCAGGGCTCTGCCCACTCTGCCTTGGAAGAAAAGATTAGAGATTATCCTTGGTGCAGCTCAAGGGTTGGCATATTTACACGAGGGTTTGGAAATCCAGGTAGATTTCACTTTGATTTGGCTGACTTCAGCTGATCATACTATTGCTTATCAAAGTTTTTGGAGTTCAAAACTGAATTACGCATGAGTATGCAATGAAAATCTGAATGTGCTAGTCTTGTTCACTTTAATCTGAGTTCATGTCTTCTGTGATTAACTTGTAGGTTTTAACTATTGGGCACCAGAAACATATCACTGTTACAATATTCTTATCATTTGATTGCTATTTCCGGTCTATTTAATGAATGATTGTGTTTACTTTCTCTCAAGTGCTCATGTTAAATGGAATTATCTTCAAAAGATTGCAAGTTGGAATTCAGAGGTTTTGTAACTCGTTGTATTGATGCTGTAGAAAAGTGATATCACTATTACACTGAATTCTAATATCCTTTATCCACTATCTCCCATTTGCCTATCATTCTTATTGAATTGTTCTAATTTACTTTGATTCTGTTTTGAGTCTTTAACCACTGCTGCTTGTACTAATTCTTAGGTGATATATCGAGATTTCAAAGCCTCAAATGTGCTATTGGATGAAAACTTTAAGCCAAAGCTCTCAGACTTTGGGCTTGCCAGGGAAGGGCCAACAGGGGATCGTACTCATGTTTCAACAGCGGTAAGTACATGTTATAGATGATATATGCATGGCAATTCCTGTGGCTGTCTAAGTGGCTAATTCTATGTAGTGTTTTCAAAACCATCTCATATACTTTTCCATTGAGTGGCTTAGAAAGATTAATTTTGTCTGATTAATGCCGTTTTGTCTCTGAAAAGCCATCATTTAAGCCACAATATTCAAATAATGGTTGACGTCATACGAGTTTTGGGTTAAATATAAGTAAATGCAGGTGGTTTTGAATTTTTTTAGAAACCTCGGATTTTTCAGTTCATCCAAAACCTTCTTTACGGAAAGGCTTGTAAGGAATCTAGAAGTCGGGAAAGTTATATGGATGTTATCCCTTGCTTTTAATCAAAGTTAGGGCGAGCATTATCTTGACTGGTTTTGTGCCTATCCAGCTGATGCCAACAGTCTCATTAAGGTTTCAGCCATAGATTTCTTTAAATTCTATAGCGAGAAGCATGACTTGCCTAGTTGCTCAATTGCAATTTAAATTGTATTTAAATGGCTACTGTGCTAATGATTTTGTTGTCTATGTTTTCTATTTGTCATCAGGTTGTTGGGACATATGGATATGCTGCCCCAGAATATGTTGAAACAGGCCACCTAAAAGTTCAAAGTGATATTTGGAGTTTTGGCGTGGTGCTCTATGAGATCCTAACCGGCAGGCGATCACTGGAAAGAAACCGACCAACAATGGAACAGAAGCTTCTGGATTGGGTGAAGCAATTCCCAGCTGATGGTAAAAGGTTCAGCATGATAATAGACCCACGACTCAGAAACAACTATTCTTTCAGTGCAGCTCGAAAAGTTGCTAAATTGGCCGACAGCTGCCTGAAGAAGACTCCTGAAGAACGACCAACAATGAATCAGGTGGTAGAGAGCTTAAAGCAAGCAATACAAGAATCAGAAGAGGGAAACTCTTCCAACAATAATCATGTTACATCAAGATCTAAATTGACAGCACGAAGATCAAAATAAGGTTGGTATTAATGAATATTTGTGATTTTGAGCCAGGTGCCTTGTGAATATTAATGCTGATAATTTGTTTTGATGCACCTGACAGGTTTAAACTCTCGGATATTAGTATAAATGGGAAAGAGCTAATTTTCGTCGGTATGCACCGCAAATTCATCTGGAATAGGAACAACAGAATTTTGTTGGCCTCAAATACATGTTTGATTCTACTAGTGGAAATCAATGCGATGCCTTGGTCCTACTCCTACTTATTAGTTATTAATCAGCTTATTCTTTTTTTATACTATCTTATAAATTCAAAACATAGAGAGGATGTGAGACGGAAGGTGTATTGATGCATATGTAGAATGCTTGTAAATTGTGGATTATGATACCAAACTGTATTGAGGTGATTGTACCATTGTTCTTATGAGTTCAAATGCTAATATAAATCACCAATTCTTATTCCCCACCATTAAGCAAAAATACTTTTGGTCCTAATTAGCATTGCTTTGTTGCGGTACAGCTCAGTATCCAGATTTTGTGATTGAAGTGGTAAAAGACTGAACTTGAGCATAAAGAAAAATAATCAAACCATTGTGAGTAATATGCAGTTCATCAATATGGGTTCTTGGCCAGACATTTGAATAACAAATTTTAAACAGCTTTTTTGTTTTCTTTTACTTTCTTGGGCACAATAACTGTAGGTGCTGAAAGCAGGCTATCCAGTTCAGTTTTCAATGCTATATGCTAATGAGAATACGTTAAAAAAGAGAAGTGACGACACGTCGTTTTTTCTTCACTAACTCGAAATGAATCGCTGATCCGGTCCAAAACTAAACCCTGAACCAACCCATCATACCGGGCAGGACCGGGTTCTGTTTGAATTTGCCAAAGCCCTTCAAAAACCTAGAAGAAACCTTAAAAAGAATATCTCAGAAATCAAAATAAATTCTGAAAATGGAGAAAAAATTCAGTCTGATTCAAACAATTGCCTCTGCCGCTGCATTCTCTGCTGTTTCCGGATGGTATACCTAATTCTGATTCTTACTACAACCAAAATTTCCTTGTATTTGTTAACTTTTGTGATTTGAATATTTTCAGGTACGGATTCATGTTCGGAAGAGAATCTGCTCGCAAGGAGCTGGAAAAATTAATCGAAGATCTTCGCCGAGGAGATTCACCTTCTCCTCCTCCTCATTCTTAATCGGTATTTTATTACCTGCTTTATTTTCAAATACTTCATTTTAACTGAAAGAATAGCTGCATCGCAGTTCTGCTGAGAATTTCTTAAAAAGTTGTAATTTTTGCTTCGGGATTGTTTGTTTGGTTGTCTAAACCTTATACGGTGGAAAATACACTTAATTTTTCCATTAATTGCGAGCGCTTGATTTTGATGTTTCTGCACAAAAAAGAAAATTGTTGAGTCAGCATCATCATCTAGGTCCATTTCTGAACTGTGGAATTTTCATGGTGGTTGGGCATATTCAGATGCTTGGATCAAGTTGTCAGTAAGAAGTGGAGAGAAAGAATGGAACTGTCGCCAATCACTATTAAGTGTTGAACTGAATCAAACTCATTGCCGAGGTTTCTAAAAGCTGCTCCATTGCCGATTTCTTGCACCATATTTTTAATGGATTCTTACATTACGTTGTCCATTACTGAGGATGTGTTTTTTCTGTAAATGGTTGTCATCAAACCATAGCATTTTGATAATGGTGCAGATTTCTTCTCCTTTTCCTGGGAAGTTTGTATTTTGTTGATCTTAAGACCTGTTGGCAATTAGCTGTGAGTGCTAAAAATTTTAACTGTATTATGGGTCCAATGACTTCCAATTATAGTGTTTTTGACAACATATTTGGTATAATTGATTCCAGGAATTTATTAATTTTCGAATAAGAGGATTGCCAACCCTGAGTACTTTGAAGGTGATGCTCTCGAAGTTGCATCAGTTGATCACTTGAGTTTTAAGTAGTGTTTGAACATCATCACTATTGATTATATAGAATAAAGAATGAGTTGAAAGCCATAAATGCCTTTATTTCGAAAAATACAATATTTTGAGAAGAACAAAATTCTATTGGATATTGTTTGATACACAATGAATCTATTCAATCTCACACCTAAATCTCATCGATATATAGACTATTATCATGCCTATAAACCGGACTGAAAGTATATTAGCTTATAAAGATAATTCTCCATTCATGGTTTGGAGATGGTTGCAGTTCTTATGGTGTATAGCTACCGCAATGTTCTATTTTCTCCATATTATGATACACTATGTACTGTTATATTACAGCATGAAAATGCTTGTTACACAAGAGCAGCTTCCTTGATTTTCTTCTCCTTCTTTTCTTTAACAAAACCAACATAAAGGTTACTCCCAATTGAATCACATTCTGGAAGTCTGGTTCTCCTACTGCCGTCGGACATGCTTTTCACGAACTCCACCAGATTTCTCCAGTTGTCCCCCTCAAACAATTTCTTATTCATTCTTAGATATGTAAATGCACTCAATCCGTTGCCAGAATCTGATCTACTTGTTGTCATAACTTGTGCATATGCACTTGCATCATACCTTTCCAGGGCATTCTCTCCAGCAAGTTCTGTTCCAGCAGTCTTCGTTGCCATCTTTACTTGCCGAACTAACCCTTCTGGAGAGCAATTTGCATGATCAGGCTGTTCTCTGTCTCTCATTTCCATGCAGGTGAAGTTCAATATAAATCCATGTTTACTGAACATTCGTGCTATTGGTAGGTAACCATCTATATGCCTGGTATTGTAGTACCCAGCAGTTAATTCAGCCGCATGAGACCTTGTTTTGTGATGCCAGTGAATTCCAGCTACTTTTCCAGATAGATTTGCACCAGTTCCTTGAAATATTCCTTTTGCAGCTGCTAGAATTCTATCGCCGTGCTTTAGTAGCTTCTCAGAGTACCATTCTAAGAAGAATTGTCCATACTCGGAGTTCCAGGTACCATCTCTCCGAAAAAAGCCTGTATCTTCAGGAAATTGATTGTACTGCCCAGAATCGTGCGGCCCACTTCTTCCCCAGTCCTTTTTATCAGACGCCTCTGCTGATGCTGCCAATGAAGCTCGCATGTACTGTTTTAACATAGAAGCTTGTTAATTTTAAATTCAAATAGAATCTGTTATTAAATTCTCCAATTCGAGTATATGGTGTTTCATTATTGCAACACACCTTGTCATAGCATTGGAATTCTCCAATTCCGGGGAATCTCCATGTCCCATTGCTTTCTGGATAAGATGGGTATCTCAGCTCCCCACAAGGACCCATGCCCACTTGAATTTCCTGCAACAGGAATCGATAATGAGTTCAAGAAACTTCTGTTATTGGAAATACAATGGAAAGACCTATCACATAATTTTGAATGGTTGCTTTACATTTTAATTTTGCTTTCTCAATATTCTTCCTCTTTAGTATGATATATTTTGGAAAGACCTACCACATATTTTTTAATGGTTGCTTCACGTTTTTTTTTTGCATTTTCTCAATATTCTTCCTCTTTGGTATGATATATTTTTGTTCATCTCATCTCCTGTGGTACTCATGCTACAATATTCTCAACCTAGATGAAGTATAAAAGGGGGGTTGCCAAATGAATTTAATTGCTAGATTTCTGTTCCAAAAATGAGCTTGATTTATCAATTCAGTAGTTTGATCTGTGCAGAGAAATACTCTTAGATGGAATGAGACAGTGGATGGTTTACTCTTACATACCCTTATCCAAAATATTTATTTTATTGTGGTTGACCGTTCTCCTTTTTATTTTTCAAAAAAAAAAAAAAAAAAAAACTGAGATAGTTTTGATATTTAATTAATTGTTCCATTTAAGACATGTTACTTCAGGTTTTGTTGAGTTCCATAAAGAAGCATCACAAGACAAAAAAATTAGATAGGATATAGAGAAAATAGCTGCTTACCACAACAGCTCTTCCCAAGTAATCTCTGAATGTATCCCGGAAGCTCCTCATAAAGTCAGAATAAACCTGAATGGGCGTTCTTCCTTTGAGGACCGGAATCGTGTCACAGCCCAATGAAATATACTCAGGATTCCGTCGTCCCGATCTGTCTGTGTATACAAGGTCAGGGTCCTTGCTGATTTCTTCAAGCACCCATGGTGGTAGAGGAATGCTATTAATCAACGACAATTAAAAAAATCAGCAACCAAGAAAATTAAACATTAAAATCTTAATAAATTAAGAAAAAATAGATCTTGACATACCTGCAAGAGTCTCCAACATTCCCACCACACTGATGAAAAGACATAACCACTTGGAGCTTCAAGCCATGCTTTTGAACCATCTGTATTAACTCTGCATACCCTTTCCAGTTGTATTTTAAAGGTCCATCTTTCTCCACCAAACCCCACCAAGCATCAACCATTACACCTTCAACCCCTACACTTTTTAGCGCCATCAAACTAGCATTCATTGCTCTCGGTTTATTCAAATGCCCCCCCTGAGTTACCGTGTCCAGTGGAAGCATCACAAACACAGGCACGCTCGAGTCGTTTCCATTCTGATGAGCAACAGAAAGCTCATGGAGCTTCTCCTTTATCTCGCTTCTCCCCAACCCTTGTTTAGTTAATTGTTTATCACGCGAGAGTTGTGTTTCTTGCATTGAACTCTTAGCCCGGAGACGGCATGAAGGTTTGATTTTGGCAGAGCAAATTACGGTAGAGAATTCGTCAGGAGTTTTGAGGGTTTTGGTGTCTTTAAGATTGATAAAAGAAGTGGAAGAACGTAGAGTTAAAGTCATATTTTTTGAATATGGGTTTGAAGGGTGAGATGAAGAATGAATGAAGATTGTGTTCGTTTATTTATAGTGTTGATGATCTTTTTCTCCTGAAGGAGACAAGTTTAGTGCGCTCTTACCTTTAAAAATGAGCCACACTCGCTTGACGCGGTTGTTCCCAGTCTTATCCAACTGAAGAAATCGTCCACGATTGTTGGCGTTTGATCCAAGGGTATATACGCGATCATGCATGCAATGTACAAAATCCTTCCTGTAACTATTATCTGGGTTTAAGACTTGAATTATTGAAGGTAGAAATATCTTGGATTAGAGGACTATTGTATCAATCAAGATTAATTTTAAATTAGTGAATGTATGTCTCCTAGCTACAGTACTGAATTTATGTGGCTGACAAATTCCGAGAGGATAGGATATAATTAAAAATGCTCTTGGTTTAGGTCGGCTTAGGATAAGAAACACTCTTTTCTGTTGTGTGGTGGTAACAATAACGTGTCTCTATTAATTTCCAGGAATTTTCTTTCTTTATAGTATATCCAAACACCAATTATTGCTCCATGAGAAATTAAAGTCATTAAACCAGATGTTTTATCAAATTTTATATATCTTAGAAGTAGGAAGTCAGGTGTGTACATATGCCCCCAGAGAAATGAGGTGTAGAGAAGAAGTGGGTCCTTAAGAAAAGATAATTCCGAATCTATGAAAACTGGTTAGACAGAGATAGTTTGGTCGTTATTGATCTTAGCTTTTTGAATGGGTAAGTAGCTACCGTTACATGGTTTTGCGGAGGAAATTAAATCTTATCTCTTCAATACCAAAAAAGTGAAAATGATTAACGGTTTAACAAGGAAGATTGATGTTGTCATCTTCATAGATGGTTTCTTATATATGTTCTCAAAAAGGTGTTACTACATTATGGCATTGTCTTTAATTAAAAAATTGTATGATGCTTACTTAAAATTAAAAGAAGAATGGTTTAAAGAAAAGATAGATACTAGTCTCTTTCTGTAGCGGGTAACGTCTCGGGGAATCTACCAAGATCCATGCGGTGCATTTGAAGACTGACCAAAACTTTTGCTGGCTGTTTTACACTTGATTATTGTCAGCTAGCGATATTGGTCCCCAACCCCAATCACTAGAATTTAAATTTCCAAATGAAATGTTAAAAGAGTTTTTGGGTGTGGTTCTCCATTGCTGAAACCCCACACCCCCTTTTCTTTTACGTAGGCCATGAGCCATCATAACTTTTCTTTAACCTAAAGTCAGTTTAAGCTTCCAGGAAAGTGTATTTGTCATACACATACATTCTAAAATGGCACCATCTTCTCTATATGATTGGAAATGTTGTTCAATATTCTAAGGTTTCTGATTTGTTCCAATTCAAAATAGCGAAAATAATTATCCAATTCCAAGCAGATACTGCGAATGTCCATAGAAGTAAAAAATCTTTATGCGATAAGCACCAAGTATAGAATTTTACTTGTCCTGGTTTATATGAGAACACCAATGAGAATATCTTATCAACTTCAATTAGATATTTTCAAACAAAAATGGCAATGGCTGCTTATAGGACACTTGCCATTTAAAGTGATCGTCAAAATCCTCGTATGAAGCTTCTTTGTATCAACCCCGTCCTTTTCAGATGTCTGTTTCACCCTATATAAGTTTCCGTTTGCCAATTGTCTAACTCAATTTTGAAACTATAAACAATAATAAAATATCTTATATTTGAAGCAGAAAATGAAAAAAATATCTATCTTCACCTTAAATTTTGGGCTAAGTTTCTTGCTTTACGTTGATCATGTTACTGACAAAAAAGAATAAAGCATATCCTCTACAGATCATTGGTACCCTGAAGCCACAAGAAAATAGTTCTAAAAGATAAGAACATGTATGATCACCAATAAACCACACTGAACACAAAAATGGCGGCGAAAATTAACAAAACAATGTTTATTTTGAGGAACTAACAGCCCGATATTACACAAGCATGTACCGGAACCGCTAACTATCTAATTGAAATATTATGGAAATGCTGATTGCTGAGAAATACCCCTTAAATATAACAATAGGTCTCTTTATTATCCTAATCAATGATTGTTTCATAATATTTTTAGTTAATTCAGCGCTTTGGCAGAGTCTCATAATTTCTATGACTTGTGGACATAATAATTCATCAACACTCAAGCTTACAGGAGACCTGAATTCAACACTCTGCCACAGGAAACACAGAGCCTATTCTGTCTCTATGTCGGTAGCACTTGATATTAACAGGGTATGGACCCAGCTGTATGTGGTTATCCTCTCCACCCAGAAATAAGCATAGGGTGTACAAGGCAATTTCAAACTCGGGGCTCACTCCAATCAATGTGCTTGATACAGATTTAAGAACGCCATTCCATTCAAACTGAATTGTAAGCAACTGAGTTTCAGAATCTGGCTGCAAGAGATCACAGGGAGCAAAGGAAAATGAAAAAAATATGAAAACAGCAATGTTTGCAGATTTGATGACATGGTGCATTAGGCTATAGACAAAAATAACTGAAGTGAAAAAATAAGAAAAGTCGGGCATGTACTATTTGTGCACTTCAAGTTAACTTTATGATCCGTGTCTTCACATAAAAGCAAGCCAAGTGGAAGAGAAAGAAAAGAACTTACAATCTGTCCACGACGTCGGGGAAATATGTAACCTTGATAATCCACATTCCCTTTTGCTTCTTCCAGATAAAACTGTGGGGAAAACGACAAAGGTAAGTTTAATACACGACAGTTACAATTTACAACAGCATTTTGAATAATTTGTATATACGAGAGAATGGGATATTATTGTAATTACTGAACTATTAAATTTCATAATATTTCTTATTGCCTTCTAGAGTGAAAGTAGTTACAACTTACAAGACACTAACCTGAAGCCAGTTATGAAAGCCAGAAACTTCTTGTTCACCGCTCTGCTTGATTTCTCCCACAAAAACATGCTCAAAAGCAGAAGAGGAACCAGATGTACCACCTCGGCCATAAAGATCAAACCAGAGACTTGTCATTGTTCTTTTGAAATCTTGATAACTCCCAGATACAATGCCCTTGGAGGAGAGATACTTGTGAAGATATTTAATTGGTGCAGTTCTACAGATTTCTTCTATGAATGCAGCTTGCTCTTGCTTCTCTTCTGAAGTGACAACTTCTTTACACCCTTGATTTGGGTTGTAATTATCTAAAAGTGAACAAAAACGAGAAAAAGTAGGCTTCCTGAACACGTCTTCACTCAGCCAGTTAATTAAGTTTCCTTGTGCCATATCCTCTTTTTGGTAGACTTTCTTCCCTTCACCACACTCAATCTCATAGTCCTTACCAGGTTTCAAACGATTTAAGTCAAGTTCCCAAAGCTTGTCACAGGCTCGTGAAAAGTCAGCAAGCTCCTCATCTGAGGGTTCTAAGCTACTACTAATTTCAACCTCATCAGAGTACTGTTGCTCACTAGCAGGCTTTTTGTATCCATGCCACTGATCCTTCTCAACCTGTTCAGGCATAGCTTCCAATGTATCGATCAGATGATGATTATTAAAAGGCAAGAACATTCTTAATTACTATCAGATAAAGCTCATATTGAGATTCATCTAAGAGAGCTCATAGTTCACAATCTTCCAATATTACACATCAAACAATCTAAACAAGAAAGCACAAACTAATATATCTAACACAAACATAGAAATCAGATAAACTGAGTTTCAATAATATAAAATTCAGTTCACACCTGCAGAACACTTGTTAACAGTTTACAACCAATCCTAACACAATATCTAAAATTTGGTTGAATACACCAACGAGAAATAGTAACTATATAGCAGGCTAACTCAATTTGCAAAAGAAATGATAGTCTGATACTGTTCCATCTATATACCAAATATTAATCAAACACCACCACCACCAATCTGTTGCTTCAGAGAAATGGGACAATTTTGCAAAACATTAGTTCCAAGAATAAAAAAATCTTAAGACCAAAGATATTGTGTTGGACTATGGGAAATATTGCATCCAAGAGATTCGATCAAGGACCCATAACATATTTTCATGTGCATGTTTTGACATTTGATGACTTAGTAAGAATGGCTACCTTGTGTGGTCGCCTTGGAGGCTTTCTGCCAACAGTTTCCCAACCATCATTATTCTCCTCTTTCTTCTCCTGTATTAAAAGTTAAAATGCCATAGAAAATATTTAAAACCTTTGCAAATAAATTTCATAACATTAGAAATTCAAAACCAAGAAGTAAAATTCAGTAATAACCTCTCTGTTCCAGTTGTTCTGGGTAAAATCTTGTCGCTGACAACCTTCGTTCTCTTCATATCCTCCATGAACAGCCTGTATTTCAGATGATGAAGAAAACACAGTCATTAAGAGTTGAGTCTCTACTCCGGAACTTGTAGCGGAAACCAAGAACTACTATAACGTGAGATGGTAAGGATTGACCGTTGTAAATCCAGAGTTATTGTTTGAATTTAATCAATTAGTTGATTAGGCTCCACTTTTACATTACAAAAATTTCAGACATTTTCTTTGATACTTTGTTAGACGCTATAAAATTGAACACAATGAATTTCAAAGTTGGAGAGACAAAATCATTTATAAATTCTTTGATACTTTCTTAGACACTAAGAAATTGAAACTGAAAGAGACAAAATCATTCATAAACGAAACCAAAAAGATAGAAGATTTACCTTCTGGGTTCGACTCTGTTCCTGCATATATCACTTGCACATTTTAATTTCACTTTAATTTTAAAATTAAACAAAATCGAATGAACAAAAGTCAAAAACTAAAACCTGTCTGCTCCACTGATTATGGCGTCTTTCTTCATCATCATCATCATCATCATCCTGATCTCCAGAAACCACCTGCCCATTTTAGGCCCTATCAAGATCAATGATCCAACTGCAAATCAAGAGTTATAACAAGTGGTGCTAACCTCCGCCCAACTGGATCTGGACCGCACATCCCGGGATTGTTCTTCTTCCTCTCTGTCGCGATCATGACCACCACCAAGGGCCACGTCGACCAAGCCCTTAATCAGTCCGTCCATTTTGTTTATAGAATCGGATCGGAAGGAGAAAGATAGAAATGAAAAGAGTTAAGGGAGAGAGACTTATGGCAAGTGAGAGTGTGTATAAATGAAATAAATGAGCTTGAAAGGCAGTTGAATAAAGTTAATAATGGCGGGTAATGGCAACTTTGGTAAATAATATATAAAGTGCATTACGTGGCCTTTACTTTTTTCACTCATTTGCCGACAGATTTTGTGGTCATTCATTACCTGGCCTTTTACTAATATTGAATCTCTGATTATCAATTTATCATTCCTTATACAAATTTTTTTTTTTTTTTTTTTTTTGTTAATAATATTCACGATCATATTAACACTATGCTATGCGTTCTATGTTTCATAGTAATTAATAAAACATTTTAATATCATAATTAATCACAACCAAAGAGGAATAGATAACGTATCAAATAATGACACTTACAAGGTTTTTCCATTACATTTCTACAAAATGTTTTGTACACTCGGGTAGTCACTTATACGAGAATCAAATCAAGAATTTACCGGGGTTCCATTGGAAGAAAAGGATGTTCAACTCCAACTCATTCTCTGATAAACTATAACAGAAAAATATCATAGAAGAAAATTGAAGGGGGCTATTCAGAATTATTAGCTCCCGAAGTTTGCAGTAGAGACGACTGTGAGTCATCAAGAACTCGCATGGGCTTCCAGTCAGATTCTTCTTTGTTGTGTCTAAGAGCAGCGAAGTGAAGGGCGTCACTTCGAACTTGATAAATATGACAAGTCCACGGGTATGATTCTGGCTCAGACCACACCTTTTGATCTTCAAAAACTGCTTCCTCGGCATGTGATTCTGCCACACAGTATACTAAACTAGCTTCTGGCTCTTCAAAATTTGCTACGGCAACACATCCGAGAGAGACATATCCCTCCGGAGCACGAGGTTGCCAAATCGATACAGGACATGTGTAGTCTTCAGCACAGTTCCTCCACACCTGCACAAAGCATGAAACGATTAGTGGTTATGCTTTTCAAATAAATCAAACCAACTTGATGTCCATCGAGATCAAATCACAATGCATGGTAGTTGTTAACATATCAATTTGTAGCAAAACATGAAAGAAACGAAACAATTTCAATAATTGACTGCCATAACTGACGTTTGGATAGTGTAGATAGGGAAGTAAACTAGAAATAAAATGTGAAAGATATGTTGGCCATAGGGCCTTGGCAATGAGAGGAATACAGCTCCTTTTCTATTTTGTTTTTACTTTAATGGATATGATACAGGAGAATCATCCCCTCTCTGATTGCATCAAAAGTTAAGATGAATTGTTCATCATTCTACAATTTTAACAACACAAGCACACGGATAGTACAATGAAAAGCAAATTTACTAACTGCATTTATATTTCATACCAGGTCATAACCCACTGGAGGCGCGAACAGTCTGTCAGCATTACGGTAAACAGCAGCCACATTTGGGGGGTGGCTTCCAACACGAGCTATATCTC
The DNA here is from genome assembly GCF_008641045.1 of Pistacia vera. Taxonomy (NCBI): domain Eukaryota; kingdom Viridiplantae; phylum Streptophyta; class Magnoliopsida; order Sapindales; family Anacardiaceae; genus Pistacia; species Pistacia vera. The sequence continues at coordinate 248,844 of NW_022196690.1, read as the reverse complement.
CAATAGAAACATACCTGAAGGAAATGAACTTTGTTTAAGTTTACAATCATGGAATATATATGTTGAAGCTTCCAATGAACCATAATATGAAACAACTGAAATAAAAGAGGGGGACAGGGAAGGGCTAGGAGGGGGTTGGAAGGCTACAAAAGAAAAAATCAGTAATTACCCGTCTGGACAAATGGGTCTCCAAATGCTACATATTCCACAATCTTCTGAAACCTAAAAGAAAGAAAAGGAAAAAGAAAAAAAGATAAAGACGTTTGCTTTAAGACCAACATAGACGAACCTAAACCTCAATGTGCACCATGAAATTAAAATGTCATTACTAAAAAAAGACAATAATAACAAAAGGAAGGAAAAAGTAAATCAAGGTAAGCAGTTACGCACCTGCTTTCTACACAACGTGCATCGACCTTTCAATTCTCTCTCACTGGTCCAGATCTTCTGGAAGTTGATGGCATGTTTAACAAATCTCCTTTCATCAGATGCAGAACGGGATGATGAGAATTCTCTAGATTTAATAAAAGCTTTATTTGATGTCCGTGATTCTCTCCCATCAGCTTCACTCCAGGCAAAATACACATGTCTTTGGCTTGAAGGTACCTGTGCATTGAGGAATCTTATCAGAACTTTATGTATGACATCTAAAAAGCTATACATATTATGCACAGCAACAACCTTCAGTTTTAGGCTTTTCATTTTAGACTGGTATGCTTTCCACATCTTATGCACCACTGAACAGATCTGAACAGCTTGGGGTTCTCTCTCCCCAGGTTCGTCAGCATTGCATTTTATAACCCTAACAAAATTTTCTGATCGCCTAAAAGTCTTGAGATGCAAGATCAAGTGAGAAGGTTGTTGGCAGCCAGCTTTTGCCAACTCAACTGCCAAGAGCTCTTCCCATGGGACATCCCACATGATCTTGCAAGGTTTTTTATCCATTTTCTCAGGAGCTGGACACTGGATACAGCAGAAAAGCAGAATTAAGAAAACAAAAACAAAAAAATGCATGTATCATGACAAGTATGAAATAAATTTACTAGCTAATCTTATTACTCACTAACCTGCAACAGCATGACTCGTTTATTAGTAACTAAAACAATTCGTTGGTAAGGCACAGCAAAATGCTCTTCATAATAATCAGACCAAGCAAACTTTGACGGCTCCTTAAATATTTCAGTACAGCCAAACTGCCGACTTGCTTCTGCAAGGTAAAGTATCATCTGGAAGCCAAAAGAGAGAAATGAACAACTTTAAGTGAAAAATCAGTCATACATTTCCCAGAACTGAAGAACTAGCAAATATTTACGAATACAAATTGAACACATTTATAAATTGGTTGTACCTGACCAAGAGCTTCCATCTCACAATATTCTCTAAGTACACCATCAGCACGGATAGCCCGGGGGTTTCTGATCCTCTGGGAGGTAGTTTTGTTATTAAGAACCTCTAAGCATTTAGAACAACTTGCACCTATGCCATCAACAGTCAATGAGAAAAAATCCAATGCCCCACTCATTGGCTGTACAAAAAAACCTAGGAACGCGCGACCAAGCCCATGAGCAAGTCCGAATAGACCATTCTGCCTGGCACTCTCCATTGGCTTTGTCACAACTCCAGATACCCCAAAAGCAACACCTTGGGCAAGAGCTTCTGTTCCTTGAATGATTCCATCACCTACTCCAGTGATTCTCCTTGACCACACCTGATCCCATGTTAAAAACTTATTCCCTAATTTAGAATATAGCATTATGGTTATTAACGTAGAAAAAGTGAAAGATTTATCACCTGTTTTGAACGTAATTGCAGAAACTGTCCATCAGTCGAAAGCTCCGCAAATCCTTTACTAAGAGAAGCCAATGTTGAACTTGCCATTCCCAGCACGTCTACTGAAAATATCAAATGCAAAGGATTATGAATCAGATCTCTCCAGATGCGATTTCCAATCGCAGGAATAATGGAACTCTTTCTCATGAATCTGTCTCTGTGCATCACCCTCCTTAAATGAACCTGAAAGAAAGATATCAAAAGCATCATATCAAAGACATTGGTATGATGCATTTGTTGACATTGTATTAAAATCAATGCTTAAGATGACAATTTGATTGGCAAGTGTTGCCATCACTAAGATGCTACGTATTCCTATTATTTGAATTGGGAATAATCAACAAGTAGTTAGAACTAACTCTGGAAAGCTTTTGTTAGACCGATGAGTTTACAATGGAGGCTATAACCAGATGATAATGACCAGTAAAAGTTTAAAAATTGAACTAAAAACAAGTAACAACCAATCCCCCAAAATCGGTTTCAGCTAACCTTATTTGACATATGTTAATTATGAGAAAACCATAAGCATCCAAGAAATGGACATTCACTTTTAACCAATTTAAGTGACTAAATTAAAATGTAGAACAGGTACTTCAAACTAATATCATCATTTTACATACATCCAACTTATTATTGATCCTAGCTTCTGCCACACTAAAAGTATTTTTATTTTCAATATTGCGGTATTCTCTCCTACTCAAGTTTCGAATTGGAATCTGAACTTCAAGCAACATGAATTCAAGGGAAATACAAGAGTGCATAAGGTTTTTGGAGGTGATTAACAGTGTGAAAATTTGATAAAAAGAAGAAAGATGAAAGAGTATGGAAGCTTGAGGCCTCGAGCATCAACTCGTCATTCTTTATCTTAATTGGTTGATTGATGATTCACCATTGATAGTTTCAACCATTTCAATGTGATTTGGAAGACTAAATCCCATCTAAGATCCAAAGCTTCGTGTTGGCTTAGGTTCAAGGCAAGACAAGTGAATCGATCCAAAAAAAAAAAGAAAAAAGAAAAAAGAAGAGTCCCATGTGAGAAGCTAGAACTCTATGGAGATGCATTGCTTCAGCTATTCTGACTTCTGAGGGTGATTTGGGTAAAACAAATAATCTCTTTCTGGAGAGAATTGAGAATAAAGAAATAGAAGGTTGTGGGATAGAGTTTCTTCTTTCTTCTTTATTCATCTCAATTGGGAGGGCTTCTAGGTTAATGATGCGTTTTTGGGATTCTGTCCAAGGGAGGGATGCTTACTTGCTACCATATCTGTAGATTTGTTTCCTTTTCTTGGTTTTTTCATTTTTTGGATACACTTGGTCCACGATTGTAGCTACTAATCTTTTTACTTCATACGAAAGTTATAGTTTCTTATCAAAAAATTATGTACCTTCCTTAGTCATTCTACAAATTACTTGTTGAGTCAGTCTTTTAAATTGATAACAAATTTATAATTACAAGATAGGACAAATAATTGAATATTAAACCCTCCAACCTTTATTTTTACAGAACGACAAAAATGTATAGCAGCAAGTTGTTCTACCAGACACCTAGCTAGTTAAATACTTAATGGCAAATTTATCTAGCCAAAATAGCACTATTCATCTTAAAACCTATAAAGACTCCTCATCTATAGTTGAATTTTTCAGAATTTTACAATAAAAATTGTACTCAGATATAGTGGCAGTTTCTCCACAATAAAATAGTTAATAAAAACAGATGCAGTCCTTGCGATGAGTTAGGAGCCTAACCTGAATTTTGAATGCACTTCCAACAGCAGAGAGTATGGGGCTCCACACTCCCAAAACCCCATGAGGCCTCAGGGCTGGTGCCGTCTCCAATGATACCTTCAACCTCACTTCTGAAACATCTATCAGGCTGAAAAGATAGGGAAAAATATATATCATCTCTGATTCAAACGCAAAAATACTGCTTGTACAAACTATACATTAACTTGATGGGGAAAATCAATCCTTTTCTCTAATGAAACAGACATCTAAAATAGAAAATCCAATTGTGATTGGAGCAGCATCCATCCACAATATTGCTGAAAATGTGGCATTTTGATTGGTGCAACTGAATGTTACTTCAGTCAGTCTTAATCGACTGAGCTTGTGCCAACTTAATGAAAATTTTGTTTGAGGTTGCTTTCTATACTGTAAATATTGATGCAAAAGCATGTGATTCAAGTCAGACAATGCAGTTTCCTAGACATCTCCTAGTCTTTTAACCACACTGGATACAGGAAATCATCTTCCTGTAAATATATATTCTTTCCACATTTTCAAGTTACAAAATGCAGAAGAAGAGAGTCTTACTCCACACGAATCTCTGGATCAACTTGAGTTACACTTGTATTTTGGGGAACTCGACTAAGCTGAAGATTGTTGTAAAAATCCACAAAAGCCCAGATAATCGGTTCATGAATATTAAGTCTCCACAACTTTTCAGTTACCTATAAGGTCAAAATAGATTTATGAACACATTACATCATTGCAAAACAGATAGACCAATATTCAGAAATCACAAGGAAACAAAATCATCAGAAGTGCATTTCAAGCTCTCATAAAACATTACCCGTATGTATACATATGGATAAACCTGGATGCCATCATCATTCTCATTGCGTATTGTAATTGTTGTCTTAAAAACTGGATGATGCATATCAGTAGCCTGCTCTGGTGCCAACAGCACTGGCAATAGAGTCAGAGGGAGCTGGTTATCAATCTGCAAATGACCAAGTATGAGCTTGAACCTGGCAAAATTAGCACAAAATTTCTCATCAGATTCAGTAAAGTGAGATTGAATTAGATAATGTGCTAAACGTTTCTGATGATGAAAATACTGATTAATCAAATATTCAGTCATGAGGACTATATAAACTCTACAGTGCAACTCAACCCCTAGACATTCCTCCCACAAGAAAAGCAGCTAGATGTGCTAGGATGCATACAATCAGAAAACAAAAAATTTAGAAGCCCCCTTATTCCCTTACTCCAAGCCTTGCATGGTAAGACATTCCACCATAGAACCTTTTTTGAAACCAACAGCATTTGTATGTCCATTATGGATTACCTGGTGTGATTCTGCCAGAAAAGGAAATATATGTACACACTTGGGTTTCTAGTTTTCACTAGCAATTGCTACTTGCTATGTTAAAAAAACAATGTAAGAGATGAGGAGAAACCAGAATAACATCTTCTATATAATCAAGGCAAAGCCAGGAAATTGCATTAGGGAGGAGGGTGTGTTTGGTTCAGGGAATGTTATATTAATGGAAAGATAGATTATCTTAAAAATTACTAGGAATGTTTAGGGAAATGAGTTTGGTTGGTTGGAATAAATTTGTAAGTATGTTATCTCAATATGTTTAGTTGAGAGGAATAAATTGATAAGTATGTTATATAAATTACTAAATTATCATTCATATTAAATGATAATATAATATAAATTTTATTATTATTTTTTGAATAATTTATATTAACCCCCACATTTCAAATTTAGCTAAAACACCCTAGCAACAAAAAAAGTTTAAAACTTTACAAAAACACCCCCACCTACCCCAAGCCATAGCTAGCAGCCTGCCACCACCGCCGACGGTGACAACAATGGAGATCTGGCCGTGAAACGATGGTCGTTTCACGACCAAAGATCAGGCCTTTCACGGTCAAATCTATGGTTTTTTCACAGCCAAAGATGTGGTTGTGAAATAGCCGTCGTTTCACAGCCAAACATTTGGCCTTTTCACTGCCAGATCTGGCTATTTCCGGTTATGGATCTGAAATGGCCTTAGTAACGCATGACCAGCCAAATCTGGTTGGTCATGCGCCATTCTGTCACCTCTAGTGGCCGCCGACAGTGGTGGCCAAATCCGACCACCACCCTTGGGTAATTTTTTTAAATTCCAAGGGTATTTATATCTTAAAATCTTTGTATATAAGGATAAAATAATCCATTAGTATTTTTGTAAATTGTTTTTAAAACAAGGGCATATTGTTCTAAAATTTTATTAATAAGGGTACATTTGGTTAGGAGTCATATAAGATTACGGAGGTAATGTTTGGTTTACAAGTAATAAAATATTACGGGCATCTTTTATTGCAAATAGTATTTATAGTTGGTAATATAAGGGGTAATTCCAAGAGATATTATTAAAAGATTACTGAGGTAATATGATTTTTATACCTATTTTGCCCTTAATTAAATACCATCTTGGACACAATTGTCCTTAAATGTCTACCAAATAACTATTTGCCTAGACCCCCTACATTTGAGAATTTAGCTAAAACACCCTAATAATAAAAAAGTTTAAAAGTTAACAAAATACCTTTAGCCACCCAAGATCATTACCGACCACAATCGTCGGCCGGCGGTGGCAATCGCCGTAATGACACATGACCGGAGGGATTTGGCCGTTTGTGTGCCGGTAAGGCCGTTTCCAGCCATGTATCTTTAATCCATGACCAGAAATAGTCAAATCTGGCCGTTTCCGACACACAACCAGCCAAATCCCGCCATACGTGCGCCATTACGACGGCTGCCAGCGGTAGTGGTTGGCTGTCGACAGTAGCTTGAGGTGGGTGGGGGTGATTTTACTACAAATTAAAGTTTTATATGGCTGAGGTGTTTTAGCAAAATTTCAAATGTAGGGGTTAAAAAAATGATTCAAAAAATAATAATAAAAATAATATTATATTAATATTTAAAAAGAAGGACAATTTAGTAATCTATATATAACATACTCACCTATTTATCCTCCTAACCAAACATATTAATATAACATATGCACCAATTAATTTCAACCAACCAAACATATTTTCCTAAACATTCACAATCATGTTCAAGTTAATCTATTTTTCCATTAATATAACATTCCTGATAATAAAACATTCTCTGAACCAAATGCACTCTAAGGGGTAAAATTATAACAAAAATAAGATTAACAAGTAATATTAAAATATCTAAGAAAATAAAGATAATCAGATTACCTTATATATTACCAACAATAATTACTATTGGTTTTGGAAAATTACCGGAATTTGATATTAATAACCAAACGTGGTAATCAAGTAATATAAGATGACATTACCTAAGTAATCTTCCATTATCCCAACCCAAACACACCCTAAGGGATGAATCTATATTCTTATATATATATATATATTTGGAAACCTTTTGTGGGACTTGGGGTGGCCACCAAGGCCTGTGGATAAACTTTGCCCCGATCGGCAGTGGATATTAGTTGTTATATAGTGGACATCAGAAAGAGCATTATCAATGGCCAGGAACAATTGTAGTCAGACTACTGACACAGAGCAGGTCATGCACAAATCTTAAATGCGACAAGGAACAAAAGCAAATGAATTAAGAAAATAAGGCCCTATGACCATGGGAAGGTGCTCTTACCTGCTGGTTGTTCCACCATCATATCCAGTCAAATATGATACAAAAACCCTCTCCATGTACAAGTATGAGAGCTCCTTGGGCCTATGGTCAATCACAGAAACCCCAACAACTCCCAATTCAATTATCAGCTCCATTGGTGTGGAAGTGGACTGTGTCTCTCTCTGCATTTGAGAATTTCTCCAATTTCCAGGTGCCAAAGACCTGATTTCATGTGAACTTGCTGTCCTATCCTCTGTGAACCTAGCAACTTTGATATCACCAATTTCTAGAACATGGAATTGCAATCCTAGTTCCCCCTCCACTGCAGAATATAACCCAGTCTTTTCCAAATCAAGCGTCCAAACTCCAGTGATACCATGATCATCAATCTTAGCATCCAATAATTTCTGGCCATAAGGATCTTCCCAAGCAAAAGTTGTGGTTGAAAGAGGTTCTGTGGGAATCCATGCATCTTCACCAAATCCAGACTGACGAATGCTAATTGTTTTGCTGATTGTTCTGTTTTCAATCCTGTTCACTTATACATTGCTCAGTCACCATTTATAAAGAACCTAATTGACATTAATAAATGTATTATATACATATTAAAGTACCTGATAGGACCATCCGTCGATCCAAGGCGAAATACAACAACAAAACGAGATCCTTCTTCATAGCCTCGTATTTCTGTCCTCAAAAATCTCCGTGTATCATCATGTCTCCTCAAAACTAGAGAGAAGGTGTCCTCTTTCATAACTTGAACAGGAAATGACCATTTTGTATCTTCCAATCGTACCTAGAATTTTGAATAGCATAAGTTGGTTGCCAATAGCTCCAAACGACATTTTAAGTATAACCATCAGATTGAAAAAGAAAAGAAAATTTAACATTTGAATGAAAATTTTCTTCATTAGGGAATATATTACTTATCAATCTGTTTGGTTATCCCCAAAAAAGATTCTTTTTATGCCGGCTCACTATACTCTTTGTAAAACTTTAGCCCCATGTTAGATGGGTTATTTCTGTAGTAGTAGATTTCTAATCCACTAAGTTATAAATATTAATATACTTATCTACATTTCCTATACAAACCAAGTCATCATCATATCAGGCAAGATGCAAAATCCACAATCCAATTTTCACGGTTTAAGCTGCTCCCATTTTGCTCACCAGTCACCACTACCACGACAATATTTTAAAATCATACTATACCCTTCTTTTGAATATCTGTCATGATGAGGCCTCCTTGAATGCCTCATTTGTAGTTACAATTTTTTGAGTTTGTTGTACAACTGGGATAATTCAGATTCAATTGGACAACCAAACAGATACTGATTGTATGCAGGAAATATAGAGCCAACAATTAATTTTACTTGTCAATCGAAGAGACTTAAGAAGTTGTGGAATAATTTACTCGAACCATAAAAAATTCCATTGAAAATATGGACTACAATTATTATTCTGAACTCATGGGCATGGCCAAGTTTTAAGAGGTAAGGCGCTTTACTGTATTTGACAAACTTTCTGGTAGCCACCCGTGAAAGAAAACCATGATACCAAATATAGAATTTCTTAAAGGAAAAGGAGGCAAGAGAAAAAGGAGCTTTCCAAGATTTTAAATTCAAAGAGGTTTGTAGACACCATTCAAGGATGGAGATAGTATATTGAGGTGGATAAAGTAAACAAGCAAAATCTGTAATAACTGAAAAAGTATGCACAGAATGATAACAATGCTGAAAAGTCATGAGGTTTAACAGACCTGTAGTTTATCTGTTCCAGTTGTCTCACGACAAACAAAGGAGACTCTTGAATCAGATGCACGAAGAACCTTGGGTTCATCTTCACCATTCAGCTTAATAAATATGTCTTGACCCAGCCTATTTGTGAAAGTCATGAATGGTCGAACAGATATTACCTAAAAAATGAGGTTAACACTTCATAACTAGTATGCATAGCTGTACATTACACAAATGCCTCTGCTGTTAACCAAAAAAGAAAAAAGAAAAAAAAAAAAACTCACCTTTGTAGGTACAGACGGATATGGGCAAGTCTTTGTAGAAATAAAAAGCCGCATGCATTTGTCAACATCATCGTAAGCACAAAGATCCAGTGATCCATCCTATGAAATAAAGAATACACACACACAGAGAAAAAATTCTTAACATAAAGATCCGCTTTATTTGAGTCATGGCTTCATAAACAGTTTACATTGATGTTTACCATGTCACCAAGGGGAGAAAGATCTTTAATAGGCCCAAAATGATCAGTGCCAGATTGAGCGATTGATACTGAGAGACCCAACAATTTAAAGTTCAAAGTTGAAGCAATTGTGCAACCTTCATATATTTCCTCTTCTGTTATTTCCTCGAGAATCACTTCATTGTCCTTTTTAGACTGAAATGGAAGCACTATTTTCCGTGTATGTTTTTTTCCTGTCATATCTAGAAGTCTATATGTAAGTGGGGGACATCTGGCAATTTCAAACCAAAAGGGAGCATAGACTCTGATCATCTTTTCCAATAGTGGTTGTTCCTTGTCATAATTCTGTTCCAGAATGAGTTGAACAATCCTGCTTATACCATGATTTTCCAGCATATCAGACTTCAATATAAATGACATTTTTTGATTTGGCAAAAACCAGAAAATTGAAAAACGCTAGTAAAGTAGGATAAAACCTTCCAGATATTGAACTTCTTAAATTCATTGTTTTAGATGGAACTCCATGAGGGTGTGATATACATACAGCTTCCTGTAAACCAATAATAACAAAATGTAGAAGGAAGAAAAAAGTGAATGTTATGGCTGATAAAAGTTAACATTACAAAAAGTAAGATGTATGAAGGAAAGATTCATTTTACGATCTTACATGTATTGGCAGCCATCCTCTTTGTGGAAGAAGTGTAAGGAATAAAGGGGTTGTTACATCAGCATTGTGAACCTTGACAGTTTTTCCAGGAAATAATATTCCTCTAGAGCAGGCAACACAATGACCACTTGCTTGCATCTCAAGAACAGAATATTCAGCTTTAAGAGGAAGATAATTGGTGATAGACAACGGAGGCTTTACTACAAGACTCCAATCCTCAATAGGGTCAGAATAAATGTCTCTTGCAATCTCTGTTGCTCGTATGCTTACACAAAACCACAGCTTATGACAAACATTGGCAGATGTTCCACTTATCTGGGTGCAGTACAACAGTTCATCAGACTCTGTGAGAGTTGATACACTTATTTCATCAGAACTATCTGGTCTACCAGAAAACTCTGATTGACCAGATCTATCCACCACTGAACTCCAAGAATATTCATCATGAATACCAAGATTTAAAGGTCTTAATTTCAACACAAACAATCCAGACTGCGTCAAGCCTGCTAGAGGAAGGGGAATAGAGTCTCCAGGTTTCAAGAGTCCTACAGATATCTCATGCTTTATATTGCCTGACATTTGTTTTCTCTTCCTGATCCATCTTCTCTGTCTTGCATAATTCACAAAATTTAGTGAATCAAAAGATTCAGGCCATTTTAAACTCTCAACATCTGGGGCATATACCCAACCATCAGCAGTATTAACCAATGATGTATCCAAGTGCCAATCACCGATCCATTCCCAGCCTGATGCTAACTCGATTCCAAAAGTTGCCTGTGTGGTCATCAGTAATAAGAAACAAGCGAAAGCTTCCAAAATCAGTCAATTTTGTATAACTTTGCACACAATACCATCACTGAAGGCTTGAATGTAAAATGATTGTAACAGCTAGTAAACTTCTAAATGGGATAGGTTTTATGTATCTGCATAAAAGGAATTAATTTATGCAAGCAACGTACCCCACTTTGATACTAGGTAGGTAATTCTTGTTAAGATATGTCATAGTAAATCACAGTAATAATGGCTTTGGCCCAAAATGAAGGAAAATAGGGCAATATCAAAGATAAAGATCCTAAACATGATGGATTGAGATACTGAAAATAGAATACATGTTGATGACCTAAAAGTATATTGCTTTAGAAAAACAGTTCAGGAACAGAACCTTGTACAGTTAAAAAATCATTCTTCTAAAACGATATCTAACAATTATTATCAATAAGGTACAACATCACTTATTCTTCCTATATAACATCATTTCTTTCTGGAAGTTGTTCATATTATTCATGAATTTTCTGGTGTCGCACAGAAATTTATCTTGAGTGAGCTTCTGAAAGCTTGTAGAGGTAGTGATGTTGAGAATCTTACCATGGCAAGTCTAGGTCAAAACTCTACTTTCACCTGCTACTTCAATTGGAAATACTCTTTTCAGCAATATATATAAATATTGAAGCACTAGTCAATTGGGTGAATCGCCAGGATTTTAATCAATACTAATCACCCACTCAGATGCATTAACAAGTACTTACCAGTAACAAGTAATCACAAAACCAAATTCTGAACAGCTCAACACCAAAATACAAACACACATCCAGTTCAAAAATATGTTAAAAGTTCATAAAAGTCCTACTTTACCCTAGCAAAATCGTAAGAAAGATCACCAACTGTCAACAAGATAAAAAATATATCTCTGCCACATTAATGGCTAATCTAATAATGAATAGATAAAAAATATATCTCTGCCACATTAATGGCTAATCTAATAATGAATAGAATATAGCAATATCTTTCTTTTTTTTAATAAAAGAATATGATCCCACAAAAAAACGATATTCATGGACCACCAGTCCAATTAATACATGATGAGGATCAAAAAACTCCTCTGTCACAGAAACCAACAGCAGTACCAAAATGCAATATATCAAAAACAACTATAACTTAAACATATTCTGTTATGATGAGAAGACGTTAATAACTCACCTGATGTGGGCTTCCACATTCTGCATGATCTTGAATAGGTTGAAGGCCAACCCAGCCAATTGTTGGGTTGTATTTCTCAGTTTCAAAGAACTCATCTATCTGAATTCTTTCACCATCTATTTGTGTATCTCCGGGCTTACTTGAATCATTTAGTGGCCTCGTGTTTTGATTGGAAGCTTTGGGCACAAGACACAAATCAAGTACAAAGTCTGTATTATTACATACAGACACCAGAGACCTAATATTCACATATCTATTGCCATCCTTCACAACTACTTCACTGGCAACAACATCATTGCCTAACCGCCAACAAGCAGCAGGTGCAGCATAGTTTAGCCTTACAGTTGTCCAGGGCCCCTCCATGCTAGGACTGATTTGAATAGATCCAGATTTTCTGCCACCAATAAGACTATCATTTCTGTCATCAACTTCAGGTTTGGGTGACAAGAGAACGGCACATCTTATTCTACCACACAGCTCCTCACGTTTATTTGCTTCAGTTGTATTCTGAAAGAAAAACACGTCATTATTGAAATTGCTAATAGATGCTTCAGTAAGAAAGGAGGAGAATACGAAAAACACAAAAGATAGGATTTACCATAGATTCTGCCGAGCATAAGTCTATCCACATTAAGTTATTTACGTAAGGATATAAATTGTCTTCGACATTCCCAACTATCTTATTCAATGGAGCTGAGAAGAACCCAATAGGATCACCTGTAATAACAGTTATAAGTTAATTGTTGTAGATAATCATGCAAAATCTTACAAATATTGCATGATTAAGTGTATAAATCTATAATAGGATATTAGGATTGTAATCAATATATATTAAGAACAAATCTGTAAAATAGGAAATTAGATTATTCATTTCTTAGATTAGATTATTTATTTCCTAGATTAGTTTTTTATTTTCCTATATATTGATGTATAATTTATTAATATATATATAATAAAATTACAATCAGTTTTCTGTTTTTCACATGGTATCAAAGCAATTCTAGGTTGTTTTTCAATTTCGTTTTCTTTTTCTTTGCCCAAGTAAGCATTATTTGTGAGTCACCCTGGAGAGTGACCTTTTTTTTCTCATCGCCTGCCTAGGAAGAAAGCCCTCCTGCCGATCGACCATTCCCTGAAGTCCGGTCACCGGAGGAGCAGCGCGTGAGTCTCACGCACCACCTTTTTCATCTGCAACAATCTTCACGCACCAGCGCGTGGGGGCACGTGTGACGGAGGACAGTGCTTCGATCACCCTTCTTGGCTTTGTCTTGATATTTTCGACAAGTCTGTGTGATCAGTTCCTCAGTCTCTCAGCCAGGTCAGATCAGTTTTGTTGATTTCTGTTGGTATCAGATTTCATTCTTTGAAGAGTTTTGTTGGCTATTTGTGCTGAGGTCAGTTTGTTGAACTTTGCCTGTAAGTTGTGTTGGCTTATTTGTGTTGAGATCAATTTTTCGTCTTCTTACCATGGCTGATAAGCCTATAACTGATATGGTTCCTGTAATGTCAAAAATTACAGAACATAAGCTTAACGGGTCTGATAACCACTTTGATTGGAGTAAGACAATTCATCTCTACCTGCGAAGCATTGGTAAAGATGATCAACTCACAAAAGATCCGTCTGAAGACGATTCAAAGCAAACATGTTTGAGAGAAGATGTCCGGTTGTTCTTGCAGATACGGAACTCCATCAACAGTGAGGTACTTGGTTTAATTAATCATTATGAATATATGAAAGAGTTGATGGACTATCTATATTTTTTGTACTCTGGGAAAGGGAATGTTTCTCGTATTTTTTATGTATGCAAAGCCTTTTATAGAGCTGAGAAACAAGATAGGTCTCTTACAACCTATTTTATGGACTTTAAAGGGATATATGAAGAACTTAACGTCCTTTTACCGGTGAGTGCTGATGTAAAAGTTCAACAAGCTCAACGAGAGAAAATGGCGGTTATGAGTTTCCTGGCTGGACTCCCTTCTGAGTTTGAATCTGCTAAATCTCAGGTTCTCGCCAGTTCTGAGATCACCTCCCTTCAAGAACTATTTACTAAGGTTCTTCGTACAGAAAACACTCTATCTGTTCAGTCGAGTAGTGCTCTTGTAAGTCAGAATAATGACACCGGACGTTCATATAATAGGAGCAATGATAGAGGAGGGGGTTCGAATAATCATGATAATCGGAGTAAGGAGTCAGGAGGGATTGTGTGCCACTATTGTCATGAACCCGGTCATACAAAGCGCACGTGTAGAAAGTTGCAAAATAAGGCCCAGAAACCTCAATCAGCTCATGTTGCCGCTACTGATACTTCTAAGAAGAAGGTTATGATTTCAGCTGATGAGTTTGTCAAGTTTTCTCAGTATCAAGAATCATTGAAGTCCTCATCTACTTCCATCACTGCTCTTGCCGAGTCAAGTAAACCAAATACATGTCTTATTTCCTCATCCTCCAAATGGGTCATTGATTCTGGTGCACAGATCATATGACAGGTAATCCTAGTCTCTTTTCATCATATCAGTCACATAATTTCTCGTCTAATGTTACTTTAACTGATAGGTCAACTTCTTGTGTTCTTGGGTTTGGGTCTATTAACCCTACTCCGTTAATTTCCCTATCCTTTGTATTGAGTCTACCACAGTTCGCTTTTAATTTAATTTCTGTGAGTAAACTCACTCGTGCTCTTAAATGTTGCATCTCATTTTTCCTTGATCATTGTCTATTTCAGGATCTTACGACGAGGCAAATTATTGGTAAAGGACATGAATCTAGAGGGCTTTACATCCTTGAGACACAGGTGCCCAGAACCATTGCATGTTCCAGAATTTCGACCCCTTTTAAGGCGCATTGTCGGTTAGGACATCATTCTCTACCATTGTTAAGGAAACTATGTCCTTAGTTTAATAAATTATCTTCGTTAGATTGTGAGTCATGTCAATTTGCCAAACACCACCGTCTTTCTTCAAGTCCAAGAGTCAATAAACGAGCTAGTGTCCCTTTTGAATTAGCTCATTCATATATTTGAGGTCCGTGCTCTATTATGTCTAAACCTGGATGTAAATATTTTGTTACTTTTGTTGATGACAACTCTCGTGTAACTTGGCTTTATTTAATGAAAAATCGTTCTGAGTTGGTTTCTCATTTTTGTGCCTTTTATGCTGAAGTTAAAACTCAATTTAATACTTTTGTCCAAACATTAAGAAGCGATAATGCCAAAGAATATTTTTCGAGTTCTTTTTAGTCTTATATGAGCCA
This sequence comes from Pistacia vera, assembly GCF_008641045.1. Taxonomy (NCBI): domain Eukaryota; kingdom Viridiplantae; phylum Streptophyta; class Magnoliopsida; order Sapindales; family Anacardiaceae; genus Pistacia; species Pistacia vera. Next base: position 233,541 of record NW_022196690.1, on the reverse strand, counting down.
ACATGACATTCTTCATCAATCCTCTTGTGTTGACACACTGTCCCAAAATGGAGTAGCCGAAAGGAAAAACAGACACCTTCTTGAAACCACTCGAGCCCTATTATTTCAAATGCAAGTTCCTAAACAGTTTTGGGCCGATGCAGTTTCCACGGCCTGTTTTCTAACTAACCGCATGCCTTCCTCTATTCTGAATGGTTCTACTCCTTACAGTGTTCTCTTCTCGTCTAAGCCATTGTTTCCTATTGCCCCAAAGATATTTGGTAGTACTTGTTTTATTCATGATGTTCGACCCCAGGCAACCAAGTTAGATCCCAAATATCTTAAATGTGTTTTTCTAGGTTACTCTCGCCTTCAGAAGGGATATCGATATTATTGTCCTAGTCTTAATAGATATCTGGTGTCACATGATGTTACTTTCTTAGAAAACATCCCTTTTTTTCCTACTTTGTCTACCTATAAACGTCAGGGGAAGGACGATGACTTACTAATCTATACTACCACATCCCTACCGGCTACTCCCACACCTGAGGCTTCCCCACCTACTGTTCTCCCTCCGGCACCACCACATGTCCGTCCACTACCTCCAATTTGCATTGTCTATTCTCGTCGACAAGAATCTCCTGTCTCAGTCCCTTCGTCGTTAGACCTAGTCTCCAATGATCCCGATACCTGTGTTCCTCGTCAAGAAAACACTCAGACTTCATGTCGTACCCAAGACTCTTCGTCGTTGGATCCACCCTTGAGTGATCTTGATCTTCCTATTGCTCTTCGGAAAGGTAAACGATAGTGTACTTATCCTATCTCTTCATTTATTTCTTATGATCACCTATCATCTTCTTCTTGTTCTTTTGTGGCATCACTAGACTCTGTCTCCCTTCCTGCAACTGTTCATGAAGCCTATCTCATCCTGGTTGGCGTGATGCTATGACAGAAGAGATGAATGCTTTAGATGTTAATGGTACTTGGAACTTGGTTGACTTACCTACTGGAAAGAAGCCTATTGGATGCAAATGGGTGTTTGATGTTAAAGTAAATCCTGATGGGTCAGTGGCTAGGCTTAAAACTCGCCTTATAACTAAAGGTTATGCTCAAACTTATGGAGTGGATTATTCTGACACTTTTTCCCCTATGGCTAAATTGACTTCTGTTCCCTTATTTATCTCTATGACGGCTACTCATTCTTGGCCATTACTTCAGTTGGACATAAAAAATGTCTTTTTACATAGTGACCTTCAGGAAGAAGTCTATATGGAGCAACCACCTGGATTTGTTGCTCAGGGGGAGTATGGGAAAGTTTGTCATCTTCGCAAATCGTTGTATGGTTTGAAACAGAGTCCACGTGCTTGGTTTGGAAAGTTTAGTGAGGTAGTTGCAAAGTTCGGAATGACAAAGAGCAAGTCTGATCACTCAGTCTTTTACAAACAATCGGCAGTTGGCATTATTCTTCTTGTTGTATATGTTGATGACATTATCATCACTGGGAGTGACACTACAGGGATTTCATTACTTAAGTCATTTCTTCACACTCAGTTTCATACAAAAGATTTAGGAATGTTAAAGTATTTCTTAGGGGTTGAGGTAACAAGGAGCAAGAAATGCATTTTCCTTTCTCAAATGAAATATGTACTTGACTTATTAATTGAGACAGGAAAATTGAGTGCTAAGTCATGCAGTACGCCAATGTTTCCTAATTCGCAACTTACCAAAGATGGTGAACTATTTGAAAATCATGAGAGGTATAGAAGACTAGTTGGAAAGTTGAACTATCTAACAGTCACTCGTCCTGATATTACGTACTCTGTCAGTGTAGTAAATTAATTCATGTCTTCTCCTACTGTTGACCATTGGGCAGCCTTAAAACAGATTCTGTGTTATCTGAAAGGAGCTTCAGGACGTGGTATTTTGTACGAAAATCATGGACATAATAATATTGAGGGCTTCTCTGATGCAGATTGGGCGGGTTCCAAGATAGATAGGAGATCCACTATGGGGCTATTGTGTTGTTATAGGTGGAAATTTGGTCTCAAGGAAAAGTAAGAAGCAAACTCTAGTGTCCCGACCTAGTGCAGAATCAGAATATAAGGCTATACCCCAATCTCTGTGTGAAGTAATATGGATATATCAGTTTTTTACTGAAGTTGGTCTTATGGTCTCTTTGCCAGCAAAATTGTGGTGTGATAACCAAGCCACTCTTCATATTGCTTTTAATCCCGTATTTCATGAATGAACTAAGCACGTTGAAATTGACAGTGATTTCATTCGTGAGAAAATACAACAAGGTTTAATCTCTACAGCATATGTGAAGACTGGAGAGCAACTACGAGATGTTTTCACTAAAGCTTTGAAATGGATTCAAATTGATTATATTTGTAACAAGTTGGGCATGATTAACATCTATGCTCCATCTTGAGGGGGAGTATTGTAGATAATCATGCAAAATCTTACAGATATTGCATGATTAAGTGTATAAATCTATAATAGGATATTAGGATTGTAATCAATATATATTAAAAACAAATCTGTAAAATAGGAAGTTAGATTATTCATTTCCTACAGTAGATTATTTGTTTTCTAGATTAGTTTTTTATTTTCCTATATATTGATGTATAATTTATTAATACAGATATAACAAAATTACAATTAGTTCTCTGTTTTTCACTTTAATAAAAGAGGTATTAAATGAATGTTGACCAAAACAGGTATAAAAGCACTGTCTTTTCCCATGACCCATATCATTATCAACTTTTTTTTTTTTTTTTTTTTTTTTTTTTTTTTTTATAAAGAGGAAACTTAGATATGTATATAACTTAAAACTATTTAGTGGATCAGATCATAATATTCATTCAAAAAACACTATCCAATAAGTTCTTGAGTCAAAGATTCATGAAAACTATTGAACTACAACATGCCAAATTTTTGTAGTCCAAAGAAGGGAGCTTGTCTTACATATTGGGGCTAGAGATATTCAGATACATGTGATATATTTGAATGTTACACTGATATGATATCGATGTGTTTGGGATGTGTCCTTTTGATATATGAATATCTCTAGTCACCATATGTAGCTTGTCTTACATATTACTGATTGATTTCTAGTCAGGAAAATAAATATCGTTATATACTAATAAAGAGCCTCAACAGGTTCACGTTAATTTTTATCTAACAGTGGTGAGCTTTTTAGTAACCTTACATATCACACTTCCAACTTATGGCAAAAAAGATAAAAGATATCTAATGCATATGGATTGAACGGGAAAACTACAAACACTCTAATACCAGGGGTAAACAGATATTTAGCAGACTTTTGCGTAAAAGGTCAGAAAGTTCATAGGCAAAAATATTCAAACTTAAAGAATTTTATCAGTTACTTTAAAAGCAAATAAGCCATGTCAACAACTAACAAAGATAAGAGGTCCATCTATCAAACTCAATACCTTTTCCCATGTCAGTCACTATTACTTCCATCTTGTAGTAATCCTGCAATCAATTTAGACATCTCCTCAGATGGCTACACCAAATAGAGACAGAAACAAAAAGAGAGATCAATATGAACCATTGGTTTACACTCATGGCTCATATTGTCGATGAGAATTCATACGCAATATATCAATTTCAGACACGGAAGTGCCTATGAGCAGCCATAAAAAGTCAAACCGATTAGAGGGAAAAACTTTGCAATCTGCAGAGTCACCCAGACTGATTCCATGAAAAGCAAAACCAGTTTCTCTTTCATACCAAAATCAAATCATGCAGTAAAGAAATAAAGGGCGTGTTCTTTTATGAAATTTGTGTATCCATTTTTTTTTTTTTTTTTTTTTTGAAAATATAGATCGGGAAAGCGAAAAATAAAAACGCGTTCGACATGTTTGTCTAAAAACACATTTGAAAACATGAAAAATGAAAAAGCACTTGGCATGTTTGTCTGAAAACATAGAAAGAAAAAATGAGAAACACAAAATTTATCATCTCCACAACCGATAAAACCCCTTCAAAATACCACTTATTTTGTTTGTCTCAGAAAACTGTCTTAAATATATTCATTTTTTATTCTCGTTTGCAATTTTGTACCTAAAAATTTCATTTGAAATGAAGATTTTTGTTTTTAGTGAGAGAAAATAAAATATTAGGGAGAAAGAGAATAAATAATTCTATATTCAAAATTTCAAAATTTTAATACCAGACGCAGGACCCATATTTCTCACTCTAGCAACAATTTTCTCAATTTTCACAAATCGAATTAAGCAGAAAGGCTAACCAAACAAGTTTTACACCTTTTCCTAGGGATGAAAAATGAGAACAAAAGACAACATCAGTAAACGAACGGAGCCTAATACTGTTAAATATAACGACAGATTTGAGATGCAAAAGTATTAAACAATTATTATTACATAGCACATTCAGTCAAAAATATATGCCATTGTTAGGAAAACACAATCACAGACATACACACACATACTGCACAAGAAGAAACATTTTTGTACCAGGGAGTCAACTTTGAAGAAAAATATTTCACTCCAATTGACAACTTCAAGCTCAGAAGATGATGAGTAGCTTGAGGTACTTCCGCAGGTGCGTGAACTCTGTTGATGGAGAGGCGATTCACTTGAAAGGTGTTGATTTGGAGTAAGTCGGACAGCCACAGCATACTGGTGAGGGGTCAACCCTCCAATACTAGGGAACTATATCCAAGCACATACAAACAAAGAAGTAAAGTGAGCTTTCCCATTCTCACATCAGACAGTATCAATACTGATAAGATACGAGTTTATTTTAATTTTTTATAAGAAACGTCACGGATAAAATATAATCAAGTATCATGGCTAGAAAATTCAACAAATATTAAAGAGTAGCAACTCTACTGTGAAAGTACAGAACATAGAAAGCAATATCCTCCATTACATGATCAAAGGGATTATACCTGCGCATCCACTATAATGAGTGTCACCATGGTTCTAACTTTCCCACAATATTTTCCCTTCAAGTGGGAGTCCAACATATTTTTTGAAACAGGAACTTTTACAGGCTTCATATCCCCAGATGGCATTCTAATTATATTCGAAAATCCTCTGATTTCAGTATCTCGAATAAAAATATCCTGACCAAGTTTGTTTTGTGGGATTATGAAGTAATTTCTCTTGTGATGGACATCAATGATAGATCTTCCACCATAAGTTGGAGGAAAAGCTTCCTATTCAATATAAAGTAACAAAAGGAAGTGTTAGAAGATTTAGACAAAACAAGCAAATAAATGCAACACCAAATTTTTTTTTTTTTTTAAATCATACATAGAAGAAGAAATTTACAGTTGTTTCATAGTACACGTGGACATGATTAAGATTGTTCCAGCTTGCATAGGCTTGGAGTATCATATTAGCATTAGATATTGAGACATTCAAGTTCAGATCCCTAGTGGCGGTAAAGCGTAACTGAGAAGCTGCACCTGGTGCCTTGAGATCATACTGATACCTGGTAACAAATCAGATATTAACATAAAACTGGAATTTCTATGATAAATTGACAGGTCAGGAAGAGCCAGAGTGTAAAAAGAGAGGAAATTTGATCAGAAAGCATGGTCAAACAGGATACAGGCCTCCTGTTCAATTGAGATAAAAATTGCAAACCCGGTAGCAAGTGATATATAGTACTCACAAGAAAACACATTAATGAGTTCCTCCTCCCATCAACATAAGGAAATCACCATTTCCACGTGTCATAAAGAATTCAACTATTTCCATAATTTCTAAACTCGAGACATTCACAACCACAAGCTGTTTTATATATTCCAAACATGTTGCTTTCTTCTTAGAGGACCAAAATTGTACTTTTTTTTTTTTTTTAAGGAAATGTATAAATGTATATTGGCCCCCCAACAAAAAAAAAAAAAAAAAAAAAAAAAAAAAACCTTAGATAGTGGATCAGAATCACTACTACAAAAATAACTCATCTACACAGAGGCTATAGCTTCAGAAAGAGTATCTTGAGCCTGTGAAAAAAGAAACCCAGAAAAAAGATACATTATGGCATGAACAAATCCTAAAACACCACAATCATCTTTCTAATCTAACCAACTCAGATGGATAAAGAAAAAAGAGGTGTCCTCAATGTCTTTAGAGACACAAGCCCAAAGAGATGCCAAAAATTTCAGATTCTTCTTCCCAACTATCTTCAAAATCCTTTTATTTCTTTCACCCCAAATAACCCACAAAACAACAAAAACCACACAATTTCTGACAGTCTTGGCCTATTTTCTTTTACCAAAGAAAGTAAAGTTCTCCATAAGTAAATCAAAACAAGATCTAGGAGTAACCCATTGAAGATTGGTTTCACTACAAACTTTTGCCCATAATTTTGAAGCCGTTGGACAGTGAAGGAACAAATGGTCAGAGGATTCTAATTGTACTTAAAATCAAATATATGAACCTGAAGGTTATGCAGATATAACAATTTTCTACAAGCTAAAAAAGGTTTTTGAAAAACAAGCACATAAAACAACCAGAAAACTTGTCACTGATTTCTCTTATAAAAGAGAAGTTAAAATTCTTTGAATTACAGAATTAGAAGGCAAGGAAGAGGGAATTCGGTTATCCTGCACATCTTTCTCTTGTAAAATATAATTAGATTCATAGTACTATAAATTACCTTAAAAATCCATCGACTGGCTCAACAAGAGGCTCCCAAGCTTCATACTTATCATTGTATGATCTTGCAGTCAAACAGAAGCTGACTGTGGAATTCAAGTAGTCAGGTCTCCCATGCAAACTAAATCCAATTCCACTTAGAGATATGTTAAACAAGGGAACCATCTGCCGTGAGAGAAAAGAGAGAAAATTCAGGGAATTAAATCTAGGAAGAAAGAATTTCAAGCACATGTCACAAATGTAATACACAAGATTGTAAGATATGAATCATAGTTACCACCCTAAAGAAACTAATACAGCATTCAAACCGCGAGAAAAACAAGACTAAGTGTGAAAATAATATGCAGCTAACAATCAACAAGTTTATAGATCACAGCAGAAAAAGAAAAGCTTTAACTGCAGGAGAAAAACTATTATCCTGAAGCATACACTTACAATTTTAATTATGGTCAACAAACAAAACCTTGGAACTTGCATATGGGGTGAAAATTTTAATGGGAGAAATACAGTGAGAACTAGAATATAATAAAGAAAGAAAGAAAAGAGGCAAGAAGAACAGGTCAACAAAGGTCTGCAAGAATTTCCAGACAGCTTAAGCACTAAATCATACTTTACCATGTTAATCCTCAATTTATTCATACTAGTAAATCTCATTATCAAATTCCTGCTTAGACCAACATCAGTCTAATCAAGAATAGGTGGCTTAAGCATTCGGCCAATTGCTTTGTATAAAGCTACTCGTAATAAGAATTCTCACCAAGCCACCATAGTCATCAAAAAGTGCAGCAGAAAAAGTTCCAATTTCAGCATCAATGACAGTATCATCTGAACAACTTGCAAAATTCTGATCTGCTAGCTTTAAGGCAAACCTTCTAGGAGGTCTTTTGGAACCACCACGGACAATAAAGGTTCCCAACTCATTAGCAACAGTCCATATGCTGAACTGCTCTCCTCTAAGCTTTGCATCAAAAGTATCCCACACACTCTCTTCCAAAAATTGATCTCCAGTGACCATATCACTACGTATGCATCTTAAGGAGCTGAAATCATTATGTTTTGGTGTGCCCTTACATGCAATGCAACCTAAAGAAACAAAACTTGGGGGAGCTTGAGGAAGCCAGAAAGAAATGTTCTCCATTCCCCTTCGCTTCTTGACCTGTCCAACAAGTTGGAAATCCAGAGGAGCTTTGAAGAGGTCTTCATCTCCAGTATCATGAAGAATGACGCACGTATTAGGTGGTTCATACCTAAATTATACATAATTCATCAGAGGATAATTCTTATATCAATGAAACAGAAAAAGAATCATAAGGGATATACTATTGAATGTTACTTACCCTTTAACAGCAATATCACCAAAATACACCATACCCTCAGGGACTATTGGACGCCATATGGATAATTTCTTCTTTGAGTTTGAACCCCTATTCCACCATATCAAGTGAAAACTAGCAACTGCTTCAAAACGCCTACCAGAGTTTACAACTGCTGACTTTTCCAATGGCCTATCTTGAACATTACTAGAAGCCTGAGCATGTGAATGCTCAAATGGTTTTGGAGATACTTCTGGAAACCCAAAAATTGCATGACGCAGTTCATATGCCCTACCTGATAAGCTATAATTCAACGGATCTGCTGGCAAGAAAGTTCCAACAGAATTATCCACTCGCCAAAACCCGAAACTTGATTGAGATCTGCACATTGACACAAAAATATAACTCAAACACACAACATCCCTATTAAACTGACAGAGACAATATTCCACCAAAGGACTATAATCTCATACTCGTGCACACAAACATTACAGACATCACACTTTCCAAAAGTACAGTATAAAACAAAAATAACCTTAACCATCATCAGAAACCTACTTAAATTGCTCACCTTGTAAGTCGAATATTACCAAAGAAGTCTTATTACAAGGATACTAACAATCAGCAATAGATTCCCGAAAACAAACAGTTAACTAATCAAGCTGTTGCATGCACATAACTTGCAGGCATTCGTAGTTGAGCAGAATTGTTTACTAAAAAAAAGTACAAACACATATCTACAGATGCATATATTTGTGTCTGTATATTGTGATTAAACTGAACTTATTAGCTGAGAATTGTTTGAACATACAGACTGGTAGAGCTGATGGTGATACAATCTCTCAGAGAACAAGGGGATACTAAAGAAGCCAAGATGCAGAAAGCAGAAGTTAGCGGTGGCGGTGTTGTTCCAGGAGAAACAATGCAGCCCAACGCAACATAGCCTTTGGGAGCTACAGGGAACCAAACAGAACAGTGACTATCTCCTTCAGCAGGTACCACATTTTGTAGTGAATCATAATTCGATACACCTTCATCAGAAATTGCCCCAGAAGCTAAAGGTGGCCAAATTAGTTTAAACGATACTGGTCTTTTGACTCTTGCAAAGTTGGTATTTACAGCAAGAACTCCTTTTGTAGGAGGCTTGTCCCTGTAACATGTAGACAATTATTATTGACACGTTCAAAGGAAAGAGTATAAGAGCTGACCTCAAAAGAAGAGATTGTTAGAAGTTTTTCACTGACATTGGAGTCAGATAGTCACCAAGAACAGCAAACCCAGGGGGTGCACGCGGTTTCCAAAAGGCATATACTTGGTCACTGGAAGAATCTGCAAAGTGCAACAGAATATTAAGTGAACAATAGAAATTTCTATTAGGTTCATATATTCCAGGATCGACACAAAAAGAGATAAGAAACCAAGTAAATAGCGTACTTCTAATAGTCCCAACTTTGTCAAACTCCGAACAGACAACTGTCATTTTCTTGGATGTCATCCTTAGAAAGGCCAAAATATCCTCCTCAACTGCCAAAAACAGTCTCAAAATGCTGAATGAAAAATTCATGAATATATCTGAAACAGATATGTGTATATTGGTCTTCCCAGATGCATTTGAATACTTTATGGAGGTGTCAAAAGGCTCCAAAATTCTGATTCCATTACTCTCCATCAATAAACCAAGCACATTTGCAGTCATTTCAAGGGTATCACCTCTCATAACAAGTCTGGTAGCAGCATAAGCACATCAAATGTCATTTTCCAGTTACTTCATTTCATATATCAAACTCCACAAGTAAAAAAACAAAGATAGAAAATCAACTCGCATATACTTCAAAACACAAAACTATAAGTGTGAACCAGTATTCCACCCAATAGAACACATACTATACCAACAGAAGGATAAAATCAAGCTAATCAAACTAACAAATATTTAAAAATCCAACACGTCATAAAGCTCTTAATTCAGCACCACCATTCCTTTTCCCCAAAAAAAGCAAAGCTGCATTCTACATCAGAGAAAATTTGTATATCTTTTTGCTCAGAAACTTAAAAGATGTATACAAATGATAAAGAAGAAAGAGGAACAAGAGACAACCAGATGTATACTGAAATGAAAAAATCTGCCATGAAGAGGGGGATCAAAAACATACAATAGTAAAAGAATAGCAGCATATCTAGCACCCATGAAACTGCATTGAAACTTGAGTAATACAGATCATCATCCAACAGTTCACATCAAGATGATGGAATCAATTGCAATTAAAGAAAAATTAACCTGCTAAAAGCATCCAACTGTGCATGTAAAAGTTTGTTGGAGAGTGCCGGTGATTCCTTAACATCTTTGGATGTATTATAAAAGGTCAACTCTGGAGCAATAGCCTGCAAAGAGACATCCCAGTTAGAAAGGAACAGCAATAAAATACATCACAATGTTATACAATAAGCCATAAAGTACTCAAAATATTGTCAACATTAAAAAATTGTGCTTACAAGTGAAAAGTCTTTAGGACTGGATAAAAACACTAGTATTAATGTAACGTAGATAACACAGTTGTAAACATTGAACTGAAGACACAATACATTAAGACATCTATAACATCTTTTACCATGTCATGTCCAAAGACACACATGAACTGTACAAGAAAACTCAAGAATGTTATTAAATATTGGGCAAGTGCATCTGGACTAGGCCAACCCTGCCCACTAATGACCAAAAACGCTTTTTATGTTCTTTCATACCGATGGTTGGGCTTGTGTCATTTCTTTGAGAAACAAAATGCCTTCTGATCAACCACAGGCCAAGGACACAACTAAATGAACTACACCCCCGAATGGACAAGCCATAACCAATCATTACTTCAAGTCCACGAATCCTAAAATTAAATCTTTTGAAACACTTACAAAAGTCAGGTTTCATTTGGTTGTCCTATATAGAATATGAATGAACACATTATTGGTAATGCAAATCATAGAGCGAGGCAACCAGAATAGTCTCATGCCATCACTAAAATGCATAGACTATCATCATTTCCAACAATTCAAGACAACGGAATAACCAAACACTCAGTCAAAGTATTCATTAAACAGCGTCCTTTTGAAGCGCTCATTTCATGAAATATTTTCACTGTTTCTCTTCACAGAAACCATTTAAAAAAGCATTAAACATGTTGAAAGAATTAAAATCTTTCCACAATGTAAGAAATACATAAATTTCTGTAGTTGCATATTTCAGGTTATTTAACATCAGCATTTATAATTTCTATGAGGTAACCACTTGACCTAGAAGACCAATCAAACGCAGGGATAACAAAGATTACGAAAAGTGATGGAGGTAGTAATATGTAAATAAATAAAAGTTTGGGGCATTTAGTAATAATAGTTGTTTTGTGAGGTAGTAGTTCTATATTCAATAATATTTTGCTTATAATTAAGTCATACAATCAGCCAAAAATTGCACAAAATTCATATAAAATGACTACTCTATCTTTTTTTTTTTTTTGTCTAATTATATGATTCGGTTGTAAGTATAGCATTGTTCTTCTATATTTCTCTCTTAAAAAGGGTTTTAAATAAATATTTTTAGTGGCTTCCTTGAGAAGCCATGGTCTTACTATAAAAGAGGCTGTTGGACTAGAAGATAAGAAGTTTTTTGGAGAATAAGATTAGAGAGCTTTGCTCCACCCCCTTTTGGCTAGGGTTACTTAGTATTGGAAGATTGGGTTTTGAGGAGTCGACCCTGTGGCAGCTTCAGATCCCTCTCCTGCTGCTGTAAGCACAAGAGGTCAGCCTACTGCCGCCTTATCTCCCTTCACTGCTCATTTCAATTCCTATAGTTGTCAGGGATTTGAGTACTCTACTGTGTTAGCCATAATCTAAATTTTATCACTATTGTACTACTGGTTGTGGAGTATTTGATTAAAACTTACTAGTGAAAGTACTACTTATGCTATCGGGTTTACATTAAAAAGAATAAAAAAGAGAGGAACTGTGACAAAGTACTAAAAAATTAGGGGGAAAGGCAAAAGCCAACACTTGACCTGTAACTCAATGATGAACTCCATAGACCTGTCACCTGCAGGGTTTTCAGATGGTATATTATTTGCACTTTCTCTTGAATCGTCCAGGTGAGGATCTTCATCCCCAACCTCCAGCAAGACCCCATCATCTTTCAAAGCAGAATAGCTACTGTTGGCTCCTAGAAGAATACAAGAGTCCAAGTATAGCCCATTCTGTTCACAAGAAAAGAAATTAAAAAAAAAAAAGCCTCTGAAATAAGTAATGTTCCAGGAGAAGATGTTATTTTCCATATCCATACTGATGAAGAACAAAAGTTCTTCGGCGATAAAACTGATACCTTGATGACAACATTTTTAAATTGCAACCTTTTTCCACTTCCAACATGTATTATAGCCTCCATACTAGGTTGTGAGAGATTGAATCCCTGCCTATCTTTTAAGTATAATATTCCACCTTTTCCATCATAAATGAAATGATTGAATCTTTCATCATCAACAATTAGAGGTCTCTGAGGAGATAGTGAGAGTTCAGCAGAGGGTTGGCTGTAAATTGACTGATCCAGAATGAGCGCATCAACTTTATGCACATAACTCTTATCCTCATCATTTGACAGCAAACCACCGATAGTTGGGACAAAAAACTCAACAACTGCAAGCAGGAAATCAAGTGCCACCAGTAGTTGTGGCCTCTGGAGACTTATAGAAACATAAGATGTGCTCTGTCCAAATTTAGCATCAAGAATAAGCATTGTAGGAACTGGTTTAACATCATTCCCTTTTATAACATTTGCATCAAGCATGTTCTGGTTCTCATCATCAGTCACTAAGTGTGGACCACCATAACTAATGTTCTCAGGCTTTCCAATTGCCAACCTAAATTCTTCTGCAGTTCCTTCACGATTGTCTATAACACTGAAACCCTTAAGTGTCGCTGACAGAAAACCTTCACCCAACGTATTAGACTTGTAGAGAAGCCATGCACCACTAACCTGCACGACAATTATTAGACTAGATTATTAGACTAGAATGACTACAGGTATCACTTTTCAAGGTAAATATGAGAGAGAAAAGAAGAGCATATAAATCAATGTTCTTTGAAGTTTCATCCAGAACTTCCTAGTTTTATAAATTACAAGTTCCATCATTTTTTTCTCAAATTGATAACAAAACTTTTTTCCTAACAATATGAATATATGTTTTGACATTTGTATTTTCATTGATATCAATATCAAACTTAGGAGACAGAATGCCAAAAGTAATAATGTTCCAGATTTTTTATATGCCTCTGAATTGAAGTCGTGCACTATCCCAAGATACAAATGCATAGAACTTCTAGTGACAAAGTAACAAACCATACATCGAACTTCATAATACTTCTCAAACAAATTCACTGAGTTTAAAGCTCAAGACAACTATTAGACCCTACAATCTCAGTAATCAAGAAACTTGTGGAATTTACTGTCCCAAGTAGCATCTAAGGGGGCCCTTGGCTGTATTACCAAAAGTCTTAACCACTCCACCCAACCATTAAGAATTACCGCACCTGCATTCCTCAAAGAAAGACTGGATAAACCAAGTGCATACACAGGTAAATAAATTACCTGCACAGAGGCCAAAGATGCATCTCCTGCTACCCCAGAATGTAAGCACAATTCAACCATATTAATGACAACAGAGACTCTTATGGCAATCCAGATATCTCTCTCTGGGGTTTCAGGTTCAACAGATGGAACTTGAGGTACAACAGATTCTATAACATCTTCTGAAGATACCAGAGAATTATTTTTCAACAGGGGCACATTATGAGGAATCTCAGAAATATTGGACAGAGCACATTCAGTAATTATCTGGTATTCCTGGTTCGACAGAGCTGCTTTCAGTTCCTCTACCTGAAAATTCCCAGTGAGAAATAAACACACCTAAATGCCTTTCACTTGAGACATAAGCTCTAAACAAAATGCAACGCCATACCTTGATTACAGCTTCAGTACTTGGTAATTGATGCAACAAATCTCTAAGTGACCTCTGAATAACAATAGAGACCCCTTTCACATCTTGAATTATGCTTTCACCTAATTCCGATCCAGTACCAACATTTAGATTGATGTCCTCAACCTATATCCATAAGAGGAAGTTAAGAAGCAAATTGTAAAGGAAGTAAAGCAGAAATGGTAATCAAGAAATGAATTATTGGGGAAAAAAAATTGTTTTCAGAAATGATGTTGAAAGCTCACGGGCATAAGAAAGCCCACCAATTCTACCCAAGACTTAGACTTCAAGTAGATAATGTTTTCACTATCTTAATAACAACATAAGAAAAACATCGGGTCAAACCATTTTTTTGATAGTAAACATTGTCAAGCTCAGCATCCTAAATCAGTACACTATCAGTACAGAAAAGCTTCCACCAGTTCTCCCAAATGAAAAACAAAGATGAGTCTAGGGGTCAAGCCAATTATAACCAAATTCTGAATCCGCCTAGTAATTAATCATACGGCAGGCAGCCGAGCAATGATTCTCACCAGAATTGTCAATATTTCCAAATGAACAGCATTCAGGTCACTTTTACTGCCAGACAACCACTGAAAGGTGTTTTGAACTGTTATATGAACCACATCAAGCTTCAAGTAACTGTCAAAGCAAAAGTCAAACAAGTAGATTAAATATCTCAGGTGATTAAGGGACTAATTATGAAATGAAATTATGTGCAATAAGCATACTCAAGGCTGTCTGTTCTCCGAGGCATTAAAATTATTGGCTTTCTAAGTGATAGATCCAACTTCATAGCAGGTGATCCTTCAATTTCACTAGTTGTAAACCATTTCTCTGAATTTGTGAACTGATCCTTTAATTTGACAACACCCTTTGAACTGTTGGGAACAAGACCCATAAAGTAACTAACAACCTGCATATCAGAGTTCAGACATATGAGAAACAAAACAAATTCTGATTGATGATTAAGTATTTAAGGTTTGGTTACCTCCTGGACAAAGCGATTCAAATAAACAACGCGTACTTCTGAAAGCTGCCCAAAAAGGCAATACTCGTAACCTTTATAGTCTTCATCATCAATACTAAATGAAGTAAAAACCAACTGCAAAAATAATCATAAGAAATGTTCATAAAAACAAACATGATTGCACAAAAAATAAATAAATAGATAAATAAAAATAACAAAAAATTTATTATGAATACAAAGCCTCACAAGATTCAAGGCTGCTTAAACACTACTCATTATAAAAAAGTGACCAGCAGATAGTGGTAGCACATTCAAAATTGGAAACAAAAAACTGCAGCCACATGAAGTACCTCAACAAATGAACTGCCTCCTGGATTTCTCATATCACATATCCAGAAATACATATGGCTGTCAGGAAGACTGTCATCACTTATTTTCAGATTTCCCAGGGAAGCCTTTATACTGAAAGAGGATGGGAACACCTTACAAATAAAAGGAAGTTGATAAGCACGAAGAAAATAGACATCATGTTTTTGAAACAGGAAAACTGACTTTAATGAGAACAAGTATAGAAGAGATAAAGGGGAAAAAGACCTTAATATCAGTAAGCAGATTATCCTGTGACAAAGTAGCAAGCTTAGTTTCATTTTCATTCATCAGAACAATTTGAGCACGGGCCATATTTAATGTTAAATTAAAAATAACCCTGGATTTCCCCCTTCCAAGCAGACTTTTAACAACAGGCTCCTCAATAGCCATCAACTGTTGATCCACAACAACATCTTCTTTAGAAGAATTATCAACAGCTGTCAAAGAATTATCACTGAAAGATTCGCAGCTTTCATCTTTAATATTGATAGCATTAACAAATTCCATAATTGCAAGAATTGTAGGTCTACGACAGAAGAATGATAAGGTAGCTAGACTCACTGTCACCTGAAACAATTTATGAAATCACTTGTCATATAAGAAGATAAATGAAAGCGGAATTCCAAAAACAGGATAATACCCACCCTTTTATCAATATTATCGTATAGAGGAGAATTATGGTCATAGATAACAATTTGAGCTTTCACAAAAGTATCCAATGTTTCTGTTTGTTCAGTGTCTTCCATCCTATTTTGAAGGGCATCATCGGGGAGTAAACCAGCAATACGTCTAAAACTAGGTGTCTTAAATGATAAGCTTTCAGATGGTGGCAAATTTTGGAAACTTGGGTATTTGGATAAGTTTTGTGGTGATGGCAATGTGAGATCTGCAGAATCAAGCAAATTTTCAGGTGCCTCATAGAATTTATCATCTCCTTCACTTGGAGTAGGATTACTATTGTCAAAATTCTGAAACTTTGTGTCATCAAAGGATACATGTGCATCTGAGCTCCCAATGAATGATCTTGCCAGGTAAAAGGGCTGAGATGCTCCACTAAAGCAAACTAAATCTTCAATCTCCAAAGATTTCAAAACAGTACCAACAAACATGTCATTTCCTCTTATTGAAAGTTGAACCTGTTTTCATGGAAGTAAATATGTTAAAGAGAGAAACATAAAAATATCCATTCACATAAACATAATCGATTACCAATCTTTACCTGACCACCTATCGCTCGAAATTCAAATAGTCGAGTCTCTTCAGCAAGAAGAACCTTCACGAAACTATGATCATGCTAGTGAAAAGTAACACACTCTTCAGATTTCTAAGCAAGTTTTACTGAGAGGTAACTCTAGGACATAAAAATATATACCAGGCTACCTGATGGCTATAATTGAAGCAGATCTTTAGTTCATCAAGAGCACCAGTAATAAACACCTTCTCTATCTTTGAGATCCCAATTGCATCATGGTTGTCACTCAGTTCTGTCTCTGAGTTCTCAGAATCTGATGAAGTTTCAGACAGACTAGTGATAGGAGCAGCACCCTGCACAGAAAATAAGTATGAGAATTTATGCTCTAATTCTATACTATTAGAACAATTAATTGATAGAAGTAAAGATCTTCAATTAGATAAACGGTAACCTTCACATCAATATTCCTTGTATTACACTATCTCAGTTCAAAACACAGAGTCATAGAGCCATTTGTCAGCCAAGAAGTAAAATATTTAATGCAGGTTGCAGAAACTATAGGTAAAAGCACATAATGCAGAACTTCTGGTCACCATTCTTACACAAAGCAAAGCAGTCTATTCATATATCCATTATCTTTACACCTTCAAAAGATTTAATATATTAGCAGAGTCTTTAAAGTGAACCCAAGGTTTGGGCTTGCTGGTTAAGGCCTTTGGTTTCAACCAAGAAGTCAAGGGTTCAACCACCCTCAGACCACTTCGGATAATGTATCATACAGGTTCCCTAAATACCAAGGTTGTAGGGTTCGAAAGCAACCTCCAGTTTATAACTCTCTGAATAGATAGGAAAGGTACAGAGATTTCTCACTATAAGGTGAAAAAGAAAAAGCAAATTCTAAAGATGAACTGCTCTGGACCTGTTTCTTTATATTTTTCTTCTCTTGTTTTCCAATATGCTGCAGCATATTTTTGCCAGCTTTTGTAGCAACTTGGTTACTTGTATATTCTTCTATCTTGAATATGAGTTTATCAAAAATTGGGGAACAACAAGATAGGAGACTATCTTGTAAAAGCATTCAATTAATTTTAAAAATTAACTGTCTATCATCAAACGTGAACCACTTCTAAAGTGCTTCACCCTTCAAAATTACTTATCAAATCCTTACAGAAGGCACTAGACAAGAAGTTCGTAGGCTCACTTGGAAATCAGCAACCAAAAAAGTAACGGTTCAAAGCTCTACATTACGTTAGACATATTTCTGCAAATCTGGCTTTTATCGATCCTTTTTTACATAGATGCTGATTAAAGGTACAGATATTGAGAACCAAACAATATTTATCAGTTCCAGTTTGCAATTAAAAGCAAACCACATGACCAGGTCACATATGCAGAGAATGCTTCTTCACCTTAAGAGGAATATTATAAAAGAACATTATATGATTTAATAATCCCAAATTGGAATAAAAAACCTCCATCAGAAAACATAGTCTAACTGCAATATATTCCATAAAGAAAAAAATGAAAATATAGGAAACCTCCTAAAGACTTCCCACATTTAAAAGATAAAAAATAAAAAACACAACAAAGAGGAGCCAAAACTAAGAATGAAGGGAGAAGAAGAAAAATAAAAAGCAATCACTTAACATTAAACAAAAAGTAATATTAACCCTTTTAAACCTAGAACAGAGCAAGTCCATATGAGAAGACACATCTCATGTTTTACCCATCAAATAGCCTTGAGTTGAGAATATTGACATACTACAGAAAACTACAGCAATGGGAATTGTTCAAAATCAAAATAAATGTAAAGACAAATTAAGCTCCAAGAAGAATGTACCGAAGCACTATATATAGCCCCTTGCAGTCGATTTTTCCAAGTTTTTCTTGAATCATTAGAATCGCACCGCAGTATTAGAGCATTTACATCTTCCACAACCTAATGACAAACAATAACCATAACATGTTATTCAGCATAGCTCCTCAAATTTAAATGGCATCTAACTTGATCCTCGAATCTTCATATCAGAGAAACACTGGATAACTAAACCTTGTTATTGGATCGTGCAGGATCACAAACAGCTAATACATAATCCACATCACCAACCAACCCTGCGGGAACCTGATATATGTGTTTCCCTCGTAAGCTACAGAGAAAGCAAGTACATATAATTAATGACATCAAATATGAATAAAAACATTATGCAGCAGGTTAACAAGTAATACTGTTTATTCAGACGGAGGAATTCCAATTTTATAATACACACACACACACATATACACATATATAAGACTTTTTTTTAGACAACATCAAAATCTAACATTTAAGCACATAAATATCCTTGAACTCCTATTCTCACTTCATAAACTTACTTGTTTTCATCCAACCAAAGTTTTTTATTTCATTTCAGTGCCAGTATTACCAGTTTACAATTAGCATTCTTTGTTTCAAAGATAAGTTTCTAAACACAATAAGAAATTCTACAAACAACCAAACACTTATTACTGGAGAAGATAGTCGAGACAATAAAAAAATGAGCATGGGGAACTAATACAGTTTTTTTTTTCTTAGGAATATCAATGTCTAACAATTTAGCACGTTAAATCCTTAACATCCTATTCTCACCACATAAACTTTCTTGCTTTCATCTCCTTGCAAGTTTTTTTTTTTTTAAATTATTATTATTTTCAGAGCCAGTATTGTCTGTTTAAATTTCGTGCTCTTTGTTTAAAAGATGAGTTTTTTAACACAAAAATAAATTATATAAACAACCAAACACATATTACTCAAGAAGCTACTCAAGACAATCAACAAGTGAGCATGGAAAATAAAATATAATATCTAAAACCAGAAATAGAAAAAATTAAAAATTAAAAAAAAAAACTTTACCAACAATATTAAAAATAATACATGTTGTAGATAATCATGCAAAATCTTACAGATATTGCATGATTAAGTGTATAAATCTATAATAGAATATTAGGATTGTAATCAATACATATTAGGAACAAATCTGTAAAATAAGAAGTTAGATTATTTATTTCCTAGATTAGATTATTTATTTCCTAGATTAGTTCTTTATTTTCCTATATATTGATGTATAATTTGTCAATACAATATGAAAATTATTACAATCAGTTCTCTGTTTGTAACATGGTATCAGAGCAATTCTAGGTTGTTTTTTTTTTTTTTTTCTTTTCTGCCCAAGTAAGCATTATTTGTGAGTCACCCTGGAGAATGGCCATTTTTTCTCACCACCTGCCTAGGAAGAAGCCTCTTCTGCTAATCGACCATTCCCTGAATTCCGGTCACCGGAGGAGTAGCGCATGAGTCTCACGCGCTAATTTTTTCATCTACGTCAGTATCTACGCGTCGGCGCGTGTGACGGAGGAAAGCGCTCCGATCACCCTTCTCAACTTCGTCTTGTTATTTCTGGTAATTCTGTGTGATTAGTTCTTTAGTATCTCAGCCAGGTCAAACAATTTTGTTGGTTTCTGTTGGTATCAGTTTTGTTGGTTTCTATTGGTATAGAGTTCGATCTTTGAAGAGTTTTTGTTGGCTATTTTCGTCTTCTTACCATGACTGATAAATCTATAATTGATATAGTTCTTATAATGTCAAAAATTACGGAACATAAGCTTAATGGGTCTAATAACTATTTTGATTGGAGTAAGACAATTCGTCTTTATCTGCGAAACATTGGTAAAGATGATCATCTCACTAAAGATTCGTCTGAAGACGATTCAAAGCAAACATGGTTGAGAGAGAATGCCCGGTTGTTCTTGCAGATACGGAACTCCATCAACAATGAGGTACTTAGTTTAATTAATCATTGTGAATATGTGAAGGAATTAATGGACTATCTAGATTTTTTGTATTCTAGGAAAGGGAATGTTTCTCGTATTTTTTATGTATGCAAAGCTTTTTATCGAGCTGAGAAACAAGATAGGTCTCTTACTTCTTATTTTATGGATTTTAAAAGGATATATGAAGAACTTAACATTCTTCTACCGGTGAGTGCTGATGTGAAAGTTCAACAAGCTCAACGAGAGAAAATGGCGACTATGAGTTTCCTAGCTGGACTCCCTTCTGAGTTTGAATCTGCTAAATCTCAGGTTCTTGCTAGTTCTAAAATCACCTCCCTCCAAGACATATTTACTAAGGTTCTTCGTACAGAAAGCACTCCATCTGTTCAATCAAGTAGTGCTCTTGTAAGTCAGAATCATGACACCGGACGTTCATTTAACAGGAGCAATAATAGAGGAGAGGGTTCGAATTATCGTGAGAATCGAAGTCAAGAGTCAGGAGGGATTGTGTGCTACTATTGTCATGAACCCGGTCATACAAAGCGCACATGTAGAAAGTTGCAAAATAAGGCCTAGAAACCTCAGTCAGCTCATGTTGCCGCTACTGACACTTCTGAGAAGAAGGTTATGATTTCAGCTGATCAGTTTGCCAAGTTTTCTCAGTATCAAGAATCATTGAAGTCCTCATCTACTTCCATCACTACTCTCGCCGAGTCAGGTAAACCAAATACATGTCTTATTTCCTCATCCTCCAAATGGGTCATTGATTTTGGTGCCACAGATCATATGACAGGTAATCCTAGTCTCTTTTCATCATATCAGTCACATAATTCCCCGTCTAATGTTACTTTAACTGATAGGTCAACTTCTTGTGTTCTTGGGTTTGGGTCTATTAACCCTACTCCGTTAATTTCCCTATCCTTCGTATTGAGTCTACCACAGTTCGCTTTTAATTTAATTTCTGTGAGTAAAGTCACTCGTGCTCTTAAATGTTGCATCTCATTTTTCCTTGATCATTGCCTATTTCAGGATCTTACGACGAAGCAGATTATTGGTAAAGGACATGAATCTGGAAGGCTTTACATCCTTGACACACAGGTGCCCAGAACCATTACATGTTCCAGTATTTCAACCCCTTTTGAGGTGCATTATCGGTTAGGACATCCTTCTTTACCATTGTTAAAGAAACTATGTCCTCAGTTTAATAAATTATCTTCGTTAGATTGTGAATCATGTCAATTTGCCAAACACCACCGTCTTTCTTCGAGTCCAGGAGTCAATAAACAGGCTAGTGTCCCTTTTGAATTAGTTCATTCATATGTTTGAGGTCCGTGTTCTATTATGTCTAAACCTGGATGTAAATATTTTGTTACCTTTGTTAATGACAACCCTCGTGTAACTTGATTTTATTTAATGAAAAATCGTTCTGAGTTGTTTTCTCATTTTTGTGCCTTTTGTGCTGAAGTTAAAACACAATTTAATACTTCTGTCCAGACATTAAGAAGCGATAACGCCAAAGAATATTTTTCAAGTTCTTTTCAGTCTTATATGAGTCAGTAGGGGTGTTCAAAAGAACCAGTTGGAACCGGAACCGACGGCAACCCTGGGTTTGGTTCCAGTTCCTACCCAGAACCAGTAGTCAATGGGTAGGTTCCGGTTCCAAAAATTGTTCCTACCCAAAACCAGTAGTCAATGGGTAGGTTCCAGTTCCAAATTTTTGGAACCATTACTATCCGATTCCGATTCCGATTCCGGTTCTGGTTCCTATAGTTAGGAACCGGAACCAGAAACCAAGAACCAAGACTAATATAAAATAAAATTAAAGATTAGGGGGGTTAATAAAAACCTTTGTAGAAAAAGTAATGTGAATACATTTATATTTATATTTCATAACATTTAAAGTAAGTTGGTTTGACTTTTGAGAATCTACCTTTACAAAGTAATGGAGTTTGTAATTTTGAATTTATAATTTGTAATTTTATCTTTGTTAACAAGTGCCAGGTGGGGGGGTATTTGCAAGTTTTTAAGGGTTTTTTTTGCCATTTTAAGAACTTTTGGGGGGTCATTGTAATTTTACAGGGTACCCAAAACCAGAACCGGAACCGAAACCGTTGTTACAGGTTCTAGTTCTGGGTACCTAGGAACCGGAACCGACGGTTCCGATTCCGGTTCCGGTTCCAAATTTCAAGGAACCATCGGTTCCGGTTCCTGCAAAAAGTGCAGGGTACCCGAAACCGAACACCCCTATGAGTCAGCATAGCATTCTTCATCAATCCTCTTGTGTTGTAACACCGTCCCAAAATGAAGTAGCTGAGAGGAAAAATAGGCACCTTCTTGAAGCCGCTCGAACCCTATTATTTCAAATGCAAGTTCCTAAACAGTTTTGGGTCGATGCAATTTCCACGGCCTGTTTTCTAATTAACCGCATGCCTTCCTCTATTCTGAATGGTTCTACTCCTTACAGTGTTCTCTTCTCGTCTAAGCCATTGTTTTCTATTGCCCCAAAGATATTTGATAGTACTTGTTTTGTTCATGATGTTCGACCCCAGGCAACCAAGTTAGATCCCAAATCTCTTAAATGTGTTTTTCTAGGTTACTCTCGCCTTCAGAAGGGATATCGATGTTATTGTCCTAGTCTTAATAGATATCTGGTGTCACCTGATGTTACTTTCTTAGAAAACACCCCTTTTTTTTCCTACTTTGTCTACCTATACACGTCAGGGGGAGGACGATGACTTGCTAATCTATACTGCCACATCCCTACCGGCTACTCCCACAACTAAGGCTTCCCCACCTACTGTTCCTCCTCTGGCACCACCACATGTCCGTCCACTACCTCCAATTCGCATTATCTATTCTCGTCGACAGGAACCTCCTGTCCCAGTCCCTTTGTCATTAGACCCAGTCTCCAGTGATCCCGATACCTGTGTTCCTTGTCAAGAAGACACTCAGACTTCATGTCGTACCCAAGACTCTTCGTCGTTGGATCCACCCTTGAGTGATCTTGATCTTCTTATTGCTCTTCGGAAAGGTAAACGATAGTGTACTTATCCTATCTCTTCATTTGTTTCTTATGATCACCTATCATCTTCTTCTTATTCTTTTGTGGCATCACTAGACTCTGTCTCCCTTCCTACAACTGTTCATGAAGCCTTATCTCATCCTAGTTGGCGTGATGCTATGATAAAAGAGATGAATGCTTTAGATGTTAATGGTACTTGGAACTTGGTTGACTTACCTATTGGAAAGAAGCCTATTGGATGTAAATGGGTGTTTGCTGTTAAAGTAAATCCTGATGGGTCAGTGGCTAGGCTTAAAGCTCGTCTTGTATCTAAAGGCTATGCTCAAACTTATGGAGTGGATTATTCTGACACTTTTTCCCCTGTGGCTAAATTGACTTCTGTTCCCTTATTTATCTCTATGGCGGCTACTCATTCTTGACCATTACATCAGTTGAACATAAAAAATGCCTTTTTACATAGTGACCTTCAGGAAGAAGTCTATATGGAGCAACCACCTGGATTTGTTGCTCAGGGGGAGTATGGGAAAGTTTGTCATCTTCGCAAATCGTTGTATGGTTTGAAACAGAGTCCACGTGCTTGGTTTGGAAAGTTTAGTGAGGTAGTTGCAAAGTTCGGAATGACAAAGAGCAAGTCTGATCACTCAGTCTTTTACAAACAATCGGCAGTTGGCATTATTCTTCTTGTTGTATATGTTGATGACATTATCATCACTGGGAGTGACACTACAGGGATTTCATTACTTAAGTCATTTCTTCACACTCAGTTTCATACAAAAGATTTAGGAGTGTTGAAGTATTTCTTAGGGGTTGAGGTAACAAGGAGCAAGAAAGGCATCTTCCTCTCTCAAAGAAAATATGTACTTGACTTATTAACTGAGACAGGAAAATTGAGTGCTAAGCCATGTAGTACGCCAATGTTTCCTAATTCGCAACTTACCAAAGATGGTGAACTATTTGAAGATCCTGAGAGGTACAGAAGATTGGTTGGAAAGTTGAACTATCTAACGGTCACTCGTCCTGATATTGCGTACTCTGTCAGTGTAGTAAGTCAATTCATGTCTTCTCCTACTGTTGACCATTGGACAGCGTTAGAACAGATTCTGTGTTATCTGAAAGGAGCTCCAGGACGTGGTATTTTGTACGAAAATCATGGACATAATAATATTGAGTGCTTCTCTGATGCAGATTGGGCAGGTTCCAAGATAGATAGGAGATCCACTACGAGCTATTGTGTTTTTATTGGTGGAAATTTGGTCTCATGGAAAAGTAAGAAGCAAACTGTAGTGTCCCGATCTAGTGCAAAATCAGAATATAGAGCTATGGCCCAATCTCTGTGTGAAGTAATATGGATATATCAATTTTTTACTGAAGTTGGTCTTATGGCCTCTTTGCCAGCAAAATTGTGGTGTGATAACCAAGCCGCTCTTCATATTGCTTCTAATCGCGTATTTCATGAACGAACTAAGCACATTGAAATTGACTGTCATTTCATTCGTGAGAAAATACAGCAAGGCTTAATCTTTACAGCATATGTGAAGACTGAAGAGCAACTAAGAGATGTTTTCACTAAAGCTTTGAATGGGGTTCTATGCTCCATCTTGAGGGGGAGTGCTGTAAATAATCATGCAAAATCTTACAGATATTGCATGATTAAGTGTATAAATCTATAATAGGATATTAGGATTGTAATCAATATTTATTAAGAACAAATCTGTAAAATAGGAGTGTATAAATCTATAATAGGATATTAGGATTGTAATCAATATTTATTAAGAACAAATCTGTAAAATAGGAACTTAGATTATTCATTTTCCACAGTAGATTATTTGTTTCTTAGATTAATTCTTTATTTTCCTATATATTAATGTATAATTTATCAATACAATATGAAAATTATTACGATCAGTTCTCTGTTTGTAACAATACAATTTAATGTTCTAAAAACAACATTTATATTCCACTAAGAGCATCTCCAAATGACTCTTTATATGACCTGGACTTTTTATTATAAAGAGTTTATCCATAAAAACAAGAATCCAACAGACTCTTTATTTTTAAAATATAAATTAGAGAGTAGGCTTGGCTCTCCATATTTAGAGAGTCAAATTTCACTCTCTATCATAATTTTAAATAATAAACTACAAGTTCTTATGCATTTTATTTATTAATTCTCTCTCCCATTAAGTCTCTTTCTTAAAAATAAAGAGCACCTTCATTAAATTTAAAGAGTCTATTGGATTTGAATAAGAATTGTGTTCTTTATATTTTAAAATTAATGAAGATGCTCTTTATTTTTGTGAAAGATACTCTTCAAAATAAAGAGCACCATTAGAGATGCTCTAACAATGCATTTTCATTCGTTCAATTTACTGAATTACTTTGTATTGAGACACAACAAATAATAACTCAATTAGGAAAGGTTGATGTATGAACCTGAGATATTGCTTATAAGATTTAGCACCAGGGCTCTCTAGTACATAAAGAAAAGGTCCAACTAAGCAAAAGTATCGCCGCTGCCAAACAGCTTCCCTATTTCCCACACCCTATCATATTAAAATTAAAAATTAAAAAAAAAAAAAAAAAGAGGAAAAATTGATGAGTTAGAATATTAGAAAATTGCCACAATGTTGAATAACACACAAACACAAAGAAAAAGTGAGATAGAAGGGTGAGAGAAAGCAACCTTCCAAGTAAGTAGAGACAACCACCCTTCAAAATCAGCATGCTCCCAAGGGCGAACAAGATCCAACTTCTCACTATCCTCTTCCTGGAATATTTTCACTATTTGCATCAATCGATGATACCTAGCTGGGGAAAAGTGAATCTGTAATGATGGCAGCCGTAAAGCAAGTCGTGTGGAAGGGTAGGATGGGTTCTCCAACCTAATCTGCATATTTTATGAATAAGATTAACTAGTCATGTAACGAGAGAGACTTACCCACATATACCTACATGACAAATAAATGGTTAAATGACCAAGGTTCTACCTGTTGAAGCTTTAAGATGACCCCACACTTATCAATAACAGGTAAAAAACTAGCACCACTCCTCAGGTTAGAAGCAGAAGGTTGGCTACAATCCCAGTGACAGTCACCGTCAACCAGAAAAGCAGATACATCACTCAGAACCAAATCAAATTGCAAATACGTATCCAGCTCCTTAGAAGATTTGCGTTCACAGTCATCCTAGAAACATCAGACATTCCCTACATGAAATTCAGATACGTATTTTGAAGAAAGTCAAGATCAAGTTTGTGCACTAACCTGTGAACAGATTACCAAGTTTCCCAAGTCAAGCATAAGTTTTGATGAGTGAGAGTCATCTGGACGAAATTCAGTTGGAATTGTAATCTTGGGAGCAGCAATGTCCAAGTTCAGCATAAACCTACAACCAGGTATATTTTGATCAAAGGTACCACCTAATGGTAATAACAGATTTACCAGCCTTGCTCATTCACATGATATCTTCTTCATCATTTGCATACAATCAGCATGGACAAGCACTTTATATTGGACACGTGGCGAAGGAGAAAGACACATTTTAATTATACAATGTCCACTTGTTACCCTATTGAATCAACAGAAAACTTGTATTCTATATGGTCTTCACCATTTCAAATTATAAACATTATGAAAGAATCTATATAAAGCTATTCGCAAATGGAAATTAAGCTCAGAATTTGAGAAAACCATTTGTCATAATATTTGATAAGTTACCACTTGACTTAAAAGCTTAAGTTGATAGATTAGGACCCACTAGTAGTATTTAAGTTTCAACACCCCCTCACATGCAATTTACTCATGGACCAAACACAATGACAACCATTAAATACAATCAAAAGCACAAAAACAACCTATTATTCAATTAACACAATCAAAGGTTTCAAATATAAGACCACTTTGTTAAACTGGTTTTGATACCATGTTAAGTAACCACTTGACCACAAACTTAAGCTTATACATTAAAGCCCAAATAGTATTTGTAGAAAAGCTGGACCAGTTAGCACGATTTATTTCTTTGTTTGAAGTTGAATTTGCCCCACATTGCGAAGTTGTTCGAGGGTTGTTATGGTTGGGCACCTTCTTCCTTTGAGCTAGCTATTGAGAGTTAGTTTTAGGCCTCTAGCTAGGCCCAATTATCATAGGTAACAAAAAATTATCGGGGAGAGGTTTGTTTTGACAACATCCTATTTAATCAATAGGATGCCAACTTGGGTTATAAATTTTGAAACACCTATAAATTGCCTAAAAGAATGGTATCCCACATCTAAATCTCTATTTGTTTCTCTTCCACCAAAAGTTTTTAGATACATTGCCTTTGTCCATGACTATAACCAAAATAAAAGCAAATTAAATCTAAAATGTATCAAATCACCTTTCCTAGGGTACTCTCCCATACAGAAAGGGTAGAAGCATTTCCATATAGCTACACATAAATTGTTTGTAACAATGGATATCACCCACTTTGAAAATAAACTAGCTTCTATACGCGCGCGCGCGCGGGGGGGGATTAAGGTTAGAGATCAACTTAGATCATTGTTACTGATTCCAGTGCCTATATTTTCTATACCTATGTCTACTCAAAACCGATTAGAAAATAAGGTCCAAAACTATATGGGGGAGAGTACACCAACATTATCTTTACCAATGTCTACACAAAACCAAACTTGTGAGGATGAGCCAGCTAAAGAAAATATAAGAAAAGAAAGTTGTGAGGACAAGAATCATAAAGAAAAGAGATAGCTATTATTACATTCCGGAAGAAATAGAATGGTCAAACATCTCCCTCAAGACCAATCGTTTTGTCCGAATGTACTAAAACTAACAAATTCAAGTTAATTAATTCTCCTATCCAAAAACCTACATCTGATCTTTATGTGCCAATTTATGTGCCAATAGCCTTTCGACAAGTTTGGTTTAGGTGGTACTTCTTGTAGTCAACAACTTATCTCTAATTTGTTTCCTATCAATTTAATTCATCCTCCAAAGTCCTTTACTGCTAATCTTTCTAGTGTGGGTACTCCTAAACCTATACGTCTTCCATTAATCTCCACTGGAATTGGTGTTTCAACTTTGACAAAAAATTTAGAAGACTACCTGAAATGAAGCAAATTCTTGGTCAAGTTGTCATTGATGAAACAAAAGAAACAAGAATATAGAAGCTTGAGAGTTTTAGGAATTCCTCACCTAAATCTTATGCTAGAATTTTAAGTGGAGAAAGTAATCATGAAACTTTCAAGCAATTCATTTCGATTTGGAAGGCTAAAACTCCACCTAAAATTCAAGTTTTTGCTTGGACTCTGGCTCATGGTAGAATAGATATAGCCAATATTGTGTAAAGAAAGTTGTCTAACTTGCACTCATCTCCATCTTGGTGTGTTTTGTGTAAAAAAAAAGCTCCCAAAAAATCTTACCATTTATCTTTGCATAGTCAAGTATCAACAAGTTTATGAACTAATTAATGCAGGGAAACCAAAATTAGCTGGTCATCCCTAAAAACTAAAGTGATTTGCTCATGGGGAAGGTTTTGGCCTTTCCGAAAGGAAAGAATGCCACATCCCTATAGAGTTGTGTTGTTTTTCAAATCCTCTAGGTAATTTTGAAAGGATGAATGCTCACGTATTTGAAGAAAAATTAGGTGAAGTAGTTGGCTATATATGGGAAAGGATAAAATTTTTAGCATCTCTTTAGGCCATGGTCTCTAAGGAGTTTCAATATTCTTCACTTTTCTTCATTTAACTCAATTGAGATGAGGTTACCAATTAAATAATTTGAATTCTCCCTAAGGCTTTTGTATAGATTGATTCACAACTATATTGTACAGTTTTTGTCTTCTTTAGAGTCTTATTGTGGACATCTAGTCCATTGCTATAACTATTTTTTATCATCAATACATGTCTTTTTGTTTCCTATAATATAAAAAAAATTAAAAAAAATAAATAAAGCAATCAGGTGTAAATGGGTATTTATGAGAAAATTTAAAGTTGAAATAATCTTAAGGTACTTAAGAAGGACTCTTGGAGAAGGTTTGTTATGAACAACCACTTAGGAGCACCAATGTGAACCAGGCGGTTTCAATAATTGTTATAAGATGTACCCTAAGGTATTGTATGTTTGTTGGTGTCAATCTCATAACATGGAGAAGTAAAAAGCTACATGCGGTTGCTAGATCAAGTGTAAAGACAAATTTCAGATCTACAGCAAAAAGAATTTCTGGATTGATATCACTAAGATCACAACTTAAGGAGCTTAAAGTAAGAGATTATAGCCCTATAAAACTCTATTTTGTCAATAAAGCTACCATTAATATTGCTCACAACCCAATCTCATACAACACGATTGGGCAAAACATGTATAAATTGACAAACCTTTCATTCNCTTCATTTAACTCAATTGAGATGAGGTTACCAATTAAATAATTTAAATTCTCCCTAAGGCTTTTGTATAGATTGATTCACAACTATATTGTACAGTTTGTGTCTTCTTTAGAGTCTTATTGTGGACATCTAGTCCATTTCTATAACTATTTTTTATCATCAATACATGTCTTTTTGTTTCCTATCATATAAAAAAAATAAAAATAAATAAATAAAGCAATCAGGTGTAAATGGGTATTTATGAGAAAATTTAAAGTTGAAATAATCTTAAGGTACTTTGAAAGGACTCTTGGAGAAGGTTTGTTATGAACAACCACTTAGAAGCACCAATGTGAACCAGGCGGTTTCAATAATTGTTATAAGATGTACCCTAAGGTATTGTATGTTTGTTGGTGTCAATCTCATAACATGGAGAAGTAAAAAGCTACATGCGGTTGCTAGATCAAGTGTAAAGACAAATTTCAGATCTACAGCAAAAAGAATTTCTGGATTGATATCACTAAGATCACAACTTAAGGAGCTTAAAGTAAGAGATTATAGCCCTATAAAACTCTATTTTGTCAATAAAGCTACCATTAATATTGCTCACAACCCAATCTCATACAACACGATTGGGCAAAACATGTATAAATTGACAAACCTTTCATTCGGGAGAAGTTAGAAAGTGGTCTTATTTGCACATTGCTTGTCTCGTCAAAGAATCAATTAGCTAATCTACTTACTGAATGACTTTAAAGACAACAATTTCAATCAAAATTGGCAAGTTGAGAATTGTAGACATCTTTGAACCAACTTGAGAGGGATTATAGAGAAGTTGGAGTAGCTAGCATGATTTATTTCCTTCTTAGATTTTTCATTTCTCCTATATTTACTTTAGCTAATTTCTAGGGAAGTAATTTTGTAAATAGACAAGTATTGACTTTCTGTTTTTATACCCAATTAGCTTGATAGAATCTAATTGTAGATTCTAGAAAGGCTCTATAAACCTAAAAAATTGTACTATAAATCTGAATTAATAATGCAAAAGGAAACCAACTTTTCTCAATTGTATTCAACCACTAACAATACCAAACAAAATTATCCAAAACCACAACGAAGTAGGACATCATATTCCACTGCTAAACCTGTAAGTACCTCGCATATCCAGAACACCAACTGAATTTCATAACTCAAATTGATAAGTTTCGCCAGTAGAAAATCAAAATTAAAATAAGAAACCTGGCATGATCCTTCAAAGCCCGGTTCACCTGTTGTTGAGCTGTGCGCTTGACTCCATCAATTGTCATCTAAAATACAAATAAAGAGAACATCAGCAAACCATTCAATAAATAGACCAATGATACCCATGCTTGCTAAATAGAGAACCCAAGATCTTTAAGTGAGACATGATGAACAAAAGTAAGAGATGACCTCAAAAACTTTTTTTTTTTTTCTATGATTCAACAAAATTGCACTAATTGTTACATATCCTGCAACTGCAAACTAGTTGTTTTTATTTGTTCCAGTGCAGGGGAATAGGCTACAAATGCAGTATACATATCTCACAACTTGAATTAAGAAATTCTTTTTACAGAATGAAAATTATGGTAAAGAGAATAGAAGTTGTATATGATTATATAACTCTAGAATGATTCAAGTTTCTTAAAATAATTGGAACTCCAATTATACATTGTAAATTTTCGCAATAAGAAAAGATACGTTTCTTTTTTTTTTTTCTAAAGATTTAATCATTTGATTGAAGGTTCAAACTCTTTGTTAAACATTTTTCCAACATTTACTACCCAACTTTGCAATTACAATTATATTCATGTGTATTCCCAAATGAATCTAGAATCCAAGCTATCATCTCAAATGAAAGGATTACAAGTACATGTATGCTCAATTTTGGTAATATGGATAGCACCTGATGCCAATATTCAAACATAACTCAAAGAATAGGCACAAGTAGAATAAAACCTGCACAGCAGCTGCAGTTTCCAATGCTATGGTTTGACTAACTGCAGTATTGCTCTCAAAAAATTTGATCATTTCATCAATGGAATCCTTCAAATACTGACCAAAGGACATATTATCAGTTAATAACCATAGGTATAAAATCATGATTCTCTAATACTAGCTCCAACACAAGAGTATCAGAGGGTAGAAGCATACAGTCACATAACATGGAGAAGCTTTAACAGCCAAGCTCCAATCCACTTTTGAATCAAAAGGCTTGTAGCAGAAGAGTCCAACTAAAGAATCAGCAGTTGTCGCACTCTACATGGATTACAGAAAAATTTTAGGATGCCACTGGAGTTGTATACAAATGTATTGAGAATGAAAATCTTTAAAGTAAATATTGAATCAGACCTCAGCAAGAAGACCATTTGGCGATGACAGCTGATATGACCCCAATTTCATGTCAAAAACTTGTGTCTCAGGATAAAGTTTAACGGAGCAGTCCAGGTCTTTACATGATAACTCAGCTAGACAGTCCAAAACACCATCCAAAAGCTTTGAAGCATTATGTTTCATATGAATCTCTAGGGAAGTATGCAGAGTATCCAACTTCTCATTAATTATCAATGAATGTCCATCATCAACCTCCTTATATCCTATGATTTTGTTTAACTGGGCCCAGTCTTCCTCGCTGAAATGAAATGGTTCACTTTCATCTTCAGGGGATTGGTTATTCCTGGAAATAAATCAAAATCATGTAAAACTCCATAGCATTAGCAAATACATATAATTGAGAGATGAATCAAGAGAATTATTCTCAAGGTAAAATTGTTCACCATCCAAATGACCACCAAGATTTTTTAGTTTTTTGTTTCTTCAAGTGATTGTCTGATCCCATTGACTGCTCAACAAACTTGTGAGCCAACATCCTGCACAACAAAAGTTAAACGAAATTTATACTTAAGAAGAAAGAGGATGTAGGACAACTTTCCTAATAAACCTAAGATTCCTATTTCAATTTGTTTTCTTACTTAGTGTCCCTCATTTTATGAGCAATGCTAGATGTCTCTTCCATTCATTTTATGTCACATCAATTTGTACACAAATCTTTGTAAGATTTGTTTGTACATCTAGCATTATTGCTTATTTTATTAGGTTTTCTTAGTTTTCCTATTTTACTTTCCTTATATAAAAGGAATCTAATAATTAGTAGGAAAGTCTTTCCTAATAAAATTAGTTTTCCTAGTGTTATTGAGTCATAGGAATTAGGATAAAAAAGGGTTTTTACTAGCCTAAGAGTCATTCAATTGTTTTTTCTCAAAATTATTAATAAACTTGATGTTTATTTTCAAGAAAGCTACATGACAGCTTTTCTTTTATCCTAATGGCGTTTCCATCCTGCCAAGCCGATTTCATATAACGATCGGAATAGCAACCATCCTCTTGACGATTAGTAGAGGATGGGGGCCATAACAAAACAAGTTGTTAAGGATGTCGTTCAGGATCTACTACAACTAATACTTCACAGGTTGGATGCACTAGAGACTAGCGGCAACAAGAATTTAGATCGAAAATGTAGAAGGGCAGATCAGACCCTAACTCATTGTCCAACATCAACAAGATATGTTCTTGATTTCAATCAAAGGGCTCCTACAAATACCTTTTATAAACAAGGTTTCAAACGAAGTTCAAACAGTTATAAGGTAAATATAGATCTTCTTTATTTCAATGATAACTTGCATGCGAAAGATTTTCTTAATTGGTTAGAAGAAGTGGAAGAATATTTGGTGAATATTCCATAAGAAAAGCAAGTTAAACATGTTGTCTTTTTATTAGAAGGCTATGCGTATGATTGGTGAAATCATGTAAATTATAATACAAGTAGATGGGGAAAAGAGCCGATAAGAACATGGTCTAAACTAAAGAAATTATTAATAGAAAAATTCTTACCAATAGAATATCAGATGTTCTATCAGCCATCCTATCTCCCATATAACCCTAACTACAAGCCAGTCATAAAAGAATCACAACCACAACCACCTTGTTATATTTCTAAACCAACCTCAAATCAAGAATACTTAAAGAATCTCAGACCTATGACTTATAAATTAGAATCTAATCAAGAAGTGCATGATACACCAATAGAAGGAGAAAAGTTTTTTGAATCGTCCTTTAAGCAAATCTTGAAATGGTTCATGATTTGAGCATTGAAGAACAAGTGGTTAAAATAGTTCCACAAAATCATAATAAAGTGGAAATGATTCTTGAAGAAGAACAAATTGAAGGCAAACAACATGTTGAACTTGAATATTTGAACGAGAAGATACAATTAGGAGTTGAAGCAAAGCAAATTCTTCAAGAAGAAATTTTTGTTGAAGAGGTTGAATATGTTGAAATTGGAATGGAGCAAGAACCAACTACCCAAAGCAAAGATGTTGGAGTATTTACAATCTTGGCTCATCTTTACAAGGCAATGTTTTTAGCCAATGGTGGAAGAAAGAAAAGGAAGAATGGATATCTTCAAGTTTCAAGGAAGATTGATGATAAGGGTTATGTGTTCGCTACTTTGGAGGAGGATATAATGGTTTATCGCAAGTATTATCCACCGAAAACCCAAACTCGAGGACAAGTTCTTTTCAAGTGGACGGGTCTAATGTAGGACAACTTCCTTAATAAACCTAGGATTCCTATTTTAATTTGTTTTCTTATTTAATGTCCCTTATTTTACTAGGTTTTCTAAATTTTCCTATTTTACTTTCCTTGTATAAAAGGAATCTAATCATTAGTAGGAAAGTCTTTCCTATTAAAATTAGTTTTCCACTGTTATTGAGTCATAAGTGTTTGTATAAATAAGGGTTTTTGCTAGCCTAAGGGTCATTCAATTGTTTTTCTCTCAAAATTATTAATAAACTTGATGTTCATTTTCAAGAAAGCTACGTGGTAACTTTTCTTTTATCCTTTTCGCGTTTTTGCTTAGTCAAAAGATCTAGTAACTTGGAAGCCAAAGATTATCAGTATTTAAGTGTGTCAAAACATAATAGGTAAGCTGCAAGTATATATGCATTGCAAATGTGCACATGTGCACAACGGAATGCAAGTATGCACAAAAGCCAGAAAAAAGGTAACCGTCCTGAAAATGTTTGTATATGCATACTTAGATCACACAATGCTCTCTATATACTTCTTGTTCTTCCAACATGGAAATGAGGTCTTGAAAGATAAAATTCAGACAAAAAATCAGGACATCTAGCCTTCCCAGAGCAATTAAAAGGGAAATCTTAAAATCTAGTTCCTTTAGAAGCAACAATCAAATTATTAAAATAAAATGTAAATTTATAACAAAAAATAATACCTCCATTGCAATATGAGTTCAATATCAAGTCCACGATCAAGTTCCTCAATTTCTTCATTGTCATCCACTACTGCCCGACTGCTGTCAGATTTAAGCAGAGTGGCATACAGCGAAATATATCTCTTGCGTAAGCTTGTATACCTAAGAACCTGCTCCCATGACAATTTCCCACTGCCACAAGGATATCATTCTTAAAAAAAAAATGAAGACTCAATAACAAATTGCTAAATAAATGCTCCACTCCAATGCCCCCACACCCACCCTTAAGCCCAAACAAAAAAGTAAACTATTTTTACTTATGAAACAGGAAGCATAGAACACAGAGCATACTTTCTTCTAACATTAGAAAGAAAGAAAGAAAGATACACACCCAAAGAGAGAGTCCAATGCACATTTTTCACAAAAACCATTTAACAAAAAATCCAGAGCCCGGCAACTGATGTTAGGAGACTCAAGCACCCACTGATTCTTATGCCTTTGTTTCAAATTCAAATTCATCAAAAAAGTCAAGGGACAGACACCCAACATGCAAGATTAAAATCTCTAAAGACTAGCCAAACCATGAGATAAACTAGATAACTTGCAATAAAACCTACTGAAGAAAGAGGAAGATGATGAGGATCACAATCAGACATTTTGGAGGCACACAAAACTTAATCATCAGTCATATGTAAAGGCCAGGCTTTTAATTGCAATACATTAGATTCAGGCAAGAACATTAGGTATATCCATTTCTTACACCCCATTAAAAAAAAAAAAAAAAAAAAAAAACAAATACAGAGAAAATAGAATAAAAGTAAAGAGAGAGAAATCATCACACCAACTTTTTTAAAGATCTTATCCAAAATAAAGGACTAATAAATTTTTTCAGCTTCAAGGTCAAGAAGTTCTGATTTTTGTATTCGAAGTTTGTATAAGAGTATTACTTAAGTAATGTCCTGTATGCTATAATAATAGTAATTTCTTCTTAAACACTCGAAAGAAATTACATAGGTTTCTGAAGTATCAAAGAGGGTAATTCTATTTACATCTCTGCTGAACATTTTTTAGAAGTAATCATGAAAACTCTTTCTATAAGTGATTAAAACGGATAAGCGGATTTTTGAAATCGAAACTATTCTAGCAAATATGAGAATTCAAAATGATAAAAGTTCACAAGGGTTTGTCATCCTAGTTTATTTTCTAGCATAAGATGCAAGAATAAATCGCATATGAAAAAAAATAAAGGAGATTTACTAATTTAACTACCTTGCCTTCTTTATCTGGTCAGAAACAGCTTTGAATGCATATTTCCACCAAGACCTTGGA
Organism: Pistacia vera; assembly: GCF_008641045.1. Lineage (NCBI taxonomy): Eukaryota > Viridiplantae > Streptophyta > Magnoliopsida > Sapindales > Anacardiaceae > Pistacia > Pistacia vera. The sequence continues at coordinate 197,251 of NW_022196690.1, read as the reverse complement.
TCAGATTTCACAGACACTAGCGGACGATAATGGGCATATTTCAAGCGTTGATTAAAGGCAGCAAAATTATCTGCTAATTTCAGAATATCTCTGTACCCATTCTGTAAACATGATATTTTAAGTGAGTCAAAACCATTTGAAACCTATAACACTCAGAGTTGAAGCATGGAGTGGAAACATTAGAAAATACCCTGGACAAACAAAGTGTCACATCATCCAAGTTGACCAATGCTTTTTGTAGACGCTGACCACCATTAGCCGATTCATTTGCATGCAGCTTCAAGTACTTTGCATTCCCAGTCACAGGTTGTAGAATGTACATGTGGGATTTCATAAGACTATCCGATGGTTTACCATTCTTCGTGCCAAATCTAAAAACCTGAAGCTCAGGGAAGCTGGCATGAGTACAACTAGGAGAAAAGAAAAATAAACAACATGTGCAAAAAAGTGAGATTATCATTAAAAAACAGACAAGAAAATACCTGAACCCACTCGGAAGGAAGCAAGTCCTCCCATGGCTTGTCCAAATTCCATGGGGTTATATCAGAATCTAGATAAATGGCAAGTCGATCAAGTTCCACCGACTGAAACAACGAGGAATAGAAACATTATAACCCAAGCAGAGAATGAGAAAACATATATCCAAGCACAACACATCAAGGTAAAAGAAATGGTTTGTTTTCTCCATTTCTTCAATTAAACAATGATTTTCCCACAGCTCATTACAGCAAGAGATCCATCCCCATGTACACAAGCTGATATACACACATCATTTGAATCAACTCTATGGATTTTCAAAGAAGGACAAAATGGCATTGCCAGTGAAACAAATTATCAGAAAACTTACTTTCCAAATAATCTTAAACGATTTAAAAGATGCAGCAAAGTCATTTTGTGGAAACTTCCACAAATTAAAAAGTGTTAGAATTGAAGAAAAATATGCCATATTTCTCAACAAATTAAAGTTACATATATATGAAAATATTAACCTTCTGTATACGGTCTAGTGCACCGCCAGTTACAAAAGTTTCCTTCCCACTATCATCAACCGTCACAGCTGAGAGTTTCTCCAAGGTTACACCAGCAGCAAATGGATGATTGGGGTTGCTACAAAAAGAAGTCAAAAAGCCTTCAATACAAGTTGATGGATGATTATGCAATCAAAATTCAGTTTCTTCCTTACCTCTCAACATCCTCATATCGGATATGGATATTTGACACTGACAGTTTCAAGTTCCCAATTATTGTGTTGATAAGGGATCCCAACCATGACTTATTCTTCAAAAAAGTAAAAAACGGCAGGTTTAAACTAGGTGCACAAATCATGCAGCATAACAAGAATGAAAATAGTAGGAAGTGGATAGACCACAAAAAATAATAGTCCAAATGCAGAGGAGTTAGCCTATCAGATCTTCCAGTCTTATAAGTATTCAGTTTTAAGTACTAATATCTGAAAAATTCCAAAAAGAAAGATATTTCTGATTTATAGAGTCTGCCAAGTCACAGTAGCTTGCTTAGGACATATGTAGACAACAATTAAAGTATTTGTTTTTAGGCTAACATTGAATGTTTGAAGTGTTTCATGAAAGTGAAGCAATGACTCTTAAATCTAACCAATCATAAAAGAACCTAGGATATGACTCATGGGATTCTAAAGCCAGGACTATAAATCATGGAACACAAAGTGAAGGATTTTGCTATCTAAATAGAAAATTTTGCATTCTATTTCAATAAATCTAAAGATGTGCAGTGACATGATCAGAAAATTAACATTGCTATTGTAAATACAGCTCAAAAAGAATCATGTTGACCATACCATTTCTGATTTCATTTGCTGTGCTCTCTCCAACATTTTCATTTCCATTTCCTTTCACCCAAAAGAAAATACAAGTACAAAATTAATTCTTCATCCAAGCATATACTAATTGCCATTACTAACATCAAGATACACAAGGCACACCCTCTTACCCGTACTCGGCTTTTCTTAGCTTCTTGGACAGCTTCCTCACTGCATCTTTCAACTTGAGTTTCAGGTTCAGCTAGTAAAAAAATTCGATCCAAATAAACTAAAACAGGATCTTGGCCTAGCCTGCTCCATGGGACCTGAAACCAAAATAGATCACAGATCTTTGAAGAAATATTCACAGTAGTAAGAAGATAGATGAAATTCACCAATCAACAAAAAATCTGTCCCATAAGTAAGGAAATAGAAGCAGTTGAGCAATGGAAAAACTATACAGCCAGTCTCTACAAACTTGGAAATCTCATCCATAAACTTTTTGGTATTGCTCCTTACTTCAGAATTAAGTAATCCGAAGCGAATGACCAGTCTGCCAGCAACGTCTAGCACAATTATATAACACTCAAAGAATTTTCTTTAAAAGATAGAAAAATGTCCACTTAGGTCTACTTAGACACCTCAGAAGGTCAGACTCCAAAATGTGAAATAATATGGACCCATTTTCTCCTAGAACATTTACCATATTATGCACCAAACCAACTTCACTCTCCCACCTCATCACAACATGCATATTCAACTCTTCCGTCTGTAGTTCAACAAATTCGGAAATGCAGCTCCATACTGATGGATTTGATATAGCAGCAACAAGGCTAAAAAGTAAAAATTTAAAAAAAAAAAAAAAAAAAAAAAAAGATGCACTCCCACATATCAAATCCTGACAAAATGCCAGTCTGTTTTATTCTGATCAATACTTTAAGTCAACTTAATGAACGTTCATCATGTCAAACCGGGAAAAAAAAAGAGTAGATTGTTCCTATAAAACATTGAGTGAATATTCAAAGTACATCTGTGTCACGATTTCATTTGCGCCTAATAGACAAAAAATTTAAGACTCCACAAACCTTAAGTTTAACTGATCCAAGAAATCCAGCCTTAACTTTAACAGGCAACTTTAATGCATTAAGAGCCTCTGGCTTCAGCTGCATATTTTTTAGCTCTACATCACCTGTTTTACATTTAGAAAATATAAAACTAATAAACAACCGTAAATAAAAAGAGAAAGATACTTATCCAAAAAAAAAAAAAATAGAGAAAGATAACATGATGGAATTTCGAAATTCTGGAATAAATTGGTCATTTAAATTTTCTACAGTGATATCAATCAGTAATATAATATAAAATCTAAGCTCACCTAATATGGCTGACGTTCTCAGCTCATCATATTACAGCTACTAAAGTAAAACTTACCCACACAGATGATAGAACTATGATTCTCACGTCAAAATATTCCCCAAATTAGAATTATGACTCTCATGTCAAAATGTAATTGAATCCATAAACAAAACATGACAGATTTTCTCTCTATATAGTTCCATGTTTGAAATCATATGCATCAATTTAATTTTTTTTTTTTTTTTTCCCTGGAAGGTCTCTACACTATGCTAGGTAAGAGAGAAGGCACAGTTTAATAGAGATAAGGTTGAACATACAAATTAGAACCCCTAATAATCTTAAGAAAAGTTTATAAGACCATAACCATTATTTATTTGCAAATGAAACTGAAACAAACACCCTCCATAAAACATTTCAAATGTCATTATATTAACCCTATTTCCAATATTTATACGTATCTTCCTTTAAGCTTGCGGGTTATCAGCATTGAATTCACTGAGAATCAATTGCGGGAATCAAATTCAGTACTAAAACGTCGTCACTTTTGCACAATCACAAAACCTAGTCACAGTCACTTGGCAAACTAGTTAGAACTTACTTTCCGCAAGTAAATCTTCAAACAAGTAGCATACTGGAAACTTAACTAGAAACAGTTGAATTTAATCAAAGTTGAAAATGAAAATAAAAAGAAAAAGAAAAAGTCAGACGGACCCTGCCAGACACTGATTTTGAGAGCTTCTTTATTGAGACCTTTCACGTAATTCCCCAAATATTTCTGTAACAAATTCGCCACCTGATCCTCCAACATCTTAGAAATCCTATGTTGATGGTTGAAGAATCAACAGTTAAAAATATAATCTACTTGAGCAAAAGAGTAATCGACGAAATCAAGAACCGACAGAGGGCGGGAGAAAATAAGAGAGAAAGAGTGTGTGTTGTGTTGTGTGTGCGCATTTCGACTCTGGACAGAATGAGGGAGAAAGATTCGTGGGTTAAAGAACACGTAACTTTTGCCTTCGAACACGCTAGGCTTATTGAACTAGAAGCTATAGCCGATCTAGCTATCAGGTGTGCGCGGTTTTATGGTAGCTGCTTACACCCTTGTTTGATGTTTCCCCCAAAATGTTAATAAAAATTCTACAATGCCATAGGAATTGAAGTGATTTTACTATAAATTATTGAAAGATTATTAGAAATTTATAATATTTATTATATAGCGATGATTTAAAGACAATGATCTAAGAGCATCTCCAATTGTACTCTTTCTTTTTTAGAATATCTTTTATATAAATAAAGAGCGTATCTTTTATATAAATAAAGAATATCTTCATTAATTTTAAAATATAAATAACACAATTTTTATGCAAATCTAATAAAGTCTTTAAATTTAACGAAAATGCTATTTATTTTTAAGAAAGAGATTTAATGGGAGAGAGTATTAATAAATAAAATGCATAGAAACTTGTAGTTTATTAATTAAAATTAAGATAGAGAGTAAAATTTGACTCTTTAAATGTGGAGAGTCAAACTCACTCTCTAATTTATATTTTAAAAATAAAGAGTCTGTTAGACTCTTGTTTTTATGGATAAACTTTTTATAATCAAGAGTTTTGGTTATATAAAGAGTCATTTAGAGATGCTTTAAGATATTATGTAATAAGAATTTTTTTATGAGAAACTTAGATTATTTTGTAAATAATTATTTTTTTATACTTTAAACTTAACGACATAGAATATATGTATTTATAAATTTTAGGGATTAAAATCATTAACCCTAAAACAATTAGAAATATTTATATATGTCCATTGATAACTAATTATTTTGATTTATGCATCTTTTGGTATCTTGAAGGAATGTACGAAAAAATAAACCCTAATTTTCCATATTTAAAGTGATAGAAATCATGTGAGGTTCATACCTACTCTCTGCTGAGCACGTACTATGTGCCTGATATTTTTAGTCGTTATGACTTATGAGAAGGACATTGTGGTAGCGACCACAGGAGATTTTTGCTCGCTATCCTATTCATGCTGACAAGGCTAATAAATTAAATTAAATTACTTAAATACCACTATACTGAGGCGGTGTAGGTTGCCGACGTGCCCGCTGCAAAGATCCGTTAAGGGCTGNTGCTTTAAGATATTATGTAATAAGAATTTTTTTATGAGAAACTTAGATTATTTTGTAAATAATTATTTTTTTATACTTTAAACTTAACGACATAGAATATATGTATTTATAAATTTTAGGGATTAAAATCATTAACCCTAAAACAATTAGAAATATTTATATATGTCCATTGATAACTAATTATTTTGATTTATGCATCTTTTGGTATCTTAAAGGAATGTACGAAAAAATAAACCCTAATTTTCCATATTTAAAGTGATAGAAATTATGTGAGGTTCATACCTACTCTCTGCTGAGCACGTACTATGTGCCTGATATTTTTAGCCGTTATGACTTATGAGAAGGACATTGTGGTAGCGACCACAGGAGATTTTTGCTCGTTATCCTATTCATGCTGACAAGGCTAATAAATTAAATTAAATTACTTAAATACCACTATACTGAGGCGGTGTAGGTTGCCGACGTGCCCGCTGCAAAGATCCGTTAAGGGCTGGACGCTAGCACACGAGCAGTTAACCATTTATGGAAGAAAATAACATTTTCATCCCTATAACTTCTAAAAGTAACATCTTGACAGATTTAACACCCAATTAAGTGCCAAGCCTGTTCCAACGACCACGGACGTATAAAAACTCTTGGGAAATGCACAAGCAAAGGAAGATTCAACGCACAAAAGTTGAGCTCACTTTCTATCTAATTTACTTTTCTTTCTCTCTAAATTGGATGGCATTTTACCTAAATTTTTGTTTATCTATTGCTTCTAAGTTTTCAACACAAAGACTATTTAACAACATCTTCCACTAACACTTGTATGGGCCAAAAATCGTCTTAGGTCTTATCAAGCCTAAACACGAAACATCTATTGCGTGGCCTAATGCCACGACCCAGTTTCGGTAGGATCTACTCTAAGATCCATGTCATGGGCCAGCCCATTACACCAGTCAGGTTACTCATGGACTGAATCATCCAATCACTAAAGCTTCGTCCCGAATTGGGCCTAGCCGTCAGTCCATTTGGGCTTAGGCCCATCAGCTTAAGATCACTCCAAGGAACCCAGTGTTAAATTCATATCCTAATCCATATACTTCTTATTTCATCTACATTCTAATTCCTCTAAGATACTGAATCTTATACGAATTATGACTCTTATTCCTACAAAGGCAAGTAACTCAAGATTTTCCTATTTACTGAAACTTTGTCATTATGAACCCAGAGTTCTACTAGGTTTCAAGGATCCTAGNCTATTGCGTGGCCTAATGCCACGACCCAGTTTCGGTAGGATCTACTCTAAGATCCATGTCATGGGCCAGCCCATTACACCGGTCAGGTTACTCATGGACTGAATCATCCAATCACTAAAGCTTCGTCCCGAATTGGGCCTAGCCGTCAGTCCTTTTGGGCTTAGGCCCATCAGCTTAAGATCACTCCAAGGAACCCAGTGTTAAATTCATATCCTAATCCATATACTTCTTATTTCATCTACATTCTAATTCCTCTAAGATACTGAATCTTATACGAATTATGACTCTTATTCCTACAAAGGCAAGTAACTCAAGATTTTCCTATTTACTGAAACTTTGTCATTATGAACCCAGAGTTCTACTAGGTTTCAAGGATCCTAGTTTCACTATATAAACAAAGGTTTGACGTCTCATTAAGTATCAATTATTCAATACCACCTACTAACTCTTAAAGTTCTTGCTCCTAAGAACTAGCACATTCGTTGTAGTTCTTGCTCCTAAGAACTAGCACATTCGGCAGTCTGGTTTACAAAGAATCACGTCATGGCTAAAACCACAGACAATGCCTCTGCAGACCTGTGGCTAAGGTCAAGGCTCTCACTACATCAATGTAGTAGCACATAGACAAAGTGACAACACTAAAAGTCGAGAACGCCAACATTCGGGCTAAGAACCAAACCCTACGAGAAAAGGTAACTCATTTCTACTCTCTATACTTCCCATTCAACCAGATACCAAAGAACCGCTTTCGCATCCCAGTGAATTTCATACAACCTCTCCTGACCCTAGAGACCTACATTAGGCATGATGCCCTCACTCGGCCTAACACCTTCACTCGAATTAATATCCTCACTCAGCCTGATGCCTTCACTCGACCTAGTACGCCTTCACTCGGCCTAGTACGCCTTCACTCAGCCTAGTACACCTTCACTCAGCCTAATTCATTCGGCCTGACACCCTCACTCGGCCTAACACCCTCATTCAGCCTGATGCCTTCGCTCGTCCCAACATCTCCACTCGGACTGGACTAGTCTCCAAGCTAAGTGCTTCTTAACTTAAAGAGTGGTAGACAAAATGTATGAGCCAAAAATCGTCTTAGGCCTTATCAGATTCAAACATGAAACATCTATTGCATGGCCTAGTTCCATGACCCAATTCTGGTAGGATCTACTCTAAGATCCATGTCATGGGCCAACCCATTACACCAGCCAAGCTACTCATGGACTAGATCATCCAATCACTAAAGCTTTATCCCGAATTAGGCCTCGCCGTCAGTCCATTTGGCACTCCAAGGAATCCCGTGTTCAATTAATATCCTAATCCATCTACTTGATATTTCATCTACATCCTAATTCATCTAAGATCTTGAATCTTATACGAATTAGGACTTTTATTCATGCAAAGACAAGTAAATCAAGACTTTCCTATTTACTGAAACTTTGCCATTATGAATCCATGGTTCTACTAGGTTTCAAGGATCCTAGGTTCACTATATAAACAGAGGTCTGACCTCTCATTAAGTATCGATTATTCAATACCACCTACTAGCTCCTAAAGTTCTTGCTCCTAAGAACTAGCACCTTCGTCATAGCTCTAATCTCCAGTTAGACTTTGGTAACCCTTCCTCCCCTTATCCCTTACTAAATTACTTTTTTCAGGCTCACTGACTTGAGCGTCAGAGTGCCTACAACAGACATCACACCAATGTTCTACGTAAGCTTCGCACTTGTTTCTTTGTGTGTGCAAGTTTAGCAGTTCGTCAGTGGCCTTAACCTCATAGGATCAATCCATTTCGTAACCGTAGATTTTTACCATCTACAACACTCTAACAAGTGTCATTGATTCCTAGAATTTGGAGATTCGACAACACAAAAGATTCTCTATTAAAGACTTAAAGAAAACAAAACAATAAGAATGATGAAATTTAATTTATTTATGTTTATGTTTGATTTGCAATTATAGAATTTTTGTTATTTTGATGTTGTGTTCGATTTTTTGTGATTGATATTATATTTTTTTCCTTATTAATTTTATGTGTTTCTAGAAAAATAAAAGTCTTCATCAAATTAACAAAAATACTTTCAAAAAAGGGGGTAATATAGTCTTCTTTAGAAAAAAAAAAAAAAAAAAGAGTCAGCATGCCAATTTGGTTGATCTCTCTAAGGCCCAACGATATGCACCCACCCATAATTTGCTATGAAGAAATGTGGTACCCAAAAAGTTTGAAAACGTCAATTACCTACCTTCCGTCCAAATCTGTTAGTAAAGTTCATTTAAAAAAGGATAATATAGTAATTTTATATCCAACAAAAAAATATAACATTCTACATTGTCCATTTTCTCTCTTTAATATTAATTTTATAAAATCTTTCTTCTCAATTTTAATTATTTTATTTTTATAATTAATTTTAATTAAAATTTTGTTTTCATCTTCTTCATCTCTCGCCAAAACACCACAGGACAACAACCAACAAAAACGTCCAAAGCCCCAAAAAAACCTCACTCAAATCACCAAAAGACTCAATGCAAAAAATCCCAAAGAACCACTCTCAAGCACTCAAAAGAACCAAAACACGCAAGGCACAGAAGGTTTGGGGCAAAACCTCAAACAAGTGGTGTGCCAAAACTTGGAAAATCAATCATCAATGCCAAAACCGATCAGAAATTGCCAAAAATCAAACAAAAACACACACAAAAAAAAAAAAAAAAAAACACTCCCAATTAATCTCCAACCATCAATTTCCCATCCGAAACTCTGAAAAACATCAATCAATCACAATTCAACAAACAACAAAAACCCTAGGAATTAAATGGGCGGTGAAATGCGAGTAAACGAAGATGGGAAAAATGGGGGTTTTGGAGAGGGCACACAGAAAAGACGATTGGCGGGGAGAGGAAATGTTTTCAGTGACGGGGCTTCCGGAAAATGGGTAGAGAAGTGCGACAGCTTTGCAAAAGACCCCTTTTTTTTTGCTATTTTATGAGAGAGATGAAGAAGATGAAGACGGGAAGAGAGAGAGGAGGGAGGCTTTCGATCTAGCCATATTCCGGTGTCAGGTTCTTGCCTACTGACTGGAGGAAAAAGAGGGAGAAGAAAGGGAAGAAAGAGAATGGAGATAATAAGAGAAAGAGAAGGGAGAGAAAGAAGAAGGATAAGAGATTTGGGTGGATTTTTTTAATATTTTATTAATGCAATTTTTTTATAACTTTTTTTATTTTTTTATGCACAAACCCTGAAACAGAAAAAGTCAAAATTACCCCCACAAAAATAATAGAATGTTGATAATATCATTTTAGTTAGCAGATTTACTAACAGATTTGGAAGGAAAGTGGGTATTCATCATTTCAAAACTTTTTGGGTACTAATTCTATCTTTAAAGCAAATTCTTGGTAGGTGTAAGTCGTTTCCCATCTCTCTAAACTGATACTCTGATACTGATAGGGATGATAGTGTCACTTTCAAAATCACCCAAGACAAATAACTTTCATGAAATATCAGGGATGAAATGGTTATTGTCCGACGATATACAGATATTTTTGCGGAAAAGCTTACCAACTTTAGTCGTGTTAATCCAAGTAAGAAGCAAGCGACACGTGCCATTTATTAAGCGTCATGCACCTATACAGTTTATTAGAAATGCACAGGTGTGATCTCGTGCCACTAATGTTGTTTTGTTCCCTCTTAGGCATGTGCATGGATCTCCATTTGGACCGGTTATTTCTGGAATTCACCCATTGGGCCTGGATAATCTTTATTGAAATTTCGCTGAACTTTATACTTTATGAGAGGCCTAATCTTCGAGCTCACATAATGGTGCTCTTCTACCTCCACTCCAGTAATAGTACTACTCATTGGGTCAGCCCAATAAGGAAATCCAACATCTCTCTCTCTAGTTTTTGTCGGTAAAAGAATTTAGTTAGATTTAGAAAAATACTGAATTACCAAATGGAACCAAGAAATTCTATTTACAAGGAAAAAAATAAACACAGCACCAGTAAGTAATACCATTTTTCCCATTACCAGCTCAAAAGTTTTAAGAAAGAAAAGTTAGAAATGAAGGAAAATCTGATGAACAATGAAGTGATATTTGCGGAAAAAAAAACATGATAGGAGAGGCCTATCATTTCACAATTTAAAACAAATCACCAGTTCCTGATAATTTCTTGAAGATTATTATTCAAATACTTTAACTGGAAAACTAAGGTAGGATAATTAAAATGGCAGACACCATATTTCAATATTTTTCTGAGTTGCTTCAATAGTTCAATCAATTAACCTAGAAAAAGGAGGTATGGCTTTGGTGTTAGTGGTTGTATCTTTCAAAACTGTACACAAAGTCACAAACATGTTTCAAGTTTTTCAAGACTTTAACGGGAAGCATAAGCTTTTTACCGAAAAGCACTTGAACAAATTCCACAAACCCCACTTTCTTCCAGTTTACCAGGAAGCTCCATCTCTCACATAAAAAGATGCAATAATTTATTCCCAGAAAAGCAATTAACAGTAAACGGAACACGGTGGACACCCAGAAATTTCCTGATGAGTAAAATATCATTCTTCAGAAATATTCGTCTGCTACACTTCAACAAAGCAAGAAGCCCAAAAATAAACAAAGCAGCCACAGCTTGCAATCAAAGATTTCTATGGTATATTTCACGATTTTTTTTTTTCTTAATTTCTTTTGGACAAAGCATTGCTCCAGGGAGAAACAAAAAGATTAATTCTTAGGACAAAAAAAACAAGAGCCATCCTCCTCTCCTCGCTGAGTACATATAAGCAAAACACACTCCTTATATATGTATTCACAATTAAACTATAAAAAGGTTGATAAAGTTTTGAACATGGGTTGAGTTGGACTGCGTCTCTCCTTTCTTCTTCATTCTCTTTGGCCCTTCTTTTTGTGGTTCCAATCCTCCATGTTTGCACTCTTGATTTTTTTCCTTTTTCGCTTTTTCTTTCTTTATGGTTTATGAAATATGGTAATTTATTTTATAGCATGTTCATTAAGCCGCTGCAACAGTGCTAGTACGGAACGAGTACTCCTGATTTTTGGTTGCTGATTTCCTCTGCTCTTTCTTCCTTAAAGCCTTCATGGATGAGGAGAGGTTCCGGTTCTTCTCTTTCGCTTCATCCATATCTATTTGCTCTTGTCTGCACTCCTCACTGCAAAATGGAGTGTCTCCTCTGCAAAACACCAAAATCTGATCAGAAATCAAGACCAAACACCCAAAGCTATTCAACTTTTATGAAAAGACTCCTAAACAACCGGCTTTTAATTTCATTTGGACTTCCCAGATCCCATCTGTAGAACAAAATATCATCCTGTTTGGGTTTGCCAACTAGTCAAGTTTAGGCCTTTCGGTATAAAATTACTTTGTTTTCATTTCCATTTCTTTAAAGTCTCGTCAATCACAATGGAAATTCCAGAAATTTAAAAGTTAACAGTAAGTTTGAGATCTGGGAGCCAAACACATAACTCAAAAACATATAAAAAGGTAGTTCTTTTCTTCCAAAATTAAAATATAAAGTTCATCTGAAAGACCTAAGAACAATGGCTGACCTGTACATGTAGATGTCTCTATTTCCAAGAAGTTTCTTGCAAAGAGAACAGGCTTCCAAGAAGTAAGGTTGATGCTCTTCATATCTCGCATCATAAAACCTGGGTCCAGATCTCGGAGAAAAACAAGCCGTGGAAGACGATGAAGAAATATTCAAGAAACTACTCTTCCTCGCATAAGAAAGAGGTCTAGAAAAGAAAGTATATTTATTCTGGTGATGGTTCCCAGAGAACCCAGCTTCCATATCAGCTAAAGAAGCCAACCCATCATCCTCTTCAATGAAACAAGGCCTTCTTGAAACTACAGTATCCATTTCTGTAAATTTTACAAAGTTCCACAAATGCAAGACGGTTCAGGAGAGAGAGAGAGAGAAGACTAGAAGAGTGCCCTGGAGTGTGAAAAAAAGAGGAGAGTTGATGTTTATAAAGATGGGTTGGTAACGGAATGACATGTTTTTATAGCAAAACCCATAGCTCTAAACAACGGCAGGTATGCGAGAGAAAATCTATTGGCTTTCATTACCTGCATCTCCCAGTTCTAAGAATTTTAGTTAGAAACTATAAACTTATTTGACATCCATTTTCTCTGAATCTACAAAAATGCCATCACGTGAGATGCTGGAGAATGTGTGTAACTAAGTGGGATGGTATTTTTGTGGTTTGTAGGGAATGTTGATGGTAAAATGGGAATATTACGAGCTCATACTGGAGACTTAAAATTTTATAAAGAGCCCCACTCGCGACCTAACGGCACATGGTGTGTAGTCTCGGTTATGCAACGTTAAAATTATTGAACCGACCCCACGCTCATTTGTTGCGCGTTAACGTAACGACTACACCGGCCTGGCTACTCCCGGTCACATTCACTCCTCTCAATATTGAGTGGTAAGGACTCTGGAGACTTGAGAGATATTTTTCTTCGTTTGGGTGGGTCAAACCAAAGACTTTCACCTTGTGCTGTAACCAGAAGGTATGGAGATTATTGAAAAGCAATTAATGAAATGAAGAATATTATTTGTTAGAAGTGCCATTTCATTTTTCTAAGAGATCGTTTCAAATTAAATGCATTCCCCTTTTTTTTAAATCGATTTTATTGGGGGAAAATGAAATAAATCTGAAATTAAAAACCTTAACGAGACAAATCCCTTTTTATTAATGGTGAAATATGAGTGGGGGCATGAGGAGCCTAAGAGGTGAGAAATTAAAATATCATAACTCATAAAAATCTTTTGAGCGCCACGCGCCATGAATGAGAGTGAGAGTGAAATGAAGAAAGGCGCTCAACTAAATAATACGTTGTTGTACTACCGAAAACCTCTCGAAAAACCATGGTTTCACACGCCCCCTCCACCTTTCCCTTTACTCAAACTCTTTGACGTCACCGTTTACACTTTTTCTCTCTTTCTTTTGTCCTTTCCTCCCCACTTCCCACTTTCGCGGGTCCCACTCTTCCCAAAAGCCCATCACTCGTGGGCCCCATTCCTCCCCCATTCTTTTTCATCATGATGTATGATGTGCCCCTCTTTTTACCAGTCTCATGGACGCTTCTCTAATTTTTTTTATTTATTTATTACAACTAACAATTAATTTTATTATTTTATTTTAGATTTTTTTTTTTTGAAAGATGGTGGAGTGTTTTTATGAGCTCATGTTACGAGGTTTTTGTTTCCCCAACCACAACCTCTGCCGTGGCTCACGGGCCACTCTTACGCTTATTCTCTGTACACGTGTGTTGTTGTGCTTGGTGCCAACGCATCCAGTAGGCCTACATTTTGGTGACACGTGAAAGGTTTCTGACAAAAGTTTATTGGTATTTAAGTCCTCATCGGTAATTATAATCACAGTGACCGATGATCCCGTACAATGCCGGTGTAGTTTGTCTCCAGTGTTGTCTTTAAGTTTTTGATGGCTGAGATTGCAAGAAAGAATTTATTACCCGATACTTCTAGAACCAACCAAGTCACTTGCTTTGATTAACTTAATACACATTTGTTGCACCGCGAGAATAAAATATTGATGTTACCAAAATATGTTTTTGTATAACAATTTTGGTTGTGTTAAATAAATAATATTAACTATTATTGATAGATTCATGATAAATGAGTATACAAGTATTTAACATAATCTTTTAAATTTTGAGTCTCTTTGATAATAAAAAAGAAAAAGGATGATCTAATATAGTCTCCTAAGTTATAATTTCTTTGAGGGTAAAAAAATAAGAGGAAGATGTAACATAGTCTCTCAAATTCGAGTCCTTACGATCTAACATAATCTCCTAAATTATAGTTCCCTTAAGGATAAAAGAGCAAGAGGAGGATCTAACATAGTCTCTCGAGTTCAAATCCTCACTATTGCTAATAAAGGTGATCATTGAAGCTCGTATCTGACCGATAATTCTAGGATGGGTCTGGGGAATAATATATCTATATAAAATATTATTTTTAAATGTGAAAATGAAATGTAATTGAAAATACAAACATAAAAATATGAAATTTATCACCAACATAATTAATAAAAATCTTTCAAATTATAATTTGTTTTGATCATTTTCAAGAGCTTGCCTTAAATAGAAAAAAAAAAAATTATTCCAAATTTTTAATAAAATCATTGGTTTAAAACTGGAATTTTTGTTTTATAATAAAGAGAAGTAGAGAAAGTTTGAATTTTTTTTCTTTTCCTGGTCCTAAATTCTTTATTTTGCGGCAATAAAAACAAAAGATTATATAAAAGTACTTATTTTAAATATTAATTAAAAAAAATGAAAAACAAGAAATAGGTTTTAAAATATATATATATATATATGACATATATGTAGTAATTAATACATGATATTTGAATGAAGCATATTTTGTCCCATCATGGTGGACCTGAATTATATTTGGGTAATTAAAGATGTGAGTAATAATAGAGTTTATCTTTGTCAGAATCTAGCTGTTTCCAATTCCAAGTGAAGTATTGATTGTTATGCACAATGCCCACGTGGAAAAGAATTATGTGCTAAGTTTTGATTTGTAGCAATTGATGGATTATTTTATTTTAACCGCAAAATTTAAGTAGAAATGTCCTAAAGTGGGATTTGATTCTCATGAAAATAATTATGGTTTAAGAGACCATCTTCTTATTTTAATCTAAAACTTTAATAAGTCATTTTCTTGGACAACTTGAACAACATGCATGCATTCAAAGTGCTAATCTTTTGTAATATTATTTATTTGTTGAATCGGAAAGTACATTCAAATCTCAATTATTAATTCAACAAACCTTTCACAAGATTGGTTCATCTAACACATGAATTCATACAATTAATATTATTGAGTATGCTTTTTAATGCTTACATTAAAAAAAAATAAAAATTAACACAAATATCAAAATTTGCATTCTCTCCCATATATAGAGACAGTAGAATCTTTCAATAATCATCATGTTGGACCAACTAAATTTATTATTATAAAGAAGTTATAACTTAAGAGATGTGTAATTACAATAATTATTTTTTTATTAAAAAATTATAGTTTTTATTTTTTATTTTATAATTCATGTTTTAGTAGTATTAAGATTTCAATTCATTATTTTAGTAGTATTAGAATAGTAAGGAAATATATATCAAATAATTATTGCAGAATTAAGTTATCAAATTCGACAACTTCACTACACTAATCAAATAGATATTAATGTCTTCTTCAATTATCCAAATGAGTAACATGTCGTATATACTTTAATTGAAGAAAAAAAAATTATTGGAAGTAGACAAGAGGAAGGAGATAATCCTAAGGATGATAGTACGGAAATACCAAAAGTTTCGTGTCAAGAAACTCTAAACATGTTTGAAAAGCTATAAATATTTTGGTAACTGATTATGAACCGGTAAGATAAAAGATGTGGTAACAACTCTGAAACATAAATCATTGTCAAATAACTTTAGATAAATATTTTATTTCATCTTAAACATTTAATGTAACATAACATATATTTTTTGCAATATACATATAATTATTACTATGTAGAGGCAAATTCCTTAAGATGTGATCTAGAAAAATTATAACTTATTACAATGTAAAATTTATTCTTATCTATAACTAGCCTAAGTTGAGACCATAATTTTTTATGACTATATGGAGGTTAATCTTATATAGAGTATCACTATAAAGATGTTCTAATGTGTGTGTGTATAAGTGAATGACTTTTTATCACCCAAGGTTTGCCTTAATAACACTTTCCCACCTAAAGTTTATATTCCGTTAATACCCAAAATACGCTTCACTTTCTCAGTCGGTGTTCGACGAGTTACCAGGAGCTAGGGCAAGAGGAGTTTTACAGAGTGGAGGTTGATGGATTGAATGGTGGTAACTGATTAAATATTCACCGCTAGAATCAATCATACATCAGTTAAGAACAGGAAACCCTAGCTTTGCAATGACTGACAATCGACAAGAAATTAGGTGCTGGACTGAGAAGGGTTTCATAGAAAAGAGATTGGAGGTTCGAATAGTGGTGACGGAGAGAATTTTTGCCGCTGGAATCAGCTTTGGACATTAACAGAATATAAACTTTGAGTGGAAAAATGATATTTTGAAACCTTTTTGGTGGAAAAGTGTCACTAAGGCAAACATTGGGTGAGAAAAAGTCGTTTACTTATATATTAAATATATATAATTCAAAATACTTTAATATATTTTGGGAAATTATATTTAGTAATCATTTTTAATTTAAAAATATCTTGGAACATCATAATTTATATTAGATTAACTTTACTGGGTGGGTGGTTTGAGTTTTCCAGGCAAAATTAATTTAAGAGTAAATAATTGTGTAGTGCCAAATTTTTCGTCACCTATCAAGTTTGATGGAGACATTACACATTATAAAAATTGCAAAAACTTTTTTATCATAGTCTTCGGCTCCGCCAATGGAATTGGAATGGACCACAGGATTTTTATTATGGGCTGTCACGCAACGGGGTATAGATATACGACAAACAGTCTATTATGGTCAATAGATTTTTATATTAATATTTTAAACATTTTGCCATCCACTTTTTAGGTTTCTTTTTGGACAATTACAAAACACCCTGTCCCGTCCTCACAAGAGAGATTTGAATCTATGATTTTATCATGGCTGAATGAGCTTCCTACCACAGGATAAAATTTTTGAAGGTTAATTCAACGGTATTTTAAAAAAATTAAAATATCAATAAAAATACACTTATAATTTGTTAATACAATTCTAAGATCATAGTTCGAATTAATCAGTTTATATTTGGACAGACAGAACCCACTACGAGCTATAGCATTAAACCAATTAAAATGTTGGATTATAGAGTTATGGTTTAATTTAATAATTTATTATAAAGAATATCATTTTGTTAATTTGTTAATCGCATATGATAAGGGTTTATTTTATTTACATTTTGATGCGATCGATTAGTATTAAATTCATCTGTTCCATTCAGAAAGTATTATAAGCAACCCCTGTTGTTAGCGATATGTTAGGTTTCTATCAAATTTCAAATTCAAAAGTCCACTTTACCCCTCTCATCTCTTATCAAGTACCAACTCAAAATGATTTCTCAAATCCTTCATGCAAATATCTAAATTCACAAAATCAACCTTGAATGTACAATGATAATTTTCAAGGTTACACATTTACATAAGAAATCTAAACAAACATTTAATCAAATATATTTCAAATTAAAAAATTAATTTGGTTGGGATAAATAAATTGAAGTAAATATGTAAAGGTATGTGTTTATTTGAAACAAGTCTTTTTAAGTTTTGAAATCTATATTATGAGGTAAACAAAGCCTGAAAAATTATAATCAACCTTAAAATAATTATAAATAATAATAAAATCAAAATAACAATATTTGTGTATGGGCCAAAAATTGCATTGGGCTTGGCTAGACCAAATAAAAAAATAAATATATTACGGCCTAGTGCCTTAGCCTAATTCCGATTGAGCTTACGCTTAAATTCATTTTGTGAATTACTTACTCTATGAGTTGTGTTATCCTACAAGTTAAGCTAAATAAGGCTCCAGTCCATTAGCCCACAACAGTCC
Source organism: Pistacia vera (assembly GCF_008641045.1). Classification (NCBI taxonomy): domain Eukaryota; kingdom Viridiplantae; phylum Streptophyta; class Magnoliopsida; order Sapindales; family Anacardiaceae; genus Pistacia; species Pistacia vera. Next base: position 179,134 of record NW_022196690.1, on the reverse strand, counting down.
ATAAATGGGAACAAAAATCCTATGACCTTCCTAATTCATTCAAGATTCAATATCTTACATGAATTAACACCTTTAAAATAATAAAGGCACGAAGTAAGAGTTCCTTCCTAATTGAAACTCATCTACCAAGTAGGACTTAGAGTCCTACTAGGATTCCAACCCTTTGGTTCACTATATAAACAAGGGCAGACCTTCTCAATGTTCATTAAAAAACAAACCATAGCACTAGCTCTCAAAGTTCTTGCTCTCAAGAACCAATGCATTATTCTGGTAATCTTTCCCGTCCTCAGCCCTCACTTAATATTCTCAACCTCGTTGACTTGAGCATCGGAGTGTTTACGACAGACACCACATCGGTGCTTATATAACCTTCACGTTCTCTTCTCTTCTTTGTGCAGATCCATTAGGTTGTTAGTGGCTCTATTCTCACAGAATCCGTCTCTTCCGAATTGACAGTAGATTTTACCATCTACAGTTTGGCATTATAAATTATTAAAATAAAATTTCTAAATGAAAAAAAAAATTATGTGAAAAGTATTCTAGTATTTTAATGTTTTTTATATGCTTTTTAAAAATAATGAAGAAAACCACCCCTTGTGGCCTAATTATGGGTGATTGGGTCTGGGTACCTTGGATTTTTTAGAGGAACCGAAATTGGTCGGTTCTTGAAATTGGAAGTGGGAATCAGAACCAACCGGTTCTAATTCCTAAATAACTGGAACCGAAACTTGTGAAACAAGTTTCGATTCTGGTTCTGAGTACCCTGGATGATTATAATTGGTCCCTATTAGTTTACAAAATGATAAAAACACCTTTAAAATTTACAAATACACCCCCATTAATTTACATACTCTTTAACTGTTCTCTTATTAATTAATTTAAATATTTCAAATAATTTTAATTAGTTACTGCAAAATTACTTTAAACCCCCCAATGTTGTATACTATTTTCTTAAACCCCGATTCTTTTCCCGGTTCCTAGCAGGGTACTCTATTCCCAGTTCCTAGTAGGGTTCCCTATTCTAGGTCCCAGTTTTGGTTTTCGATTCTAGGAATGAAGGAACCGAAACCGAGGAGTCCCAGTTCCTATTTTTTAAAATCAGAACCTACCTTGTGAGGGTTGGTTCCGATTCCTACCCGGAATCGGGATCCTAGGCACCAGTCGGTTCTAGGAAAAACCTATTTTCTTGCTCATCCCTAGGCTTGATAGAATGAAGGATGGATTGAGGAGTTAAAAGACCAAAAGATCTTGGGTTCAAGTTGTGGCAAGGGTAAGGGGTGACTACCAACTATCATACAAAAAAATAAATAAATAAAAGAAAACTATTTTAAGTTGGTAACTAATGAAATGGGTAAAACAGACATTTAAAGTTTAAAGTTGATAAACATGGATATTTTTAGTACTTTTCAATCGAAAGAGATGAATTTAATACAAAAATCAAATCGCTCAATGGAAAAAAGGAAATTTTGGAATCAAAAGAAGAAAGACATCCGTAAGAATATCATCTCACTCTAAAAACAATAATAATAATAAAATAATAAACAAAACGACAAGTAACTTGTCATCTCCTTTACATATAAAAAATAATATTGATAAATTAGATATAAACGAACATATATTATTTAACGAAGACAAAAAAAAAAAATTATGATGGAGTTTTAATCTACTTATAGATTCCTATTTATGTAAAAAGGATAATGCCAAATTTCGTCAATTCAATTCATTTTAGAGACGAGGTTAATTCAATACTATCATTTTAATTATTAATAAATTTAATATTATTTATCTAAATAACTTCAATTTAGGAATTCTTCAATACCAATATTCTTTGGTTTTTGTTGTAAGTTTAACGTTATTAATTAACGGGATTTGTTACTATATGATTATAATAAAGTGAAAAGAATCGTACAAGTATTATATTTAAAAAATTATTATCTTCATATGTAAGTTATGCTAAAAGTAATGAGCGCCTAATACTGATATAAATGTATTTATATTATATACCAATTTTTTTTTTTTTATAATTATTAATATGAATATTTGTTAGACAGTTTAAGTCACGTGAGTCCCGTTTAAACATGGAATTCTAGCAAATAAAAGGCCAAAAAAATTGACACGTGTCTGTAGGATTCTCCCCCACGTATGTCTCCTAGCTTCCGGCATGTTCTGAGACGTCAAACCTATCTAGATTCTCGTGTTGGATTCTTTCTTTTTTTTATAAAATAATTAAAGTTTCTTAATTTCTGTTTCTTTTTACGATATTCCCTTGCTTTGTTTTGCATGTCGTGTACTGTGTAGCGCCTTAAGGCTGCAATCCCAACCTATAACATATTATTTATTTTGTATTATTTTATCAATGGATTCTCCGCAGACCGAAGAAGGAAGATTCGCAGCACCAGCCAATTAAGCAAGACATGTGTTGGTAATAGACTTATAGCTAAGCCTTTATTAAAGAAATATAAAGTTAGAATAGGTAGGGTTCTAGGCAAGTACATCATTTCTTTAAATTTGAGTCACGAGACGACTCAATTATTAAAATTAACTAGTATTATGATATTATCAAACACTTAAATTAATTAAAGTCATTTGATTTGATAGGTGGTAACGACGCGTAAGCTATGGGTGAGGTAGATCTCCTGGAGATATTACAAACGTTTGACTGTCGTCTACTTGAGCATTATTTGCATTTCACTTTTCTCAATTTATTATTCCTCAAATCAGATATTTGTAATAATTATTGTTGTTACAAAAAAAAAATAGCAACAACTAAAGATACTCGGTTGATCTTTTCTTCCAAAAGGAGTAGAGTGTAAGCGTCATTAATATAATCAGTAAAAAATAAGAAAGGATGAATAATAAACAATTTTTAAATGAATTAGCACCTTTAAAATGATAAAGGCAGAAGTGAGAGTTCCTTCCTAATGGAACTTATCTACCAAATAGAATTTAGAGTCCTACTAGGATTCCAAACCTTTGGTTCACTATAAAACAGGGGCAGACTTTCTCAATATTCATAAAAATAAATCATAGCACCTAACTCTCAAAGTTCTTGCTCTCAAGAACCAATGCATTATTCTTGTAATCTTTCCCGTCCTCAGCCCTCACTAAATATCTCAACCTCGTTGACTTAAGCGTCGAAGTGTCTACGGCAGACACCACACCCATGTTTATCTAACTTTCACGTTCTCTTCTCTTCTTCGTGCAGATCCATTAGGTTGTTAGTGGCTAATATATCTTTCAATAGTCATCATGTTCGAACCAACTAAATTTATTATTACGAACAGGTTATAACTTAATAGATGCGTAATTAATTATTTTTTTATTAAAAAATTATGGTTTTCATTTTTTATTTTATAATTCATGTTTTAGTAGTATTAGGATTTCAATTCATTATTTTAGTAGTTTCGTGTCAAGAAACTCTAAATATGTTTGAAAAGCTAGAAATATTTTGGTAACTTATTATGAACCGGTAAGATAAAAGATGTGGTAACAACTCTGAAACATAAATTATTGTCAAACAATTTTAGATAAATATTTTATTTCATCTTAAATCTTTAATGTAACATAGCATATATTTTTTGCAATATACATATAATTATTACTATGTAGAGGCAAGTTCCTTAAAATGTGATCTAGAAAAATTATAACTTATTACAATGTAAAATTAATTATTATTTATAACTAGTCTAAGTTGGGACCAGAATTTTTTATGACTATATGGAGGTTATTCTTATATAGAGTATTACTATAGAGATGTTCTAATGTGTGTGTGTGTATAAGTGAATGACTTTTTCTCGCCCAAGGTTTGCCTTAATAACACTTTCCCACCTAAAGTTTACATTTCGTTAATACCTAAAATACGCTTCACTTTCTCAATCGGCGTTCGACGAGTTACTAGGAGCTAGGGCAAGAGGAGTTTTGCATAGTTGAGGTTGATGAATCGAATGGTCGTAACCGATTAAATATTCACCGCTAGAATAAGTCATACATCAGTTAAGAACATGAAACTCTAGCTTTGTAATAACCGACAATCGACGAGAAATTAGGTGCTAGAGAGAGAAGAGTTTTGTAGAAAAGAGATTGGAAGTTCAAATAGTGGTGACGGAGAGAATTTTTGCCGCTTGAATCAGCTTTGGATATTAATGGAATATAAACTTTGAGTGGGAAAATGATATTTTGAAACCTTTTTGGTGGAAAAGTGTCATTAAGGCAAACATTGGGTGAGAAAAAGTTGTTTACTTGTACATATATAATTCAAAATACTTTAATATATTTTGGGAAATTATATTTAGTAATCATTTTTAATTTAAAAATACCTTGGAACATCATAATTTATATTAGATTAACTTTACTGGGTGGGTGGTTTGAGTTTTCCAGGCAAAATTAATTTAAGAGTAAATAATTGTGTAGTGCCAAATTTTTCGTCACCTATCAAGTTTGATGGAGACATTACACATTATAAAAATTGCGAAAACTTTCTTATCATAGTCTTCGGCTCCGCCAATGGAATTGGAATGGACCACAGGATTTTTATTATGGGCTGTCACGCAACGGGGTATAAATACACGACAAACAGTCTATTATGGTCAATAGATTTTTATATTAATATTTTAAACATTTTGCCATCCACTTTTTAGGTTTCTTTTTGGACGATTACGAAACACCCTGCCCCGTCCTCACAAGAGAGACTTGAACCTAGGATTTTATCATGGCTGAATGAGCTTCCTACCACAGGATAAAATTTTTGAAGGTTAATTCGACGGTATTTTATAAAAATTAAAATATCAATAAAATTACATTTATAATTTTTTTATACAATTCTAAAATGATAGTTCATGATTAATTATTTTATATTTGGACAGATAAAACCCATTACAAGCTATCGCATTAAACCAATTAAAATGTTGGATTATAGAGTTATGGTTTAATTTAATAATTTATTATAAAGAATATCATTTTGTTAATTTGCTAATCGCATATGATAAGGGTTTATTTTATTTACATTTTGATGCGATCGATTAGTATTAAATTCATCTGTTCCATTCAGAAAGTATTATAAGCAACCCCTATTGTTAACGATATGTTAGGTTTCTATCAAATTTCAAAGTCAAAAGTCCACTTTACCCCTCTCATCTCTTATCAAGTACCAACTCAAAATGATTTCTCAAATCCTTCATGCAAATATCTAAATTCACAAAATCAACCTTGAATGTACAATGATAATTTTCAAGGTTACACATTTACATAAGAAATCTAAACAAACATTTAATCAAAGATATTTCAAATTAAAAAATTAATTTGGTTGGGATAAATAAATTGAAGTAAATATGTAAAGGTATGTGTTTATTTGAAACAAGTCTTTTTAAGTTTTGAAATCTATATTACGAGGTAAACAAAGCCTGAAAAATTATAATCAACCTTAAAATAATAATAAAATCAAAATAACTATATTTGTGTATGGGCCAAAAATTGCATTGGGCTTGGTGAGACCAAATAACAAAATAAATACATTACGGCCCAGTGCCTTAGCCTAATTCCGATTGGGCTTACGCTTAAATTCACTTTGTGAACTACCTACTCTATGGGTTGTATTATCCTATAAGTTAAGCTAAATAAGGCTTCAGTCCATTAACTCATAACAGTCCATAAATAGAAAAAAAAATCATATCACCTTCCTAATTCATTCAAGATCCAATATCTTACATGAATTAGCACCTTTAAAATGATAAAGGCAAGAAGTGAGAGTTCCTTCCTAAATGGAACTTATCTACCAAATAGAATTTAGAGTCCTACTAGGATTCCAAACCTTTGGTTCACTATATAAACAGGGGCAGACTTTCTCAATATTCATTAAAAAATAAATCATAGCACCTAACTCTCAAAGTTCTTGCTCTCAAGAACCAATGCATTATTCTTGTAATCTTTCCCGTCCTCAGCCCTCACTAAATATTCTCAACCTCGTTGACTTAAGCGTCGAAGTGTCTACGGCAGACACCACACCCATGTTTATCTAACTTTCACGTTCTCTTCTCTTCTTCGTGCAGATCCATTAGGTTGTTAGTGGCTCTATTCTCATAGAATTCGTCCCTTCCGAATTGACAGTAGATTTATCATCTACAGTTTGGTATTATAAATTATTAAAATAAAATTTCTAAATGAAAAAAAAATTATGTGAAAAGTATTCTAGTATTTTAATGTTTTTTATATGCTTTTTAAAAATAATGAAGAAAACCACCCCTTGTGGCCTAATTAGGGGCGATTGGGTCTAGGTACCTTGGATTTTTTGGAGGAACCGAAATCGGTCGGTTCTTGAAATTGGAAACGGGAATCGGAAAAAATCGGTTCTAATTCCTAAATAACTGGAACCAGAACTTGTGAAATAAGTTTCGATTCCGGTTCTGAGTACCCTGGATGATTATAATTGGTCCCTATTAATTTACAAAATGATAAAAACACCTTTGAAATTTACAAATACACCCCCATTAATTTACATATTCTTTAATTTTTCTCTTATTAATTAATTTAAATATTTCAAATAATTTTAATTAGTTACTGCAAAATTACTTTAAACCCCCCAATGTTGTATACTATTTTCTTAAACCCCGATTCTTTTCCCGGTTCCTAGCAGGGTACTCTATTCCCAGTTCCTAGTAGGGTTCCCTATTCTAGGTCCCAGTTTTGGTTTTCGATTCTAGGAATGAAGGAACCGAAACCGAGGAGTCCCAGTTCCTATTTTTTAAAATCAGAACCTACCTTGTGAGGGTTGGTTCCGATTCCTACCCGGAATCGGGATCCTAGGCACCAGTCGGTTCTAGGAAAAACCTATTTTCTTGCTCATCCCTAGGCTTGATAGAATGAAGGATGGATTGAGGAGTTAAAAGACCAAAAGATCTTGGGTTCAAGTTGTGGCAAGGGTAAGGGGTGACTACCAACTATCATACAAAAAAATAAATAAATAAAAGAAAACTATTTTAAGTTGGTAACTAATGAAATGGGTAAAACAGACATTTAAAGTTTAAAGTTGATAAACATGGATATTTTTAGTACTTTTCAATCGAAAGAGATGAATTTAATACAAAAATCAAATCGCTCAATGGAAAAAAGGAAATTTTGGAATCAAAAGAAGAAAGACATCCGTAAGAATATCATCTCACTCTAAAAACAATAATAATAATAAAATAATAAACAAAACGACAAGTAACTTGTCATCTCCTTTACATATAAAAAATAATATTGATAAATTAGATATAAACGAACATATATTATTTAACGAAGACAAAAAAAAAAAATTATGATGGAGTTTTAATCTACTTATAGATTCCTATTTATGTAAAAAGGATAATGCCAAATTTCGTCAATTCAATTCATTTTAGAGACGAGGTTAATTCAATACTATCATTTTAATTATTAATAAATTTAATATTATTTATCTAAATAACTTCAATTTAGGAATTCTTCAATACCAATATTCTTTGGTTTTTGTTGTAAGTTTAACGTTATTAATTAACGGGATTTGTTACTATATGATTATAATAAAGTGAAAAGAATCGTACAAGTATTATATTTAAAAAATTATTATCTTCATATGTAAGTTATGCTAAAAGTAATGAGCGCCTAATACTGATATAAATGTATTTATATTATATACTAATTTTTTTTTTTTTATAATTATTAATATGAATATTTGTTAGACAGTTTAAGTCACGTGAGTCCCGTTTAAACATGGAATTCTAGCAAATAAAAGGCCAAAAAAATTGACACGTGTCTGTAGGATTCTCCCCCACGTATGTCTCCTAGCTTCCCGCATGTTCTGAGACGTCAAACCTATCTAGATTCTCGTGTTGGATTCTTTCTTTTTTTTATAAAATAATTAAAGTTTCTTAATTTCTGTTTCTTTTTACGATATTCCCTTGCTTTGTTTTGCATGTCGTATACTGTGTAGCGCCTTAAGGCGGCAATCCCAACCTATAACATATTATTTATTTGGTATTATTTTATCAATGGATTCTCCGCAGACCCAAGAAGGAAGATTCGCAGCACCAGGCAAGACACGTGTTGGTTGTAGACTTATAGCTAAGCCTTTATTAAAGAAATATAAAGTTAGAATAGGTAGGGTTGTAGGCAAGTACATCATTTCTTTAAATTTGAGTCACGAGACGACTCAATTATTAAAATTAACTAGTATTATGATATTATCAAACACTTAAATTAATTAAAGTCATTTGATTTGATAGGTGGTAACGACGCGTAAGCTATGGGTGAGGTAGATCTCCTGGAGATATTACAAACGTTTGACTGTCGTCTACTTGAGCATTATTTGCATTTCACTTTTCTCAATTTATTATTCCTCAAATCAGATATTTGTAATAATTATTGTTGTTACAAAAAAAAAATAGCAACAACTAAAGATACTCGGTTGATCTTTTCTTCCAAAAGGAGTAGAGTGTAAACGTGATTAATATAATCAGTAAAAAATAAGAAAGGATGAATAATAAACAATTTTTAAAGTAGTTCGACAAGTTAAGTTCAGACTATATCCATTATTATTATATTAATATGTTTGTGATTTCAATGATACTTTCATGATAATCTATGTTCTGAAACTGGGTCCGGCCTGATCAATTTTAATTGATCAGATTGGGACCCAGGGTCTTCCCTAGGTCGGATTACCACTTTTAATTATTCTCGAAATCCCTAATCTATTTGTCAACGAATGAGGGGTTACCAAGTACCGGGCTTAGAAGGGTTTTGTAAAGTGAAGACTGGTGGTTCATGAGATGGTGTTAGATTGAATTTTGGATGCCAGAATCAACCGGAACTTGGATGGAAAAATCAAGTCAAATGCAAGTCATGGCCAGAGAACGAGGGGCTACCAAGTGCCGAAATTAGAGTGGTTTTGTAGAATGGAGGCCGACGATTCGGGTTGTGGTGTCAAATTTAATTTTGGCCGTCGGAATAACCAGGAATTTTGTCGAAAAAATCAAGGTATATGCGAGTCACGACCGGCAAACGGGTGGCGATTAGAGGGGAAAAGTGGCTTGACCTGCAGCGGGTTAGTGCAAATTGTGGGTTGGGCCTATCTCGATCGGCTAACACTCTTTGTTCAAAAGGGTTGGCCCGATCTGGCCCACCAACCCTAACCCAATGGGTTTTTGTGTGGGCCACAACTAATTTTTTTTATTTTAATTTTTTAATGATTTTGTCATTTGTGTAATTTTTTTTAGTTAACATTTCAAATATCAATTCAATTTAATTAATTTTTTCAAAGTTAACATTTCAAATATTAATTCAATTTTAATACAATTAAATTGTAATATAAGAAATATTAGATTTATTCATTTATCAAAAAATAAAATAAGAAATTACAACAATTATTGCCTCGTTAAAAACCTTATCAAAAAAAAATTAGGACAAAAACTTGGTAAGGAAAAAAAAGTGCAATAATTGATAGTTAATTTACAAATTACAAAGTTACAATTTACAAAACAACTAATTTGAGGGTTGACTATAACCTCTCTCATCTGTATCATCTAAATTATAAAATTGAAACGATTCTATTAAAATATCATCGACAATCTCGTATTGATCAAGATGGTACGACCGCTCCTAGTCTCGAAGACATATGAGGACTTCAATCAATTTTGGTGAAAGTTTAGTCCTCATTTCATTTAAAATTCTTCCACTTGTACTAAATATTTGTTCAGATGAGACGGTTGAGACAAGATCAGAGAAAACATTTAGGGCAAGTCTTGATAGTATCGAAAAAAATATATTTTCTGGTTTTCCAATATTTTAATATATCAAAGTTAGCTCTTTGTTGTGGATTTGCTGGTAGCAAGTCAAGAGTTCCCAAATATTGATGAAGCTCATTACTCTGCAACTGCATGGAGGACATTATATTTGTTGTTGATGCTTTTGACGAGGAGGCTGTGCTTCGAATTCGGGTCTTCTTCCACCTATTAATTGTACTCCAGGAGTAGAAGTCTTCATTTGTATCTTTTGTTGGTTCTTCCTTGGGTATTGTACCTCTTTGTTGATTCTCATACCTGCTTTTATATTGCAAATATACCTGTCCATGATACTCTCTTATCTGTCCTAGTTGATTGGCATATACTTCTTCTTGTAAATTTTCACTTAACATGTCTAAAACATTGTCTAAATCCGCTAATTTAAGCGTAGCATCAAATACGACAGCTAAACAATAAATAAAAGGAATGAGTTTCCAATATTTTTTAAATTTAAATTTCATTGCTTCTATTAGTCCCGCTAAAATTTCATCGTTTCTGTTTCAAGCAAATAAGTTTGAAATTTTTAAAGTTATATGTATTACCAATGAACTAGTATGATAATACACACCAGAAAGTTTTACAATGACAAGATAAAAAGTTTTAAGAAAAAAATGAAATTATTGAGCTATATGCCAATCACCCTGTACCAAATAATGAGGACCCCTTTTATTTGCTACAAAATAACTAATTAAATTTGCATAAGGTAAACATGAATCAAGCATTAAATAAGTACTATTTCACCTAATAGGCATGTCTATTGTAAAAGTTATTGGAGACAAATTTAATTTTTTACAAGCATCTTGAAATTCAAAATTTCTTCTATTACTACTAGTAATCTAAGCTAAACAATCCCTAATTATGTCAATATTATTTCTAATTTTTTTTCATATCATTTTTTACAATTAAATTAATAATGTGGCATGCACAATATTGGTGAAAAAACTTCAAATTATCATAAAAAAGAAAATTTATTTTAAAAAAATCCACAGTTCCACTGTTAGCACTTGCATTATCTAAAGTTAGACTTATTACTTTGTGAACAATATATTCTTCCAAAACTTCAACAATTTTATAATAAATTTGTTGACAACTATGATCCACATCCATTAATTTAAATCCCAATAAAGATTTATTTAATTTACATTCGTTATCAAAATAATAAATAGTCACACAAATATAATTTGTTTAGCTCTACCACTCCAAACATCGGCGGTTAGAGCTCTACCACTCCAAATATTAGTGGTTAGAGCCACACTAACATTACAACTATGTGTGTTTTTTCTTAATTCTAATTTCATTTTTTTAAACAAAGTTATTAAATCATTTCTAGTTGAAGTTTTAGAATAAGTTTTAAATTCTAGTAAAAATGAATCTTTCAAAATATTTATCTTTAATCATATTAATAGGTTGATCAGTTGTAGCAATATATAAAGCTAATTGTTTCTTATATATATAAGAATTATAACATCAAGTATTACCCATACAAGTTATTTGAGTTTGATTGGTTTTTCTATTTTCATGATAATTTATATGTTTACCAGCATGTCTTTTTAAAGTACTAGTATCATTTCTTGCATCAGCTTTATAAATATTTCTACAATACTTGCATCTTGCTTTTTTCACTTGAACTCCATTTTCTGTCTCGTAAAACTTTTCGAAATGCACCCAAACGTCTGATATGTTCTTGTCGTCGGTTCCGATAGCTGCAGTTGATGAACCTGCTTGTACTTTAGATGGAGTTGGATGAGAACGATAATTATGAGAACGACCTCTAGAACCATTATGAGTTGTAGTAGCATAGGGAGGAGGGGAGGAAATATTATGAGGTGTATCAAATTCTGAGAATAGGAAAGTGAGACTGTTTGAATCTACTGCGTTTATGTTAGTAAATTCAGGAGGACTAGGATAATTTTCTTCATCATCGAAATTGATGGTGGGATGGAAATATCTATCAATTCTAGTTAAAAAAAAAAAAAAAAAAAAAAAATTGGATATAAAAGAATTAAAGAAGGAGAATTGGAATTTAGAAATATGAATTGAAAATTACAAAAATAATAAAAATTTAAATGAGAGCAAATTGACAACAAAGAGATTTGAGAGATTTATATAGAGAAAATGAGAGAATGAGAGAATTTGGGATGTGGGGAAATATAAGAAGTTTACACCTTATTTATAAAGAAAAATGGGAAAAGAAAATTACCAAAAGACGCCTTCAATTGTTATAAAACAACTATATTTGAAGAGTAAAACGGGTTTTTGCATAAATTTTTTTTTATTAATTAATTAATTTTTTTTTGGTCGCCAACCCGCGAGTCAAGCCGGTGGGTTGGACGATTTCTTTTATTTTTGAAAAATGACCTGTCAGGTTGGCCTATGAACCTAGTTAGTAAATATGGGTACGGCAAAAAAAGGGTACAGGAATTTTACAGGTATGATATGGCAAATGGTGAAAAATATATTTGTAAAAATTCGGCCATAAAATTCGAATACAGGAAAAATACGGTACGGGTAGTTACGAGTTTAATACGATACATTGTCAATAATATATTTTGAAAAATACGGCAATATCAATCCTGGTTTTAGCACTTTTCATGGACCACCTAGTTAAATCAATATAACATTTCAAATGCAAAATATTCAATTAACCCATAATCATTAGACCTAATAATATAACACAACTACATAATATATAACTATGAAAGTCTTGGACTTGAAGCTTGGACCTTTGAGAAGAGAAGAAGAGATCAAGACTCAAGAGTCAAAAGATGAAGAAAAGAGAGTTAAAGAGATGAAGAACTGTTGAAGATTTGAAGAAGTAGAGAACTGAGGAAGAGCTGACGAGGAGAAGGAGAAAAGAAAATCTTTTAATTTTTTAGTCAAATTCCACCCAAAACGACATTGTTTTAGCTTTTTGCTTAATTTTTTTTTTTTTTGTTTGCCCGCAATAATTCGGCAATATTACGCGTATAATTCGTGAATTATATGGATTAGACATATAATATGTTTATTATACGACAGCCTTGATAAAATATGTAAATTCAAGTTTTATACACGAATTTGCTAACTAGGCTTATGAAGGCCTAGCCCGCCCGGCAAGGGATACCTGGGATGGGTTGAACCCGACCCGCCCTTAAGTTAGGTCGGGTCGGTCTCAAGTTTAGGCGGGTTGGGTTAGGGCTGACCCGCATAACTCGACCCATTTTTTCTACCTCTAGTGGTTACCAAATGCCGAGGTTAGAGGGGTTTTGTACAGTAGATGTCGGTGGTTTAGGTGGTGGTGTCGGATTTAATTTTGGCTACTGAAATTAGCCAGAATTTGCTAGGAAAAGCGAAAACCTAACTGTCATAGGGTTGTGTTTGGTGGATTTCAAACTTGTAGGGACTGATATGTATTTACTAGGGGTATATTTGCTAGATTTTAAACTTTCTGGGTCACTGGTCAGACCTCTGGTTTAACCCGTCAACTTGGGACTCGACCCCTTGGCCGTGTGACATCTCGAGTTTGGTTTAAGAATATTGACAATAATACTTTATGCTCTCAAAACTCTCTGACCCCGTCCAATGTTTTTTTTCTTTTTTAGGTAGTTATACTATAAGATGATAGCGGTTACAATAATGACTTGATTTTAGGGAATCAATCACATGATCCTTGGCGTAATTGACAAAGCGAAATTGCAGAGAGAGTTGTCATGGTATTCTCCTTGATTTTAAGGGATAACGCTTATATCCAGAGATAAGGCTCATCTATGCTCTGGAAGATAATTGCCAAACAACCCATATCACCCTGAACACAACTTCCTTCAATTTGGTTGTCGTCTCACAAGTTACTCCGAGCTACAACTTGCTCCAAGTTGGTCGCGCATTCTTGTACAACAAATCTGACTTACAAGTGTTTATGCAACCTTTAGGGTCTGCTTGAGAGTTTTTTTTCACTGGTTTTGGGGGGTTTTTAATTAGACTGGTTTTGAGGTGTTTAAAAACCATTACTTGCCAGATTTTTTATGGACTGGTTTTGATTGATTTGAAAACCCCCCAAAACCAGTGTAGTGTATTTTTGAGGGATTTATAAAACACCCCAAATCGGGGTGTTTTGGCTGGTTTAAAAATTTTATCCCAAAAAAACCCCTTTCCACTATTATTCATATACAATAATCCCTTTGTTGGTTTAAAAATTTCTTCAAACCCCATTCAATCTTCAACTTTTAGATGACTGTTACAATGCTTTTGAATCTTTTATCTTAGGCTTTCTAATCCTTCATTAGAGATATGAAGGTTTTTCTTTCTTTCTTCTTCATTTTCCCCTTCAACTTTTTGATCTTTTAATCTGGTAAACTCCTCTGCAGGCTGTATACAATTTAATTGCATTTCTTTACCAGTTGTTTTACAAAATTAGGCGGTTTTTCCTCTATTTGATTTTTTATATTTGCGTTTAGGTGATTGATTGAATCTTTGTCAGTTTGTTAAATAAATATTGTTTTTTTATGTCTTTGCTTCATTGATTGAAGAAAAGAACAAAAAACTGTTTTTTAGAAATGCTGTTGCGACTGTTATATTGATAATTTGCGAAGTCCAACATTGTGGCAACATATTTATTCTCTTAAAATGATAGATTTCGAATGATTGTGTGATAAATTAAATAATATACAATGAAAGAACTTACAAATAAATTAAACTTGGAAGNTAGGTGGTGGTGTCGGATTTAATTTTAGCTACTGAAATTAGCCAGCAAAAGCGAAAACCTAACTGTCATAGGGTTGTGTTTGGTGGATTTCAAACTTGCAGGGACTGATATGTATTTACCAGGGGTGTATTTGCTAGATTTTAAAGTTTTTGGGTCACTGGTTAGAGCTCTGGTTTAACCCATCAATTTGGGACTCGACCCTTTGGCCGTGTGACATCTCGAGTTTGGTTTCAGAACATTGACAATAATACTTTATGCTCTCAAAACTCTCCAACCCCGTCCAATGTTTTTCTTTTTCTTTTTTGGGTAGTTATACTATAAGATGATAGCGGTTACAATAATGTCTTGATTTTAGGGAATCAATCACATGATCCTTGGTGTGATTGACAAAGCGATTGCAGGGAGAGTTGCCGTGGTATTCTCCTTGATTTTAGGGGATAACGCTTATATCCGGAGATAAGGTTTATCTATGCTTTGGAAGATAATTGCCAAACAACCCGTATTACCCTGAACACAACTTGCTTCAATTTGGTTGTCGTCTCACAAGTTATTCCGAGCTACTACTTGCTCCAACCTGGTCGCACATTCTTGTACAACAAATCTGACTTACAAGTGTTTATGCAACCCTTAAGAAATAGTTAAGTTTCAAGCCTTACATATCGATTTTTAAAAAGTATCAAAATCCTCCGTAAGAAGGGGTTCTTTAATGTTTTTAAGAGTTTATATATATTATATATATATATATATAATTTCAAGAATAGATCTAATACTTTTCAAAAGTTATTAGGATATTTAAGACTTAAAATATTTATTAGGTGACCAATAAAATCCTCCAAGCTACCTTTTTCTTTGTTTTTGTTTTTTCTTATGAAAATCTTTGTAAATTTTTTTTGTTAAATATAATATTACGGTGTAGATATAGTTGAAATTGTGTTATCTAATATTTTATAGATTCATCCTTAATAAAAAAAAAAAAAAAGTGTCGTCATTTTGTTTTTATTTAGGTGGAGATGATGCAGTGATAAAAACATGTTGTCGTTGAAAGGTACCAACCGTGAGAATTAAAATATCTTCAAAATTTGCGTAGAAAATAAAAGAAAAAGAAATGATTAAAGTAAAGTCGTCGTGCATTCGCTGTCTAAGAGAGGGTTCAGATTGAGATGGCAACAATTATAAAATGGATGGAGGGTTAAAAAATATGGTGGGCTATTTAGTATTTATAAAAATTATAATTCAACCTTCAAAAAAGCAAGAAAGGGGTGCGATGGTGCGGGACCTTTAGCTTACCTAAGGTCCGATTAGGAGAGAAAGCCTAGACTCAGCCCACAAAAGTCCAGCTTCCAATTACCGGCCTTTTTTCCAATCCATAAAAAAAATTACATTTGATTTGGTTTAGGCCCATTTGTAACCAATATCCTTTTGGTTTTGTTAGAAAAGAATTTTCATTCGCATACACCAAATAATAATTTTACCAAAATTCAGGACATTGAGAAATAGTTTCCAGTTGGGGCCAAGCTAAACATCAATACCTGCAAAAACAATGTAAAATAAGCCTAAAAAATTAATGAGGCCATTTCTCTTGATATTAAATTTTACTAAATAAATCTCAAACTACATCGGAAGAGAAAATATTATGTGTTTGGTGGCAATTATCAAATTCTAAAACGGGTACTAAAATCACTCAATGTTTAGTCTAAATGAAGAAACCTACAAGTAGTCTTTTAGTAATTGTCTCTAGTGTTCCACTTCCACAGCTTAATGTTACTGAGATATTCTGCATCTCCTCAAATTTTAACTCTTATTCACCTCATTTTACCCATAAATACCCTTTTATTGATGGGTTGTTTTCATCTTTCTGTAATAAGTGATTGAAGATTTTGGGTTGTAAGTTATTGATTTGATAAAGTGTAGGGCATGGCAGTAGATGCTTCCGAATCTGAATCTGCACCCACCTACAATCTTCAATTCAGCGTTTAAATATTTGTCCTACTGAGCTGAGAAGAGGTCAATACAGTGATTAAACTAGTGTGTTATTATTTAATTACGAAGCTCGAGATAGTTCAGAAATCAGGCCCCAAATGGAAATGGCCCAACCATGAAATGCCTAGCCTAGAAGTAGAACTGTGTTTTTGTTTGGTTTGGTGGTGTTATTAAACTCGACCTACACGTGATCCTGACAATCACATTATAACATGGAGAAGTGGGTATGTTTTTAATGAGAAATTTTAAATAAGATGGAGGTGATTACTGAATCTTGCTAAGCCTAAAAAATGAAATGTCAAGTGCATTATTAGTATCACCTAACAGAACAGAAGAGAAAAGAAAAAAAAGCCAAAAAACTGTACTGAAAAGCATGCATGTTGGCAATAAAAAGAGTACCAAAAATGTGTATAAGATTGATGTTTCATGTCTTTGTTTTGTCAAACTGCCATCTATTGTGCATCATATCAAGGGCCCCGAACCCACAGTGCCTTTAATCACAAACATTATTTTTAGCTACTTGGATGGATATGGTACAAGATGTAAATGAGAAGATAAAATGTATTGGTTCTGAAAAAGCTAAGGCCTGCCGTGTTTGTTTAGTTGCCGTGATCAACGTGAAACTCCATTAATAAATTAAAGAAAAGGGTAGTAGCAACATTATTTGAAAGTGAAATGGGTTTTGGACATTTTCAAACATTGATTACTGAACCAAAATTAAAAGCAATTCCCACCAGGATTAACGCTTTCTTTCTTCTCATTAACATTAGTTGTGAAAGGAACTTCACCATAAAAGTTGTCAGACTTTTTTCATGAGATTTAGATGAAAATTATAGTGAGAAGAGGGACAATATTGTGTTGTCTTCCACTTCTCCCAATAGCAGCAAGCAAGAAAGAGCTGTCATTGGGTGGCTTTTCTCTTCTCTTGCTATCATGGTAATTCTTTGAGGTCACAACCCAACACAAACACCAAGTCCTTATCGTTTTCAAGCACACCCACTTGGCTATAATATAGATTGGTCCCATGGAAATTTATAAGAAAGACTATCTGTTTGTGTTCTGTCCTAGATCTCCATCACACACACAAATACTTATTATTTTCATGAGGTCATTTCTCAATGTGGTGGGCATTTGAGGCAATGGGGCATCTTCTCTCTATCTATTATCTTGTCCTCAAATCCTACCCCATTGACAGCCTTGAGTTTCACTTGATTGACACCTTATCTTGGATCACATTAATGCCCATTTTCTACAAGAATCGGCAGTCGGTTTCTAGATTTCTTGAAACAAGAAATTAAAAAGTTTTCAAGTCAAATATTGGTATCAGTTGCAATCTTTAGGCAACAGTTAAATATCAAAATTTCTTGAGAACCCAAATCTTCAAATCATGATCCGGAGATCATGTGAACCTAAAAATAAAAAGATCATGGGTTAATGTTTTGCTATTTCCAATTCTAGGTCAAACTGAGTTGTCATTATCTTTTCTTAATTTCTTCCACTAGGTAGTTTTTGTGTCTCATCTCATCCACTAATTTAGAGAAGAAAAATCTTGCATTTTTAACACATTTGTACTTCTCTAGTATTTGTTATTAAACAACTATCTAAAAAATATCTCACGAAATAACCCTATTCCAAAATTTCAGGCACTTTTATTATTATTATTATTTTTTTTTTTTTGGTAACCAAGGTGTTTGGGGCTAATTTGTGTGCACCTTAACTAATCATCTGGACCTGAAGTGAGCATCCGAGCAAATCATTTCAATGACCATCCCTATTAGTCTTATTTGTGTCTAAGGAGATTCAAAACTCAAGAATTCATGTTAGACCCTTTTTCTTTTTTATCCTCATACCACTCATGGTAGTTATTTTTACACATTTTCCTTTCTCAAGTATTTGTTTTGACCCAAATGGAAATGGGGTGGGTATACTATAAGTAATAGAGTTGTTTAAATTAAGTGAAAGATGATTACTCACTGAACTGCAAGGAATCTTGTTTCTTCTGAATGAATGACAGCTACAAATATAAAGGGGGTTGTTCTCTACTTTAGTAGGTGGGTAATTTTGCTCAAGAATCAATGGTTTACTTTTATTTCTTTTTCTTTCTGAGTTTCTGATAGAATAGTCCTTTTGTGTTAAGCTCATCAGGGTAAATTTTAATTTTCTTCTATAATTGTTTTTGGTTTCCCCTTATCGTACATGAATGTAGCAGGCATTGCATTGGTCAGTGTGGCGTAATGGCCATGTGAACGCAATCAGATTCCAGGTTATCTCCAACTTATATACAATAAACACTTAATATAAACCTTCCATAATTAAATGTTGTAATCACACATTCTTGTGTGATCCAATCTCTTCTTCACCACATATTATATATAATTAGTATACAAACAAACAAACAACGCTAAGTCTTAAGAGAGTTGGTTTCTAGATAGCTACTTCCTTTAATCATATCATATTATCATATTTTCTTTGGGATTAATGGTTGAAATTTTCTTCATATTCCATGCTTTGAATCTGGACTCCCTGTAAAGGCAAGAGAGTGTTCACTTTTTTCAAGATTACAATTCTCATACTAATAAGATTTCTTCAATGCTCAGTATTGATGAAGAATATGAATTGGTATTCTGTCAAAGTTACCAGCTTTCATGTATATACTTTTAAGAAAAGAGATCAAAGTTGAAATGAGAAATGGGGAAAAGAAAAAGATGTGAAATGTAGAAAAATAAACCATTAACCATCAATCAACTGCGGATCTATCCTTTTGTAATTTGATATTTTTCCACATTCTTTAAGCTACCCAAGATGGCATTTTGCGTATCTTATCATGTGGCAAATGCCAAACTTCTCGGCAATCAACATTTATCAATTCATATCTCTAAATGGGGCCAAAACCTATATTTATGGATAACTCAATGGGACCAATATAAAAAGGGAGACTTGCTATTAACAATTCTTTTCTTTTGACACCTCCAATATACAAAATCCTGTAAAAATGCTCATGAATTTACAATTATCACTTCTGGGAAATTTCTTCCAAGTGAAACATGACCATTGATTACAACTACATCATATTGTTTTTAACCCCAATTGTGATAATGAAACTATAATTTTTTTTTTGTTCCTCTGTCATGGCATTGCTTAAGACACAAACTTACAACAAATCTGGTTTGGAGATTTCTAGCAGAGAGCTCTACCATAATAAGACATGGCACATGGTCATAGACACAATTATGGTCAACAAACTAATATTTTTAGGAGAAATGCTAAATACCAAGTTATATTAATATTAAAACAAAACGGTATTTTTTTTTTTTACCCAAAGTGTGCATTGATGACAACTGATGCAATTCAAGGCACATGAACTCTAAGCAAGTGCATTGCTAATAATCACATTCACAACATAACATAAAAAAAAAAAAAAAAAAAATCAAGGAAATGCAATCCTAAAAGAACATAGGGCAAATTAATTATAAAATGAAAGAATTTATATATAGTATTTTTTTAGAAAAAAAAAATGCCACTACCCATGGGCCATGTACATTACCTCGAGGTATTTTCACTCCAAGAGGGGAGCAAAAAAAAAAAAAAAAAAGCCAAAAATTAGTAAAAATTTGAGTTTGGTGGTTCACAGAATATCTGACCCCAAATTAACACAAAAAAAAAAAAAAAAACCGAAAATTGTAAAGTTTTATTGTACTTGATTTATTTATTTTCATTTTTCATTTTTTTTTTTTTACCATTGGTGATTTCTTGTTGGGCCTCATCCTGGGCTTGCGGTTTGGCTTGTACCCTAAGAAAGAAAAACTTCAACACTCGAATCTCTCATGTTGAAACACAGCGGGCACGCCTGAACCACCCGTCACATTCTGTACAGACACAAAGATGCCGACACGGCAACAGCACCACCGACCCACCCGTTTCGGCACCCTCTACATGGCCCCCCACAACGCCCATCGAAACACACGGTCAGGGTCGACATAAGCTGACTCGGCCATCCTCCACGACCTCCGCGGTGCACATTAGCCCATCGTCGCCTCTCCTGCTATCCTGCGCCGTTCCACCGCCGCCCCCACCACTATTCATTATCGCCTGCTGCAGCTGCGCTTGTAGCGACGCAGCTGTTGCCTCCTGTGCCCGTGCCTTCGCCTGCCAAACCTGTGCCTCCACGCTAAGCTGCGCGGCACGTGCCTCCAACTCCGCATTTCTCCGCGTGGCCTTTTCGACTTCCGCATCTTTTTCTCTCAACCGTCGGGCTATTGATTCCTCTGCCGCGCCCAGCAGCGCGCGATAGTGCCTCTGACTTTTCTCGGCTAATGCACGCCGCAGTTGCTCTCCCTAAATAAAAAAAAAAAGAAACTGATTGTCAACCTCTTCATTAAAAACAATAACTTTGAGGTTGTAAATTAAAAAAATGAATTAGAATTAGTACCTGAGCTAGGAGGAATTGGTCTAATTCGTCGCGCTGGCGTTTGATTTGAGTGGCTAAATCTTCTGACAATAAAGACGATGAGAAAGGACTCTGGCTTATAATATTCTGATGCTGTTGTTGTTGTTGTTGATGATGATGAGTTTGTTGATGCAAGTGTTGTTGATCGCCGAAAGATAAACGGAGTCCGGTGGAGACGACATTGGGGTGGTGGAGCTGGGAGAGGTTTACAAGTTGAGGAGGTTGAGTTTGCATAGATAAGGGATTGATTGGAGATGTTGTTGTAGTTGTGTTTGTATTGGCAGCCGCGGGAAGTTCTCTGCTTCTTTTGCGTGGATTATTACTACTTCCTGTTTTTGAAGAAGATGAAATTCAGAATCTAGAATTTTGAATTTTGATTAAGTTAAAACTTTCGAATGGCGTATAGCTGAAAGCTGACGTACTGTTACTGACCTCCATTGTTGAAAGACATGTATGATTGATCAAGAAACAATCCTCCACCTCCGGGTTGTGGTTGCAATGAATAATCATGCCCGTCTTGGCCGCTTCTGCAAATTTATAATAATTTAGACAAAAAGATTGAGACTTTGAAGATAAAAAAAAAGAGAGAAGAAAAGAAAACAAACCTGTTTAGAAGGAGAACATTGGATGGGTATTGAGCTTGAACAGCCATTGTAGATTATATAAATGAGAAGTTGGAGAGACAAAGGAGATGATAAGTTTGTATGTATATATGTAAATAACAGGTGAGGTTTGATTATGATTATGATTATGATTATGATTTTGATGGTGATAATAAAGAAAGGCAATGTGAAAGGAAAGGGTTGCAATAAACGCTAACACAAAACAAGCATGAAAGAGAGAAGAAGAAAGATGCCTGCCTCCTTCCCCACACAACACTCTCTATCTAACTATTCTTGGGCGGACTCTTCAATGAGAGAAAGAAAAGATTTTTCCTCAGAGATAACAAAAAAATAACAGTAAAGAGAAAAAGAATCAATGAATTTATATGTATAGAGAGAGAGAGGCGACCACCACCAGCATCACCATTACCATTTCATAACTCTTCTATCTATCACCATTTTAATTTTGTTTTGGGTAATTGCTAAGCTTTATATCTCTCTCTCTCTCTCTCTCTTAATTTGAGAATAGTATATATATATATATATATATATATATACAGAGATAGAAAGAAAGAGAGAAAGAGAGAGATAGATGCGATTGAAACGAATCGGTCCAAGAGAGAGACACCTTATTCCGCTCTTTCTTTCTTTGTTTTGTTTTGTTTTTTAGCCTTTGCATTTGCTTCTCTTCTTCTATGCGTGAGGTGGGGTTGAGGACTAGTCTCGTGTTTGTTATCAACTCCAATCCACACCTATTCTAATTTACTTTTTACTTTTTTATTATTTTTATATCATAAATAAGAGAGAGAAAATCAATTGATATTGATTTTTTTTATTTGTAGTTGTAAGTTGTACAATAAGTTGTTGTGGAGCGTGCAGGTCTCTGCCGCTACCGCTGGATACTGTTTGTATTCTTTTTCATATATATATATATATATATATCCATGCGTCCCTCGCCACCTTCGCTTTTTTACATTATTGTTCGTTCATCTTTTTACTTTTACCTTGTTGCCTTACGACTTAAGGGATTGTCCTTGTCCTTCGACTTCAAGTACCCATATTTAATATTTATTTTTTCTTATCAAAATTTGAAGCAAATTCAAATATTGACCCTGGAATCTCGATTCTAGTTCAACCCATTTGTCTTTACCACATTAATCTTAATTTTTGTATTGAAATTTGGGTAAATCCTTGATTTTGAAGATTCAAACTATTAATCCCTTATCTCAGAAAATAGAATACTCCCGACCTAATTGCTTGGTTATTGGTTGAGTTCTCTTATTCTCTCATCCAAATTTTTGGTATGACTGCGTCAAATGACTAACATAAGCTAAGCTCTTTAATCCTTTATTTAGGGGCCATCAATTCATTTGAAGCAACAAAATCTCAAATTTTAAACCCATCTATCTACTTGTTAATTTGTATTATTATCTTGTTTCCTTTTGCCAATCCACATTAATTCAAAAATATTTATAGCATCTAATTGTATGCCTAACACTACGAAAGAGGTACTAATAATAATTTAAGTTGATATTGGTGATCTTCCCCAAAACCAAGAAGGTTTTAAATTAATGGAGGTGACAAAGAAAGAGAGAATGGCACCAAAAAAAAGGAGAAAGGTTAGAGAAGAGAGTGGGTTGGAATTGGAATAGCATCACGCAATTTGTCTTTGTAAATTGGTCCCACTCCCACAAAAACAAAATAGGTCGGCTCCTAGCCAAAGCTTAAAATCTTCCATTCAATTCATTAACACAACTCATTCATTTTCATTTCTTCATTGTTTTCTTCTCCTTACTTTAGTCGTCTTACTCTTTTATACAATAACAATACAACACCACCTTTCCTTTTCTCTCTTCCAGATGGTCTCTACTATGTTATCATCTTAAATATTTGGGAGTTGACTAATCATTTTGATGGAATTATGTGAACCAATGTTTGAAAAATCAAATCTGATGAGCAGGCCTAATCGGTTGACCTCACCCCCAAACTCTAAATCTACTCCACCCATTAGGTTAGGTAAACCTCACCCCTAATCCAATTATACAAATCATAGTTAACTTAAAACTTATTGACAGTCTATATTTAAACTTCCAATTCAACACGCCTACCCATAATAATAGCACATCAACTGTACAACTTTAGAATACCATGCTATTTTCTTCTTTGCATGCTGATAATCTTGAACCCTCTTTTGGGTTTGTCTGGTAAAAGCAAATCAAATGAACCTTTTGCTTGGGGCTTGGAACTATAAAAAGTAAGGACGGGTTAAACAATAAACACTCTACAAGTCCAAAAGATTAGGTAAGTCACAATATTGTTGTGGTAGACAGTCTAAAGGTTTCAACCCAAAGAACTTAAAGAAAGATACAAACTTCTTTAACTACCAGACCAATCCCTTAGGATTAGTTTATCTTATTTTTGAACCATCCGCTTTGGTTCAAAAAGTATTAAATATCTCCTGTAAGGGAATTTTCATAAATTTATAAAATTCTTTTTGATAATAATAAGTCGATTTTTAAGATAAAAACAAATAAGTTTAATACTAAAAAAAAAAAAAGAAATCATCCCAAGTAAGGAAGCTTCATTAATCACTGTCTCTACTTGTCCTTTGGGCAAAATGTTACGTTTTGTTTGGTTACAACAACAATTATTTCAGTAATATTCAAAAAGAAAGATCCCCTAGCTGTTCACTTCACCATTTATAGCCTTTAATTTTAATTTTTTTGTAATTAAAAATGAAGAAGAAGAGTCATCATTTTCCAAGATGTGTCATGAAACCAGGCGCATTTCCTTGGGTTGAAGACAACACCAACTTAAGACATTTCTTTAATCCTAATCCAACCATTCCCCAGTCTACATTTTGCTTCACCCACAAACTCCCAACCCTGAGTTTTTGGTCCATTAATCAAATTCCTAATCTTTCAAGCAAACAATCTTTTTACGTACGGATAAATGAATTATCCGTTCTACCGTCACNAATACAATGCTATTTTCTTCTTTGCATGCTCATAATCTTGAACCCTCTTTTGGGTTTGTCTGGTAAAAGCAAATCAAATGAACCTTCTGCTTGGGGCTTGGGGCTTGGAACTATAAAAAGTAAGGACAGGTTAATCTTTTGGGTGTCCGGACCATTTTACGCATACCTTAACTAATTTTAAGATTCATTAAACAATAAACACTATATAAGTCTAAAGGATTAAGTAAGTCACAATATTATTATGGTAGGCAGTTCCAAGGTTTGAATTCAAAGAACTTAAAAAAAGAAAATAAATTTCTTTTAACTACCAGACCAATCCCTTAGGATTAGTTTATCTTATTTTTGAACCATCCACTTTGGTTCAAAAAGTATTAAATATCTCTTGTAAGGAATTCTCATAAATTTATAAAATTCTTTTTGATAATAATAAGTGGATTTTTAAAATAAAAACAAATAAGTTTAATACTAAAAAAAAATAAAAATGAAATCATCCCAAGTAAGGAAGCTTCATTAATCACCGTCTCTACTTGTCCTTTGGGCAAAATGTTACGTTTTGTTTGGCTACAATCAACAATTATTTCAGTAATATTCAAAGAGAAAGATCCCCTAGCTGTTCACTTCACCATTTATAGCCTTTAATTTTAATTTTTTTTGTAATTAAAAATGAAGAAGAAGAGTCATCATTTTCCAAGATGTGTCATGAAACCAGGCGCATTTCCTTGGGTTGAAGACAACACCAACTTAAGACATTTCTTTAATCCTAATCCAACCATTCCCCAGTCTATATTTTGCTTCACCCACAAACTCCCATTAATCTTTCGAGCAAACAATCTTTTTACGTATGAATTTAATGAATTATCCGTTCTACCGTCACATGGATTAACGTATGAATTTATATGGCAACCGTAGGGGCTAATCACAATTATCTCCCCAAGAAGAAGAGTCCTATATATATTTTTTATAATTTTCTAGGGTTCTCTCTATCTTTTTCTTCCTTCCCACTCAATTTTCTTGGAGTTTTTTTTCTTTCTTTGAATGCCACCATCCTCATTCCACACCTCCACCATTCCTCTACTGTCTACCCACTACCTATCAATGCTTTTCTTCACACCAAAAGCACTCCCAACCATCCCTAATTATTCAATAATACTCTACTTTAGCTTTCTATTTTATTTTTAATTTAAAACATACCCCATTATTTCTGACTTTCAATTATTAATCCTAGGTTCACAAGATAAAAATTTTTTCTTCTCAAGTTAAAAATAATATTTTTCAGAAAGTGGGAGACTAGTAGCTAGAGACCTAATTAATTATTCAACTAAAGCAAATGAATATTAATAATCTTATCTTTGATGGGCATTATGTGTGATGTAACCAATTACAAATTGTAGAAATTAGGTTTATGAATTATTACTTGTATCATCACCCAACTATTACCCAATTATATTTAATTTAATTGGCACATCAACCGCCCACTAATTTCATTCTTTTTTATTTTTTGGTTCATAGAGTCAATAATTAAAGGAAACAAAAAAAAAAAAAAAAAAAGCATATTGATATGGGTATCAATCTTTTCATTGATAAAAATGGGGAAATTAATGGTAATGTCAGGAAGAGAAAGAAAGGTGGGTGGAGGTGATATAATTAAAATACATTTATGTTATTGTATTGAGATGATAAATAAATGCAAGTCACAAGAAGAGAGCAGCAGGCAGTAACAGTATGCAGAAGAAAAGGAAATTGGGGGGGAAGCAATCAAACATAAGAGTGGGGTGACTCTGTCTGAGTGGGGTGACAAAAATATTTACAACAATCTCTCTTCTCTTCCCCTTCCTTTTTTCATTCATTGTGGTCACTAAGGGTGTTTAAAATCGGTTAACTCGGTTTTTTAATTCAGGAATTTTCCTAAACCGAACTGGTTTGAGGAGAAAACCGGGTTTTCCTCTTTTTATTGGATAAAACTTATATTTTTTTTATTTTTCCTAAATAAGTCTCAATGGAAAACAACAAAAGAAATTGTGTAAATTTAAAGATTAAGATTATATATATATATATATATATATAAAGAGAGAGAGAGAGAGAGTGTAAAACCTCTCTATAGTCATAATGGGACTAACTAATTTTATTATTATGAGGAGGTTATAACTTAATAGAGGTATAGTTACAAAAATTATTGTTTTGATTTCTTATTTTATAATTCATGTTTTAATAGTATAGTATTAGGATTTCAATTTAACTCTTCAATTGCCTACTTTTGAAATGGATAGAAGATCTGTCTTGGAACTAGCAAAGATAAGTGTCATTGGTGGAACTGTAAATACAGTTGATGCATGGTCAATTGATGTGAAGCCACATACAATTACCAATAGTTTTAAGCATTGTAAAATTAGGACCCCCAGTGTCGATGAATTGCAAGTTACAAATGAAGTGGATGAGGAGAATAAAAGAGTCATTGCAGAATTGAGGGATCAGATTCGACATCTTCACTATACTAATCAAATGGATATTAATGTCTTCCTCGATCATCCAAATAAACAGTAAATCATTTATACTTTAACCAAAGAAGAAATTAGTACTACAATTTGACAGGAGGAGAAAGGCAATAATCCTAAGGATGATAGTACGAAAATACAAAAGGTTTCTTACTATAAAGCTCTAAACATGCTTGAGAAGAGCTAAAAATATTTTTGCTTCAACAAGAAGGTGTCCATGCTAGCGAGTTATTGAGTACTCGTAAAGNTTTTTGTTAACTTTTAATGTTTTATTATAAGGGGTGTTTTGTAAAAAAACAAACATAGGGGGTATTTTACAATTTGTAAATCCTACATCGTAATACCCGCCCAATTCAACTTTTTTTTTAACTTTTTTCAAAAAACTTTTCCCAAAAACACAAAATTGTGAACCAAACGGAGCCTATAATTTTCGGCGAGATACTCCGAAACAGCTGAACAAGTTAGGCTCGTTATTGAGTTTTTTCATTTTTTTAGCATTTCGGAATTGTTTAGATGCTTTTTTGGAGGTTTTTATTATTTTTATGGATGTTTTTGCAAGTTTCTGAAGTTTCTGGACTTTTATAATTTTTTCGATAATTGTTTAGTTTTCCTTCTTCTTTGTTTTTGCGGATTAGGGTTTTTTTTAGGGGAACTATGTAAATGTTGGTTCAACCATAACGTAGACAATTTTTGGTAAATTATTATTTTAATGAATTATTGAGAACCTTTTGTAGTTATTTCAATTAATCTAATATCCGAATTTTGATACAATTAAGTGATAGTTATTATATCACTTGTTCTCTATAGTTTTTAGTCATCTTTGTGATTGTTTTGACATCAGAATTTGGTGTTAAATCAAATGTAAATGATAAATTAAGAAGTTGTAAAAACACTATAATAAAAGCAAAGATGGGATAAATTATTAATATTTAGTTATTGAAATTATCCATTTAGAAAAGAAGAGTATTGCGTTGATACAGATAGGCAATAGCTAAGAAATAAATATGTACACGTATAAACAACCAATAATTTCTTATCAACTCAATCCTCTTGTTTAATCCCATATTATATATTAATTGACAACCATAGATTACTTGATTCTCTAATGGATGTTTACGTTGAATAATAACAATTAGTGGCATTTTCATAAGCAATTCCAAATTCATTTTCAATCCAATTAGCTTTGGCCGGTTCTTTTTTTTTTTTAATTTTAATTTAGCTTGAATAAGTATACAATTGGAGTTGGTAATTAATAGGATTGATGATCCATCTCCCCACTTTTTAAAGGCTTTTTGGTGAACAAACAATTGCAATTATGTCATGTAGGAACAAGGGTTGTCCACATCTTAAACAACACGTATAAAGAAAGCGATTTGGGGTCTAATTTAATCGAAAAACTAATTAATTATAAACAAATAAATTCATGGTTGTAGCAACCTTTTCATTGTAACCACTGGAGAGCAGAAGGGCACGACTCATGACCCTCTTTAATTAACTCTAGCTATCCATATTTACAAGCAAAATATAGATAATTTTTATGTAGATTCTCTCTCATTTTCTCGAGAAAATAATTTCTCTATCATGGGGACCAGCTAGTTATATATATAGTGTTAAGGGAAGATTGGTGATGGGGAATCAAGCTAGGCAATGGTTGCTGTTGGGTTAGCATAATAATGTATTTTTGCATAATATCAATTGACTTGTATGCAAACAAAAGAACCCTCTCGCCATCACAATGGAATATAATTTCTTTTGAAATTTCAACTAGTTCTGGTTCTGGTTCTGGTTCTTGTTCTAATTCTGTGTGCCTTAGCTATAATGGCATCATCTTCTTCTTCCTTCTTCCTTTACATTCATTTGTTAATTTTGTCCATGTGGTGCTTACTGCATACCTAGCTATAATGTCTACTATCAAACTATGTGGAGAATAAATTAGAGAAACTGATGGATTGTATTGTTTGTTTTGTTAAAAGGACATTAGGAATAATACAAGATTTGTAGCGTCATCCCATCCCATATGTGTTTTAAAGATCGAGACCCCATTTGGCTTTTTCTTTAGTCGACTTAGTATTGCCTTGAAACCAAGCAAACCCACAAGTTTGAAAATTAAGTGAACCTAACCAATCAAATTCTTGTAACATTCATTGATCATAAAAACTTATTAATATAATATTCCAATCTTGAGGATGGCATTTCATCTTCTTTCTTTGGTGAACGACGTGGTTGTATATGAGGAAAAAAGAGGGTATTATTTGTTTGTTGTGTAGGAAATATTCTTTTTAATAGCAAAGTATCTTCGTATTCATGGATGATGGTCTTTTAAATTAATTTAACTTGCATATTTGATGGTCCATAAGTTAGCTAAATTAAATTCGATCCCTTAAAACTTGGCATAGTAATATTCTATACGAATACAGTCATGAAAATATTGACTATTTGTTTATGTTTTTTTAATATCAAGTGAAGAAAAAGATTATTCAGAATTCTAAAGTTGACACACCAAATGCGGTTTGTTTGTGCCAATCAATTTGTGAAAAATAAACCATTGAAATCGATCGATTGGAATTTCATTTGATGAGTTGAGGGTATTCTTCACATAAAGAAAATCTCGATGTAATGGGACAGAAAGTGGGATGTTCCCGTGAGTTGACTGGCTATATATACATACATAACCACAACTATGCATAAATTTTTGAGATGGATTATCCAAGGAGTAAGTGAATAAAAAAAAGGAGACGTGTGAAATTGAAAATGAAAATTTTGAATCTCTTTCTCTTTCTCTTCCTCTCTGGGAAAACGAGATGCATTAATAACGTTCACGCGTCAGAAATACACATGCAAAGAACAAACAACAAAGAAAAGGAAAGAGTTTCTGTCTCTCTTGATTGATTCTTTGACAGCTTTTTCTTGTTAAAATCCAACAAATGCATTGTTGCAAACAAACAATAAACACTAGTAATTATATCTTTGGTATATGAAAAATCTTATTATTTAATGTTTTTTTTTTTTTTATATCTATCGGAAGTTGCATGTGAAAAAGTGAAACAAATTTGATATTTATTCTCTCTCTATGGAGATATGTGTTGTTGTAATGGTGAGTGGAATAAGTGAGCGCATATCTTTCCTTTTCTCTTGTTTTTTTCGTTGATTCTTGTTGAGATGCTCCTTTTTGGTTAGGCTTTTCCCCAAGAATTTTGGCTTGATTGGAAGGGTTTATATTCATGTTGGTTAAGTCATTTTCAAATATGGGGTAAGGTTGTAAGAATGACATGTTTGGTTTAGGTCATTTTCCCATCTTTTTATTTTTTCAATTTCTTTAATTTTCCTTTTATGTAAATAAGATTAAGCATATAAGCATGGACACCCCACCTTCAATTCCTAAATCATATATAGAAGCTAATCCATGTGGGGACTCTTTCTTGTAATCTAAAAATTTTCTTTATATTCTTTCAAATGCAAAAGCAAAAGGGAATACACCCAACTTCTATATCTATATTTAATTGTATTGTTTTAGAGGCAGAAGAGTTCAAAATTAAGCATTATTATTTGTTATCACTATCTCCCCATTTCGTTTTCATTAGTGTGATCACCCATTTTTGACTAATTAAATTACCCCAACTTAAGGAATTGCTCATTGAAAGCAATTTTTTCTATAAATATGTAATCAAATAAATTAATAATAGCCACATCTATATATAAGATGACTCTAACCTTCTTTCAATATACAAATTAGAAACTTAAACACAAGGGAATTGGAGTATAAGAAAAAAACAATTAAAAGATTAAAAAAGTCTTGACATTAATTTAAAGAAACAACTGGATTATTATTGTTTAATTGGATGTATTATATTCATCCTCTGTCATGCATGAACCATACATGCAGTTGTAACTGGGTGATGACAAATAAAATCACTTTCTTATCCCCATGAAAATACAGGTTTATAGTAAGGAACCGCCATTGTTGAATTCTTATAAAGTAATTTGATCCGTGACAGAGAGAGAGAGAGAGGACAAGACTCCATCTATCCACACCTAATTACACAAAAAAGGGGGGGGTGAATATAAGTATTTTCATGGAGTTTCTAGCAGTATTCTAATTAGTTGAAAAGGAAAGTGTTGTCATTTCTTACAATAAATTAATGTAAACATGTTTAATTATAAACGCTAGCTAGCTTTTTACTGTGACAATAATAAGGAAACCTCAACTTCTCTTCATCCTGTCTTGCACTCCAAGGCAGAAAGAGAGAGAGTGGGTGGTGTAATTTTACTGTGATTGAAAAAAGGCTTGAATTAATTGAACTTTAACTTTAATCTTTACATGCATCCAGGAGTGGTGGAGAGACTTCAAACAAATTAAAGATAGATTCATTAAGATTTTGGAAGTGGGCATATAAACTTTTAAAGATAGAGATGTTTCCATCTTTCATGTGTAAATGATAGATAAGTATAGAAATGGTGTTGGATGGGAATCGATGTGTTGGGTCAAATTGCACATTCACCACCACCACCACCACCACCAGCTGCTCAACCAACATTATAATTAAGAAGAGGCTATGGCTATCAAACTATTGAAATTTGAAAAAAACAAAACAAAGTCGTCTTTGAAAGCATGCATATGCATCATGCAAAATCCTGTCAGTAGTGTAGTGTTTCTTTCCTTTGCCTCCACGTTGCTTCGCTTTTCTTTCTCCTATTCCTATATCTATCAACACTTATTATTTTGGCACATATCCCCATTTCAAATCACCTTCGTCCCTCTAGATATATCCTTCTTCACCTAACTCAGTAAAAGAAGAACATACATATATATAATATTAATTATTGAAGAAATTAAACAGGAGAGATGACAAGTTTAGCTTTATAAAAATCTTTTCCAAATCTTGTTGCTTAATTCAATTATTCTATTCGATTCAAACTTCCTTTCTGACGTCTTACACAAACTACTACTTCTTATTCCAACCTCTTTTCTCCATCTCCAATGCTTTATATAATTTCATACCCACCTCATGAATTCACCTAATTATTTATTTACTTACTTACTTTATTTACAAAGGATAACACAATTTGGGCATATTTAATTAATATATAATATGGGTAAGTTAATTTTAACAACCCATTATTTATAAAGTTACAAATAATTAATTTCTTGTTTCATGTACTTTTCTCAAATTTATATCATAAATTATTGAAACTATTTACATTAATGAAATATTCTGTCTACATTAGCATTAAAATTTAATTAACATGCAATAATTTTAATCAGGGTGGTGGGTGGTTTGTATCATCTCTTTAGAAAATGGATGATTTGAAAGTTGTGATTTCTGAATTTAAATCGTGAAACATCAGAGATCTCATGTGACATATTATAATATGGGGCTGCATCTAATCTTATCATATATTTCATGAAAATGAAATAATGAATCAATGTATCCAACCACACAAAACTCAATTAATTAACAAGGAAAATGGTTCATTGTTTTGGGCACCATTACGTCCACAAAATAATTCTACTACTTACTAAACATGGGACCAACTCAACAAATATTTAAAAAAAAAAACAAAAAAAATAAAGAAAAAATAATTGCACAGAATTATGACTTTTTCCTCTCATCTAGTCCATCTAATTAATACATGTTATAATCAAAATTAATCAACCAATTTTTCTCATGCAAACATTAAATAGTATTGAATTAGTGAAGCTAGTGGTAACTCTTACTTTTAGGTACTAATAGGGGTGATTATTGGGATTTTTATTCAATCGACAGTTTCAAAGTCCCAAGAGATTAATTTAGGTGTGTGTAAGCTGACTCAAACACCCCGATAATTAAAAAAAAAAAAATCCTACAGTAGTGCAAAATTTATTAATGATAAGTTACAGGGATTAGCTGGATTGTTAGAATTATTTATTTATTTAATAGTCTGATGGGTGAAGTAGTCTAAAAGGAAATTTTCTTCAAAACAGGCTTGGGTCCACTGAAAATTGGGCTCAAGAAATTATGAGAAAAGGCAGGTAAAATTGTACTGCTAAGCCTGCTTCCCCCGTCTTAATTGGGGTTAAATTGTCTTCTAGCCATAAGGGGTCCCAATTCTTTTTTGACAATCAGAATCCATCATTCATGTGTGTGTGATTTTCTTTTCAACATTTTTAAAATTTTGTGACAATAACATTCAAAAGCATATCATGTGCTCCACATGTGACTTTGGACATTTATCAAAATCCAAACTACCCATTACAAAATCTATCCCACCTATTTTCACACTTCAATTTATAAGTAAACTATTAAGTAATATAATATCAATAAAGAGCTAAAAATTAGACTTAGAGGTTTCTGATTAATAAGTCGTTGGAACATACAGTATTGTCATGAATTAATGAATATTACCTAATTATCTTTTACTGTTTATTTAACACAAAAACACTTAACGATAAAATGACTTTTGTTATTTGAGAAACCCCATAACAATTAGTGTTATTATCTTTTATGAATGTAACATTATTATATGATTTTGATTATGCCAACAAAACCAAGATTAATTTGAGAAGACTTAATTGAAGCAACTTAGAATATAAAAAGGAGTAGAGATGATAAGAAGGTGGGCAATTGTGTCCACTTAATTGAAGAATAGTGGTATGGCTAGCTCACCCATTTTGGTGTTTCAAAATAAGATTAGATTAGGTTAGGTATTTTGTTTTGTGTCTCCAAGTAGACATGCACTAAATTACACATACTTTAGAATCTCATTAATATTTCTCTAAATCAAAGTTAATTTATTTGATCCCTCCCTTTATGGCCCACTATAACTCTTTTTGGCATCTTCTATTTCGTGGATTAGTTAATCTCACTAACTAAACTTATTAACTAATTAAATATTATACAATTTTTTTTACTGGGGGTGTCCGAGCTAACTTATGCGCATTTTAATTAATTTCTTGAGACCCTAGAACTACCAGCCAGGTATGAACTCTAATAACCACTCATATTAGCAACTGTGGAGTGTTGAACTTGAAAGATCATGTTAAATCCTCCTCTTACTCTTTTACCATTAAGAGGACTTAAATTTGACAAATCATATTAGATCATCATTTTACTCTTTTACCATCAAGGGGACTCGAACTTAAAAGACCACATTAGATCATCTTTTGTTCTTTTACCATCAGGTCACTCAACAGTGGTTTAATATCATACATTAATAAAACTATTAAGTAATTTCTCATTTTTTATCTTATGAAAGGTTCTTTGAATTTTTTCTTATGGTTTTAGGCAGATTTGATTTTATGTTTCAAGGACAACCATGTAATTAATGAAGTAATTAATAAAATCGTAAGACCACTCAGAAGATGCTTTAAGAAAATGAAATTATACCAACAATGTCAATATGAACACTTGAAAGTTGTGGGTATATTGAAATTAAATGTAGGACATGATTGCATAAATATTGAACGTGGTAAGCAACAAGCAATCAAAAGTAATGAATAATTTGAAACCGCACTAATTTTAAGTCACAATCAAATCTTTGCGTCGGCTTCTCAATCACATCTCGCTATTTCCTTCTTCTTCTTCTTCGTTCAACCCTTCCTGATTATTATGGCACCCTTCAAAAGTATTCAAGAGCAAGAATGATTATTATAGGGAGGGTGGGAATCTATCCATAACAAGAAGGATTTCTACTTTACAATATCAAACATCAAACATCAAATTCTATAATTAATCCCATTAACCATATTTTAATTATTGTTCAAAAGGACTATGCATGTAACCGCCCTTATTTTAACATTATCATATCAAATGGGTAAATACTAATACAAACAAATAATAATATGTGTAGAAAATATTGTAAATGCCGACAACGTTCACTGATTGCATGTTGATCCAAAAACGTTTAAAGAAATAGGGTAATAGTGATATTATCATTACCTCTCCATTATCCTTTTACTATGAAATTATATCTCTACTTGTCACCATCTTATATATCTTTTCTTCTATGCTTGTTGAGAGCTTCAATTCAAAGTTTGAAAATAAGCTAAAGTTGATCTATGAACTCAAATCTCTATTCCCCACTTGTTATTGTATTATAAATTAAATAAACCCTTATAACAAAAGCTAATCCAAGAAGATATAAAGCTACAAAAAAACTTGTGGTTAGTAGTAATAATTTTGTGGGCAAATAGGGTTGAGACATACGTAACCTTAATTCCCTCATTAAGTTGGCCTTTTGGAATCTCTTGCTTGTATTTGTATTTGTGTCATCCAATATATTATATAAACTTGTAATGTGTAAATGTGGAAACCGAGTTTCACCTGCTTCTCTTGACTTCATTTTCTTGATTTTGATTATATAAATAACCCATTTGAGCCGTGTCAATGAAGCATTAATCAAATACACGTTTCTTCAACTTGGTGATAAGCCACTACTAACTAATTAAAACTTATACAATGTGTTAAAAGATTTTGGGGAGAGGACAAATTGCAAGCTCTTCAGGGCTTTAAGTTTAACCACAAATACAATCAAGTAGGGACCATGTGATCAATTATCATTAATTTGGATTCATCTCTTCAGGTTTTGTCACTTCAAGATAGCCTACATTAGTAAATTTAATATGTAGATCTTTTGAAATTTCAATTTTCTTAGGCTTAATGACAAGAACCCCCCTTAGGTATTAATTAAATTAATAAAAACCCCCCTATGGTTATAGTTCATGAAACTCAAACAGCAGTTGCCATTAAAGTCCACCAAATGTTTGGTAAATTATCAAAGTTTTGAATAATGAAGGAGTAAAAACAAGTGGTCCTTTGTGTGAGACTTGACAAGGAAGCGTGGAGTTAGCTTTAGTAGCACAGTTTTTTTTGAANACTTATACAATGTGTTAAAAGATTTTGGGGAGAGGACAAATTGCAAGCTCTTCAGGGCTTTAAGTTTAACCACAAATACAATCAAGTGGGGACCATGTGATCAATTATCATTCATTTGGATTCATCTCTTCAGGTTTTGTCACTTCAAGATAGCCTACATTAGGAAATTTAATATGTAAATCTTTTGAAATTTCAATTTTGTTAGGCTTAATGACAAGAACCCCCCTTAGGTATTAATTAAATAATAAAAACCCCCCTATGGTTATAGTTCATGAAACTCAAACAGCAGTTGCCATTAAAGTCCACCAAATGTTTGGTAAATTATCAAAGTTTTGAATAATGGAGGAGTAAAAACAAGTGGTCCTTTGTGTGAGACTTGACAAGGAAGCGTGGAGTTAGCTTTAGTAGCACAGTTTTTTTTGAATATTGGCATCAATCACTCACAGTCACACCTCTAACAGTAGAAGCAGTACTCAATTATAGAAGAGAGCCCATGATTCTTGGCTGCACAAACACATGGACAAAGAATTTTTAAAAGACGAATATTACAATACAAAAATGATGCTTCCTCTCCTTCCCCATCTGGGTTTTTTATTATTATTTTTTAAATTAATGGTCTGAAATGAAATCACCACTTTTCTTTACTTCTTATCACCAACATAATCATGATTCTGTCTTCGTGTTGCCTTAGTTTTAATTAATCAACACACAATTGATTTCAAACAAGAAAGGCCAGATGGAAAGCATGTGAGAATGAAAGTTTCAACTATGGGTTTTGATTTTTTAGTTGTGTTAATTAAGAATAAAATTGGTTGACAGGGATACTTTGAAGTTGGATTTTGATTATTTAAGGGAGTTGATATTTTTAAACTTTGGCCTCACAAAATGTCCACTAGAAAAGTTTGGTTACTTAGATTATATATCTAATGAAATTCCCCACTTATATTAGTTGCTTTTTTGGGTAGACAACACTACTTTTTGATTTTATCAAGATCCTCATATTCCTAGCCTATATCTTCACTCTAATATTTGTTGTTAATTGATATATTTAGTTAAGGTGGGCTAATAATAATAATAATAATAATTTAGTGTATAATGAAATCAAAATCAATTAGGAAGAATCATGTTTAACATAGTTGAGAACACAGGGCATCTGATAATGGGGGTTGATAAAAATACAAAAGGGCATTGAAAAAGTTGATGTTGAGATGAGTAGAGCCATAGAAATTGAAAGCAAATGACAGCCTTGTTTCAAGGGGAAAATGGCCTAGAAAGAAAAGATTGATATCCACCACCAAGAAAGCTGTAGTGGGTTGAGACGAAGTATGGAAGAGAATAAAGCAAAGAAAAGTACTACCCATTAAGAAACCCACAACACAAAGGCCAAAAAAAAAAAAAAAAAAATCAGAAAGAAGGAATTTCTTTGTCATAATGGTATTGTGCCTTTAGTATTTTTTCCTCCTATCTTTTTCATCAAATCCACCGCCAAACTTTCTTAACTAATATCACTTTAACTCAAAGATAATTAACAATAAGGACATACTTGGTTGGGTCGTTCTCATTTTGCCCATTTTCAACAGTTTTTGGCATTTACTTGTATGTTGCCCCACCCCCATTTCAATGTTCTCATTTCATTCAACACAGCCAAACCAACCGTTAATTATGACTTGAGCAAAATCAATAGTTTATGGAGGAAACTTTCATAGAGATTAGGAACAATCTGGATATGATATCACATGAAAGCCACAAATTCCCAATTGGGTTTCTGTTGAAAGGTTGAGAATATGTATATATTTTCTCCTCTGCTTTCAAAGTCGCTTTCTTGCTATTAACTCCCACTTTCCTTAGCCCTAAAGAGGCTGCCTTACCCAGTTTTTCTTTTATTATTAATTTTTTTTAGTCAATTAAAAAAAGTCAAAATAAAAGAAGCCTTAATGGGTATTTGACTCATATAATCAATGTTAAACTTGTCCTGAGCCATCAATATTCAAAAGGTCCTCAGCAGTCGGCTCTTGCTAAAATCTAACTAGTTTAATTATTAGATGTCCTGCCTGCCCTAATTTTTTGGCTGCGCAATTGCAGGTTGAGTAAACATTATTTCATTCTCTTCAGCAAGAAGTTAGCTGTACAAAAGAGGACCAAAATTAGCCATTCATAAATACATCTAATTTGAAAGACTCCATATTGCGATNATTTGACTCATATAATCAATGTTAAACTTGTCCTGAGCCATCAATATTCAAAAGGTCCTCAGCAGTCGGCTCTTGCTAAAATCTAACTAGTTTAATTATTAGATGTCCTGCCTGCCCTAATTTTTTGGCTGCGCAATTGCAGGTTGAGTAAACATTATTTCATTCTCTTCAGCAAGAAGTTAGCTGTACAAAAGAGGACCACAATTAGCCATTCATACATACATCTAATTTGAAAGACTCCATATTGCGATGCATTGTTATTCTGTTAAAAGACTCCTCATTGCAAAGTCATAGCAGTATAAAAGCATCTATTCTAACATTCAGTATAAGAGCATACGTTGAAAGTAATTCACAATTAAATGGAACTAACTCTAACCACTATATTAAATCACAGCATTACAACACCAGCCGGTCTTTGATCCTCGCAAATAACTAGTCTACAGTCTAATCCACAGCCTATTCCTGATCGTGACATCTTCCCTCGAATCATAGATCTTCTATCTTCTCAAGGGAAGAGAAGTGTACATCAACATTAGTAATAGTTTCTTGATCAATTTCAGTTGTTGTAAACAATTTTGGCAAAGAATAACCTGATTCTTTTCTTGGTTCCAAGTCATTCTTCTCGGTTAGCTCCTGAGCTTCCTTGGTAGCCACACCATCTTCTGTTTCAGATTGACTAGACACTGTATGTAGATTATAGAGCTGGGATTTTAACTTCAAGTAAGACTTGGGATCCTCTTCACTCCGGGCTTTGTTCAGCTTGTCAATAATATCACTTAAAGCTGAAGCCTTCTCAGACCACCAAAATTTAGCCTTTTTGGGACTTTTCTCAACTTCACTTTGGTCACTAAGCTCATCATTATCATCGTTATTTAACCCAAAGTTTTGGAACTTCTCTAAACCCTGATCAACAATTTGCTCTGTCCTCCTTCTAAAGTTCTCACTTCTTTTAGGATTTGATTTTAGCTTCAACTTCAGGCCCGAAATCATCATCTCACTGTCTTCTTCAACGGAAGTAGAATTAGGGTTTGATATAGAGGACTCATCCTCATTGAACTCTTCCAGAATAGATTTCACAGAAAATACCTCCTCCAGCAAACTAATATTTTGCATATAATGGTCAAAAGCTTCATTTTCCACTTCAATATTTCTATCCTTGTATTCCTTTAACTTGGAAAATCTCCATTCATTTATGACAGAGGCATCCTGAAATAAAGTGGCTCATATTAGGAAAATATATTCTTACTCTATTTTAAAACAATCTTCAGTGATGACAACAATGTACCTTTCTGGTCAATGGTTTCCTTGAACGCAGTGGCATTTGGACATTGTTGAATTGAGCAAAATTGCTGGAAAGTTGCCGAAGTGATGCAACTCTGAGTGAGTTCCTGAAGGAAACCCAACAAGGAAAAAGAACCACATTAAAACTACAAGTCACTCTGAAGTGCCAAAAGATGCAATTATGCACATCTCATACTCGTAAAGTGAAGAAATCACCACTGAAAGAACTTCTAAAAATTCTCATAAAAGGAGATTAAACAAATCAACAAATCATGATGAGTATGTTGTTTGTAGAGGCCATGAGGACTTTTCAAGGAAAAATAATTAGAAAAAGAGAAGTGAAGTAAATTATTTCAATTCTTCAACATATTTATCACTCCAATATCTGGCTTTTGATCATCACATTCTGTTAATTACAGAGGCCTATACTCAAAAGTCAATTTTAGTGAACAGAAGCTCCCAACTTAGCAGTGCAAGAACTGTATCACTCAGAAACTAGACAATAAGCGTTAGCAATGGTAGAAAAACAATGCAGTAATTCAGGACCAATATATTTCTAAACAGTAAGGCTGCATTAGCATTTTGTGAGATACCAGTGTAAGAAACAGACGAGAGGGTGTGAGTAGAGACCCTAAAAGGTAAAATTTCAGAAATAAAATAAGAGAGGTCTGCCCAACAAAGATTGAATCAAGTCCCCATGTCACCAAAAGATTACTGCTGGTAACTTTTATCTGCTTCAATGTTGAATTGATATTGCACATTGCATGAAGCTATAGAGGCATGATATGCTTCATAGAGACTTCATTCTGATCTAGAGGAAAACATTTAAATGCATAATCCTTGTCCTCAAGTTCTAAATTTTAATAGACAACTAGCTATATACCTAGGGCTGGCTTTCATACCAAAGTCCATATAAAATAGCTAAATATAATCAGAATTTTTAACTGCATAGTTGAAAGATTAAAACACATAACCATCTCTGATGGTTGATGCTCACAACTTACCCAGCAGGAGAGACATCGCTTGACTTTTGCTCAAGTGAAGGGGAGCTTGAAGTTGGTGCCTTGTCTGGAAAAGTTGCATTTGCTTTCAAAACTGCAATTTCCAGAATATATTAGAACACAGAAAGTCAATGTCATGCTCACAATAGACTGGAAATAATGAGAAAAAAAAATTCTGATTTGATCTCCTCAAGCAACAGCTGAAAGCCCAGTTAAGATTTGCGATGCTTACTCCTTAATGGTTAACTAAATGCAAGTATCAGGAAACACCTTCTTTCATCCATAGCAAACATGTAGTTTCTGAATTTTCATGCCTTTCTAAACATATATACATCATTTTAGCATTTTCAACTCTTTCTCCTAAATTGAAACAGTTTATAAATCAAACAGCTAACCTTTTCGAAAAGATATTCATCATCTTTTACTTGAGTAACTTCTATCATTCAAATAAGCGACTGGAAAAAAGTTGAGGAAGCATGGACATCTCCCAGAAGAGATTGACTTATATTGCTTTGGATCACATGCAGACATCATACTCACAATTTACCTTCGATGTCATTACTGTGCCATTTATTAATTTACCATATTGCTTCAGATTATAATTAAAGAAATTCAACAACCAGAACAAGGTACAAAATAAAAGATATCACACATTACAAAAATAAAACATGCAAGGAATGCACACCCAGAACCATCTGAATTAGATCCATATCTGTAGTTACCAAAGGAGTATTTTTCTTCCAAAAACTGAATGGATATTTGAGATTTGCTAAAAGGAAATTGTGGTTGCATTCATGATCATGTCAACCATCTTCAGATGTAAGTGGTAATGCAGAAGAGAAGGTGTGTTATGATATATCTGACAAGGAAAATCCTCAAAATTCGAGTTGGATTTTACAGTTATAACCATACTCAGCATATCAATTCAATTCTTTACCATATGCGAAGTTGACCTCCTCAAATTTTAAAATATTCCAAATTCAATGTTAAAACAATATTTGTCAGTGGCCAACAGGTCTAATGGCAGCACCTTGTTCCCATAAGACTGGAGTACAGGGTGAGCTCATAAGTCTTAATACCACATGGGAGCATGAATATTATTAGCAAGCAAAATATCAAGGGCAAACATATAAAGAGCCAAAAAAATTGTAAGAATATGAATTGAGGCAAAATATAGCATA
This sequence comes from Pistacia vera, assembly GCF_008641045.1. Lineage (NCBI taxonomy): Eukaryota > Viridiplantae > Streptophyta > Magnoliopsida > Sapindales > Anacardiaceae > Pistacia > Pistacia vera. The sequence goes on along the minus strand of NW_022196690.1, from coordinate 137,660 downwards.
CCATGAATATGACATGGATTTTGTGCTTTTGAACAGCAACTCTTGCATGACTGGTAGGGACACCTGCAACAGGGAATTCAATTCATTAAATGGACAAATCAGCTCACTCTATTTTCAATTATCAATTAATATCTGTCACCAATTGCAGCTGCTGGTGTATTAATTAACCAAGCAAATATCAGAACTCATAGTTCAATTAACAGAATCACATGTGCCATTTTCAGTTAAATCTACAAATGAACCATTAATGTTCCGGCTTAGCTTTTCCAAAGTAAACAGGACTCCAGGTTTTCACATTAAATAACAATAAGAACAAGAATAATGCTATGTGCACTAACCAAAACCATACTAACCCAAGTACTAACTGATGTGGCAAACCTCTCTTATTGCCACGTCAGTTCCCCCCGAAAACAAAAAAAAAAAAATTTCAAAATTTCAATTGTTAGTACTTGGATTAGTATAATTTGGTTAGTACACATGGCATTACTCTAAGAACAATCATGCATGGATTGCTAAAGAACCAGTGTTGCTATAAATAAATAAATTAACATGCTATCACATTAAATGGTAGTTGCTGTCAGTTGCCATAATTCATTCAATATGACAAGGATTGACAGTTACTTTTTTTACATCATTCAAAGTTAAAATGGCCAAGCAGCCACACAAGGAATTTATCCTTTTTTATTGCAGATTGATTATTATACCAAGCCTCCAATGAAATCCATTGACAGTAAAAAGAAAAAAAAGGTTAGCCTGTTGCCTAACTCATAAAGATGAGGAAATATAAAACTTCTGCTTAAGTTATGGGAAAAACTTAGTGTAATAGTTATCAACATCTCAAGAGAATTACTACTAAGAAAAAAAAGACTATTGGTAATCATAAAGAAACAAAAACCAAAGGTAAGAGAGAGAGAGAGAGAGAGAGAATAATTTACATGGTTCAAAGACCTTCTTCTATAAACAAGACTACGCATTTAGGAAGTTACAATGATAACTCAAACTCTCCAATTCTCATTCTTTCTTTCATACTAGAGTACTCTCTAAACTACCCTAGCCAACCCTCTTACACCAATCATACAGGATAAGCCAAAAGGGTCAAAATCCCATGATAGGAATTAACACATTATAGAAACATTCGCACTTGGTTCTGAACATCTATAGCAAGATCAAGTACAAGGTTATATTCACGGAATCAACACCACCTAAGTCAACCCGTTCAAATAAAGCCTAGTGAGTTAATTCATGTTACTTTAGTGCATTAAACAAGCCAAGTTGAGCTGAAAAAAGGCAACTCATTCTCAATAAATTGGAATAGTTACTCAAGATCAACTGAAGCTCAATTCAAGTTGTGAGATGTAAGCTCGAACTTTTGTGAACAGTTACTCGAGCTCAATTAGAGTTGTGAGATGTAAGCTCAAACTTGAAAAACCAATTGCATTAATGTGTTCATTCATTACACAATCTGAGTTTTAGCAAGCTTACAAATAAAAGGAAGCAAACACAAGCTGAAATAGCGAAACCGAGGTTGTTTTTAAACCCTAATATTGGCTCGTATACTAAGTCAAGTTATAGATTTCACCCCATGTTCAATTAAAGTTCAAATTTTGAGAATTGAGGCCTTTTGATTATGAAATTTTATTATCCTAGTTGTGCAATTTCCCCAATTCTGGTGATTCTAACTTTTTAACAGTAAAAATTATCAGAATTTTCAATTTATTACCAACTGATTTCTTCTTAGTGCTAATTTTTTTCTTTTTAGAAATCAATTTCAACCAAATTCAGAATATATCTCCAAAATTATAAACAACCACCACCACAAGTCGAGCAAAACTGAAAGAAATTATAAAAACAGCTGGCAAAGAACATGAATATAAGTTACCTAGAGCGAGCGACGTTGCCGCACTGAATACACTTGGGCTTGTTGAGACCGCGAAGGGTTTTGGGCGGCGTGTCACGATGCAAATTGGCGGCGGTTGCGGTGTGAGTATCGGAGGTATTGTTACTTAGGGCTGGCGATGAAGCCGCCATTTACGTTGAGTTTTTTGCTCAACTTTCCCCCGCTTCAATTTGTTTGCCCACAGATTTAAAATACCAAAGTGAAGTGGTGCAGTATTATTTTTTTCGCGTGTTATTATTATTTTTTTTTTAAAAAAGAAAAACGATTTAAGAGGAATCTGAGAGAGGAACGAATGGGGAGATAACAGTAGAAAGAATACGAATCTATATTTTGTTGCGGGAATTATTTTGGGCCGGGTCAATTAAGTGGATATTCGGGCTATTTGCGATCAAATTCTCTGATGGGCCAAGCCTATGATGATACAGAAATAATAATCGTTGTGAGTTATATAGACAAAGAAATACTCTATGATTTTTATTTTTAGATTTTGTTAAATAAACTTATAATTTTTCTAAAATTAATCCAATTACACCGAGACCTAGCTCCAACAAAGTGTATTTGGGATTTCCTTTTCATCTTTTATAGAGGCAGCAACTACAATTCAACAACCACATTCGACTGGGACAGGCTGCAGCCAAACACGAGTTGCGACTGCACGGCCCAACAACCACCACCCCTCCCCCCCTCCCCCTCCCCGAGCCCTACAATCGTCAAAGAAGGTTGTGTTTGATGTATGACGATACTTCACCAAATCAAAACGGGCAAAGACAAATATAGAGGGGGAAGAATCGTGTGAGGCATGTAATTTCTGTGGAACCATTATCAGTGCTAAGAAGAGGACTTTGACGATGCAACGACACTTGGAAAAGAAGTACCCCCAAATAATGCAGTTGTCCGATTCATCTTCAACTGGACCTGGTAAGCAAATTCACACTTAACTTAATTTTAATCCACAATCTTCAACTTTGTCAACATGAAAATACAATGCACTCCAAGCACAATAGAAAATAGCAAGATACATAGTTGCTACAGAGTACAGACTCTCCCCTTTCTTAAACTAAAAATCTTTATTTTATTCACATAATTAAAACTGCATTTTGTCCAGTATATACCCCTGTTAGTAGAGGTACAAGTAGAAGAAACATACTAAAAATTTAAAACAAAATAAATGTTCAACTTAAAAAACAAATTTCAAAATTTTAGGAATATATCTATAGCACTTACTTCAGACATATGGGTTTGTAGATTAAAAAAACATATTTTTAATTGTCACAATACATTACTTAGATCATAGTTGGGGTTTACAACAAAAATTGATAGATTTTAGACCATTATATACTGCACATAATGCTGACACTATTTATTTTACAATTCTTGAAGTTTTGCAAGAATATGTATTAACTGATATAGTTGTAGTGTTAACGCTAGATAATGTAGCTGTTAACACTGCGACTATCTCTTTATTTGAAAAGAGATTGGATCTGCGTGGTGAAGACAAATTTTTTTACCAAAGATGTGCTTGCTACATCATAAATTTGATTGTTAAATTAGGTTTAGAAGCTATAAATTCAAAGATTGAGAGGGTGTGAACGACTATCGGATTCATCGTCGACAGTAACAACAAAAGATGGTAGGAGTACGTCAAATATTGTAAGTAAGAGGATCCACTGGTTTGACCTTTGAAGTTATGTATGAACATGCCTATCCGTTGGAACTCCACCTACTTGATGTTGGAAAAAGCTTTGCCAACTGCAAGACAAATTATAGATTTCGTCAACTAGTAGAACTATCTGGAGGAAGTTGTCAGCTATGATGATTGGACAGTTTGCGAATTTTTTTATTTATTTATTAAAGTTTTTTTATGATTCCACTAAGACATTAAGTGATATTTATTATCTTACTACTACTTTAGCGTTAGATATTTTACTTCAAATTTGTAAAACTTTTGATAAATATAGATATAATGACATCTTAATGGAAATTGTTTCAAAGATGGAAAAAAAATACAAGAAATATTAGTTAGATATTCCATTCTTATATGGATTAGGCCTTGTTGTAGATCATAGGTTTAAATTACACATAGTTAATTGTATAATTACTGAGATAGGCTTGCATTTAGGACATGATTATACGTCTTATTTGATTAACTTTAAGCAAAAATTGAAAAACCTTTTTTTCTTTATACTAGAGCAGGTACAATGGAAGTAGAACTGGAACGTCCAGCAGGACCCTGATGAAGACATCTATCAAAGATTGAGCATGTGGACGTATATGGAACATGACGGAAGTAACAGCTCCAACTCATACATACATTATGGACCAAAGGAGCTGAATCGCTACCTACAAATGGACATGTCCTACATGACGAAGAAGAAAAAACGTGAGATGGATGTGCTTCAATGGTGGAACCAACATCAAAGTCAATTCCTCATTGTAGCCCAAATGACAATTGACATTTTATCTATGTCAATTTCTACAATTGCATCCAAGTTAGCATTCTCAACGAGTGGTCGGATTGTTGAAGACGGAAGATGTTCTTTAACCAATGAGATGATTAAAGTGATAACGTGTTTACGAAATTTGACTCATGCAGGGGAAATACTACATCAACACCCTGAAGATCCTGAACTACTCGAACTCTTCAGGAACACATATTTGAACGATGTAAATATTGTTGACGATTTAGATGAATAATTTAATAAAAACAAATTTATTTAATTGTTTATTTGTGAAGTGCGAATGTGTGAATATTACATTTATGTTAAAATCAATTAATTAAATTATCTCTTTAAAGTTTAAATTTAAATACCCCATATTTATAAATAATTATTAATTATAATTAACCATTAATTAATTAATTAAAAATTTACTAATCTCCCCCTAAAAATTACATAAACCCCCCCTTACATAATTTTATTTGGCCCCTAAATATAAAAAAGGTTGGGGAGGGGGGGAATAAATTTTCCACGCCCATAAGACTGGTCCTAGGGACCGGTCTGGGCCTTGAAATTTCTCATGGGCCCAGGACCGGTCCTAGGCCCATGAGTGACTGGTCCCAAATGGGATCGGTCCCAATCGGGCCTAGACCCAGACCCAGACCCAGACCCGGTTGGGACTGGTCCCTGCGTAGGTCTATACTACACTAATACTAGGAGCTCATAGAATTAATTGTTGCCCTTTAACACCTATAAAATCAAGGGCACTATTAAACTTATAATCCAATCTTACAAACTTTCTCTCACAGCCTCGATGTGGTAGCTCACAAATGGGTCTTGATTGCTCGCTATGGATCCTGCATGCCCAATTGCGAGTTGCCACGTTGGAGTTATGAGAGAAAGTTTGTAAGATTGGGTTGTGAGTCAATCTTTATCCTAAAATCAATTGCCTACTTAACACAACAAGACAATGTGGTTATTTATATTCTATTTTTGCTCGTCTATTTATTAATTGTATTTAACATATTTTATATCAACGGTATAAAAGAGTGACATAATTTCTAGATAAATATATAACTACCAAAGTTTGAATATGTATGATAAAAACACATTCAACTAAAAAATAAAATAAATAGTTATTAATATGATTTCATACAAAATACATGTTGATGCAAGATTTACACCAACCAAGTGATTCGATTGACCTTGGTGGAATCAGAACCGATGTGTGCGTGATTAAAGATAACTAGCAATTGTATATGAAAAATGCATGAATGTAAAGAACACAATCAATTTTTAAAGTGGTTCGGCAAGTTGGAACTTAAGGCTATGTCTACTTTTTTTCTTATTGCTTAGAGAGCTTACAAGAATATAATAATATGCCTAAAACAATTTACTAATCCCTCTCTCATTGTAATAACTGCTTTCTACTAGTATACTTTAGAACATATACAATAAAAATATACATAATTAGTATATGAAAATAGTTGGGTCCAAATTTTTCTTTACTTACAAAACATAATTCTTTACATATATCAAAATAACAAGTACAAAAAACTTAGCAACGATGGATAGTAATGTCAATCCTCTCCGCTTGTCGACGTCCCTTCGATCGCTGCTCACCTATGTCCTGCAAAAACATGGAAAAACAACGGGGTGAGCATAAAAATGCTCAGTAAGTAAATCCCTTAACTTTTCTCCTTCTTTGGTTCTTTCCTTACTTAATTCCTTATCTTTTCTTTCACTGTTTCTTCCTCTGTTTCTTACTCTCACTATTCTTTTCTTTCTTTCTTATTCTTTCTATTCTTCCTAACTATGATGAAATTCATGGTAATATGCATGAATGAAATGCATATGTAATAATGCAAAAACGTATTTTCTTTCTTCTTTCTATTCTTTTCTTATCTTCCTTTTCTTTTCTTTCTTTTTCTTTTCTTGCTTGCTCAATTTCTTCTTTTCTTTTCTTATTCTTATTCTTTCTCATTCTTTCTTTTCTTATTCTTTGCCGATCGGACTCGGTTGATGCATAGATTTGGAACCTTGGCCGTGTGAGTGAGTATAGTTCTCATCTACATGCACTCTTGCGGACCGTACAAATTCTTCTTTCTTTTTAGGCCACTCAATTAAGATGGCATGCATGTAGGAATTCTTCTTGGTACAACCCTCATCCACATACACTTTTACGGGTCATACAATTCTACTTCTTCTTCTTATGCCACTCAATTTAGGTGGCGTGTATGTGGGAATTTCTTCTTAACACTCACGGTTCCCCATCACAACAACCTATTATTTTCTCTTCTTTAACACTTTTTAATTCTTTAATGCTTATTCTTCCTTTCTCTTTATTCTTAGAGTGTTTTATTCTTTCTTTCTTTATTCTTTATTCTTCATTCTTTATTCTTTATTCTTTCTTATGTTTCTACACATACACAATTATATGCATATGGATGGCTTATGCTTGAAATTCTTACTTGGATGCACTCATGAAATGCAAATATGCAATGTTGCATAAAATTAAGGTTTCTACTCAAACTTATACTTCTCTTAGGCATTTCATCAAACATTACTTGTGCATAAACAAACCCTAATTTAATTATCATTCAATTTGTTTCTCAATCATCCAAAAATAAGAGAAAATCTCTCTTGTAGCATCACCATACCTACACAGCAAACACACTCCCAAAAATTCATCAAATTCTTCCAATTTCAACCCATCATCAAACCATCACAAACACTTCTCATATTCAAATATATCCAACAACAAGCATAATTCATCATCAATCTCATCTCAATTTCTCAATAACCATAACATATGCATACTTAAAAGAAATCTCTACTCACTTGAATTCTTAAACTTTAACTTGAGTTGGATTTTGAGTGGAATTTACTTACCTTATGCTTAAGTCTTCTCTACTAAGCTCTCTGCTCTTGTTGGATTCAAAACTTCTTTTAACCCTAAGCATAAACTTCATAAGAACTTAACTTTTACACAAACAAATCATTGATAAAGAGCAAGAGTTCTTACCTTTTGAAGCCTAGAATCAAAACCCTATTAAAAATCACTCAAAAGCCCTCAAAATCCTTAAAGGAGTGAATGAAAATTTGAGAGAAATGGGGGAATAGTGTGGCGGTGAAATGAAGGAAATAAGGGTTACAAACCCTTATCATCTTATTTTATAAACTCACTTTCCCATTTTGCCCTTATACTTTTGTGAAAATTCCATCCTTGTCCCTTAATCAATTACCATAATGCCCTTATTTTTATTGTATTCTCTATGAAATTCTATCTCTTTTCACTCCCCACTTTTTCAACTAATTTTGAGTGAAAAGACCCTTTTACCCTTAATGCAAGTTAAAGGCATTTTCTTCATATTTTTCTTAAAATAACTTTAATAAAAATTAACTAAAGGCTATAAAACATAATTTAAATCATGTACCTCCATGTTGGGCGTTACACCCATCGTTGGAGGGGGTTTATTCACAAGCTTGTAAACAAGGAAAGATGGAAATTATCGGGATTGCAATCATGTTCGAATTGAGATTCCGATATTCTTGTGATTATGCATTAAGACACGCCATCATTGCTATTGATATGATCTCTTCCGAAATATCTGGGATCTGAGATTATTTGTGATTTGTTGAACAATCGTCCGATTTGGTCGCGACTAGCTTATGCTAGGTCAAGCTATAGCTCGACGAGCTTATGCTGGGGTCGGACAGGTGTTAAGCTGAACTGATTATGGGTCAAACTATATCCTTGCGGGATTCTAACTTCTCCGAGCTTAATGGAAAAATCACACACAACAATACGTATTTCATTTAAACTAAGATTTGTAAATAAAATACTTTTAAAATGAGATAAATAAAAGGTTGACATGAATCAATTTCAAAATATAATAAAAACTCAAAATTTTTAAACTAAGATTTGCAAATAAAATACTTTTAAAATGAGATAAATAAAAGGTTGACATGAATCAATTTCAAAATATAATAAAAACTCAAAATTGACACATTTTAGTTTAAAAAATATAAAAAGTTAAAACTAGAAAAGTAACCGACGACCATGTCACCGACAAGGCTAAAGACGTTACCTTCAGCCATACCAAGTGCAACTAATAGCAACTTGTGTCACAAATGGCATGCCCATGGTTGGCTTACTCTAGATCTACTCGCACCAAGTCAAATCCAACTCAACCATGGCCGCTGATGACACCAATCAAACCAATAGTTAATTTTTCAATTTTCTAATTATATATATTTTATTTTTCAATTTTGATTATATATTGCTTTTTTTCTTTTAAACAACGACATCATACACAAGACAATTCTGTCATTTTAAAAAGTCCAAATAAAGTTAATGGTTTTTCATGATTAAATATCTTTTTTTTTTTAAATGAAACTTGTGTTTTTTTTTTTTTTATAGTTATATCCCTAAAAGAAATAACTATTTATTTACAAATTACATACAAATGAATTCGATTCTAACCTCTTTAAAATTTTCATTTTTCAATTTATATATATTTTCATACTGACACTGAAGAGTAAAATCACACTATTTATAGAGTATTATAAATTCAAAAAGTAAACGTAATAAATTTATTTTTATATAATATTTAAAATTGTTATGCAACAAATTCAGAAAAAATAATTCTCAATTAGGAAAGGATAGTTCCAACTTTGACAAGGAGATGTCATGCAATATAGACTCCAGAATCGAAGTCGAGGATCAAGTTGTTTTACTGTTTTAAGGATTCAGTGTTTATTTCCAATTCAAACTTGTAACGGGTGCTATATAAACCCAACCCTAGTACGTTTTGAAGGGACGACAAAATGTACACACATAAAGAAGAACAACTAGGCTGAGAAAGAAAGAAATCGAGAAGAGAACTTGAAATAACTCTTTTGTAACTCAGTTCACAACTACGCTCAATACATAATAGTGGACATATGTTTTGCATTATAAGCAGCCGAACCATTTTAAAAACTTTCTTTCTTTGAATTTTGTGTTTTATTGTTGTTCATATATAATTGCTTTATCCCATCGCCGATCCATCAGGATTATGCAAGCATCCGACGTGGTTCTAACACATCCAACCACATACCTCTTGTTGTTGTGATTTCTTGCATCAACAGTTTGACGTTAGATGGAGGGCCCCTGCAATGCTCTCCAAAATTCCTAACAGATTTCACTCGACTTTCTAGGCTTATGCAACATCAACCATGGCTCGCACAACTTGATCTAAGAGCAAAACCGCAGCCAGCCATGTCGGCAACGTCGACATCGACAACCTGGAAATCGTCAACGAGGAGATTCAAACTCCTCCACCAACAATCACGACGATCCAAACATGGTAGAGACTTTAACTGTTCAACCAACTAACCCACAGGTGATGGATCTGATTAGAACACTAACAACAACAATTCAAGCCCTGCAGCAGCAGCAGATGGCCACATTGCAAGAAGCAATACCGCGACATCAAGCCCCCAGACAACAGAATACTTCTCAAGGAACGAGAGATGACATGCCTTGCTCGTCGCACATTGTGACACCAACTGAGAGTTTTTGTTCAATTAGTGAATGTCCCCCAGGTGAAGAAGAGAGCCAAATCCTCCAAGGCGTTGGATGAAAGTTAAGAGCAAGAAGACACCCATAACCAGTGCATCTTGCGCCAAGAAAGGGTTAACTCCCAAAGAGACACCCATAATTGGTGCACCTTACACTAGGAAAGGGTTAGCTCCTAGAAAAATGTCCACAACCAATGCGATAGTTTTACCTCACGCTTGAAAAGGGTAAGCTTTCCATCCTTGTTGGAACAATATACAACCCGAGCCATCCCCGATGCAACTAGCTCGCACATAAATAGTCATACGAGTGTGTTTGACAAAATTGAGAGAAGAAGTCAACTAACACTGAGCAAAGATCTCCGTACTCGGTTAGATGCATCGCACAGTCATTAGAGACCCACCGCGAGAATTGAAAATGAAATTCTAGCTAATAGCTAGTTGGATTAATTTTAGTAAATGCTAGATGATTTCAGAGCTCATCAAGGACTCTAGATGGTTAGCATGAGGAACATGGAAGATCCCCCCTCTTAGAGATGGTGCTAAAAGCACCACTCCCTCCAAACTTCAAGATGCCAAGCATGCCCGCTTTTGATGGAAAAAGTGATCCCTAAGACCACATAAACACTTTCAAGATAATAGAGTTGTATCAAGTCTTAGGTATCGCCAAGTGTTGTTGCTTGATAGTCATGCTGACTAAAGGAGCAACAAGATTGTTCAGAGGTTTCCCAACATGTTCGATAGAATCTTGGAGACAGCTCACCACATTATTCCTCCAGAACTTTCAAGTGAGCAGACGATTTTCAATGCCGCTGAATTACCTCAGCAGCATCTAATAGAAAAAAGTGAAATGTTGAGGTCTTTTCTAGAGAGGTTCAACCGGGATCAAAGTAAGGTATCCATTGCTTCGTAAGAAGTGATCTGAACTCTTTTCATAGCTGAAGTTTTCCACAAATCGATCTGTGGAAAGAGTTGCAAGTTGAAGACATTGTGTCTCTCTCCCATTTCTACAAAATGGCAGAAAAGCATTTGCAAGTTGAGGACTCACTGGCCGCCATAAAGAGCAATGATGTCTAAACTTCAACCAAAGCCCCTGCTCGGGATGAAGACAAAAGAAGGGAGAAAGGAAAGGATGATTGCGATTGTGGTGATAAAGATATGCGCCACTCTCCAAACAAGGAACACACAAAACACAGAAAAGAACCAAGAAAAAACTCCTGCATTTCTCTCGAAGTATAGCAAGTATACATGTTTGGTCGCGTCCCTTGATCATGCCTCACCGTGTCAGAGAATGATAGGCTACTCCCATAGCCCAGGCCAATGGTTAGACCACGTGGCAAACGTGATTTAAAAAAATATTGCAGATATCATAGAGATATTGGCCATGACACCAATGACTGTTGAGCTCTGAAGGATACAGTAAAAGACCTTATCAAAAAGGGCCATCTAAAAGATTAAGTGCATATATCATGAGATCGTCAAGAGTAAGGTGTTTGAAGAGAGCAGCCAGAAGGGTCATATGACGTGATCAACTTCGTTAGGCCATCTAAAAGATCAAGTGCTCATATTGTGAGCTCGTTAAAAGTAGGGTGTTCGAAGAGAGCAACCAAAATGGTCATATGACGTGATTAACTTTATTAGGACAATCTTTTGAGAATGGAGCCAAAGCCTAAATCAGTCAAGCATAACTATTAGCAACCTCCTACAAGAAGTAAGCTAATTTTTTTTTTGTAAATATATATATATATATATATGTTAAGTTTGGAAGAGCTTGTATTATCTTTATGTTTAGAATTAATGAATATTTCTATGACTTGTTTCTGTCTATGTAGTTTTATAATGTTTGCAAAAGTAAGTATTAAGTTTAGCTAAAGATTCCATAATTCAGCGACGATGCTTTGAAAAAGGGAATCACTTTGTACCACAATTGAGAAGAAGACCTCACAATAACTCAATGTTTGAAAGCTTGAGAAGGCAATACAGTCAAAACTTGAGGCAAATTCATTGAGAAAATGACATTGCTACAACTCCAACTTTAGAGGGACAACCTCATAACTAGCAGCCTAAGAAGAACTCTGACCTAACTTGGCGGTCAAGTCTTGAGAAAGGTGTATAACCGAAACTCGACGACATCTCGAGGAGAGCTATAACTCGTTCGTGACTTCTTGAGAAGAGCTCCAACATAACTTGATGGTTAAATCTCGAGAAAGGTGTCAGGCCGAAACTCAACGATGTCCCGAGAAAGCCATAACTTGAAAAGAGCTCTAAATATAACTTCGGCGGCAAAGTTTAGAGAAAGGCATACGACCGACACTCAATGGCATCCCGATGAGAGCTTTACCCCATAACTCAAACTCAAGACTTTTTAAGAGATGGACACCATTATAACTCAAAAGCTATGGTTTGAGAGGGTTAGTCATCATAACTCGTAGATAGTTGTGAGAAAGACGACATAGTCAGATCTCGTATTATAATATGAGAAAGCTACGACCTTAGACTTTCGAGAGTGGAATGCACAACATGCTTGAGAAAGTATAACTCAAGGTTAACATAACTCAGTCAACATATTCACAAGCAACATTCACAAGCAACAACAACGAGTATTCGAAGGAAACAGAAGCAAAGTAAAAGGTATGCATTCATAAAAATGAGTGAATGTATTATTTTTTTATTCATTTCAGGACTGGTATATGTACATTACAAAAGAAAGAAAAAAGAAAAGAAAAGAAAAAAATGATAATAAGAGACAGAAATAAAAGGCAGGCTCGATCAACTCTCGGTAGGAGGCACCTTAGTGCTTGGAGGTTCTTTAACAATCTTAGTGAGCATGGAGGCAGGATTTTCAGCAACTTCAGTGAGCTTTTCAATGCTCAGAGGTTGGGAGGTAGAAACAGCAATGACCTTATCATTACCAGTCTCCAGAGTGATAGAGCTGGCTGTAGCTTCTCTTTTTCACTCCTCCATCTCATTCAAATAATCCTTGGGAAGGAAGGAGTTGTCAAGGTTAGGATACTGACACCATAAAGAGTTGACAACCTCCAATGCCCCCTCATAAACTTGGAGCTTGGTGTTATGAGAGGTCTTGTCAAGTTCTGTCTTTAGTTGGGCCTTTTCCAGCTTAAACTTTCTCTTTACATCCTCGTGCTCCCTCCAAGCCTAGTCTAGAGAGGCCTTTGACCTCAAGCACTCGTCTTCACACATTTTCAGTTGTGCCATGAGAGATTCCATTCACTGGTAGTTGACTCTTACCCCCTCCTTAAGCTCACCTTACTTCGTGTCGGCCTTTTTCCTCGCAAGCTCCTCTTCCCGCCATAGCTTAGTGATACTCACGAGTGATTGATCCTTCTCGGCCAAGAAAGTCTCCCATTGTTGAGCCTCCATAGCAAACTTCACCTTTAAGTTGACGAAATCCTCATCCAGAGTGGCAAGCCTTTCTTTGTCGTATCAAGCTCTTCCTTGTGCTTGACGATCTCTTTATCTTTTTTGTCCTTACTCAAGAAGAGTATACCTATGTCATTCTAAAGCAAGGAAGTAGTGACAAAATACTACAGAAAATGAAGATGTTAGACTTACTTAGTAGCAAGCAAAAGGAATAGAGAAAAGACATTTACCCGGGTCTGCAAGTTCACAACTTACTGCGAGAGTCAGCAGAGGAAGCAACTTGAGCTTGTCCCAGTCCTTGCTAAAGCCGAATTCATGCAGCAAAGTCTTCTAAGTTGAAACTCAATTGGCAGCTCCTAGATTTTATCCTGAATAGCCTCTTCGTATCCTCTTGCCTTAAGGGAAACAACTATTAGAATTGCTACTGTTCCAATAGAATTACTCTACTATTTCCCTTTACTTCGAAGGATCAAGGGAGCCTCATCCTTGTCCTTCAAAGTGACATTTTTTCTCAATAGGAAGAGCTCGTTGCTTTTGTTTCTTACGAAGGATCGGGAAAACTCTTTCACCGCTTCGAAGGTCTCTTCCCTACAAACAAAGCAGATGGACTATGAGTTATTACAACCAATGTTTAAAAACCAACCCAGGCAAAACCCCAATAAACTATCGATCTTAGGTTGACCGGTTCAACCGATGACATCAGTAGATTAAAATTTCAGAATCCAGAAATAACGAATTCAATGTTTTCTTAATTTCAATGTTTCCATGAAATGAAAACAATTGTTTCTTAAACAATTGTTCAAATCCACATCTTTAGTTGTCTCACAAATTGTCTCTTCCTATAATACATGTTAAACTAAGCTCATTACTAGTAAAAAGCTAACTAAACACAAAAGTTTAATGCCACTGAAAAATATATGAAAACAAAAACGAAAACAAGCCAACTTAAGTAATTTGATATGTTGTACTTTGTCTGTTTGTACTCATGATACTACTAATTTCTTTCTCTATTTTAATACATAAGAGAATGATTGTCATTTGCATCACTACCTCTTCTTATTCATAGAATAAACTTGTTGTCTTTTGGGTGTTTTATCAATCATCTGGAAGTTGGATTGTTTTAGGTTACTTTTTTTTTTTTTTTTTTTCTCATCAATAGAGTCACTAGACTGCCATCTTTAATTAATCACCATATATTATGATATTGCTCTTTCAATAATATTTCATCTGCATAAATATATAGAAAAATCTAAGATATCCTTGTGTTACCATAACACCGATATCATGTTAATTGAATTTATGTATTTCTAATCTTTAAATTATTATAATTGCACTTACAAATCAATAATGACTATTAATCTAACTATTAATCAAGCAAAACGAAAGATCTAATCCAATGTAAATAAGTTCATCAAAGTATATCACAATCTATAAAGAAAGGAAGAGATCGACGGCACCTAAGATGAGCTGGAGCTGATGACAAGTTGAGCTGCTGCTTACTGAAGGTGAAAGAAGCGGATAAAGATGTTGATGATGAGATGAGTTGCTATCGAGATTAAAGCAACTTGATGAGATTTTGACGATGAAAATGAGTTGCTTCTAAAGATGAAAAGAGGCTGATGAAGATGAATGATGAGAAACAAGGTTGCCAACTCTATGGTTTGAAGAAGTTAAAGAGATAAGAGGAAGAGATCAACTATGAAGAGAAGAAATCATAAATAGGAGAGTGCGAAATGGCATAGGGCTCAATGGATTGAAGATTTTAGGGGAAAATTGATTGGAAAATCGGGTTTAGGTGAAAAGAGAGGGGTTTTACATTTGACCTAGTTTTCCCCAAAACCAGTTGGATCGACGGGTTGCTACATACTTCCGGTCCAACTGCAGATGTTCTAGGTTAAATGACCCCCTCCCCCCCCCCGGCGCGCTTTTTTCCCTCCCAACTGGGTCTCGTTGAACGGCCGGGCTAGGCTGGGTTTTAAAACATTAATCGCAACACTCCTAAACAACATTGCCATCGAGGGTGCAACCTTCTCGATCACCAAAGTTGCACGATGTGTTGGCTCTAGTATCCTCTTTGGCTTAGGTGGCAATCCAAGCATTTCTATAAGGTTGCGAGCAACTTCAATTAAGAAAAAGCTTACATGAGCTAACTAAAGGTATGAGTAGCCCTTATTAGTAGAAGACGTGAGGAATCCAAACTTTTGCAAGTTCTCGATTGAAAGCAGCCTGGTCACTCCGTGAGCAGATTTAGGAAGGTCGCTGAATTCAGCTATGCGCTATTGAGATGACGGGAATGTAAGGTTGAACTTTATTAACTGCAAAAGAAGAAAAACAACTTGTTAGTAAACATTCAGACAACAATGTCAAACAATAAGGAATAAGGAAAGCAAACCCTACTGCTTCCCAGAATTAGCCATCTCCTTCATACTTGAAGAAGAAGTAGTGGAGTCCCATTTTTACCTTGTTTGACACCTCAACTATACCACCAACTTCCTTTCTTCTCTTTGGACAGATAATAGTTGAGGTCGCTACTCTTCTTCAAACTATACATGTGAACGAGCTCGTCACAGAGAGCTCTCTTAGACCAACATTTGAAGGTTATGTACATCCTAATTAAGGGTAAGCATGGGTAATGGTATGAACTAGAACTGAAACCGTTAGGTATAACGAAACCGACAGATACCCAGAACTGACTTCTATAGGGTCAGTTGTGGTTCCGGTTCCAAATAATTGGAATCAACACTTGTGGGTTCGATTCCAATCGACATTGTGCGAGTTTGATTCCTGTTCTTGTTTGTGCAGAACCGAAATCGGACTTGGAATTGGACCTGGAATAGGAGCCGATGTCGGGTACTGGGATGAAACATGTCTTGAACCTGACGGAACATAGTATCATTAAAGAATGAGGGGTCTATTGTAATTTTGCATATAATTTTGAAATTGTGTTTAGAATTTAGAATTTGGGGAAAACACAATCGATACTTCATACTTCATCCGTTGCTGTCCATCAACCTATCGCTCTCATTTCACATCATCGACCGCCGTCGTCGTCCAGTTTGCAACATTCCTAATCAGTCGTCGAATTATGAGCTACGTAAAAGCCAATTAGGTATTTTCTTCACCATTTGAAATTTCATTGTTTTAGGTTTATCAATTGTAGCTTTTGTTATTTACTGTTTTCTTTTTTGTTATTTTAGATTTGGGAGGTTCAATTCCTACCGAAGATGTATCGCACTATTTGAATGATTAATTTTCATATAACCCTATCACAACATCTCATTGTTCTTGCTCTCATAATTAGTCTAAAGAGAATGAAAACTTGGTGACAGACATGGTGGGTCATCCCACTTGTCAAGGAAAGAAAAAGATTTCATATTCCACATTTTATATGTCATTTTTTGAACTTTAGACTCATTACTTTTTGTCAGAATTTAGGTTGCCAACCTCAATTTAATTTCGTGTTTTCTTGTTAATCTGCTTCCAAAATTGAAGGTGTTTTCTTTATTATCTTATTCATTTCCAAGATTAACTTGTTTTAATTATTTTGTTATTAATACTGTAACTTATAGTTTACTTAATTATCTTTTTACTCACTTGATAGATCAGTCTTTGGAGACATTGTGGGTCTTTATTATAAAAGCTGAGAGGTGATTATGCAAAGAATTACAGATATCAGAGGAGTTTCATCCCAGAGAACACCAAACGGTATGATGTTTCAACTTCAATATTTATTATTTTAGTTTTGCTACTACTTCTCTTCTGTTTTAGTTGGTTTGATTAACTTTTCTTTTGTTATTATTTACTTGCACATCTTTATTCATATATAGATATTTATATTTTATGTCAATGGAGTTGTGTGAGTTAGTATGAGGGCACAAGTAATGTTTGATGAACATAAATAGTTAGTAAGAAAAGTGTATTTACGATAACCTTAAATCATTTGGTTAGCTACTTTTTTTAGATTCCATTGAAATGAATGTTATACTAATTGTCAGATTCTAAAACAAGGAAAAAATGTCATGAATGTTTATTGGTTCTTAAGAAATTTGTACGTTATATATATAGTGCGGGTTGATGACTTTTTTGTGTAACAGTAAAATTTTATTTTAATGCATTTTACGTTTCTTCAAGAACGCGATGGAATGCAAATTATGTAAATTCATTTCTACTGCAAATAATTTGCAGTTTGCAAACTGCTTCAATTTGCAGCAACAACAATAGTTACAAACTATTGTATTTATAGCAATTGCAAGCTTGCAGTTTCTCAGCAACAACAATAGTTTGCAATTGCAGTTAATTGCTACAATTTACAATAGCAAACTGATTGCAGCAACAGTTGCAAGTTGCAGTAGTTGTAAGCTACAGTTTGCAGCAACAACAAACTGCAATTAATTGATGCAAATTTGCAATAAATGCAGTATGCAAATGCTACAATAAATCTACACAAATTCTAGCTATTGCAAATTGCCTTGTTTGCAAAGTTTGCAATAGCTAGCAGTTTGCAACACCATAATGAACCTTGTGTTTTGGTTTAAATTATTATGATTTAAATTAATGTAGTTTTGGTTTTGTTCTATAGGTAATTGAATCTTGTGTAAGTAGTTTTCACGGTTTTAATTATTAAGAGAATCATTACATGATTCTTTATATAGTTAGTAATTCTTTACTTTATATATGTAATCTTTGTAGGGACAATGTCATCAACTAGAGAAAACATTGAGCTTCAAGATACGCCAACTATTGTTGCAGAGTCAACTTCAAATAGGTCTCACAACCTAAGCAAAATGCCAAGCTTGAGGTGTGGCAACATTTTGAGAAGATTGTTAACGAGAGAGCTAACAAGATTGAGCGGACAAAGTGCATGTATTGTGAGAAGATCTTGGTGTACAATGTGGCTAATGGCACTTCTGCAATGCGCATGCATCTTACAAGTTGCAAGAAGTACCCTCACAATGTAAACAATTCGCAAACAATTCTCTCGTCTTTCAAGACCACACAAAATGAAGGAGGGTATATAGTGAGGTTGTATGAATTTTATGACGAATTTCCATGAAAGTCGAGCTTCCAGTTCCTATCCAGCAATTGGAAATGAGTAGTCTTTAGTTGTTGATGGTAGTAGTGAGTGTGATGATATTGCTTTCGATCCCCTAAAGGAGGCATATGTGGAGGAGATGGAGGTAAAGGTACTTGATGCTGCCAAGTCAAAGTTAGACCGGTACCTGGATGATAAATGTGAACCTATGAGGTCTAAGTTGAATGTATTGGAATGGTGGAAAATAAATGCATCATAGTCTATGGTTCTCTCGCATGTGGCCAAAGATATCTTTATAATTCTGGTGTCTACAGTTGCTTCCAAGTCAGCTTTTAGTACATCGGGTTGTGTACTTCATCAATTTCGAAGTTCTTTATCTCGCGCCGGTTGTTGAAGCGTTGATTTTGTACACACGATTGGTTGAGATCTACATCAACTCCAGTTGAAGATGACTTGGAGGATGCAACAACTTATGATGCAGATATAATATCTATCTGTTATATTCTTATATCTTTAATTTATTTTAATTTATTGGTAAACAATTTTATTCAATGTTTTTACTTTTTAAGCTACTAATTGATTTTCTTGTGTTTATTTTGTAAAAATGATTGGACTTCAGTCACTTGACGAAGGTACATCCATGACTAATTTGGAGCATTAAACATGATGTTTAAATGTTTCATTGATTGTATTTCTGAACTGTTGCATTTCTTGTGTTTCTTTTGTTGTTATGTTATTTGACATGATGAATGTTATTTATAATTTTAAGTTTCGGAATAGTAATTGGCTAGTTGCAGCAGATTTGATTTTTTAAAACTAATTGTAGGGTGTATGTATGAATTATGTGAACTACCAGGGGTGTATTTGTAAAATTTTAAAGGTGTATTTGTCATTTTTTAAAATTAATAGGGGGCAATTAAAATTTTACAGGGTACTCGACAAAGGAACCGAAACCTTCATTTCAAGTTCTGATTCTAGGAACCAAAAAATCAGAATCGATCGGTTTTGGTTCCGATTCTAATTCCTAGTAATTTCAGAGGGTACTCAAAACCGCTCGCTCCTAATCCAATCATATACCTATATTAGTTGGAGGTCAATTGGACGGGTGCAATACCAAAGTGACGAAGCACCGCGTCAAGAAAGGGGTGAAACAGGATTGACGCCCTGCACCTCATAATTGATTCACACATCGTAACTTATCCAGCTGGAGGGTGACAAGGCGAAAGACCCTTGCTGCGACGTAAAGGGGCAGAGATCCCATACTATTCCACTAGATAGGTTAACTCCCCTTCGGCTAGACTTGTCCAATTCACCATTGTCATAGGCTCAACCTTCTCGCCCATGGGATCAACCGTAGCTTCCTCGAGGAAAACTCTTACTTTGGTCTCTAAGGAATGAGCCCTCACTTCCTCGACGATTTCAGACTGGTTTGCAAACATCTTAGACATGAAGGACAAGTGTTAGAAGAAGCCCTAGAGACACAAAACCTAGACCTACACCACACTTGCCTCCAGTCTCAAACGCCTGAGATGTTTCTACACAAACTACCTACCAACGACTTTTGACCAACCATATAACTTTCCTAGTTGTTACATAACTATTGAGCCTAAATCTACCAATGCAAACAAGTCTAGTAAAGATAAAGCCAGTAGAAGTGACATAAAGAAAAATGGTGAACTTACTTTAAAGAAGTCGATATAAGAATGCTGGACTAGATGTTGGAACACCGTAGAGTAACGTCAGAGAAGTTCGAAAGTTGGGAGCAAAGCGTAAAATGTTTGACAAGTTTTTGTAGAAACCCTACTTTCGAGAAGAAGTCTTGATTTATAAGATAGGCGGGATGCAATCTCAACCGTTCAATACTCGCCAGATGGCACGCATTAGGGTGTGGAATCAAGTTGTCGTATAGCATAGTTGGTAAATATTGCATTTTGTGCAGAAAAAAGGGAGTGTCAGGCTGATAGACGTGGCATTAAATGTATGAATGTGACATTACCTTTTCGGCTTTTCCAAAAGAGAAACACCAACTTTGCCCCCCACAGAGTCATACAAAGAATTCTTTTTATGGGAATTTTAGCTTGCAAGGTGATTGCACATGTGTGCTTCTTGCACCAGGCAAAAACATACCTTGATAGCTCGTAGTTCGTCATCGACACATCACCACAGCTCGTTTATAATTCGTAATCATGAGTAGAGCTCGTCATGAAGAGATTAGGAACTCGCACATCGTCAACTTGTTTTTAGAGCTCGTAGTTTTTAAAGCTTGAAATTGATATCCAAAAACTGGGGGGTAGGTGTTGTGCGGTAAATTCAGAAAGAATAATTCTCAATTAGGAAAGAATTCCAACTTTGCCAAGGAGATATCATGCGATACAGACTTCAGAATTGAAGCCGAAGATCAAGTTGTTTTCATGTTTTAAGGATTAAGTGTTTATTTCCAATTCAAACTTGTAACGGCTGCTACATAAACCCAACCCTAGTACATTTTGAAGGCACAACAAAACATAAACACATAGAGAAGAATAGCTAGGTTGAGAAAGAGAGGAGTCGAGAAGAGAACTTGAGATAACTCTTTTGTAACTCAGTTCGCAAATACACTCAATACATAACAATGGATGTAGGTTTTGCATTATAAGCAGCCAAACCACTTTAAAAACTTTCTTTTGTTTTTTAAGTTTTGTGTTTAATTGCTATTCATATACAATTGTTTTATCCCATCACTGATCCATTAAAAAATATATGACAGGGATGAAGCTATAAAAAGACTATAATACTCTTTACTATTTGACGTTATAATTTTTAATGAGGCTGAATAGCATTTTCCCACCCAAACTTTATTAAATGTATTTTTCGCCTAGCTTGGTTTATATTAATTTTAGGGTTAACAAATTTAAAAAAAAAATAAAAAAATAAAGTCAGTTATTAAAATAAATAAATTAAGAAAATTTGAAAAAAAGAAAAAGAAAAAACAAGTTGGCTGAAATCGCAGACCAGGTACGATTTGGTCCAATTTGCACCTGACCGAGTGAGAATTCAATCGAATCGTAGCCAACCGAAATCTTCAGGCCAACTTTTTTTTTTCATTTTTTTTCAAATTTTCTTAATTTGTTATTTTCTCGACCCGAAAAGGAAAATTTCAGAAAAAATAAGAGAGGTCTGCCCAACCAAGATTGAATCAAGTTCCATGTCACCAAAAGATTACTGTGGTAACTTTTATCTGCTTCAATGTTGAATTGATATTGCACATTGCATGAAGCTATAGAGGCATGATATGCTTCATAGAGACTTCATTCTGATCTAGAGGAAACATTTACTGCATAATCCTTGTCCTCAAGTTCTAAATTTAATGACAACTAGCATATACCTAGGGCTGGCTTTCATACCAAAGTCCATATAAAAGCAAATTAATCAGAATTTTTAACTGCATAGTTGAAAGATTAAAACACATAACATCTCTGATGTTGATGTCACAACTTACCCAGCAGGAGAGAATCGCTTGACTTTTGTCCAAGGAAGGGGAGCTTGAAGTTGGTGCTTGTCTGGAAAAGTTGCATTTGCTTTCAAAACTGCAATTTCCAGAATATATTAGAACCAGAAAGTCAATGTCATGCTCACATAGACTGGAAATAATGAGAAAAAAAAATTCTGATTTGATCTCCTCAAGCAACAGCGAAAGCCCAGTTAAGATTTGCGATGCTTATCCTTAATGGTTAACTAAATGCAAGTATCAGGAAACACCTTCTTTCATCCATAGCAAACATGGTTTCTGAATTTATGCCTTCTAAACATATATACATCATTTAGCATTTCAACTCTTTCTCCTAAATTGAAACAGTTTATAATCAAACAGCTAACCTTTTCGAAAAGATATTCATCATTTTACTGAGTAACTTCTATCATTAAATAAGCGACGGAAAAAGTTGAGGAAGCATGGACATCTCCCAGAAGAGATTGACTTATATTGTTGGATCATGCAGACATCATATCACAATTACTTCGATGTCATTACTGTGCCATTTATTATTTACATATTGCTTCAGATTATAATTAAAGAAATTCAACACAGACAAGTACAACAATAAAGATATCACAACAAAATAAAAAATGCAAGGAATGCACACCCAGAACCATCTGAATTAGATCCATATCTTAGTTACCAAAGGAGTATTTTCTTCCAAAAACTGAATGGATATTTGAGATTGCTAAAAGGAATTGTGGTTGCATTCATGATCATGTCAACCATCTTCAGAGTAAGTGGTAATGCAGAAGAGAAGGTGTGTTATGATATATCTGACAAGGAAAATCCTCAAAATTCGAGTTGGATTTTACAGTTATAACCATCTCAGCATATCAATTCAATTCTTTACATATGCGAAGTTGACCTCCTCAATTTAAAATATTCCAAATTCAATGTTAAAACAATATTTGTCAGGCCAACAGGTCTAATGGCAGCACCTTGTTCCCATAGACTGGAGTACAGGGTGACTCATAGTCTTAATACCACATGGGAGCATGAATATTATTAGCAAGCAAAATATAAGGGCAAAAATAAAGAGCCAAAAAAATTGTAAGAATATGAATGAGGCAAAATATAGCATACCATGAATATGACATGGATTTTGTGCTTTTGAACAGCAACTCTTTGCATGATGGTAGGGACACCTGCAACAGGGAATTCAATTCATAATGGACAAATCAGCTCACTCTATTTCAATTATCAATTAAATCTGTCACCAATTGCAGCTGCTGGTGTTTTAATTAACCAAGCAAATATCAGAACCATAGTTCAATAACAGAATCACATGTGTCCATTTTCAGTTAATCTACAAATGAACCATTAATGTTCCGGCTTAGCTTTTCAAAGTAAACAGGACTCAGGTTTTCACATTAAATAACAATAAGAACAAAATAATGCTATGTGCACCTAACCAAAACCATACTAACCCAATACTAACTGATGTGGCAAACCTCTCTTATTGCCACGTCAGTTCCCCCCAAAACAAAAAAAAAAAAATTCAAAATTTCAATGTCTAGTACTTGGATTAGTAAATTGGTTGTACACATGGCTTACTCTAGAACAATCATGCAGATTGCTAAAGAACCAGTGTTGCTATAAATAAATAAATTAACATGCTATCACATTAAATGGTAGTGCTGTCAGTTGGCATATTCATTCAATATGACAGGATTGACATTTACTTTTTTACATCATTCAAGTAAAATGGCCAAGCAGCCACACAAGGAATTTATCCTTTTATTGCAGATTGATTATTATACCAAGCCTCCAATGAAATCCATGACAGTAAAAAGAAAAAAAGGTTAGCCTGTTGCCTAACTCATAAAGATGAGGAATATAAAACTTCTGCTTAAGTTATGGGAAAACTTAGTGTAATAGTTATCAAACATCTCAAGAGAATTACTACTAAGAAAAAAGAACTATTGGTAATCATAAAGAAACAAAACCAAAGGTAAGAGAGAGAGAGAGAATAATTTACATGGTTCAAGACTTCTTCTATAAACAAGACTACGCATTTAGGAAGTTACAGATAACTCAAGCTCTCCAATTTCATCTTTCTTTCATACTAGAGTACTCTCTAAACTACCCTAGCACACCTCTTACACCAATCATACAGGATAAGCCAAAAGGGTCAAAATCCATATAGGAATTAACAATTATAGAACATTCGCACTTGGTTCTGAACATCTATGCAGAAAAGTACAAGTTTATATTCAGGAATCAACACCACCTAAGTCAACCGTTCAAATAAAGCCTAGTGAGTTAATTCATGTTACTTTAGTGCGTTAAACAAGCCAATGAGCTGAAAAAGGCAACTCATTCTCAATAAATTGGAATAGTTACTCAGATCAACTAAGCTCAACTCAAGTGTGAGATGTAAGCTCGAACTTTTGTGAACAGTTACTCGAGCTCAATAGAGTTGTGAGAGTAAGCTCAAACTTGAAAAACCATTGATTAATGTGTTCATTCATTACACAATCTGAGTTTTAGCAAGCTTACAAATAAAAGGAAGAAAACACAGCTGAAATAGCGAAACGAGGTTGTTTTTAAACCCTAATATTGGCTCGTATACTAAGTCAAGTTAAGATTTCACCCCATGTTCAATTAAAGTTCAAATTTTGAGATGAGGCCTTTTGATTATGAAATTTATTATCCTATTGTGCAATTTCCCCAATTTGGTGATTCTAACTTTTTAACAGTAAAAATTATCAGATTTCATTTATTACCAAATGATTTCTTCTTAGTGCTAATTTTTTTTTTTTAGAAATCAATTTCAACCAAATTCAGAATATATCTCCAAAATTATAAACAACCACCACCACAAGTCGAGCAAAACTGAAAGAAATTATAAAAACAGCTGGCAAAGAACATGAATATAAGTTACCTAGAGCGAGCGACGTTGCCGCACTGAATACACTTGGGCTTGTTGAGACCGCGAAGGGTTTTGGCGGCGTGTCACGATGCAAATTGGCGGCGGTTGCGGTGTGAGTACGGAGGTATGTTACGTTAGGGCTGGCGATGAGCCGCATTTACGTTGAGTTTTTTGCTCAACTTTCCCCCGCTTCAATTTGTTTGCCCACAGATTTAAAATACCAAAGTGGAAGTGGTGCAGTATATTTTTTTCGCGTGTTATTTTTTTTTTTTAAAAAGAAAAACGATTTAAGAGGAATCTGAGAGAGGAACGAATGGGGAGATAACAGTAGAAAGAATACAATCTATATTTTGTTGCGGGAATTTTTTGGGCGGGTCAATTAAGGGGATATCGGGCTATTTGCGATCAAATTCTCTGATGGGCCAAGCCTATGATGATACAGAAATAAAATCGTTGACAAAGAAATACTCTATGATTTTTATTTTTAGATTTTGTTAAATAAACTATAATTTTTCTAAAATTAATCCAATTACAACGAGACCTAGCTCCAACAAAGTGTATTTGGATTTCCTTTTCATTTATAGAGGCAGCAAACACAATTCAACAACACATTCGACTGGGACAGGTGCAGCCAAACACGAGTTGCGACTCACGGCCCAACAACACACCCCTCCCCCCTCCCCCCCCGAGCTGGACACGTCAAAGAGGTGTGTTTTGATGTATGACGATACTTCACCAAATCAAAACGGGCAAAGACAAATATAGAGGGGGAAAATCGTGTGAGGCATGTAGATTTTGTGAACCATTATCGTGCTAAGAAGAGGACTTTGACATGCAACGACACTTGGAAAAGAAGTACCCCCAAATAATGCAGTTGTCGATTCATCTTCAACTGGACCTGTAAGCAAATTCACACTTAACTTAATTTTAATCACAATCTTCAACTTTTCAACATGAAAATACAATGCACTCCAAGCACAATAGAAAATGCAAGATACATAGTTGTAAATACAGACTCTCCCCTTTCTAAACTAAAATCTTTATATTCACAATTAAAACTGATTTTGTCCAACTATACCCCTGTTAAGAGGTACAAGTAGAAGAAACATATAAAATTTAAACAAATAAATGTTCAACTTAAAAAAAAATTTCAAAATTTTAGGAATTATCTATGCACTTACTTCAACATATGGTTTGTAGATAAAAAAACATATTTTAATTGTCACAATACATTACTTAGATCATAGTTGGGGTTACAACAAAAATTGATAGATTTTAGACCATTATATACTGCACATAAGAGTGACACTATTATTTTACAATTCTTGAAGTTTTGCAAGAATATATTAACTGATATAGTTGTAGGTAACGCTAGATAATGTAGCTGTTAACACTGCGACTATCTCTTTATTTGAAAGAGATGGATCTGCAGTGGTGAAGCAAATTTTTTACCAAAGAGTGTGCTACAATCATAAATTTGATTGTTAAATTAGGTTTAGAAGCTAAATTCAAAGATGAGAGGGTGTGAACGACTATCGGATTCATCGTCGAAGTAACAACAAAAGATGTAGAGTAAGTAAATATTGTAAGTAAGAGGACCACTGTTGACCTTTGAAGTATTATGAACATGCCTATCCGTTGGAACTCCACCTACTTGATGTTGGAAAAAGCTTTGCCAACTGCAAGACAAATATAGATTTGTCAACTGTAGAACTATCTGGAGAAGTTGTCAGCTATGATGATTGGACAGTTTGCGAATTTTTTATTTATTATTAAGTTTTTTTATGATTCACTAACATTAAGTGAATTATTATCTTACTATACTTTAGCGTTAGATATTTTACTTCAAATTGTAAAACTTTTGATAAATATAGATATAATGACATCTTAATGGAAATTGTTCAAAGATGGAAAAAAATACAGAAATATTAGTTAGATTCCTTCTTATAGGATTAGGCCTGTTGTAGATCATAGGTTTAAATTACACCATAGTTAATTGATAATTACGAGATAGGCTGCATTTAGACATGATTATACGTCTTATTTGATTAACTTTAAGCAAAAATTGAAAACCTTTTTTTTTTATACTAGAGCAGGTACAATGGAAGTAGAACTGGAAGTCCAGCAGGACCTGATGAAGACATCTACAAAGATTGAGCAGTGGACGATATGAGAACATGACGGAAGACAGCTCCAACTCATACATACTTATGGACCAAAGGAGCTGAATCGCTACCTACAAATGGACATGTCTACATGAAGAAGAGAAAAACGTGAGATGGATGTGCTTCAATGGTGGACCAACATCAAAGTCATTCCATTGTAGCAAATGACATTGACATTTTATCTATGTCTTTCTACAATTGCACCAAGTAGCATTCTCAACGAGTGGGCGGATTGTTGAAGACGGAAGATGTTCTTTAACCAATGAGATGATTAAAGTGATAACGTGTTTAGAAATTTGACTCATGCAGGGAAATACTACATCAACACCCTGAAATCCTGAAACTACTCGAAGCTCTTCAGGAACACATATTTGAACGATGTAAATATTGTTGACGATTTAGATGAATAATTTAATAAAAACAAATTTATTTAATTGTTATTGTGAAGTGCAATGTGTGAATATTACATTTATGTTAAAATCAATTAATTAAATTATCTCTTTAAAGTTTAAATTTAAATACCCCATATTAACATAATTATTAATTATAATTAACATTAATTAATAATAAAAATTTACTAATCTCCCCTAAAAATTACATAAACCCCCCCTTACATAATTTTTTGGCCCCTAAATATAAAAAGGTTGGGGAGGGGGGGAATAATTTTTCCGCCATAAGACTGTACTAGGACCGGTTGGGCCTTGAAATTTCTCATGGGCCAGGACCGGTCCTAGGCCATGAGTGACTGGTTCCCAATGGGATCGGTCCCAATCGGGCCTAGACCCAGAACCAGACCCGACCGGTTGGGACTGGTCCCTCTAGGTCTATACTACACAATACTAGGAGCTCATAGAATTAATTGTTGCCCTTTACACCTATAAAAACAAGGGCACTATTAAACTTAAATCCAATCTTACAAACTTTCTCTCACAGCCTCGAGTGGTAGCTCACAAAGGGTTTGATTGCTCGCTATGGATCCGCATGCCCAATTGCGAGTTGCCAGTCGAGAGTTGTGAGAGAAAGTTTGTAAGATTGGTTGTGAGCCAATCTTTATCCTAAAATCAATTGCCAACTCACACACAAGCAAATGGGATTATTCTATTTTTGCTCGTCTATTTATTAATTGTATTTAACATATTTTATATAACGTATAAAGAGTGACATAATTTCTAGATAAATATTAACTACCAAAGTTTGAATATGATAAAAACACATTCAACTAAAAAAAAAATAAATAGTTATATAGATTTCATACAAAATACATGTTATGCAAGTTACACCAACCAAGTGGTTCGATTGACCTGGTGGAATCAACCGAGTGTGCGTGATAAAGATAACTAGCAATTGTATGAAAAATGCATGATGTTAAGAAACAATCAATTTTTAAAGTGGTTCGGCAAGTGGAACTTAAGGCTATGTCTACTTTTTTTTATGCTTAGAGAGCTTACAAGAATATAATAATATGCCTAAAACAATTTACTAATCCCTCTCATTGTAATAATGCTTTCTACTAGTATACTTTGAACATATACAATAAAAATATACATAATTAGTATATGAAAATAGTTGGGTCCAAATTTTTCTGTACTTACAAACATTATTCTTTAAATATATCAAAATAACACAGTACAAAAAACTTAGCAACAGATGGTAGTAATGTCAATCCTCTCCGCTTGTCGACGTCCCTTCGATCGCTGCTCACCTAGTCCTGCAAAAAATGGAAAAACAACGGGTGAGCATAAAAATGCTCACGTAAGTAAATCCCTTAACTTTTCTCTTCTTGGTTCTTCTTACTAATTCCTTATCTTTTCTTTCACTTTTCTTCCTTGTTTACTCTCACGATTCTTTTCTTCTTTTTATTCTTTCTATCTCCTAACTATGATGAAATCATGGTAATATGCATGAATGAAATGCATATGTAATAATGCAAAAACGTATTTTCTTTCTTCTTTCTATTTTTTATTTTTCCTTTTCTTTCTTCTTTTTCTTTCTTGCTTGCTCAATTTTCTTTCTTTTCTTATTCTTATTCTTTCTCATTCTTTTTTTCTATTCTTTGCCGATCGGACTCGGTTGATGCATAGATTTGGAACCTGGCCGTGTGAGTGAGTATAAGTCTCATCTACATGCACTCTTGCGGACCGTACAAATTCTTTCTTTTTAGGCCACTCAATAAGATGGCATGCATGTAGGAATTCTTCTTGTGTACAACCCTCATCCACATACACTTTACGGTCATACAATTTACTTCTTCTTCTTAGCACTCAATTTAGGTGGCGTGTATGTGGAATTTCTTCTAACACTCACGGTTCCCATCACAACAACTATATTTCTTCTTTAAACTTTATTTTTATGATATTCTTTTTTTTTGTTTTTTTCTCTTTATTCTTAGAGTGTTTATCTTTCTTTCTTTATTCTTTTTCTTCTCTTTATTCTTTATTCTTCTTATGTTTCTACACATACACAATTATCGCATATGGATGGCTATGCTTGAAATTCTTACTGGATGCACCATGAAATGCAAATATGCAATGTTGCATAAAATTAAGGTTTCTACTCAAACTATACTCTCTTAGCATTTCACAAACATTACTTGTGCAAAAACAAACCCTAATTTAATTATCATTCAATTGTTTCTCAATATCCAAAAATAAGAGAAAATCTCTCTTGTAGCATCACCATACCTACACAGCAAACACACTCCCAAAAATTCATCAAATTCTTCAATTTCAACCATCATCAAACCATCACAAAAACTTCTTAGATTCAAATTATCCAACAACAAGAATAATTCATCATCAATCTATCCAATTTCTCAATAACCAAACATATGCATAACTTAAAAGAAATCTCTACTCACTTGAATTCTTAAACTTTAATTGAGTTGGATTGAGTGGAATTTACTTACCTTATGCTAAGTCTTCTCTCTAAGCTCTCTGCTCTTGTTGGATTCAAAACTTCTTTTTAACCCTAAGATAAACTTCATAAGAACTTAACTTTACACAAACAAATCATTGATAAAGAGCAAGAGTTCTACCTTTTGAAAGCCTAGAATCAAACCCTATTAAAAATCACTCAAAAGCCCTCAAAATCCTTAAAGGAGTGAATGAAATTTGAGAGAAAGTGGGGAATAGTTGGCGGTGAAATGAAGGAAATAAGGGTTACAAACCTTATCTCTTATTTATAAACTCACTTTCCATTTTGCCCTTATACTTTGTGAAAATTCATCCTGTCCCTTAATCAATTACCATAATGCCCTTATTTTTATTGTATTCTCTATGAAATTCTATCTCTTTTCACTCCCACTTTTCAACTAATTTTGAGTGGAAAAGACCCTTTTACACTTAATGCAAGGTAAAGGCATTTTCTTCATATTTTTCTTAAATAACTTTTAAAAAATTAACTAAAGGTTAAAACATAATTTAAATCATGTACTCCATGTGGGCGGTTACACCCATCGTTGGAGGGGGGTTTTATCACAAGTTGTAAACAAGGAAAGATGGAAATTATGGGATTGCAATCATTCGAATTGAGATTCGATATTCTTGATATGCTTAAGACACGCATCATTGCTATTGATATGATCTCTTCCAATATCTGGGATTGAGATTATTTGTGATTTGTTGAACAAATGTCCGATTTGGTCGCGACTAGCTTATGCTAGGTAGCTTAGCTCGCGGTATGTGGGTCGGACAGGTGTTAAGCTGAACTGATTATGGGTCAAACATATCCTGCGGATTCAACTTCTCCGAGCTTAATGGAAACATCACACAAAACAATACGTATTCCTTTAAAACTAAGATTTGTAAATAATACTTTTAAAATGAGATAATAAAAGGTTGACAGAATCAATTTCAAATATAATAAAAACTCAAATTGACACATTTTAGTTTAAAAAATATAAAAAGTTAAAACTAGAAAAGTAACCGAACCATGTCACCGACAAGGCTAGAGACGTTACCTTCAGCCATACCAAGTGCAACTAATAGCAACTTGTGTCACAAAGGCTGCCCATGGTTGGCTTACTCTAGATCTACTCGCACCAAGTCAAATCCAACTCAACCATGGCCGCTGATGACACCAATCAAACAATAGTTAATTTTTCAATTTTCTAATTATATATATTTTATTTTTCAATTTTGATTATATATTGCTTTTTTTCTTTTAAACAACGACACATACACAAGACAATTTTGCATTTTAAAAAGTCCAAATAAAGTTAAGGTTTTTCATGATTAAATATCTTTTTTTTTTAAATGAAACTTGTGTTTTTTTTTATTAGTTATATCCCTAAAAGAAATAACTATTTATTTAAAATTACATAAACAAATAAATTCGATTCTAACCTTTAAAATTTCATTTTTCAATTTATATAATTTTCATACTGACACGAAGAGTAAAATCACACTATTTATAGAGATTAAAATCAAAAAGTAAACGTAATAACTTTTTTTTAATAATATTTAAAATTGTTATGCAACAAATTAGAAAAAAATAATTCTCAATTAGGAAAGGATAGTTCCAACTTGACAAGGAGATTCATGCAATATAGACTCAGAATCGAAGCGAGGATCAAGTTGTTTTATGTTTTAAGGATTGCAGTTATTTCCAATTCAAACTTGTAACGGGTGCTATAAAACCCAACCCTAGTACGTTTTGAAGGGACAACAAAATGTACACACATAAAGAAGAACAAACTAGGCTGAGAAAAGAAAGAAATCGAGAAGAGAACTTGAAATAACTCTTTGTAACTCAATTCACAACTACGCTCAATAAATAATAGTGGACATATGTTTTGCAATTAAGCAGCCGACCATTTTAAAAACTTCTTTTTTGAATTTTGTGTTTTATTGTTGTTCATTAAAATTGCTTATCCATCGCCGATCCATAGGATATGCAAGCATCCGATGTGGTTCTAACACATCCAACCACATACCTCTTGTTGTTGTGATTTCTTGCATCACAGTTTGACGTAGATGGAGGGCCCCTGCAAAGCTCTCCAAATTCCTAAAGATTTCCACGACTTTCTAGGCTTATGCAAAATCAACCATGGCTCGCAACACTGATCTAAGAGCAAAACCAGCCAGCCATGTCGGCAACGTCGACATCAACAACTGGGAAATCGTCAAGAGGAGATTCAAACTCCTCCACCAACAATCACGACGATCCAAACATGGTAGAGACTTTAACTGTTCAACCAACTAACCCAAGGTGATGGATCAATTAGAACACTAACAACAACATTCAAGCCCTACAGACAGCAGCAGATGGCCACATTGCAAGAAGCAATACCGGGCATCAAGCCCC
Source organism: Pistacia vera (assembly GCF_008641045.1). Taxonomy (NCBI): domain Eukaryota; kingdom Viridiplantae; phylum Streptophyta; class Magnoliopsida; order Sapindales; family Anacardiaceae; genus Pistacia; species Pistacia vera. Next base: position 105,495 of record NW_022196690.1, on the reverse strand, counting down.
CAGACAACAGAATACTTCTCAAGGAATGAGAGATGACATGCCTTGTCGTGACATTGTGACACCAACTGAGAGTTTGGTTCAATTAGTGAATGTCCCCCAGGTGAAGAAGAGAGCCAAATCCTCCAAGAGCGTTGGATGAAAGTAAAAGCAAGAAGACACCCATAACCAGCGCATCTTGCGCCAAGAAAGGGTTAACTCCAAAGAGACACCCATAATCGGTGCACCTTACCTAGGAAAGGGTTAGCTCTAGAAAATGTCCACAACCAATGCGATAGTTTTACCTCACGCTTGAAAAGGGTAAGCTTTCCATCCTGTTGGAACATATACAACCGAGCCATCCCCGATGCAACTAGCTCGCACAAATAGTCATCCGAGGTGTTTGACAAAATTGAGAGAAGAAGTCAACTAACATGAGCAAAGACTCCGTACTCGTTAGATGCATCGCATAGTCATTAGAGACCCACCGCGAGAATTGAAAAAAATTCTGCTAATAGCTAGTTAGATTAATTTAGAAATGCTAGATGATTTCAAAGCTCATCAAGGACTTAGATGGGGTAGCATGAGGAACATGGAAGATCCCCCCCTTAGAGATGGTGCTAAAAGCACCGCTCCCTCCAAACTTCAAGATGCCAAGCATGCCCGCTTTTGATGGAAAAAGTGATCCCAAGACCACATAGAACACTTTCAAGATAATAGAGTTGTATCAAGTCTTAGGTATCGCCAAGTGTTGTTGCTTGATATCATGCTGACTAAAGGAGAACAAGATTGTTCAGAGGTTCCAACATGTTCGATAGAATCTTGGAGACAGCTCACCACATTATTCCTCAGAACTTTCAGTGAGCAGACGATTTTCAATGCGCTGAATTACTCCAGCAACATCTAATAGAAAAAGTGGAAAATTGAGGTCTTTTCAGAGAGGTTCAACCGGGATCAAAGTAAGGTATCCATGCTTCGTAAGAAGTGATCTGAACTCTTTTCATAGGCGAGTTTTCCACAAATCGATCTGTGGAAAGAGTTGCAAGTTGAAGACATTGTGTCTCTCCCATTCTATAAAATGGCAGAAAAGCATTTGCAAGTTGAGGACTCACTGGCCGCCATAAAGAGCAATGATGTCCTAAACTTCAACCAAAGCCCCTCTGGATGAAGACAAAAGAAGGGAGAAAGGAAAGGATGATTGCGATGTGGTGATAAAGATATGCGCCACTCTCCAAAAAGGAACACACAAAACATAGAAAAGAACCAAGAAAAAACTCCTGCATTTTCTCGAAGTATAGCAAGTATAATGTTTGGTCGCGTCCCTTGATCATGCCTCACGTGTCAGAGAATGATAGGCTACTCCCATAGCCAGGCCAATGGTTAGACCACGTGGCAAACGTGATTTAAAAAAAATATTGCAGATATCATAGAGATATGGCCATGACACCAATGATGTTGAGTTCTGAAATACAGTAAAAACCTTATCAAAAGGGCCATCTAAAAGATAAGTGCAATATCATGAGATCGTCAAGAGTAGGCGTTTGAAGAATCAGCCAGAAGGGTCATATGACGTGATCAACTTGTTAGGCCATCTAAAGATCAAGTGACATATTGTGAGCTCGTTAAAAGTAGGGTGTTCGAAGAGAGCAACCAAAATGGTCATATGACGTGATTAACTTTATTAGGACAATCTTTTGAGAATGGAGCCAAAGCCTAAATCAGTCAAGCATAACTATAGCAACCCCTACAGAAAAAGCTAATTTTTTTTGTAAATATATATATATATATGTTAAGTTGGAAGAGCTTGTATTATCTTATGTTTAGCAATAATGAATATTTCTATGACTTGTTTCTGTCTATGTAGTTTTATTGTTGCAAAAGTAAGTATTAAGTTTAGCTAAAGATTCCTAATTCAGTGACGATGCTTTGAAAAAGGAATCAGTACCACAATGAGAAGAAGACCCCAAAAACTTAAGTTTGAAAGCTGGAGAAGGCGAATACAGGCAAAACTTGAGGCAATTCATAAGAAAATGACATTGTACAACTCAGACTTTAAAGGGACAACCTCATAACTACAGTCAAGAAGAACTCTGACCAAACTTGGCGGTCAAGTCTTGAGAAAGGTGTAAACCGAAACTCGACACACTGAGGAGAGTATAACTCGTCGTGACTTCTTAGAAGAGCTCCAAACATAACTTGATGGTTAAATCTCGAGAAAGGGTCAGGCCGAAACTCAACGATGTCCGAGAAAGCCATAACTTGAAAGAGCTCAAAAATAACTCGCACAAAGTTTAAGAAAGGCATACGACCGACACTCAATGGCATCCCGATGAGAGCTTTACCCCATAACTCGAACTCAAGGCTTTTAGAGATGGACACCATAACTCAAAAGCTATGGTTTGAGAGGGTTAGTCATCATAACTCGTAGATAGTTGTGAGAAAGACGACATAGTCAGATCTCGTATTCTAATATGAGAAAAGCACGACCTTAGACTTTCGAGAGTGGCATGCACAACATGCTTGAGAAAGTAACTAAGGTTAGAAAACTCAGCAAACATATCAAAGCAACATTCACAAGCAGAACAACAACGAGTATTCGAACGAAACAGAAGCAAAGTAAAAGGTATGCATTCATAAAAATGAGTGAATGTATATTTTTTATTCATTTTAGGAATGGATATGTACATTACAAAAAAAGAAAAAAAGAAAGAAAAGAAAAAAATGACAAAAGAGACAGAAAATAAAAGGCAGGCTCGATCAACTCTCGGTGGGAGGCGCCTTAGTGCTTGGAGGTCTTTAAAAATCTTAGGGCAGGGAGGCAGATTTTCAGCAATTCAGCGAACTTTTCAATGCTCGAGGTTGGGAGGTGAGAAACAGAGACCTTATCATTACCAGTCTCCAGAAGTGAGAGCGCTGTAACTTCTCTTTCACTCTCCATCTCATTCAAATAATCCTTGGGAAGGAAGGAGTTGTCGAGGTTAGGATATGACACTATAAAGAGTTGACAACCTCCAATGCCCCTCATAAACTTGGAGCTTGGTGTTATGAGGTCTTGTCAAGTTCTGTCTTTAGTTGGGCCTTTTCCAGTTAAGCTTTCTCTTTACATCCTCGTGCTCCCTCCAAGCCTAGTCTAGAGAGGCCTTGACCTCAAGCACTCGTCTTCACACATTTCAGTTGTGCCATGAGGATCCACTGCTGGTAGTTGACTCTTACCCCCTCCTAAGCTCACCTGTTCGTGTCGGCCTTTTCCCGCAAGCTCCTTTTCGCCATAGCTTGTGATATCACAGTGATTATCTTCTCGCAAGAAAGTCTCCATTGTTGAGCCTCCATAGCAAACTTCACTTTAAGTTGACGAAATCCTCAACCAGAGTGGCAAGCCTTCTTGTCGTTCAAGCTCTTCCTTGTGCTTGACGATCTCTTTATCTTTTTGTCCTTACTCAAGAAGAGCATACCTATGTCTTCTAAAGCAAGGAAGTAGTGAGCAAAAATTCAGAAAATGAAGATGTTAGACTTACTTAGTAGCAAGCAAAAGGAATAGAGAAAAGACATTTACCTAGGTCTGCAAGTTCACAACTACTGCAGAGAGTCAGCAGAGGAAGCAACTTGAGCTTGTCCCAGTCCTTTGCTAAAGCCGAATTCATGAGCAAAGTCTTCTAATTGAAACTCAATTGGCAGCTCCTAGATTTATCCTGAATAGCCTCCTTGTATCCTCTTGCCTTAAGGAAAACAATATTAGAATTTCTACTGTTCCAATAGAATACTCTACTATTCCCTTTACTTCGAAGGATCAAGGGAGCCTCATCCTTGTCCTCAAAGCGACATTTTTCTCAAAGAAGAGCTCGGTGCTTTTTTTCTTACGAAGGATCGGAGAAAACTCTTTCACGGCCTTCGAAGGTCTCTTCCTACAAACAAAAATGGACTATGAGGTATTACAACCAATGTTTTAAAAACCAACCAGGCAAAACCCCCAATAAACTGGCGAATCTTAGGTTGACGGTTCAACCAGTGACATCAGTAATTAAAATTTCAGAATCCAGAAATAACAAAATTCAATGTTTTCTTAATATTAATGTTCCATGAAATGAAAAACAATTGTTTTTAAACAATTGTTTTCAAATCTAACATCTTTGTTGTCTCACAAATTGCTCTTCTGTAATAATGTTAAACTAAAGCTCATTACTAGTAAAAAACTAACTAAACTACAAGAAAAGTTTAATGCCACTGAAAAAATATATAACAAACGAAAAACAAAAGCCAACTTAAAGTTTTGATATGATTGTACTTTGTCTGTTTGTACTCATGATACTACTAATTTCTTTTCTTTTTAAACATGAGAGAATGACTTGTCATTTGCATCACTACCTTTCTTATTCATATGAATAAATTGTTGTCTTTTGGGTGTTTATCAATCATCTGGAAGTTGGATTGTTTTAGGTTACTTTTTTTTTTTTTTTTCATCAATGGAGTCACTAGACTGCCATCTTTGATTAATCACCATATATTATGATATTGCTCTTTCAATAATATTCATCGCATAAATATATAGAAAAAATCTAAGAATATCCTTGTGTTCATAACACCGGATCATGTTTAATTGAATTATGTATATTCTAATCTTTAAATTAATTATAATTGCACTTATCAAATACAATAATGACTATTAATCTAACTATTAAATCAAGCAAAACGAAAGATCTAATCCAATTGTAAATAAGTTCATAAAGTATCTCACAATCTTAAAAGAAAGGAAGAGATCGACAGCACCTGAAGATGAGCTAGAGTGATGACAAGTTGAGTGCTTACTGAAGGTGAAAGGAAGCTGATAAAGATGTTGAGACGAAGATGAGTGCTATGAAGATAAAGCAACTTGATGAAGATGTTGACGACGAAAATGAGTTGCTTCTAAAGATGAAAAGAGGCGTGAAGATGAAGATGATGAAAACAAGGTTGCCATCATGGTTGAAGAAGTTAAGAGAGATAGAGGAAGAGATCAACTGTGAAGAGAAGAAATTAAAATAGAGAGTGCGAAATGGCATAGGGCTCGAAGGATTGAAGATTTTGGGGAAAATTATTGGAAAATTGGGTTTAGGTGGAAAAGAGAGGGGTTTTACATTTGACCAGTTTTCCCCAAAACCGTTGGATCGACGGGTTGCTACAGTACTCCGGTCCAATTGTAGATTGCTAGGTTAAATGACACCCCACCCCCCCCCTTTTCCCTCATGGGTCTCGGTTGAACCGGCCGGGCTAGGCTGGGTTTTAAAAATTAATCGCAAACACTCCTAAAAACAGCATCAGGTGCAACCTTCTCGACACAAAGTGACGATTGCGCAGACGGCAGGGATCAAGCATTCTTAAATCGAGCAAACTTCAATTAAAGAAAAAGCTACGATGAGCTAACTAAAGGTCAAGTAGCCCTTATTAGTAGAAGACGGAGGAATCCAAACTTTTGCAAGTTCTCGATTGAAAGCAGCCTGGTCACTCGTGAGCAGATTTGGAAGGTCGCGAATTCAGCTAGCGCTATTGAGATGACGGGGAAATGTAAGGTGAACTTTATTAATGCAAAAGAAGGAAAAACAATTGTTAGTAGACAATTCAGACAAACAATGTCAAAAACAATAAAGGCAATAAGGAAAGCAAAACCCTATGGCTTCCCAGAAGTAGCATCCTTCATACTTGAAGAAAGAAGTGTTGGAGTCCCATTGTTGACCTTGTTGACACTCAACTATACACCACCACTTCTTCTCTTGGACAGATAGTAGTTGAGGTCGCTACTTCTTCAAACTATACATGGACGAGCTCGTCAACAGAGAGCTCTCTAGACCAACCATTTGAAAGGTTATGTACATCCCAATTAGGGTAAGCATGGGTAAGGTAGAACTAGAACTGAAACGTTAGGTATAACAGAAACCGAGATACCCAGAACTAACCTTTTAGGGTCAGTTGGTTCGTTTCCAAATAATTGGAATCAACACTGTGTGGGCTCGATTCCAATCACATTGTGGGTTTGATTCCTTTCTTTTTGTGCAGAAACCGAAATCGGACTGATTGGACTGGAATAGGAGCCGATGTCGGGTACTGGGAATGAAACATGTCTTGGAACCTGGACTGAACTAGTATCATATAAGAATGGGGGTCTATTGTAATTTTGCATATAATTTTTGAAAGTGTTTAGAAATTTAGAATTTGGGAAAACACAATCGATACTTCATACTTCATCCGTTCTATCCATCACCTATCGCTCTCAGTTCACATCATCGACGTCGTTGTCGTCCAGTTTGCAACATTCCTAAATCAGTCGTGAATTATGAGCTACGTAAAAGCCAATTAGGTATTTTCTTCACAATTTGAAATTTCATGTTTTAGGGTTTATCAATTGTAGTTTTGTTGATTTAGTGTTTCTTTTGTTAATTTAGATTTTGGAGGTTCAATTCCTATCCAAGATGTATCAACACTATTTGAATGATTAATTTTCATATAACCCTATCACAACATCATTGTTCTTGCTCTCATAATTAGTCTAAAAGAATGAAAATATGATGACAGACAGTGGGTCATCCCACTGGCGAAGGAAAGAAAAAGAGTCATATTCCACATTTATATGTCATTTTTTGAACTTTAGACTCATTACTTTTTGTCAAGAATTTGGTGCCAACCTCAATTTATTTCGGTTTTCTTGTTTAAGCTGTTCCAAAATTGAAGGCTTTTTTCTTTATTATCTTTTTCATTTCCAAGATTAACTTGTTTAATTATTTGTTATTAATACTGTAACTTATATTACTTAATTATCTTTTTACTCACTTGATAGATCAAGTCTTTGGGACATTGTGGGTCATTTATTGATAAAAGAGGAGGTGATTATGCAAAGAATTACAATATCAGAGGAGTTTCATTCCAAGAGAACACCAAACGGTATGATGTTTCAACTTCAATATTATTATTTAGTTTTGCTACTATCTCTTCTGGTTTAGTTGGTTGATTAAATTATTCTTTGTTAATTTACTTGCAAACATCTTTATTCATATATAATATTCATAGTTTATGTCAATGGAGTTGTGTGAGTTAGTAGTGAGGGCACAAGTAATGTTTGATGAACATAAATAGTTAGTAAGAAGAAAGTGTATATTACGATAACCTTAAATCATTTGGTTAGCTACTTTTTTATGATTCCATTGAAATGAATGTTATACTATGTCAGATTCTGAAAAACAAGGAAAAATGTCAATGGAATGTTATGGTTCTAAGAAATATTGTACGTTATATAATATGAGTGCGGGTTGATGACTTTTTTGTTAACATAAAATTTATTTTAATGCAAATTTTTACGTTTTCAAGAAGCGATGGAATGCAAATTATGTAAATTCATTTCTAATGCATAAATAACTTGCAGTTTGCAAACTGCTCAATTTGAGCAAACAACAATAGTTACAAACTATTGTAATTTATAGCAATGAAGCTGCAGTTTACAGCAACAACAATAGTTGCAAATGCAGTTAATTGCTACAATTTAAATAGCAAAGATGATTGCAGCAACAGTTGCAAGTTGCAGTAGTTGTAAGCTACAGTTTGCAGCAACAAAACTGCAATATTGTGCAAATTTGCAATAAAGTCAGTATGCAAATGCTAGCAAATAAATCTACAAATCTAGTATTGCAAATTGCCTGTTTGCAAAGTTTGCAATAGCTAGCAGTTTGCAACACCATAATGAACCTTGTGTTTTGGTTTAATATTATGATTAAAATTAATGTAGTTTTGGTTTGTTCTATAGGTAATTGAATCTTGTGTAAGTAGTTTTCACGGTTTAATTATTAGAGAATCATTACATGATTCTTTATATAGTTAGTAATTCTTTACTTTATATAGTAATCTTTGTAGGACAATGCATCAACTAGGAAAAACATTGAGCTTCAAGATACGCCAACTATTGTTGCAGAGTCAACTTCAAATAGGTCTCACAACCTAAGCAAAATGCCAAGCTTGAGGTGTGGCAAATTTTGAGAAGATTGTTAACGAGAGAGCTAACAAGATGAGCGGACAAGTGCATGTATTGTGAGAAGATCTTGGTGTACAATGTGGGCTAATGGCACTTCTGCAAGCGCATGCATCTTACAAGTTGCAAGAAGTACCATCACAATGTAAAATTCGCAAACAATTCTCTCGTCTTTCAAGGACCACACAAAATGAAGGAGGGTATATAGTGAGGTTGTATGAATTTTATGATGAGAATTCCATGAAAGTCGAGCTTCCAGTTCCTATCCAGCAATGGAAATGAGTAGTCTTTAGTTGTTGATGGTAGTAGTGAGTGTGATGATATTGCTTTCGATCCCCTAAAGGAGGCATATGTGGAGGAGATGGAGGTAAAGGCTATGATGCTGCCAAGTCAAAGTTAGACGGTACCTGGATGATAAATGTGAACCTATGAGGTCTAAGTGAATGTATTGGAATGGTGGAAAATAAATGAGCATAGCTATGTTCTCTCGCATGTGGCAAAGAATCTTTATAAGTGTGTGTCGACCAGTTGCTTCCAAGTCAGCTTTTAGTACACGGGTTGTGTACTTCATCAATTTCGAAGTTCTTTACTCGCGCCGGTTGTGAAGCGTTGATTTGTACACACGATTGGTTGAGATTACATCAAATCAGTTGAAGATGACTTGGAGGATGCAACAAATAGATGCAGATATAATCTTATCTGTTATATTCTTATATCTTTAATTTATTTTAATTTATTGGTAAACAATTTATTCAATGTTTTTACTTTTAAAGCTCACTAATGCTTTTCTTGTGTTTATTTTGTACAAAATGATTGGACTTAAATCAGAAAGAAGGAATTTCTTTGTCATAATGGTATTGTGCCTTTAGTATTTTTTCCTCCTATCTTTTTCATCAAATCCACCGCCAAACTTTCTTAACTAATATCACTTTAACTCAAAGATAATTAACAATAAGGACATACTTGGTTGGGTCGTTCTCATTTTGCCCATTTTCAACAGTTTTTGGCATTTACTTGTATGTTGCCCCACCCCCATTTCAATGTTCTCATTTCATTCAACACAGCCAAACCAACCGTTAATTATGACTTGAGCAAAATCAATAGTTTATGGAGGAAACTTTCATAGAGATTAGGAACAATCTGGATATGATATCACATGAAAGCCACAAATTCCCAATTGGGTTTCTGTTGAAAGGTTGAGAATATGTATATATTTTCTCCTCTGCTTTCAAAGTCGCTTTCTTGCTATTAACTCCCACTTTCCTTAGCCCTAAAGAGGCTGCCTTACCCAGTTTTTCTTTTATTATTAATTTTTTTTAGTCAATTAAAAAAAGTCAAAATAAAAGAAGCCTTAATGGGTATTTGACTCATATAATCAATGTTAAACTTGTCCTGAGCCATCAATATTCAAAAGGTCCTCAGCAGTCGGCTCTTGCTAAAATCTAACTAGTTTAATTATTAGATGTCCTGCCTGCCCTAATTTTTTGGCTGCGCAATTGCAGGTTGAGTAAACATTATTTCATTCTCTTCAGCAAGAAGTTAGCTGTACAAAAGAGGACCAAAATTAGCCATTCATAAATACATCTAATTTGAAAGACTCCATATTGCGATGCATTGTTATTCTGTTAAAAGACTCCATATTGCAAAATCATAGCAGTATAAAAGCATCTATTCTAACATTCAGTATAAGAGCATACGATGAAAGTAATTCACAATTAAATGGCACTAACTCTAACCACTATATTAAATCACAGCATTACAACACCAGCCGGTCTTTGATCCTCGCAAATAACTAGTCTACAGTCTAATCCACAGCCTATTCCTGATCGTGACATCTTCCCTCGAATCATAGATCTTCTATCTTCTCAAGGGAAGAGAAGTGTACATCAACATTAGTAATAGTTTCTTGATCAATTTCAGTTGTTGTAAACAATTTTGGCAAAGAATAACCTGATTCTTTTCTTGGTTCCAAGTCATTCTTCTCGGTTAGCTCCTGAGCTTCCTTGGTAGCCACACCATCTTCTGTTTCAGATTGACTAGACACTGTATGTAGATTATAGAGCTGGGATTTTAACTTCAAGTAAGACTTGGGATCCTCTTCACTCCGGGCTTTGTTCAGCTTGTCAATAATATCACTTAAAGCTGAAGCCTTCTCAGACCACCAAAATTTAGCCTTTTTGGGACTTTTCTCAACTTCACTTTGGTCACTAAGCTCATCATTATCATCGTTATTTAACCCAAAGTTTTGGAACTTCTCTAAACCCTGATCAACAATTTGCTCTGTCCTCCTTCTAAAGTTCTCACTTCTTTTAGGATTTGATTTTAGCTTCAACTTCAGGCCCGAAATCATCATCTCACTGTCTTCTTCAACGGAAGTAGAATTAGGGTTTGATATAGAGGACTCATCCTCATTGAACTCTTCCAGAATAGATTTCACAGAAAATACCTCCTCCAGCAAACTAATATTTTGCATATAATGGTCAAAAGCTTCATTTTCCACTTCAATATTTCTATCCTTGTATTCCTTTAACTTGGAAAATCTCCATTCATTTATGACAGAGGCATCCTGAAATAAAGTGGCTCATATTAGGAAAATATATTCTTACTCTATTTTAAAACAATCTTCAGTGATGACAACAATGTACCTTTCTGGTCAATGGTTTCCTTGAACGCAGTGGCATTTGGACATTGTTGAATTGAGCAAAATTGCTGGAAAGTTGCCGAAGTGATGCAACTCTGAGTGAGTTCCTGAAGGAAACCCAACAAGGAAAAAGAACCACATTAAAACTACAAGTCACTCTGAAGTGCCAAAAGATGCAATTATGCACATCTCATACTCGTAAAGTGAAGAAATCACCACTGAAAGAACTTCTAAAAATTCTCATAAAAGGAGATTAAACAAATCAACAAATCATGATGAGTATGTTGTTTGTAGAGGCCATGAGGACTTTTCAAGGAAAAATAATTAGAAAAAGAGAAGTGAAGTAAATTATTTCAATTCTTCAACATATTTATCACTCCAATATCTGGCTTTTGATCATCACATTCTGTTAATTACAGAGGCCTATACTCAAAAGTCAATTTTAGTGAACAGAAGCTCCCAACTTAGCAGTGCAAGAACTGTATCACTCAGAAACTAGACAATAAGCGTTAGCAATGGTAGAAAAACAATGCAGTAATTCAGGACCAATATATTTCTAAACAGTAAGGCTGCATTAGCATTTTGTGAGATACCAGTGTAAGAAACAGACGAGAGGGTGTGAGTAGAGACCCTAAAAGGTAAAATTTCAGAAATAAAATAAGAGAGGTCTGCCCAACAAAGATTGAATCAAGTCCCCATGTCACCAAAAGATTACTGCTGGTAACTTTTATCTGCTTCAATGTTGAATTGATATTGCACATTGCATGAAGCTATAGAGGCATGATATGCTTCATAGAGACTTCATTCTGATCTAGAGGAAAACATTTAAATGCATAATCCTTGTCCTCAAGTTCTAAATTTTAATAGACAACTAGCTATATACCTAGGGCTGGCTTTCATACCAAAGTCCATATAAAATAGCTAAATATAATCAGAATTTTTAACTGCATAGTTGAAAGATTAAAACACATAACCATCTCTGATGGTTGATGCTCACAACTTACCCAGCAGGAGAGACATCGCTTGACTTTTGCTCAAGTGAAGGGGAGCTTGAAGTTGGTGCCTTGTCTGGAAAAGTTGCATTTGCTTTCAAAACTGCAATTTCCAGAATATATTAGAACACAGAAAGTCAATGTCATGCTCACAATAGACTGGAAATAATGAGAAAAAAAAATTCTGATTTGATCTCCTCAAGCAACAGCTGAAAGCCCAGTTAAGATTTGCGATGCTTACTCCTTAATGGTTAACTAAATGCAAGTATCAGGAAACACCTTCTTTCATCCATAGCAAACATGTAGTTTCTGAATTTTCATGCCTTTCTAAACATATATACATCATTTTAGCATTTTCAACTCTTTCTCCTAAATTGAAACAGTTTATAAATCAAACAGCTAACCTTTTCGAAAAGATATTCATCATCTTTTACTTGAGTAACTTCTATCATTCAAATAAGCGACTGGAAAAAAGTTGAGGAAGCATGGACATCTCCCAGAAGAGATTGACTTATATTGCTTTGGATCACATGCAGACATCATACTCACAATTTACCTTCGATGTCATTACTGTGCCATTTATTAATTTACCATATTGCTTCAGATTATAATTAAAGAAATTCAACAACCAGAACAAGGTACAAAATAAAAGATATCACACATTACAAAAATAAAACATGCAAGGAATGCACACCCAGAACCATCTGAATTAGATCCATATCTGTAGTTACCAAAGGAGTATTTTTCTTCCAAAAACTGAATGGATATTTGAGATTTGCTAAAAGGAAATTGTGGTTGCATTCATGATCATGTCAACCATCTTCAGATGTAAGTGGTAATGCAGAAGAGAAGGTGTGTTATGATATATCTGACAAGGAAAATCCTCAAAATTCGAGTTGGATTTTACAGTTATAACCATACTCAGCATATCAATTCAATTCTTTACCATATGCGAAGTTGACCTCCTCAAATTTTAAAATATTCCAAATTCAATGTTAAAACAATATTTGTCAGTGGCCAACAGGTCTAATGGCAGCACCTTGTTCCCATAAGACTGGAGTACAGGGTGAGCTCATAAGTCTTAATACCACATGGGAGCATGAATATTATTAGCAAGCAAAATATCAAGGGCAAACATATAAAGAGCCAAAAAAATTGTAAGAATATGAATTGAGGCAAAATATAGCATACCATGAATATGACATGGATTTTGTGCTTTTGAACAGCAACTCTTGCATGACTGGTAGGGACACCTGCAACAGGGAATTCAATTCATTAAATGGACAAATCAGCTCACTCTATTTTCAATTATCAATTAATATCTGTCACCAATTGCAGCTGCTGGTGTATTAATTAACCAAGCAAATATCAGAACTCATAGTTCAATTAACAGAATCACATGTGCCATTTTCAGTTAAATCTACAAATGAACCATTAATGTTCCGGCTTAGCTTTTCCAAAGTAAACAGGACTCCAGGTTTTCACATTAAATAACAATAAGAACAAGAATAATGCTATGTGCACTAACCAAAACCATACTAACCCAAGTACTAACTGATGTGGCAAACCTCTCTTATTGCCACGTCAGTTCCCCCCGAAAACAAAAAAAAAAAAATTTCAAAATTTCAATTGTTAGTACTTGGATTAGTATAATTTGGTTAGTACACATGGCATTACTCTAAGAACAATCATGCATGGATTGCTAAAGAACCAGTGTTGCTATAAATAAATAAATTAACATGCTATCACATTAAATGGTAGTTGCTGTCAGTTGCCATAATTCATTCAATATGACAAGGATTGACAGTTACTTTTTTTACATCATTCAAAGTTAAAATGGCCAAGCAGCCACACAAGGAATTTATCCTTTTTTATTGCAGATTGATTATTATACCAAGCCTCCAATGAAATCCATTGACAGTAAAAAGAAAAAAAAGGTTAGCCTGTTGCCTAACTCATAAAGATGAGGAAATATAAAACTTCTGCTTAAGTTATGGGAAAAACTTAGTGTAATAGTTATCAACATCTCAAGAGAATTACTACTAAGAAAAAAAAGACTATTGGTAATCATAAAGAAACAAAAACCAAAGGTAAGAGAGAGAGAGAGAGAGAGAGAATAATTTACATGGTTCAAAGACCTTCTTCTATAAACAAGACTACGCATTTAGGAAGTTACAATGATAACTCAAACTCTCCAATTCTCATTCTTTCTTTCATACTAGAGTACTCTCTAAACTACCCTAGCCAACCCTCTTACACCAATCATACAGGATAAGCCAAAAGGGTCAAAATCCCATGATAGGAATTAACACATTATAGAAACATTCGCACTTGGTTCTGAACATCTATAGCAAGATCAAGTACAAGGTTATATTCACGGAATCAACACCACCTAAGTCAACCCGTTCAAATAAAGCCTAGTGAGTTAATTCATGTTACTTTAGTGCATTAAACAAGCCAAGTTGAGCTGAAAAAAGGCAACTCATTCTCAATAAATTGGAATAGTTACTCAAGATCAACTGAAGCTCAATTCAAGTTGTGAGATGTAAGCTCGAACTTTTGTGAACAGTTACTCGAGCTCAATTAGAGTTGTGAGATGTAAGCTCAAACTTGAAAAACCAATTGCATTAATGTGTTCATTCATTACACAATCTGAGTTTTAGCAAGCTTACAAATAAAAGGAAGCAAACACAAGCTGAAATAGCGAAACCGAGGTTGTTTTTAAACCCTAATATTGGCTCGTATACTAAGTCAAGTTATAGATTTCACCCCATGTTCAATTAAAGTTCAAATTTTGAGAATTGAGGCCTTTTGATTATGAAATTTTATTATCCTAGTTGTGCAATTTCCCCAATTCTGGTGATTCTAACTTTTTAACAGTAAAAATTATCAGAATTTTCAATTTATTACCAACTGATTTCTTCTTAGTGCTAATTTTTTTCTTTTTAGAAATCAATTTCAACCAAATTCAGAATATATCTCCAAAATTATAAACAACCACCACCACAAGTCGAGCAAAACTGAAAGAAATTATAAAAACAGCTGGCAAAGAACATGAATATAAGTTACCTAGAGCGAGCGACGTTGCCGCACTGAATACACTTGGGCTTGTTGAGACCGCGAAGGGTTTTGGGCGGCGTGTCACGATGCAAATTGGCGGCGGTTGCGGTGTGAGTATCGGAGGTATTGTTACTTAGGGCTGGCGATGAAGCCGCCATTTACGTTGAGTTTTTTGCTCAACTTTCCCCCGCTTCAATTTGTTTGCCCACAGATTTAAAATACCAAAGTGAAGTGGTGCAGTATTATTTTTTTCGCGTGTTATTATTATTTTTTTTTTAAAAAAGAAAAACGATTTAAGAGGAATCTGAGAGAGGAACGAATGGGGAGATAACAGTAGAAAGAATACGAATCTATATTTTGTTGCGGGAATTGTTTTGGGCCGGGTCAATTAAGTGGATATTCGGGCTATTTGCGATCAAATTCTCTGATGGGCCAAGCCTATGATGATACAGAAATAATAATCGTTGTGAGTTATATAGACAAAGAAATACTCTATGATTTTTATTTTTAGATTTTGTTAAATAAACTTATAATTTTTCTAAAATTAATCCAATTACACCGAGACCTAGCTCCAACAAAGTGTATTTGGGATTTCCTTTTCATTTTTTTATAGAGGCAGCAACTACAATTCAACAACGACATTCGACTGGGACAGGGTGCAGCCAAACACAAGCGAGTTGCGACTCCACGGCCCAACCACCACACAACACCCCCCCCCCGGCGGGGACCGTCAAAGAGGGTTGTGTTCGATGTATGACGATACTTCACCAAATCAAAACGGGCAAAGACAAATGTAGATGAGGAATAATCGTGCGGAGTATGTAATTTCTATAGAACCATTATCGGCGCTAAGAAGAGGACTTTGACTATGCAACGACACTTGGAGAATAAGTACCCCCAAATAATGCAGTTGTTCGATTCATCTTCAACTGGACCCGATAAGCAAATTCAAACTTAACTTAATTTTAATCCACAATCTTCAACTCTATCAACATGACAATACAATGCATTCCAAGCACAATAGAAAATAGCAGAATACATAGTTGTTACAGACTCTCCCCTTTCTTAAACTAAAAATCCTTATTTTATTCACATAATTAAAACTATATTTTGTCCAACATATACCCCTGTTAATAGGGGTACAAGTAGAAGAAAATTTATAACAAAATAAATGTTCAACTTAAAAATAAATTTCAAAATTTTAGGAATATATCTATTGCACTTACTTCAAACATATGAGTTTGTAGATAAAAAAAACATATTTTTAATTGTCACAATACATTACTTAGATCATAGTTGGGGTTTACAAAAAAAAAAAAAATTGATAGATTTTAGACCATTATATACTGCACATAATGCTGACGCTATTTATTTTACAATTCTTGAAGTTTTGCAAGAATATGTATTAACTGATATAGTTGTAGCGCTAACGCTAGATAATGTAGCTGCTAACACTGCGACTATCTCTTTATTTGAAAAGAGATTGGATCTGCATGGTGAAGGCAAATTTTTTCACCAAAGATGTGCTTACCACATCATAAATTTGATTGTTAAATTAGGTTTAGAAGCTATAAATTCAAAGATTGAGAGGGCGTGCACGACTATCGGATTCATCGTCGATAGTAACAACAAAAGATGGCAGGAGTACATCAAATATTGTAAGTAAGAGGACCCATCGGTTTGACCTTTGAAGTTATATATGGATATGCCTATCCGTTGGAACTCCACCTACTTGATGTTGGAAAAAGCTTTGCCAACTGCAAGACAAATTATAGATTTTGTCAACTGGAAGAACTATCTGGAGAAAGTTGTCAGCTATGATGATTGGATAGTTTGCGAACTTTTTTATTTATTTCTTAAAGTTTTTTATGATTCCACTAATACATTAAGCGATATTTATTGTCCTACTACTACTTTAGCGTTAGATATTTTACTTCAAATTTGTAAAACTTTTGATAAATATAGATATAATGACGGTTTAATGGAAATTGTTTCAAAGATGGAAAAAAAATACGAGAAATATTGGTTAGATATTCCATTCTTATATGGATTAGGCCTTGTTGTAGATCATAGGTTTAAATTACACATAGTTAATTGTATAATTACTAAGATAGGCTTGCATTTAGGACATGATTATATGTCTTATTTGATTAACTTTAAGCAAAAATTGGAAAACCTTTTTTCTTTATACTAGAGCAGGTACAATGGAAGTGGAACTGGAATGTCCAGCAGGACCTTGATGAAGACATCTATCAAAGATTGAGCACGTGGACGTATGTAGAACATAACGGAAGTAGCAACTCCAGCTCGTACATACATCATGGACCAAAGGAGCTGAATCGCTACCTACAAATGGACTTGTCCTACATGATGAAGAAGGAAAAACGTGAGATGGATGTGCTTCAATGGTGGAACCAACATCAAAGTCAATTCCCCATTATAGCCCAAATGGCACGTGACATTTTATCTATGTCGGTTTCTACAATTGCATCCGAGTCAGCATTCTCAACGAGTGGTCGGATTGTTGAAGACGGAAGATGTTCTTTAACCAATGAGATGATTAAAGTGATAACGTGTTTATGAGATTGGACTTATGCAGAGGAAAGACTACATCAGCATCCTGAAAATCCTGAACTACTCGAGCTCTTCAGGAACATAGATTTGAACGATGTAAATATTGTTGACGATTTAGATGAATAATTTAATAAAAACAAATTTATTTAATTGTTTATTTGTGAAGTACAAATGTGTGAATATTATATTTATGTTAAAATCAATTAATTAAATTATCTCTTTAAAGTTTAAATTTAAATACCCCATATTTACAAATAATTATTAATTATAATTAACCATTAATTAATTAATTAAAAATTTACTAATCTCCCCCTAAAAATTACATAAACCCCTCCTTACATAATTTTAGGCCCCTAAATATAAAAAAAGTTGGGGAGGGGGGGAATAAATTTTCCAGGCCCATAAGACTAGTCCTAAGGACCGGTCCGGGCCTTGAAATTTCTCATGGGCCTAGGACCGGTCCTAGGCCCATGAGTGACTGTTCCCAAATGGGATCGGTCCCAAATGGGCCTAGACCTAGACCTAGACCCAGACCCAGACCCGGTTGGGACTGGTCCCTATCTAGGTCTATACTACACTAATACTGAAAGCTCATAGAATTAATTGTTGCCCTTTAACACCTATAAAATCAAGGGCACTACTAAACTTACAATCCAATCTTACAAACTTTCTCTCACAGCCTCGATGTGGTAGCTCACAAATGGGTTTTGATTGCTCGCTATGGATCCTGCATGCCCAATTGCGAGTTGCCACGTTAGAGTTGTGAGAGAAAGTTTGTAAGATTGGGTTGTGAACCAATCTTTATCCTAAAATCAATTGCCTACTTAACACAACAAGACAATGTGGTTATTTATATTCTATTTTTGCTCGTCTATTTATTAATTGTATTTAACATATTTTATATCAACTGCATAAAAGAGTGATATAATTTCTAGATAAATATATAACTACCAAAGTTTGAATATATATAATAAAAACACATTCAACTAAAAAATAAAATAAATAGTTATTAATATAATTTCATACAAAATAAATGTTAATGCAAGATTTACACCAACCAAGTGATTCGATTGACCTTGGTGGAATCAGAACCGATGTGTGCGTAATTAAAGATAACTAGCAATTGTATATGAAAAATGCATGAATGTAAAGAATGCAATCAATTTTTAAAGTGGTTCGGCAAGTTGGAACTAGGGGTGTTCAAAAGCGGTTAACCAAACCGGTTAACCACTTTTCTAAACCGAACTGGATTTTCGGTTCGGGAAAATTCCCGAACCGAAACCGAACCGGTTTTAGGGAAAATCGGTTTAAAAAAAGCGGTTAACCGGTTTTGAACCGATTTTCCCTTTTTTTTTTTTTTTGATAAAACCTTTTTTTTTTTTTTTTTAATTTTGTCCTAAATTAAATTGTAAATATAGACAATACATTGGGAACTAAGAAAAAAATTTTGGGTTGAGATTTTAGATTGAGTGAATTAGGGATTTATTTTAGTTTAGGTTATTATTTATTTATTTAATATATATATATTTGAAAAATCGGTTTTCGGTTAACCATTTCTAATTTTTCCGGAACCGGTAACCGAACCGAAAATTCAGTTTTTTGAATTTTTCAAACCGTAACCGAACCGTTTTTTCGGTTCGGTTTGGTTTTTGCATTTTTTTGAACACCCCTAGTTGGAACTTAAGGCTATGTCTACTGTTTTTCTTATTGCTTAGAGAGCTTACAAGAATAATAATAATATGCCTAAAACAATTTACTAACCCCTCTCCCATCGTTGGAGGGGGTTTATACACAAGTTTGTAAACAAGGAAAGATGGAAATTATTGGGATTGCAATCACATTCGAATTGAGATTCTGATATTCTTGTAATTATGCGTTAAGATCACGTCATCATTGCTATTGATATGATCTCTTCCAAAATATCTGGGATTTGAGATTATTTGTGATTTGTTGAACAATTGTCCGATTTGGTCGCGACTAGCTTATGCTAGGCTTATGCTGGGGTTGGACAGCTGTTAAGCTGAACTGATTCTGGGTCGAACTATATCCTCGCGAGATTCTAACTTCTCCGAGCTTAATGGAAAAATCACACACAACAATACATATTTCATTTAAACTAAGATTTGTAATTAAAATACTTTTAAAATGAGATAAATAAAAGGTTGACATGAATCAATTTCAAAATATAATAAAAACTCAAAATTTTTAAACTAAGATTTGCAAATAAAATACTTTTAAAATGAGATAATAAAAGGTTGACATGAATCAATTTCAAACTATAATAAAAACTCAAATTGACACATTTTAGTTTAAAAAATATAAAAAGTTAAAACTAGAAAAGTAACCAACAACCATGTCACCGGCAAGGCTAGAGACGTTACCTTCAGCCATACCAAGTGCAACTAATAGCAACTTGTGTCACAAACGGCATGCCCATGGTTGGCTTACTCTAGATCTACTCGCACCAAGTCAAATCCAACTCAACCATGGCCGCTGATGACACCAATCAAACCAATAGTTAATTTTTCAATTTTCTAATTATATATATTTTATTTTTCAATTTTGATTATATATTGCTTTTTTTCTTTTAAACAACGACATCATACACAAGACAATTCTGTCATTTTAAAAAGTCCAAATAAAGTTAATGGTTTTTCATGATTAAATATCTTTTTTTTTTTAAATGAAACTTGTGTTTTTTTTTTTTTTATAGTTATATCCCTAAAAGAAATAACTATTTATTTACAAATTACATACAAATAAATTCGATTCTAACCTCTTTAAAATTTTCATTTTTCAATTTATATATATTTTCATACTGACACCGAAGAGTAAAATCACACTATTTATAGAGTATTATAAACTCAAAAAGTAAACGTAATAACTTTATTTTTATATAATATTTAAAATTGTTATGCAACAAATTTAGAAAAAAATAATTCTCAATTAGGAAAGGATAGTTCCAACTTTGACAAGGAGATATCATGCAATATAGACTCTAGAATCGAAGGCGAGGATCAAGTTGTTTTATTGTTTTAAGGATTCAGCGTTTATTTCCAATTCAAACTTGTAACGGGTGCTATATAAACCCAACCCTAGTACGTTTTGAAGGGACAACAAAATGTACACACATAAAGAAGAACAGCTAAGCTGAGAAAGAAAGAAATCGAGAAGAGAACTTGAAATAACTCTTTTGTAACTCAATTCACAACTACGCTCAATACATAATAGTGGACATATGTTTTGCATTATAAGCAGCCGAGCCATTTTAAAAACTTTCTTTGTTGGAATTTTGTGTTTTATTGTTGTTCATATAAAATTGCTTTATCCCATCGCTGATCCATTAGGATTATGCAAGCATCCGATGTGGTTCTAACACATCCAACCACATACCTCTTGTTGTTGTGATTTCTTGCATCATCAGTTTGACGCTAGATGGAGGGCCCCTGCAAAGCTCTCCAAAATTCCTAGTAGATTTCACTCGACTTTCTAGGCTTATGCAACATCAACCATGGCTCGCAAAACCTGATCTAAGAGCAAAACTGCAGCCAGCCATGTCGGCAATGTCGACATCAACAACCTGGAAATCGTCAATGAGGAGATTCAAACTCCTCCACCAACAATCACGACGATCCAAACATGGTAGAGACTTTAACTGTTCCACCAACTAACCCACAGGTGATGGATCTAATTAGAACACTAACAACAACAGTTCAAGCCCTGCAGCAGCAGCAGATGGCCACATTGCAAGAAGCAATACCAGGGCATCAAGCCCCCAGACAACAGAATACTTCTCAAGGAATGAGAGATGACATGCCTTGGTCGTCGTACATTGTGACACCAACTGAGAGTTCTGGTTCAATTAGTGAATGTCCCCCAGGTGAAGAAGAGAGCCAAATCCTCCAAGACGTTGGATGAAAGTTAATAGCAAGTAGACACCCATAACCAGCGCATCTTGTGCCAAGAAAGGGTTAACTCCTAAAGAGACACCCATAATCGGTGCACCTTACACTAGGAAAGGGTTAGCTCCTAGAAAAATGTCCACAACCAATGCGATAGTTTTACCTCACGCTTGAAAAGGGTAAGCTTTCCATCCTTGTTGGAACAATATACAACCCGAGCCATCCCCGATGCAACTAGCTCGCACATAAATAGTCATCCGAGCGTGTTTGACAAAATTGAGAGAAGAAGTCAACTAACACTGAGCAAAGATCTCCGTACTCGGTTAGATGCATCGCACAGTCATTAGAGACCCACCGCGAGAATTGAAAATGAAATTCTAGCTAATAGCTAGTTGGATTAATTTTAGTAAATGCTAGATGATTTCAGAGCTCATCAAGGACTCTAGATGGTTAGCATGAGGAACATGGAAGATCCCCCCTCTTAGAGATGGTGCTAAAAGCACCACTCCCTCCAAACTTCAAGATGCCAAGCATGCCCGCTTTTGATGGAAAAAGTGATCCCTAAGACCACATAAACACTTTCAAGATAATAGAGTTGTATCAAGTCTTAGGTATCGCCAAGTGTTGTTGCTTGATAGTCATGCTGACTAAAGGAGCAACAAGATTGTTCAGAGGTTTCCCAACATGTTCGATAGAATCTTGGAGACAGCTCACCACATTATTCCTCCAGAACTTTCAAGTGAGCAGACGATTTTCAATGCCGCTGAATTACCTCAGCAGCATCTAATAGAAAAAAGTGAAATGTTGAGGTCTTTTCTAGAGAGGTTCAACCGGGATCAAAGTAAGGTATCCATTGCTTCGTAAGAAGTGATCTGAACTCTTTTCATAGCTGAAGTTTTCCACAAATCGATCTGTGGAAAGAGTTGCAAGTTGAAGACATTGTGTCTCTCTCCCATTTCTACAAAATGGCAGAAAAGCATTTGCAAGTTGAGGACTCACTGGCCGCCATAAAGAGCAATGATGTCTAAACTTCAACCAAAGCCCCTGCTCGGGATGAAGACAAAAGAAGGGAGAAAGGAAAGGATGATTGCGATTGTGGTGATAAAGATATGCGCCACTCTCCAAACAAGGAACACACAAAACACAGAAAAGAACCAAGAAAAAACTCCTGCATTTCTCTCGAAGTATAGCAAGTATACATGTTTGGTCGCGTCCCTTGATCATGCCTCACCGTGTCAGAGAATGATAGGCTACTCCCATAGCCCAGGCCAATGGTTAGACCACGTGGCAAACGTGATTTAAAAAAATATTGCAGATATCATAGAGATATTGGCCATGACACCAATGACTGTTGAGCTCTGAAGGATACAGTAAAAGACCTTATCAAAAAGGGCCATCTAAAAGATTAAGTGCATATATCATGAGATCGTCAAGAGTAAGGTGTTTGAAGAGAGCAGCCAGAAGGGTCATATGACGTGATCAACTTCGTTAGGCCATCTAAAAGATCAAGTGCTCATATTGTGAGCTCGTTAAAAGTAGGGTGTTCGAAGAGAGCAACCAAAATGGTCATATGACGTGATTAACTTTATTAGGACAATCTTTTGAGAATGGAGCCAAAGCCTAAATCAGTCAAGCATAACTACTAGCAACCTCCTACAAGAAGTAAGCTAATTTTTTTTTTGTAAATATATATATATATATATATGTTAAGTTTGGAAGAGCTTGTATTATCTTTATGTTTAGCATTAATGAATATTTCTATGACTTGTTTCTGTCTATGTAGTTTTATACTGTTTGCAAAAGTAAGTATTAAGTTTAGCTAAAGATTCCATAATTCAGTGACGATGCTTTGAAAAAAGGAATCATTTTGTACCACAACTGAGAAGAAGACCCCCATAATAACTTAAAGTTTGAAAGCTTGAGAAGGCGATACAGGCAAAACTTGAGGCATATTCATTAAGAAAATGACATTGCTACAACTCCAGCTTTAAAGGGACAACCTCATAACTAACAGTTCAAGAAGAACTCTGACCAAACTTGGCGGTCAAGTCTTGAGAAAGGTGTACAACCGAAACTCAACGACATCCTGAAGAGAGCTATAACTCGATCGTGACTTCTTAAGAAGAGCTCCAAACATAACTTGATGGTTAAATCTCGAGAAAGGCATCAGGCCGAAACTCAACGATGTCTCGAGAAAGCCATAACTTGAGAAGAGCTCCAAACATAACATCGACAACAAAGTCTAGAGAAAGGCATACGACCGACACTCAATGGCATCCCGATGAGAGCTTTACCCCATAACTCGAACTCAAGGCTTCTTAAGAGATGGACACCGTCATAACTCAAAAGCTATGGTTTGAGAGGGTTAGTCATCATAACTCGTAGATAGTTGTGAGAAAGGCGACATAGTCAGATCTCGTATTCTAATATGAGAAAGCAACGACCTTAGACTTTCGAGAGTGGCATGCACAACATGCTTGAGAAAGTACAACTGAAGGTTAAGAAAACTCAGTCAACACATGAACAAGCAACATTCACAAGCAACAACAACGAGTATTCGAACGAAACAGAAGCAAAGTAAAAGATATGCATTCATAAAAATGAGTGAATATATTTTTTTATTCATTTTAGGACTGATATATGTACATTACAAAAAAAGAAAAAAAAGAAAAGAAAAAAATGACAACAAGAGATAGAAATAAAAGGCAGGCTCGATCAACTCTCGGTGGGAGGCTCCTTAGTGCTTGGAGGCTCTTTAATAATCTTAACGGGCAGGGAGGCATGATTTTCAGCAACTTCAGCGAACTCTTCAATGCTCGGAGGTTGGGAGGTAGAAACAGTAGTGACCTTATCATTACCAGTCTCCAGAATGACAGAGCCAGCTGTAACTTCTCTCTTCCACTCCTCCATCTCATTCAAATAATCCTTGGGAAGGGAGGAGTTGTCGAGGTTAGGATACTGACACTATAAAGAGTTGACAACCTCCAATGCCCTCTCATAAACTTGGAGCTTGGTGTTATGAGCGGTCTTGTCAAGTTCTGTCTTTAGTTGGGCCTTTTCCAGTTTAAGCTTTCTCTTTACATCCTCGTGCTCCCTCTAAGCCTAGTCTAGAGAGGCCATTGACCTCAAGCACTCGTCTTCACACATTTTCAGTTGTGCCATGAGAGATTCCATTCACTGGTAGTTGACTCTTACCCCCTCCTTAAGCTCACCTTACTTCGTGTCGGCCTTTTTCCTCGCAAGCTCCTCTTCCCGCCATAGCTTAGTGATACTCACGAGTGATTGATCCTTCTCGGCCAAGAAAGTCTCCCATTGTTGAGCCTCCATAGCAAACTTCACCTTTAAGTTGACGAAATCCTCATCCAGAGTGGCAAGCCTTTCTTTGTCGTATCAAGCTCTTCCTTGTGCTTGACGATCTCTTTATCTTTTTTGTCCTTACTCAAGAAGAGTATACCTATGTCATTCTAAAGCAAGGAAGTAGTGACAAAATACTACAGAAAATGAAGATGTTAGACTTACTTAGTAGCAAGCAAAAGGAATAGAGAAAAGACATTTACCCGGGTCTGCAAGTTCACAACTTACTGCGAGAGTCAGCAGAGGAAGCAACTTGAGCTTGTCCCAGTCCTTGCTAAAGCCGAATTCATGCAGCAAAGTCTTCTAAGTTGAAACTCAATTGGCAGCTCCTAGATTTTATCCTGAATAGCCTCTTCGTATCCTCTTGCCTTAAGGGAAACAACTATTAGAATTGCTACTGTTCCAATAGAATTACTCTACTATTTCCCTTTACTTCGAAGGATCAAGGGAGCCTCATCCTTGTCCTTCAAAGTGACATTTTTTCTCAATAGGAAGAGCTCGTTGCTTTTGTTTCTTACGAAGGATCGGAGAAAACTCTTTCACGGCCTTCGAAGGTCTCTTCCCTACAAACAAAGCAGATGGACTATGAGTTATTACAACCAATGTTTTAAAAATCAACCCTAGGCAAAACCCCTATAAACTTTCGAATCTTAGGTTGACTGGTTCAACCAGTGACATCAGTATATTAAAATTTCAGAATCCAGAAATAACGAAATTCAATGTTTTCTTAATATTCAATGTTTCCATGAAATGATAAAACAATTGTTTTCTTAAACAATTGTTTTCAAATCTAACATCTTTAGTTGTCTCACAAATTGTCTCTTCTTGTAATATATGTTAAACTAAAGCTCATTACTAGTAAAAAACTAACTAAACTACAAGAAAAAGTTTAATGCCACTGAAAAATATATGATAAACAAACGAAAAGCAAAAGCCAACTTAACTCGTTTGATATGATTGTACTTTGTCTGTTTGTACTCATGATACTACTAATTTCTTTCTCTGTTTTTTATACATGAGAGAATGACTTGTCATTTGCATCACTACCTTTTCTTATTCATATGAATAAACTTGTTGTCTTTTGGGTGTTTTATCAATCATCTGGAAGCTTTGGATTGTTTTAGGTTACTCTTTTTTTTTTTTTTCCTCATCAATGGAGTCACTAGACTGCCATCTTTGATTAATCACCATATATTATGATATTGACTCTTTCAATAAACATTTCATCCGCATAAATATATAGAAAAAATCTAAGAATATCCTTATGTTGCCATAACACCGATATCATGTTTAATTGTATTTATGTATATTCTAATCTTTAAATTAATTATAATTGGCACTTATCAAATGCAATAATGACTATTAATCTAACTATTAAATCAAGCAAAACGAAAGATCTAATCCAATTGTAAATAAGTTCATCTAAAGTATATCACAATCTTAAAAGAAAGGAAGAGATCGACAGCACCTGAAGATGAGCTAGAGTTGATGATAAGTTGTTGCTTACTGAAGGTGAAAGGAAGCTGATAAAGATGTTGATGATGAAGATGAGTTGCTATCGAAGATTAAAGCAACTTGATGAAGATGTTGACGATGAAAATGAGTTGCTTCTAAAGATGAAAAGAGGCTGATGAAGATGAAGATGATGAAACAAGGTTGCCAACTCTATGGTTTGAAGAAGTTAAAGAGAGATGAGAGGAAGAGATCAACTGTGAAGAGAAGAAATTATAAATAGGAGAGTGCGAAATGGCATAGGGCTCGATGGATTGAAGATTTTGGGGGAAAATTAATTGGAAAATTGGGTTTAGGTGGAAAAGAGAGGGGTTTTACATTTGACCCAGTTTTCCCCAAAACTGGTTGGATCGACGGGTTGCTACAGTACTCCCGGTCCAATTGTAGATTGTTCTAGGTTAAATGACCCCCCCCCCCTTTTCCCTCCCAGCTGGGTCTCGGTTGAACCGGCCGGGCTAGGCTGGGTTTTAAAACATTAATCGCAAGTTTGCAACACTCCTAGACAACATTGCCATCGAGGGCGCAACCTTCTGAGCAAACTTCAATTAAAGAAAAAGCTTACGATGAGCTAACTAAAGGTACAAGTAGCCCTTATTAGTAGAAGACGCGAGGAATCCAAACTTTTGCAAGTTCTCGATTGAAAGCAGCCTGGTCACTTCGTGAGCAGATGTAGGAAGGTCGCCGAATTCAGCTACGCGCTATTGAGATGACGGGGAAATGTAAGGTTGAACTTTATTAACTGCAAAAGAAGGAAAAACAACTTGTTAGTAGACAATTCAGACAAACAATGTCAAACAACAATAAAGGCAATAAGGAAAGCAAACCCTACTGGCTTCCCAGAAGTAGCCATCTCCTTCATACTTGAAGAAGAAGTAGTTGGAGTCCCATTTGTTGACCTTGTTCGACACCTCAACTATACTACCAACTTCCTTTCTTCTCTTGGACAGATAATAGTTGAGGTCGCTACTCTTCTTCAAACTATACATGTGGACGAGCTCGTCAACATAGAGCTCTCATAGACCAACCATTTGAAAGGTTATGTACATCCCAATTAGGGGTAAGCATGGGTAACAGGTAGAACTAGAACTGAAACTGTTAGGTATAACAGAAACTGGCAGATACCCAGAACTAACCTTTATAGGGTCGATTCTGGTTTCGTTTCCAAATAATTGGAATCAACACTGTGTGGGCTCGATTCCAATCAACATTGTGTGGGTTTGATTCCTATTCTTTCATGTGCAGAAACCGAAATCGAATTGGACTTGGAATAGGAGCCGATGTCGGGTACTGGGAATGAAACATGTCTTGGAACCTGGACTGAACATAGTATCATTAAAGAATGGGGGGTCTATTGTAATTTTGCATATAATTTTGAAATGATGTTTAGAAATTTAGAATTTGGGGAAAACACAATCGATACTTCATACTTCATCCGTCACTATCTAATCAACCTATCGCTCTCAGTTCACATCATCGACCGTCCGTCGTCGTCCAGTTTGCAACATTCCTAAATCAGCCATTGAATTATGAGCTACGTAAAAGCCAATTAGGTATTTTCTTCACCAATTTGAAATTTTATTGTTTTAGGGTTTATCAATTGTAGCTTTTGTTGATTTACGTTGTTTCTTTTTGTTAATTTAGATTTTGGGAGGTTCAATTCCTACCGAAGATGTATCAGCACTATTTGAATGATTAATTTTCATATAACCCTATCACAACATCTCATTGTTCTTGCTCTCATAATTAGTCTAAAGAGAATGAAAACTTGGTGACAGACATGGTGGGTCATCCCACTTGTCGAAGGAAAGAAAAAGAGTTCATATTCCACATTTATATGTCATTTTTTGAACTTTAGACTCATTACTTTTTGTCAAGAATTTGGGCTGCCAACCTCAATTTGATTTCGTGTTTTCTTGTTTAATCTGCTTCCAAAATTGAAGGCTTTTTTTCTTTATTATCTTTTTTCATTTCCAAGATTAACTTGTTTTAATTATTTTGTTATTAATACTGTAACTTATATTTTACTTAATTATCTTTTTACTCACTTGATAGATCAAGTCTTTGGAGACATTGTGGGTCATTTATTGATAAAAGTTGAGAGGTGATTATGCAAAGAATTACAGATATCAGAGGAGTTTCATTTCCAAGAGAACACCGAACGGTATGATGTTTCAACTTCAATATTTATTATTTAGTTTTGCTACTACTTCTCTTCTGGTTTTAGTTGGTTTGATTAACTTATTCTTTTGTTATTATTTACTTGCAAACATCTTTATTCATATATAAATATTCATAGTTTATGTCAATGGAGTTGTGTGAGTTAGTAGTGAGGGCATAAGTAATGTTTGATGAACATAAATAGTTAGTAAGAAGAAAGTGTATATTACGATAACCTGAAATCATTTGGTTAGCTACTTTTTTTAGATTCCATTGAAATGAATGTTATACTAGTTGTCAGATTCTGAAAATAAGGAAAAAATGTCAATGGAATGTTATTGGTTCTTAAGAAATATTGTACGTTATATATATATGAGTGCGGGTTGATGACTTTTTTGTGTAACAAAATTTTATTTTAATGCAAATTTTACGTTTTCAGGAATGCAATGGAATGCAAATTATGTAAATTCATTTCTACTACAAATAAATCTGCAGTTTTGCAAACTGCTTCAATTTGCAACAACAACAATACTTACAAACTGTTGTAATTTATAGCAATTGTAAGCTGCAGTTTACAGTAGCAACAATAGTTTGCAAACTGCAGTTAATTTCTACAATTTACAATAGCAAACTGATTGCAGCAACAGTTGCAAGTTGCAGCAATTGTAAGCTACAGTTTGCAGCAACAGCAAACTGCAATTTATTGCTGCAAATTTGCAATAAAAGTAGTATGCAAATGCTAGAAATAAATCTGCAAATCTAGTTGTTGCAAACTGCTAGCTATTGCAAGTTTGCAATAGCTAGCAGTTTGCAACACCATAATGAACCTTGTGTTTTGGTTTAAATTATTATGATTTAGATTAATGTAGTTTTGGTTTTGTTCTATAGGTAATTGAATCTTGTGTAAGTAGTTTTCACGGTTTTAATTATTATGAGAATCATTACATGATTCTTTATATAGTTAGTAATTCTTTACTTTATATACGTAATCTTTGTAGGGACAATGGCATCAACTAGAGAAAACATTGAGCTTCAAGATACACCAACTATTGTTGCAGAGAACTTCAAATAGGCCTCACAACCTAAGCAAAATGCCAAGCTTGAGGTGTGGCAACATTTTGAGAAGATTGTTAACAAGAGAGCTAACAAGATTGAGTAGACAAAGTGCATGTATTGTGAGAAGATCTTGGTGTACAATATGGCTAATGGCACTTCTGCAATGCGCATGCATCTTACAAGTTGCAAGAAGTACCCTCACAATGTAGACAATTCGCAAACAATTCTCTCGTCTTTCAAGACCACACAAAAGGAAGGAGGGTATATAGTGAGGTTGTACTTGGAGATTTAATCAAGAGGTGTGTAGGCAGTTGCTTGCTGAAATGTTAATTATTATGGAAGATCCTTTTAAAAAGGTTAAACATCTAGCATTTAGAAGATTTCTAGGTGAAATGCAACTGTTATGGAAGAATGTTTCTCGTTTCAGAGTGGCAAGGGATTGTTTGAAGATCTACAATTGTGAGAAAGTTTCACTCAAGAGCAAGTTGTGGTATTTGAAGTCCAGAATTGCTTTGACAATCGATGCATAGACATCTGTTAAGAATTATAGCTACTTATGTCTCGCTAGTCACTTCCTTAATAAGAATTGGGTTCTGTAGAAAAAAATTATGAGTTTTGTGAGAATTAGCAGTCACAAGGGTGGGGAGTGGAGAAGGTGGTGGAGAAGTGTATTATTGACTGGGGAATTGAAAATAAAGTATCCACTATAACGTGGATAATGCAACCGCTAATGATATGGGAATGACTTACTTAAGGGATATATTGCTGGATAGGAATGCTTTAATTCTAAATGCCGAACATATTCATATTTTGAATTTGATTGTGAAGGATGGTCTTAGTGAGATTAAGGATTGTGTTAGCCGAATTCGTAATTCGTAATTCAGTTAAGTATATGAAGAGTTCTCCTAATAGAGCCCAAGCGTTTGAAAGATATATCAAAGAAGAAAGGGTAGCTTGTAAAGGTACGATGTGTCTTGATATTGCTACTCGATGAAACTCGACTTACCCCATGTTAGATTCGACAATAATATTCAGAAAAGCTTTTAAAAGGTTGGAAGATGAGGACCCTAACTACAGTATTGATTTGTCACATGATACTCGTTCAGATAAAGATTTGGAAAAAGCTACTGTGTTTGTCAAGTTGCTAGGGAAATTTTATGAAGTTACAAACAAGATGTCAGGGTCCAACTATATGACTTCGAACAATTATTTTCATGAGATTGTAGCCGTTGTCATTTCTTTAAATGAATGGGAGAAAAACTCTAATCCTTTTCTTCACACAATGTCAAAGAGAATGAGGGAGAACTTTAACAAGTATTTTGGGAGTCTTGACAAAGTCAACATGATGATGATGATTGCAGCAGTATTAGATCCTAGAAATAAAATGAAATATGTGAGCTGGTGCTATAAAAAGATATATGATGATGACTTAGAAAAGGCTGAAATGATGTCCAGAATAATGAGACATGTGTTACAACAACTGTATGAATTTTATGACAAATTTCCATGAAAGTCAAGATTCCAGTTCCTATCCACCAATTGGAAATGACCAGTCTTTAGTTGTTGATGGTAGTAGGGGGTGTGATGATATTGCTTTCGATCCCCTAAAGGAGGCATATGTGGAAGAGATGGAGGTAGAGGTACTTGATGCTACCAAGTCAAAGTTAGACCGGTACCTTGATGATAAATGTGAACCTGTGAGGTCTAAGTTGAATGTATTGGAATGGTGGAAAATAAATTATCATAGTCTACGGTTTTTTTGTATGTTTTTAATGAGGCATATGTGGAAGAGATGGAGGTAGAGGTACTTGATGCTACCAAGTCAAAGTTAGACCGGTACCTTGATGATAAATGTGAACCTGTGAGGTCTAAGTTGAATGTATTGGAATGGTGGAAAATAAATTATCATAGTCTACGGTTCTCTCGCATGTGGCCAAAGATATCTTTGTAATTTTGGTGTCTACAGTTGCTTCCAAGTCAGCTTTTAGTACATCGGGTTGTGTACTTCATCAATTTTTGAAGTTCTTTATCTTGCGCCGGTTGTTGAAGCGTTGATTTTGTACACACGATTGGTTGAGATCTACATCAACTCCAGTTGAAGATGACTTGGAGGATGCAACGACTTATGATGCATATATATGCAGATATAATATCTATCTGTTATATTCTTATATCTTTAATTTATTGGTAAACAATTTTATTCAATGTTTTTATTTTTTAAGCTACTAATTGATTTTCTTGTGTTTATTTTGTAAAAATGATTGGACTTCAGTCACTTGACGAAGGTACATCCATGACTAATGTGGAGCATTAAACATGATGTTTAAATGTTTTATTGATTGTATTTCTGAACTGTTGTATTTCTTGTGTTTCTTTTGTTGTTATGTTATTTGACATGATGAATGTTATTTATAATTTTAAGTTTGGGAATAGTAATTAGCTAGTTGTAGCAAATTTGATTTTTTAAAACTAATTGTAGGGTGTATATATGAAGTATGTGAACTACCAGGGGTGTATTTGTAAAATTTTAAAGGTGTATTTGTCATTTTTTAAAATTAATAGGGCGTAGTTGAAATTTTACAGGGTACTCGACAAAGGAACCGAAACCTTCATTTTAAGTTCCGATTCTAGGAACCAAAAAATCAGAATCAGTCGGTTTTGGTTTCGGTTCCGATTACGATTCCTAGTAATTTCGGAGGGTATTCAAAACTACTTGCCCCTAATCCAATCATATACTTATATTAGTTGGAGGTCAATTGGACAGGTGCAATACCAAAGCGACGAAGCACCGCGTCAATGAAGGGGTGAAACAGGATTGACGCCCTGCACCTCATACTTGATTCGCACATCGCAACCCATCCAATTAGAGGGTGACAAGGCAAAAGACCCTCGCTGTGACGTAAAGGGGTAGAGATCCCATACTATTCCACTAGACGGGTCAACTCCCCTTCGGCTAGACTTGTCCAATTCACCATTGTCACAGGCTCAACCTCCTCGCCCATGGGATCAACCTGAGCTTCCTCGAGGAAAACTCTTACTTTGGTCTTTTAGGAATGAGCCCTCACCTCCTCGACGATTTCAGACTGGTTTGCAGACATCTTAGACATGAAGGACAAGTGTTAGAAGAAGCCCTAGAGACACAAAACCTAGACCTACACCACACTTGCCTCCAATCCCAAATGCCTGAGATGTTTCTACACAAACTACCTACCAACGACTTTTGACCAACCATATAACTTTCCTAGTTGTTACATAACTATTGAGCCTAAATCTACCAATGCAAACAAGTCCAGTAAACATAAAGGCAGTAGAAGTGACATAAAGAAAAATGGTGAACTTACTTTAAAGAAGTCGATAGAAGAATGTTGGAGTAGATGTTGGAACACTGTAGAGTAACGTCAGAGAAGTTCGAAAGTTGGGAGCAAAGCGTAAAATGTTTGACAAGTTTTTATAGAAACCCTACTTTCGAGAAGAAGTCTTGATTTATAAGATAGGTGGGATGCAATCTCAACCGTTCAATACTCGCCACATGGCACGCATTAGGGCGTGGAATCAAGTTGTCGTATAGCATAGTTGGTAAATATTGCATTTTGTGCAGAAAAAAGGGACTGTTAGGCTGATAGACGTGGCATTAAATGTATGAATGTGACATTACCTTTTTGGCTTTTCCAAAACAGAAACACCAACTTTGCCCCCCACAAAGTCATACAAAGAATTCTTTTTATGGGAATTTCAGCTCGCAAGGTGACTGCACATGTGTGCTTCTTGCACAAGGCAAAAACATACCTTGATAGCTTGTAGTTCGTCATCGACACATCACCACAGCTCGTCTATAATTTGTAATCATGAGTAGAGCTCGTCATGAAGAGATTAGGAACTCGCACATCGTCAACTTATTTTTAGAGCTCGTAGTTTTTAATGCTCGAAATTGATATCCACAAACTAGGGGGTAGGTGTTGTGTGGTAAATTCAGAAAGAATAATTCTCAATCAGGGAAGAATTCCAACTTTGCCAAGGAGATATCATACGATACGGACTTCAGAATTGAAGCCGAGGATCAAGTTGTTTTCATGTTTTAAGGATTCAGTGTTTATTTCCAATTCAAACTTGTAATGGCTGCTACATAAACCCAACCCTAGTACATTTTGAAGGCACAACAAAACATAAACACATAGAGAATAATAGCTAGGTTGAGAAAGAGAGGAATTGAGAAGAGAACTTGAGGTAACTCTTTTGTAACTGAGTTCGCAAATACACTCAATATATAACAATGGATGTAGGTTTTACATTATAAGCAGTCAAACCACTTTAAAAACTTTTTTTTGTTCTTTAAGTTTTGTGTTTAATTGTTGTTCATATACAATTGTTTTATCCCATCGCTGATCCATTAAAAATTATGTGACAGGGATGAAGCTATGAAAAGACTATAATACTCTTTACTATTTGACGTTATAATTTTTAATGAGGTTGAATAACATTTTTCCACCCAAACTTTATTAAATGTATTTTTCACCTAGCTTGGTTTATATTAATTTTAGGGTTAACAAATTTAAAAAAAATAAAAAAATAAAGTCAGTTGTTAAAATAAATAAATTAAGAAAATTTGAAAAAAAAAATGAAAAAAACAAGTTGGCTGAAATCGCAGGCCAGGTACGATTTGGTCGAATTTGCACCTAATCGAGTGCGAATTCAGTCAAATCGCAGCCAACCGAAATCTTCAGGCCAACTTTTTTTTTTCATTTTTTTTCAAATTTTCTTAATTTGTTATTTTCATATTTTTCTTACAATTTTTCAGATTTTTTTTTAAAATTATATCTTTATATAATTTCATAAAATATATACAATTTTAATAAAATTTTGTTTTGTGATTATAGATATAGAAGCTAGAGGTTTGAATGACTAATTTCTAAGTTGGTGAATGTAATTGTTATCTGTTTGTAATTTAAGGGTGTAAGTAATGTTAACCCTATAATATATATTATAGTTACTGATAAAAATGTCATTTTGTTGTTAAAATGAATGTATGAATTTACAATTATATTTTGCTTACAACTGAAACATACAAACAGAAAAAAATTGCACAAAATTTATATAAAATGACTACTCTATCTTTTTTTGTTTTTTATATGATTCAGTTGTAAGTATATCATCGCTCATAAATTTAATGATAGATGGAAAAATGTTTTTTCAAAGTTTATGAAGGGAAAAATAATTAAGACAACTTTGGGTGGGAAAAAGCATTCACTCAAAATAAATATCATTGAACCAAGATATTTTAGGTGAATCTCTATGCATTGATGCAAATATGGGCATTATTATTATTTTTCAAAATGTGCAATATAATATACTCCTTCTGTTTCCATATAATTGTCGTTTTAAGTTTTTACACTCGTGTGAAATATTAAAATAAAGAGAAATAAATTGTAAAAGGGGAGAGATGAGGGGAAGAGATACATAAAGAGAGAAAGGAGTATGGGATAGGGTAGAGAAAAAGTCAGAGAGAGGAGATAAGGGGCAGGACGGAGAACGAAGGTTTGGGTAAAAAAAAAATGTCATTTATTTTGAAAAAAAGTTAATACTCTCAAAACCACTTCTATAAAGAATACGGAGTGGCTGAGAATGAAGATATTATATAGTACTTGTTCAGACTTGTCTGTCGCACAGTACACCTAATTATTTTTAGTAGAGTTGTTCGTTGACGCACTTCGATTTGAGTGCTTCTCTTTCTAACTCAAAAATGGGGAATCTCAATTTCATCCTTTATGTTTGTTTGACCCAACGTAATCTTATACTAACAAAATGATCCAAACTTCTAAGCCACGTTAAGTTAATTAACCGTTAGCTACAATTATGTGCTTTAATTTCAATTTAATATCTTAACAAAATTGGAACAAAAAAAAAACAAATAGTCTTTGTAAATTATTTTCATTTACCGCTTGTTAATTAAACTATAACAAATAATCAAAATCACTTACATATGTCAGACAAATTAATTCTCCATAAATTTCATCATTTTGTTAACAATGATTAATGAATGTATACAAAATCAATTATAGATACCAATTAAAAAAGAAAAAGTTATTTGGTAGTATACTTGTTAACAATGATTATCATTGGTTGATTGTATGAACCTTGCCCAATTAGTTTGTGATTGACATGTCGACTTGTCATTTGGCCAAGCTACATGGCCTTGACACCATGTGTTAGACAAAGACACTAATGTCTTCATCTTAAATTTCATCATATGTGATTTTGTTCACTAGCACCACTCCTCCATTGTTGATGTATATAGTTGAAAAAATGGTGTAGAATTTAGAATAAAGAGAGAGAAGTAGAGGGTGGAGAGAAAATGTAGACACATATCAAGTAGAGTTTAAATTGGTTTCCTTTATCTTTTCTTAATTTTTTTGTATAAAATTTATGACAATTGGGTTGGTTTGTCAGTATCAGATTATGTTGGACTTTAAGGGAATACAATTGTTGAAATTGTTATTGCCTCCGTAGATAATTGTTTTTAAGACATTGTTGA
Organism: Pistacia vera; assembly: GCF_008641045.1. Classification (NCBI taxonomy): domain Eukaryota; kingdom Viridiplantae; phylum Streptophyta; class Magnoliopsida; order Sapindales; family Anacardiaceae; genus Pistacia; species Pistacia vera. The sequence continues at coordinate 69,755 of NW_022196690.1, read as the reverse complement.
TAAATTACCAAGCACATGGCCACTGGTTGTCTGGTTGACGAATAACCAAATTCAAATTGAATTATGAACAATCCTTAATATTACATATATAAGAAATTTTTAATTAAAAATGAGAAATTAAATATTTTATTAATATGTTTAAGGATAAGAATTTTTAGATTTGGAAAATTGAATCTAAGGGTTCCATCAACTTAACTTTTTTCATGTCGGCATTGTAAAATAAATTATAAAAAATAAATGATTATAAAATTACTATCATCAATTTAAGTTATAATGTAGTATCAAATGTAAATCAAACAATTTATTTTAATTTTAATAAATGTACAAATCCAAAGGTGACAAAAGCAATGAATAGTACGGTGACATCACATAGACCATAGAACGCTTTCCTCCTCCACACAAATTAAAAAGTATTATCACGTTTAAAATTTGGCATAAAAATCCAAAGTCTTTAATACCATTAAATCATAATCCCACTTGTGAAGTGTGTTTATATCCTCTTTCTATGGCCATTGTAACTGGATCTGTCCCTATCCCTATCGCCATCTGCCACGTCTCATTTAACTTAAATGGTCCCACTCCACGCCAAACTAAAAAGCGCCAAAAATACAATTTTATCCCTTATATTTAACTTAACTTTTTTTAGACCAAAGCTTAGATGAAATCTTAGGGGTGAAATTGTTATTATCCCACTTATTGCCCAAACTCGGTCGGCTTAGGCTTGTACACTCGTTCACTTGCAGCCGACGTTGCACCGTCTAACAAGTGCACGCGTAATCGCCCGCATTATCCGGTGATCTGACGGCTCACAATTGCTGAAAAGGAGATGTTGTCTTCATATTAGGGGCAGGAGCTAATGATTTACTTTTATATTCTTAAAATAACCCCATTTTACTGTTCCTAATGATATTTCTTTTCTTGAATAGTGATATTGGTCAGATTTGATAATAAACAAATGCAAGATTGGAATCCAAATGGTAGTTTCGTGAGAAAGAGGGGAATTTATGATATACATAAAATATAATTGAATAATTAATATTCACTAACTTCAGGTGTATTTATCGTTAAAGTACGGGTTTCCAAATATGAACTACAGTGTGGTAACATTTTATAATAGAAACAAAATTTCATACACATCCTCTGATTTGATGGTCTTCCATGATGGCTATTTATTTTATAATTTAATTATTGCTAAATCACCAAGTGGGTGTCTTTTCATTAATGAATGGTTTGAATTCCATGTGTTGATTTTTATAGTAGATATTAATTACTTTTCAAATATCTTAATTGATTATTTTGAATCAATCATTGAAAAAGTTAATAAAATCTGGTCAATTTAAAGATGCAGATGTTTGGTTTTACTATTTTTAGTCTTTGTCAATAATTGGATAGTGGTATGCCTTTAGTGATAACTATACTTCAATCTCAAACAAGCACATAAGTTTTAAATTTAATTTAATTTATGGAATCTTCTGACTATAGACTCCGTAAATACTTATATAATGTAATTTTTGTTTGTTTCCTCTGATTGATAATTTTTTTGTACTTCTTTTCTTCACGCGTCTCCCTTAATTTACACCCTTTTATTCTAATCTAAACACTATTTGTTTGTACAAAAAGACAAGTTTAATTTTTACCCGCTTTCACTATTCTTTTTACACACAAGGGGTTTATTGTAAATATATGAATTCACAAGGACTTGCGTGATACTAAACATTTTTCAGAGTTTGATGTAGTAACAAAACGATTCAGCCAGGGGTAGAGAGAGATAAAAGTAATGAAATAGAGAGAGAAAGCCGTCACCGTTTTGATTTGGCACTGACCCAATCCAAACCAAACCAAACCAAACCAAATTCACCAACCAACTAACAAGCCATGTGTGCATCCCCCGTTCTCCATCTCTGACTCTTCTTCTTCTTCTTTTTGTTTTGTTTATCCCTTCTCTTCTTCTTCTTCTTCTTATTTATTAACTCACTCAAATTCTCTCTCAGTAACATAAACATACCTTTCCCGTGACGACCCCAAAACATGGCGGAATCGATTGAGTTACCGAGTCGGCTTGGAATCCTTCCATTTAGGAACAAAGTCCTCTTACCTGGCGCCATTATTCGGATTCGTTGCACTTCACCCAGCAGGTTTTGTTCATCTTCTTCTCCGCTCATTTGTTTGTTTGACTTTCATTTTTTTGTTTGGTTTTACAGTTTTTTGCTCTGTTGATTATCTTTTTTTTGACGTGAATTCGTGTATTATATTCGTTTTGATGGCTTCGTGAGCTAATTTGCATTTCTCTTATTAGTTATATGTTTAGAAATTAATCTTGGTGGTATGCTGGTCTACTTTTGTCTGATTGATCATAATTCATGTTTCTAAATTTGAAATTGAGGAAAATAATCTGTCGGATAATGTAGTGTGAAATTAGTGGAGCAAGAACTTTGGCAGAGAGAAGAGAAGGGGTTGATTGGTATACTGCCAGTCCGAGATGCTGCCGAACCTACTGCAGTGGGCCCAACACTATCTCAAGGTGATTTAGCTTGCGTTGTGCGTATTTGATGGAATCCCGGAATGAAAGGGGACAAATATTTAGTTGCCTAATTTTGTAGGAGTTGCAAGTGATTCTGGAGATAGAGTGCCGAAGATTCAAGTTGGCGCATCAGATGGTCACAAGGTTGACGGGAAAAATCAGCACGAAGTTATTCATTGGCACAATAGGTATATTTTGAGTGAGCACAAGTTATGTTGTATTTTGGAGAATGTTTCGATTATAGTTTTATAATAACAATTTTAGGACTGCTACTGCTTTTGTAATTGATTTCTGTTCCAGTGACCTATTTTATGTTTTCATTTTCTTTGGGTCTTTTTAGAAGATAGTATTAGATTCACTTTGCTGGACTATATATGGTTTTCTCTTGTTCAGGGGAGTCGCAGCTCGTGCCTTACATCTTTCAAGAGGAGTGGAGAAACCAAGTGGGAGGGTGACATACATTGTTGTGCTTGAAGGCTTGTGCCGGTTCAGTGTCCAGGAACTTAGCACAAGAGGAACATATTATACTGCTCGTATATCTGCGCTTGAGATGACAAAGATAGGTAAGCTCCCGGTTGCATTCTTTTGTTTTGAATATCGTGCATTGGATATGGTTGGTTAGGGGATTTATAATTGATTTAAAATTGATCATTTAAACTTTTACATGGCTCTGTTAATTTCTTTTCCCAGCTTTATCAAGAAATTATAGTGTTCCAATGGCAAATTGTGATCATAGTTGCATTCTGATGAGGGTTGTCTCTGCAGCATCTCTATATTCGAACCTGTCAGTCTGTCTGATATTGTTCCATGTGATATAGTTCTAGCCCTGATTATGACCTCTTGCCAACTTGGTTATTGGAGATCCTAACATGAAATATTGAGTAACAGGATTGATGTAGGAAATTAAGCAGAGAATAAAGGAAGAAGAAAGAATAAAAATTAGAAATACGGAGAGAATATAAACTAGAGAAGAAAGCAGAGGGGGGGAGTTCAGTAGAGAAAAGAGAGAGATATGCTCTGCTTACAGAAAAGCACAACCCCAAAAGTGGCAATGAAGAAAGTATTCCTACTTAAATATGTATCATAACTTCTACTCAAACAAGTAACATAAGAAAACTAAACTTAAGTAAAAATAATCTTATTAAATAAGAAAGATAAAAAAAAAACTTAACACTAGTAAATAGTATAATTAAAATGTTTTCCTTAAGAAAAAAGATATCTTTCAGCTCTAGGAGTCTTGTGTAATCAAAGATGAAAATTATGTGTATGTAATGTTGGTTTTATGGGAAGAATCTTGTATGTTTGGAATATGTTGTCAGCAAAGCTTTAGGAGGGAACCCTATGTGTTCTTTGCAATTTTTCAGTGCTTAGAAATATACATCATGAAACGTATCTTATTTGACAGTTTATTCTGTGGACTATTGCTGATGCAGCTGTCTTTTTTCTTAAATTTTTGATCTGAAGATAACTGACGAGCTCTTTATCCTCATATTTGAATATGCTAAGTAGCTTTTGCTTTTAAATCTTAATTAGAGATGGAGCAAGTAGAGCAAGATCCAGATTTCATGGCTTTGTCTCGTCAGTTCAAAGCAACTGCCATGGAGCTTATTTCAGTTCTCGAGCAGGTGAGACTTGTTTCACTATATTCTAATCTTTAAATCTTCATAGGTTGGATGAATACACTCACAAGTGTCCGTTTGGGTTACGGAAAACCAGGGTGCAACATTTCCATAACATCATTATTTCTTTTCCTCGTCTGATATTGTCCAAGACCAAATTTTCCACATTTGTTACCTTTTCAAAGCTGCTACTTGCAGATTAGGGATTTATTTTTTTGGTAGGCTGTAATCTGTGTTTAATATATGTGTTAGTCTTTTATTTTCTTTAATTGCTTAAGCATCTAAGGCTGCTACTAATACAGTCTTCTCTTTTTATATGTTCTGATTACTGGAATTAGTAATAGTATCAAATTTCTTATAGGCTTGTTCACTTCTCTTGAATTTCAATGATTGTGTTGCCAACCATTATTGTTTGTGCACCTTTAAGAAGTGGGACTTCACTCATTTATTCAGGATGGTGTTTATACTTCTATTTAGTGCGCTGTCTTGTTTGATTGAGGCCCGGGTTTGTAAAGATGGAGGTTGATTCCCAGCAAATGGAGTATTCTCTGGTTTAAAAACCTGTTACCAAGAAAATAAAAGATATCATGGAACAACTTCCTCATTGGAGAGCATAAAAAAGATCTAAGATAACAGCCCATACATGTATATATATTCTATAATGGTACTTGAAAGTAATTTAATTATAGATTTTTTGTTTCTTAAATAAGAAAAAAAAAAGAATTTAACCTTAGAACATTTTGTTTTTTAGTTCTTTTTGGGGTCATGAGGTTTAGTGCCTATGGTTGGAGGAGATGGAAGCTTTCTAAGTGCATCATTGGTTAGATAGCTAGGGACAGTATGATGAGCTAAGATTAGTTGAAGAATATCCCATGGGGTTATGTAAACATAAAATGTACAGCTGTCTTTTAGAGCTAGCTATTATCATGTTCTCTCTCAATCAAGATCTTAAGTTTTCACTTCTGTTCACAGAAACAAAAAACTAGTGGGAGAACAAAAGTTCTTTTGGAAACAGTTCCAATTCACAAATTGGCCGATATTTTTGTTGCTAGCTTTGAGATAAGCTTTGAAGAGCAGCTATTGATGTTGGATTCAGTTGACCTCAAAGTGAGGCTTTCAAAAGCTACTGAGTTAGTTGACAGGCATTTACAGGTAATTTATAGATTCACTGTTGATTTAAATCCAATCAATTGATCTTGCCTTTGTGTACTCATCTTAATGTTAAAATTTTGACAGTCAATACGTGTAGCTGAGAAGATCACGCAAAAGGTTGAGGGACAGTTGTCAAAATCACAGAAAGAGTTTCTTTTACGCCAGCAGGTTAGCATTTCCACCTCAGCCATGGATATTGGAAAGTTTAACTCTGGTTGTTACTGATGTGTAAAGAGATGGGTTGTTTATTTTCAAAGTCACAGAGGGAATTTCTTTTATTTCAGCATTTTTTGTGGGACTTAAAGTACAGCAGCTAGGCTTGTGAAGAAGGCTTAATTGCTTATCATATATAGGCTGATTTTTTTAGGGCGTCTAGGCTGCAAACTATCATTAGAGAATTAATCTTTTGGTAATAAAAGCTTATAGTATGAGATTAAATATTAAGATAAGTGAGTGTCAAAAGGGCATTGAAATGAAATTAAATTCTTGGAAGTTGGAGGTAGCAGGTAGCACCATATTTTTTTTTTCTTTTTTGGAATAAGAGACTATAGAATTTATTGAAGATTTATGAACACTCCTACAAGTTCCTCTTGAAATAATCTAACCAAAATTCCTTTTTCTGCTTTTCTGAATTAAAATGTTAATGAAAGGCCACTTGATTTCAAATTTTGAAAAATTGGTCACTGCCTTTTAATATTGAGTTTGTGAAACATCAACTAGCATTAAGCAAACAAAATGAGCATAGTTTTGTCTTTAAATTTCTGTTCTTTCAACCGGACCTTTTTGCCCTATACTTGTTAGACATTTCAGCATTTATCCATGATGAGTATTTTTTTTCCTCTCTTAATTAGTGGAAATTGAATGGTTGACTTTTTGAGTCCTATTGATAGAATTTATTTATTGGTATTTTTGTGCTTTACACTTACATCTTGTTATTTGAGTTGTCATTGCCATGATTGGGTCAAAAAGTTCATTTTATGATTCATTTGGGGATCCTTCTTGAGCTAATCAAAATTGAATAAATATATTTTTTCTTCAGAATTGCATACTGCTCAAGTCTATCTTATTGTATATAAATCATGAATGTTGGTTATCTGGCTATGGGTAGTTCAGGTGAATTGTTATCTTGTCTTTCTTACCTTTATCTGTCAAAGTAATCCTCTTTTGGCCTACTAAAAAAATCTGTCCAGATGAGGGCCATTAAAGAGGAGCTTGGTGATAATGATGATGATGAGGATGATTTGGTTGCTTTGGAAAGAAAGATGCAAAGTGCAGGAATGCCTTCAAATGTCTGGAAGCATGTACAGAGGGAGTTAAGGTATGATATCTTTGGGAGGATAGTGATAAATACTAACAATCATACATGGGTGGATCATTTTAGTAATACCAAACAGCATGAAGTGGATATTTGGAAAAAAAAATTAGTTGCTGGTTGCTGCTAAATATGATATTTTTGATGGAAAATGTCATTAAATGCTACGAAAAAGAGATTGAGCTGTGAAATATCTAAACTTCATCAACAATACCTTGGGCCTTATGGTGAAAACATTGTCTTTGAGAAAATTTTGCCTCCTTGTTCTTTGTCAAAGTTCAACTTTGGATCTCTTTGTCCTATTGCTTTGATTAAGTGCATGATTCTTGTTCAATATATTCTGTAACTGTGGCGGCAAACTTCCAACTCATTTTTCCTGTTATTTTTTTTTTTCTTTTATCAAATTCAGGCGGCTTAAGAAATTGCAACCACAGCAACCCGGATATAATAGTTCACGAGTATACCTGGAACTTCTTGCTGATTTGCCATGGCAGAAGGCCAGTGAAGAACTTGAATTGGACCTAAAAGCTGCAAAAGAACGTCTTGACAGTGATCATTACGGTTTAACCAGGGTAAAGCAGCGGATTATAGAATATCTGGCTGTGCGCAAGGTTGTCCATTTATCTAGTTCTTGTTGGTATAAATGTCTTTCATGATTTTGGTTTTCAAACTGGTCTTAATTTGGATTAATTATTTACAATGCAGCTTAAACCGGATGCAAGAGGGCCAGTTTTGTGTTTTGTTGGCCCACCAGGTGTTGGGAAAACATCTTTGGCATCATCAATTGCTTCAGCTTTGGGCAGAAAATTTGTACGCATATCTCTTGGTGGCGTGAAGGATGAAGCTGATATAAGAGGGCACAGGAGGACGTACATTGGAAGCATGCCAGGGCGTCTGATTGATGGATTGAAGGTAAAATATGTTGTATACTAGCTTCTTATAAGTTGTTGGGTTAGATGTACAAGAAAAAAATCATATTTCTGTCTAAATCTTGTTCTCGAATCTGAAATCGCACAGAAATATTAAAACACATAAAGCTGTGCATAGTCTAGACTGAAGAGGTCCCAATCTGGATTCATTCTTGTCCATTGAATAATCTGTCTAATGTTGGAGATGCAAATGATTACAGAACCTTCATAAAAAAGAAATATGTGTTTGATCTACTATTTTTGACAACTTCAAGTGCATGCAAACAAGTGCACTCACACACACACAGAGACATGTATATATAGCCGTAAGACTGGTATATGGATTGCTAATAGCTCACTAGTGTGTATTGGATGTGAACACCTGTGTTAAACGTTTACAATATTATGCTTGTAAATAGCGGTACCGTTTGTTACCTCATGGTGGCTTAAGTCGGAATGAATTAGATAGTGTATGCGAAAGTCTTTGTCTGGGTTTGATAGTTGCTCAGTTTTCTAAATTTGCCAATTGTTTTTGTGTCACTATCTCAGCTTAAAAGAACTAAAATTATTACTTAATTACCTTTGTGGGGGTATTGGTGTTGATCCTGATGCGTTAATGTGGGTGATTAGACAAGATATGGGTCTAGCTGACAGGATTCCTTTATACAATGGTTCTTTAATTGTGGGATGATAATATTTTGGTGTAACTCAAATCTCTTCTTTGACTCTCTCACTCTGTCTGTCTCATTCCTGTGTGTGTATTTTGAGGGGTGAGAAGACTGAAGTGTTCATATGCATTTTGTTTTCAGAGAGTAGGCGTCTGCAATCCAGTCATGCTGCTGGATGAGATTGATAAAACTGGTTCTGATGTACGTGGGGATCCTGCTTCTGCTCTGCTGGAGGTTCTTGACCCCGAACAGAATAAAACATTCAATGATCAGTATCCTTTTTCTGTGGGATTTCTTTCAGTAATTATTGGTTTTGGATAAAATGAGTATTTTGTATGTCACTTACCTATTGTTACCCTGTTTTAACATCTTTAGATGTTATAAAACATGCATACTTTTGGGATGAATTTGTTTATTGGACAATGGTCGAACTTCTGAGATGGTATATATGTATAATCTGCATGGTGTCCTTTTATGACTAGGTTACTCATTTGGTGTTCATGTAAATTATTAACTCCCATCAATCTGACAATTTTGTGATTGGAAGTATAGCTAGAGCTATTCCTTAACTGAAGGATCTTTAGCTATTTGAATGTTCCATTTGACCTTTCAAAGGTAATTTTTGTGGCAACTGCAAATAGGGCACAGCCCATTCCTCCTCCGCTGTTGGACAGGATGGAAGTCATTGAACTGCCTGGATATACACCTGAAGAAAAACTTAGTATTGCCATGCGACATTTGATTCCAAGGGTGCTGGAGCAGCATGGGTTGAGCTCTGCATTCCTCCAGATTCCTGAGGTGGTAAATTTATTGCAAAGAAGATTTCACTGACTTTAGAATTGGTATTGAGTGATCAAAAAATATTCATAAACTTATCTTTGCTGCATTTCAAAGAGTAGAAGAAGCAGGCTTGGTTTGTCATAACTAAAAGTGATACAGTAAAGAATAGTTTGTTTTGTTAGTCATTTTGTTGAAGTACTTACACTCAACTTCGCCTTCATTAAAAATTTCCTCTTGGAAGTATAATTTTTTTTTTTTTTTTTTTTTTTTTTTTTTTTTTTTTTTAATAAAAGAGAGAATTCTGGTATGTACTTCATAACAGTTTGTTGGAAACTGTTGGTCGATAGTTCAGTATAGTGCCATGTGTCTGATCTGTGAAAAAGTTGTTTTATGCCTTGCCCTAGGATTGAATATCTCCCTTGTGTTCAATTTCCAGTTTTGATGACTTCTGTATCCTATCAGTATCTTTCGTTGTCCAGGGATCACTAATTGGAAATGGTTAAGCATCAGTTTTACAGGAATCTGTGTTCTTAGTGCTTTTTTTGTTTGTGGTAGGCTATGGTTAAACTTGTGATTCAGAGGTACACTAGGGAGGCTGGTGTCCGGAATCTGGAGAGGAACTTGGCTGCCTTGGCTCGTGCAGCGGCAGTTAGAGTTGCAGAGAATGAAAAAGCTGTTCCAGTGAGTAAGGATGTGCACCAGCTTACTACGGCATTGTTGGACAATAGGCTTGCTGATGGAGCTGAAGTAGAGATGGAAGTCATTCCAATGGGTGTAAACAATCATGAAATATCCAACACATTCAGGATTGCCTCACCTTTGGTTGTGGATGAGGCTATGCTAGAAAAAGTACTCGGGGTAATAATTCTTCAATATTTCTTTTGAATTTCCTCTCAGTGTGCTTAGTTTTTGACCTGGCGTGCTTTATTTTTACTGCAGCTTTGTTTGATTTAGGATGTTTTTCTTATCTGCTCGGCAATTAGAATTTGTATGGGTGGATTAAGTCACTGTTGATAGGAGTGCATCATGAAGCACTTACATTTTAGGGTTTCAAAGGACTATATTTTTTATAAGAATTGTCTAAAAAAACTATTAAATGCACCGTTGGCAGATCATCTAATTTCTTACTTGTCATGTATGTGAAGTATCTAGAAAGCTGCTTTATAAGCACAAGCTCCTCATATATAATTTGCTTCTGAAGTAAACATGCTTTATACAAACACAATGCCTTGGTTTTCTCATTTTTAGTTGTAGATTAAGTTTTTCATAATGCTTAATGGCTCTGAGGACTTTTATTGTTGTACTGTATGCAGCCTCCAAGGTTTGATGATAGAGAAACTGCAGAACGAGTTGCAGCTCCTGGAGTATCTGTTGGGCTAGTCTGGACAACTTTTGGTGGAGAGGTCCAGTTTGTGGAGGCTACTGCAATGGCGGGAAAGGGTGATTTACATCTTACTGGACAGCTTGGTGATGTAATCAAAGAGTCGGCACAACTAGCTCTGACATGGGTAATATATTTTTCTAGACTAACTAAATTTTAGGTTTCACCTCTTTGTCATGATATAACCATTTCTTATGGTGCCTTTGCCTTTAATTTATAGGTGAGAGCTAGGGCAACAAATCTTCAGCTGGTGGCCAAGGAGGAAATTAATCTCCTTGATGGGCGGGATATTCATATACATTTTCCTGCTGGAGCTGTACCCAAAGATGGGCCCTCTGCTGGTGTGACTCTGGTAACAGCTCTGGTTTCACTGTTTAGTCATAAAAGAGTAAGAGCAGATACGGCAATGACTGGGGAGATGACTTTGAGGGGTCTTGTGCTACCTGTTGGTGGTGTCAAGGATAAGGTATGTTTTTCCACTTCGTAAGTTGATTTTATTGATTTGAAGAAGAAAATAATTCGGCTATGATGTGGTTCATTGTCATTGTTATCTTCATCTATATAACTTTTAGACGTGCAAATCTATTACTTGGAATTTTTATACAAAGGAAACCAACTTTTAAAATTTTGTTTACTGCATAATCTGGTATCCATTTGGATGTATAATAGAGGCTACCGAATGAGAGATTTTCATTGTAGTTGATTTTCAGTGCCTTGACTTATAAGGATGGTTGACAGATTGACTCCACAATATCGATATAAGTTTTATATATTCATGTGCCATGTGTGAGTTATCATGTTTGTGTTGGACATTGGTATTGGTCATTCTATACGTTGTGTCGTCCATGTTATGAACGACTTTTTACAGTACAGGGATGCACAGCATTTTTTTCACATTCTTTGGGTAGTATCTTTTATTTTCATCACAACCATCCAGGGAAGCAATGGGGGAGTAGAATTAATGAGATTATATAGGTTTGTAACATCTTTAAGTAGTTTGTATTTTCTTTCAGATTTGAAATTGTGTGAGAAAATTGTTTATGATTCTTTGAAATCAAAATTTGATGTTGAGTCTTATGGCTCCTTTGTTTATAGGATGAGCTGTGCAGGGATTGTCTATGGAGTCTTCTTACATGTGCATGTTTGGCTTAGCAGTCATTTTGCCATCATGGCTTGTAGTACAAGTGATGTATGATTGAGATATTTAAGGCTTGTAGTATAAGAGAAAGGGAAGCTAGATGCAGATAATAGAGAGAAATAGAGAGAAAAGAAGAAAAGATAGAGATAAGAGATAGAATTAAAGAGAAATAAAATAAGAGAGAAAGAGATAGAAAAAAATAAGAATAGAAGAGAAAGAATAGAGATTTGGAAGGAGAAGAACAAAAAAAGAATTAAGAAGAATGGAAATGAGAAGAGGGAGGGGAGAACAGAGAGAGAGAGAGAGTGATAACCAAGACCAAAATTCAATAGTTTTAATTCATATTCAATTAACAAAATAGGGATGTCATAATAAGACTACTAGAAAACAAAAGGTTAGTTTATTTCGATACACTTTTATGTTAAAAAAGCTAAAGAATAGTACAATCTTGAATGCATAGATATGCTAATTTTTTTTTTTTTTCTAGTAGTCCATTAAAATAAAGTAAATCGCAGCCTATTTATAATGGCACAAAAGAAATCTAAGGCTGAGTATTATTCAAAAAGATAATCCTACTAAAGATAATCATATCGGTTAAGATATCAACGCAACATCAGGTTTTTCAGATGATAAAAGTAAATATCAAAACTCATGATCCTAACAAAAATACAGCACAAGTCATTAAAGCCCCTTGGTTCTGCATCAATAAGCTTGGGCAATTATATGATCCATATGTGCACGTCTGATTTTCGTGGCATTTGCTATCATTGCTTTTGGTCTGCTTAGGTAATTGTATGATCATAATTGATGTTATGGTTTTATGCCATGTCCATGATATATATTAGATATTTATAAATATCGATTTTACTGTTCTGATTGAGAACGACCAGGTCTTTGCCCTGGAATTAAGCAGCAGAAGATTGCAGTTTATATTAAGATAAAGTAGCAATAATTTGATTATTCTATTTTTAAAACTGTTTTCTTAAATCTTTTGTGTACAGGTATTGGCTGCTCATCGTTATGGTATCAAGAGAGTTATTCTGCCTGAGAGAAATATGAAGGACTTAGCTGAAGTGCCAGCAGCTGTGCTTGCCAGTCTGGAGGTAACTTTGATTTTATTGGTGGTAAATTATTGCTTTTTTTTTTTTTTTTGTGCAAATGAACTAAAATTCAATCCGTTCTGCTGTTCTGGGACTGCAATATCCAATTATTTTATGTCATCAGCCTATATATAATATGCAGCAATGAATCTGAACTTATGTCATGGGCTCTTCCCAATGTTTTGCTCTAGTTCTGCATGTTAATTTCTGTTTTCTAGGAACCAGAAAAGGAAATCTATGCAGTTGATTATGACCATTCTTTCTCCAAACCATGATAAAATGGAATATGATGACATACAAATTCGGGTGAAATGCGAATTTAAATTTTTTTTAGTTCCAACATAACTCCTACTTGGAAGGACTGCTTGCTCTGGAGTTGTCTTGTATGCATGGGCTATATGTATAGCGTCCGATGTTCAATTTATGATTGTTTTTTTACATGTCAGGAGTATCACTCAACCACAGATGTTTTTTTTTTTTTTTTTTTTTTTTCATATTAACAGCTTCTTCCGGCAAAGCGAATGGAAGATGTTTTAGAGCAGGCTTTTGAAGGTGGTTGCCCTTGGAGAGTAAGCTCAAAGTTATGACAGACTGTCAAGGGAGTTCATCTATTTACACCCTTCTGGTGATTTGATTGTTTTGTATGTCACCACTTCTTTTGGACATACTGGTAGAGTATTTATCGGTTGCCTTTCAGTGATTGGAGATGAAAGAAATTGTTAAGCTCATCTGATTATAATCCAGCAAAAATGGCTCAACTAGTAGCTGCTAAGGTGGGTGATACATGTCCTCCAAGTTTCTGTTGGAAATACTTGCCAATTTTTTTATTTTTATTTTTTCCCTTCCAATCAAGCTGTATTTACGGAAGAAATACATTATACATGTGCTTACTTCCGGATTTTTATTTATTAATTTCGTGTGTAAATATAAATTAATTTTCTGTTCAGTAAAAATCATTATTTAATGGAGGAAAGGTTTACACACGTGCAGTTAATTGTGTCTTGAACCATGAGGCTTTCCTTATTGGTTTGATATTCTCTTAAATTGAAGATATAGAAGGATCAATGTTCTGTTTCCAAAATAAAAACTTTTAAGTATTAATGGAACTGTGGTGGCAGATACAGGATATAGTAAAATGAGAATTAGACTACTCATATTAGTGTGTTATTTGATACTAATGTTTTAAAACCCAACCCGCGGTGAAACGCGGCAAAGTTGTCGGGTCCTAGGACCAGTAGTTAAACGGTTGACAAAAACTTTTAAAATTCAATAAATACACCCCTAAAAATTACAGTGAAGTCTCTATAGGTTTGAAATTTAGCAAACACACTCCAAATATAAATCGGCCGGTGATTGGTTGGCGCGGCAACACCCCAGATGTAATCCCAATCGTCCCTTGAGCCCATTCCGCTTACAATATACCCAAGATCTGGTCGAAATAGGTTCAATTTCGGTTAGATCTCATCGACGCTGTCAACAACCCTCCCCATCACCCAGAAATTACTCCCCTCTTTCTCTTGACCAAAACCCACCTCACCTCACCCCTGTTAGTCTCGCCAATCGTTGGCAAAAGCCGGTTGTTGCTGCTACTAGTTTTGTTCGATTTTCGGTCAATTTACTCATCGGATATCAACTCTGTCACCACTATTGCATTCAACGACACTTTCTCTTCAAAAGCCCCAACATCCTGACCGTCAATTGTTCGCCGATCATCCTTTCAAATCTTAGGGTTTTGGGTGAATAAGAAAAATATAAACCCGGTCCGTTGAAGTCTAGGTCCCGGTTGAATCGGTTACATCGGCCGCGCCGGGTTTTAAAACATTGTTTAATACTAAACTCTTAAAGATATAAAAATCAAATTCATATAATTTTATAATTATTTCCATCTTTTAAAAAAAATCTTGATAGAAATTAGAAAAAATAAGAGGCTATACTGACAAATTTCTTGTTGGTAGCTTGTAGGGTTGAAGACATGGGTTTGTTTTATGTATCTCATTGTAATTTATTACATTTTTTATTGGCATAGGACATGAGTTGCCAACTAGTGTTTTAAAACCCAACCCGGGGTGAAACCCGATAAAATGGCCGAGTCCTGGGTTGACCGACTGGTTAAACTAGTGCCCAAAAGTTTGAAATCTAATAAAAATACCTTTAAAAATTACATGTAAGTCTTTATAGGTTTGAAATCTTACAAAAACACTCCAAACATCATTGTTGATGTTGACAAATAGGTACTGTTTTCGACGATGACAACACTTCCCATCACCACGAAAACACTTCCTTCAACCTCCTGACCAAAACTCATCTCACTCCTCTCCCGTTCGCCTCCCCAATCACTGGCAACAATGGGCTTTTTCCAACAATATTGTTTTGCAATTTTCGGTTGATTCATTTATGAAAAATCACTGTTGTCACCACCATTGCACTCACTGGTCATTCTTCTTCGAAAACCCTAATATTCCAGCCTTCAATTGTTCAGGATTGATGTTCTAATTTCGAGGTGTTTCAATAAATCAGAAAATTTGTAACCCAACCCAATGAAGGCCTCGAGTCCTGGTTGAACCGGTTCAACCAATCGGGCCGGGCTGAGTTTTAAAACACTGTTGCCAACTCCACCCCCCACCGTATTACTAAATACCAAAGAAAGGCGTAAATAACAATATGTTGAAAAGTATTGATCCAAAGTGTCACTTTTTAAACCTGGGAGCAGGTTTAACTTTTGCCAAACCTCCAGTTCTAAATTGTTTCAATTCGGAATTTTAAAAAGTTAATATGATTGTTTTTCACACACACGCGGCCTTTAGTATTCAAATTTGCAGCAGTTACTGCAAGCCTTTGATCGGTACAGCAAATATGTTCCTTCAAAACCTGTGAAAACAGGCTTATCATTTTGGACCCAAACATCACATTAATTTATTCCAGTCTAAAGAATAATAATCCGAAGCAATTCCACTTCAGTATAACATGTCAAACAATCTCAAACATAATAAATTCAAAACCGAGGGCAAAGAGCAAGATCTTTTTTTGATTAAAAAGAAACATAGAGCAAGATTGAGATTCTTGTTTCTTAAATTTATTTTAACCTTCTGAGGATCACGGTAATAATATCTTGACAAATCTAAGTGGCCTGCTGATTACATTGATGGAAGACCGAACAGTCAATGAAGCTCAGAAGAGGAACCATAATGAGAACCTGGAGGCAGAAGAAAATCATTTAGCCCGTGAGAGCAGAGTTGAGTGCACTGTGTACATCAACGCCTATCTGGGCTTCTGCTTTCTCCAAGTCAGTGGTAGCAGAACTCAGCTTCTGGGTGAATTCTGCAAGCCCCTTCTGGACCAAGCTTGGGTCAATGTGGTCAACTTGCACAGCCTCAACCACAATTATATCAGCAACTGAATTTGCATGGATAAATGCAAACCCACTGCTAAGAAAATATTTCTTAGTCTCATTCCCTTCATGAACAGATAAGACCCCAGGCTTTAGTTCTGCAATTGTGGGTACATGGCCCGGCAAAACACCCATTTGACCTGTTGTTGCTGGAATAATGACCATGTCAACCTGCAAAAGACCAAAGTAGAAAACATAACTAATGATAATAAAGCAACAGGATTTACAAGAGCAGACCGCAGAATAGGATCTGCAAAAAGGATCCCTAAATAGGATCAGCTAACAAACATATTTGCTAATGATTTAGAGTACTCATATTCCTCCGCTTAAAGTTCCCACACTACAACAAGATAAAAACCTAAAAATCAGCCCAGACACACAACACAATAGTTGATAATAACAGAAAACAAGTAACCATCTCATAGCATCAATGTGATCTTTTCCTGCATATTCCTCAAAATTCAATCTTGACAACATCAAATACAGTTGCGTATGTAAATACCTCTTGACAATAACAAATGTACTGGATAAAGTAACCATCTCATTACATCCAAACAATTGTTTCCCACACTACTGCTTAAGATCATTGAGAAATAAGGTTAATATTATCTCACAGAAGTGAAATATTACTGTTAGAAGATGGTAAAAACTACTGCTTAACATCATTGAGAAACAAAGATAATATCATCCCACAGAAGTGAAAATAATTTAAATGCAGAAATGGGTAATCTAAACCCAAGTGTTGACAGGTTAAAATTAGGATGGCAACTTGGTTTTGGTTTTGATAAATTATTGGGAATGGATCCCCGACAGTTGGTTCCAAATTCCAACCAAGAACTGCATCAATCATCAGCAGAAAACACACCAAATCAAACCAAATTCATATATAAATGAAAGGAACGAGGGTGTGAGACATGAATATACACCATCTTGGGTCATTGAAATTTGCTCCTACAACTTTGAAGGTCTCACTACAACAATTGAGCATAACATCCACCACACAAGCAAATTATATGAGGGCGTGACTGAGCACCATCTTTTCTCTCCTATTCTTCCACTCCACAAGCTCAGGCAAAGAACATTAGCAAATGATTGACTTTCTCACCTTGATTCACTATTCTCTGCTGAAGTGATCAAAGTAATGAACTATACAAGTAGCATTTGTGATTGATAAAATCAGAAAGAAGACAGAAACAACTCCTAATAATATAACTCTCCTTTTCTCATTCCAAACAATAGAACACCTCTTCTTCTCTCCTTTACTGATATCTCATTCCCTTCCTTTTAAAAAAGTCGAACATGCAAAAGACAATAATCAAGCCAAATGTACATAACTACAAAATCCTATCACCCAAAATTAACAAGAAAAGAACCAAACAAGTCTGTTGCCCGTCACAACAATTGGGAAATGATTAATTCGTTCAGTTAACTTAAAACCAGAAAACCAAGAGCACATCATATACTGTCCAATTAATCTCCTGATCTCCAAATCCAACAAACCCAGAATAAGAAAAAAAAAAAAATATATATAATCAGTTTAGTTTTATTATCATCAATTTAACCTAACCCAAGTGTGAAAACACAAAACAAATATTCCAATCACCCAAAATCATTTACCACACAACAATCAGATCCCAGCAAAACCCAGATGCCAACAACCCAAAAGAAAAACTAAATAGCAAAATTAATCGTACAATCACAAAAAAAATTCAATCAAAAAACAATAAAAATAAAATAAAAACCAAAGCGAACCTCCTTGTTGGAAAGCTCAGATGCGTAGGGAAGAACGAAGTTGACAGTGAGCTTAGAAGGGATGGAGGTGGGAGTTTGTGGGCGAGTGACCATGAAAGACGTTGGGGTGCTAGGTGGTTCCATGTTTGGTATGACCTTTTTCCATGAGTCGATGAAGGTGGAGTCGGCGGTGGGGGTGGCAGGGACTTCGGAGGAGAAGGCTCGCGACCTGGTCAATGTGGTGGTTCGAGCCAAGAGGCGTGAGGCTTGCCGGAACATCGTTAGATTGTGGAGATTTTTGGGTGGTAGTGATAAAAACTTAAGATTTTGCTAACGGAGGCTAATGGGCGACAATGAGAAGGTTTTCACTCTTGTACTAGTCGCTCTATTTTCCCTTGTTTTATTTTATTTTCTAATTAATTTTCGGCTCATGTTTACAAATTACAAAACATGGAATTTCTACTTGGGAAGTGTATTTTGAAAAACTTAGTCTAAAATTTGAAAAAAAATATTTTCTTTTTTAGTTTTACATTTTTTAATTTTAAATATTATATTAATACGTTTTAATATATTAAAAATATTGAGGTAAAATTTTATATTTTTAAAATATATTATTAATTTTTAAAAATTATTTTCAAATCACAAACCAAATAAACCCTAACTTTCTTAAATAAAATAAAAACACGGAATATTTACCAAACAAAACCGTGTAGAACATCAGGTAGAAGCAAACCGCTATTCATATGGGAAATAAAAAATTAGACCTCAACCTTATTCTGCTGAAAATTTTCCCGTTAAAAGTTAGAGTAATACTACACTCATAATTTTTTTCACAAAATTTTTTTCACAATTTTGATGTGACAGCTCGCAATTGATCAGTAATAATTTATCAGATGGGACCCAAGTGAGACCTATTACAAGCTGATCAATTATAAACTGTCATGTCAAGGTTATGAGAGAAAATTTGTGAGAAAAGATTATAAGTGTAGTATTATTATAAAAATTAACTTAAAGCAAGTAAACTTGATATTTTCAATTCTAAAGAAGGGTATTTTTGACCTTACACCTTTTCCATAAAATCCCTAGACTATTTTTCTCTCTTTTCCCCTTCATCTTTCTTTAAATGGAGTATACATCGGAGGTGTTTAGAGTACATTCCTTATTAATATTTACAATGATGATGATGATGATGCTGAATGTTAGTTTGGTTTGTTTATGCAGAAGCGCGATGCGTCAAAACTTCCTCATTTATTCATTAAGAGAATTGAATGAGATTTCAGGTCACATATAGGGTTAGTTTAGTCAAACTCTCTTTTCCTTAAACAAATCGGGGTATGATCAATGGCCATTTAAAATTACACTATTTTTTACATCAAATATCAAATAATTATAATTGTCTTTAGTTTTTGCATTTATCACCCAAGTCAAATAGATAAAAACTTAAGCAACCGAATCAAAAGTTGAGATTGCAGCGTAGGCATCTCACAGGGTCGCGGTGCTGCAGCTTAGACCATGGGCAAGGCCCAAATCTATAACAAACCCTAAACCATAACCCTTAAAAGTGCTAAAACATCAAGCCACCTACTACTATTCGGGACATTAGTTATAGAATGAGTTTTGATTTAGTTGGAATTTGGGTTTTCTAATATTTTATATTATAAATGTTTTAATTCAAGGCATAGAATGAACTTTATAAATTCTTATAAGTATTATACTATTTATTATTAAAATTAATTTTTTCGTAAATTATAAATATAAAAATTAATTTTTTCGTAAATTATAAAAATACATATAAAATTTATTTTTTTTCGTAAAATTATAAAAATACATATAAATTACCAAATTAATTTAACAGGGTTAGCATAGGGATGGGCACGGGCCGGGTTGGGGCCGAGGACCCCTATCTCGGGGCCCAATCCCAAGGCCCAAGGGGATTCCCCGAACTTGGCCCGTTCCTTGAACGAGGGCTTAGGGGAATTCCCAAACTTGGCCCGTGGGGAACTCAGGGATTTTTATTATTTCATAGTTAATTCATTATTTTTTTGGTAACTTTTTCTTTTAAAAACATTGCAATGTATTTTTACACTCTATTAACTATGAAAGATTTGTATGATTATGGTTTTATTTTTACTCTATTTATTTTTGGGCCCAAATTTTTTATTCGCAAGAATATATATAACATATATATTAACATTTATAGATATATTAGGTAATTATATATATGTATAACATATATATTAATATTTACATATATATTACGTAATTATATAAATATATAAATTGAATCACAATAACATAATATCATTTCTTTAAAAAATTAAATATATGTTCTTATATACGGAATCTTATCAATAATCATCCACAAAATTAGAACATTATTGTGTGTGTGTGTGTGTTTATTTATTTATTTGGGCTATGACTTGTCTAAATATTATATATAATAATAGAGAACATGTTTAGAATCTAATAATTGATATAACAATTGAAAATATGTTTTAACTTTTGGCTTATAGATCTTAACTTATGACTTATATAATTTATGTTAGGAAATAATATGTTTTAATTTGCCACCCGAGTATTTAAAAATACCTTGATAATTGATTCTAATTCCATGATTACAAGATTAGCTCCTTATTTTAATTTATAATGAAAGATTTGTATTGATGGATTTCAAGATCTATAATTAACTTATTTCTAAATTTTCATTATTAATTTACCTTCGTAAGACTCTCATTTAAAAATAAAAAACCTTAAAATTCATTTTTTATTCTTATCTCTTGGTCTATTGAGTAATATACATTTTGTCGTCAGCCGCTACGTCCTGATTTTGGAATTTTATCCTGATTCCTTTTAGAAGCTCATGCTCTAGGCGCTATCGGACGGGCTTCCCCTCGTCTCTTAGGATCGACTAACCCATGTGCAAGTGTCGTTCACATGGAACTTTTCCTCTCTTTGACCTTCAAAGTTCTCATTTGAATATTTGCTATTACCTCCAAGATCTGCACCGATGGCTGCTTCGCCTAGGCTTACGCCCTGGGTTTTACAGCGACCATCATGCCCTCCTACTCATCGGGGCCTGGCACTTGCCCCGACGGCCGGGTATAGGTCGCGCGCTTCAGCGCCATCCATTTTCGGGGCTAGTTGATTCGGCAGGTGAGTTGTTACACACTCCTTAGCGGATTTCGACTTCCATGACCACCGTCCTGCTGTCTTAATCGACCAACACCCTTTGTGGGTTCTAGGTTAACATGTAGTTGGGCACCGTAACCCGACTTCCAATTCATCTCGCATCGCTAGTCCAGCTTATAAAAAATGGCATACTTAGAGCTCTCGATTCTGTGGCCCGGCTCAACGAAGTAGCCAATCGTCCTACCTATTTAAAGTTTGAGAAGAGGTCAAGGACATTGCACCCTCGATGCCTCTAATAATTGGTTTTACCCAATAAAACTCGCCCACGAGCTCTAGCTTTCATGAGAGAAACTTTGGAGATAACCAACTATTGGACGATTTGATTAGTCTTTCGCCCCTATACCCAAGTTAGACAAACGATTTGCATGTCAGGCATAGTTCACCATCTTTTGGGTCCCGACAGACATGCTCACACTTGAACCCTTCACAGAAGATCAAGATTGGTCCGTGGTGCAACCCGTGAGTGATCTCGCCAATCAACTTCTTTGCGCCTTATGGGTTTACTGGCCCGTTGACTTGCGCACATGTTAGACTCCTTGGTTCATGTTTCAAGATAGGCCGAATGGGGAGCTCGCAGGTCACCGCTAGGAGCGCGCATATGCCATAGCACGCCTTGTAGTGTGCGTTGCCAACCACAATTGCGAGGACAATGTCTTCGCAGGTGTATCATCGGCTTGGGCTTGGGTCCTCGTCGTAATTTGCATTAGTCTACGCCCCGAGTCGATCAGCGAACCGACTTGTCACCGTTCCATATCCAAATGAGGTGCATCGCTAGCTCCTATTCGCTTCCATCCCAACAATTTCAAAGTCCTTTTCATCTTTCCTCACGGTATTGTTTTGCTATTGGTCTCTTGCCCTTATTTAGCATTGGCAAAATTTACTGCTTAATTTGGGCTGCATTCCCAAACAACCTGACTCACAGATAGCTCCTCGTGATATGATAAGGTCTGGTCGTGATGGGGCTCTCACCCTCTCCAAAGCCCCTTTTTAGGGTACTTGGGCTTAGTCTGTCACTGAGGACCTTCTCCAAACTACAATTTAGATGTCGAGGATGCTCGATTTTCAAGCCAGGCTTTCCCATTTTGCTTGCCATTACAAAGGGAATCCTAGTAAGTTTCTTTTCCTCATTTATTGATATGCTTAAACTCGGTAATCTCGTCTAACCTGGGGTCATAATGTGAGCTCGCTTTTGCTTGCTCTCGAGGGTTAAAGAGTCCATAGACAGGAGAATGCAACTACACAACATGATCACTAGATTTTGTTTNTCAACCTTTGGACTCCCTCTCCTTACAAACTGGTTTTAAGGATGAGTCCACGAATCCCACCCTTACAACCCGATTTCAGGGGTGAACTGTACCCAGTGGGTAATGGTTGCCCCATCCCCTACGCGGGCCAGTTACGCACTGGATTGGAAGTGGAGGGAGTCATCCACTAATCCCGCAAGTGCAACTTCAATTTTGCATTTTGAAAACGTTTTTCCAGCTATTTAAAGTGCACGTTTCCATACTTAAGAATATGAGAATAACTATCTCAAATTCAAGAGCGGCAGTTTATAATATATTATCATAAAAATATTTCTTTTTAAGTCTTAAATATAATATAGAATTAAGTGATGAAATTAGAAGCAAGCATTGACATCTATCTCAAGCCAGCAAAGAAGATTTTCACTAATATGAATATATAGCAATTCCTAACTTCCAGACAAATTAAAAATTGACAAAGACAAATCTTGAACTTAATGTTTGTACATGTATTTGTTGACTTTCCTTTGGGATATATCAAGAGGAAATAACTGAAATATTACCTAATTTATTGTTTGGTGTATATAGTACAAGAATAAAGAGAAATCTGGTAAGTGGGTTTGGCAGACCCAATATAATTTAATTGAGGTCGGAACTACGCATGAGAAATATATATATATACATATACATTTGGGTAGAATTCATTTAAGTTTTTAATATTTTTGTTTTCAAAAATAAATTTAAGAGTAATTAATTTAATTTTGTACTTTAAAATTCTGAAAATGGGCTCATTGTCATTATCTAAAATAAAAACAATAAAAATATGTTTGTTATTGATATCTTATGACAAATACTAAACATTGTGATGTATAAGGAATGAAAATGTAGAGAAAAAAAAAATAATAAAAAAAAAAAAATTATATGTTTTGTGTATGAATGTGTAAAGTGACGAAAGAAAGAGAGAGAAATTTCCAGAAAAATCTTGAGTAAAAGGGGTTTGTTATTTCATTTTAACTGAATATTTTTCTGGAAATTTCTCTCTTTCTGTCGTTACTTTACACATTCATATGGTATTGGAGCCCAAACTTATGTCAACGGAGAATGTTTCCAGTTCTTCTCAAACGCTTAACAGCATAGAGGAGATGTTAAGAGAATCTTCAAATGGTTCCACCTCCGCTCTAGCTTCTAGCTTGCAAGTCATTAATTAGTCTGAAGCTTACAAGAAAACAATTATAGATTTTGGAGCTCTTAGGTTCTGTTCGCAGTTGGCTCACATGAACTCGATGATCATCTTCTTGATGAGATTTCATGTCCTCCTCCTCTAATATTGTCTGATACCATGTTAAGGTTTCATTTCACCTAAAAGCTTAGGCTCTACCATTTGAGCTACATTCTTGTGTCAAGATTGGATAATTTGCGCGCTTGCTGCCTTCCTTGGATGTGGTAGCCGTTTCTCAGGCTCCCTCTCCGGAATCGAACCCTAATTTTCCATCACCCGTCACCACCATGGTAGGTGTCACAGGGCCTAAACTCCCTTCTAGGTATTGCATAGCACAAGCGCACCAAACACTTGTCAGCCTTCCCCAAGTGTGTGTATCCCTGTTACAAAATCGCACTAACAATACACAAGAGAGGCTAATGAAAGTATAATGCATAGAATATACGGGAAAACCCAACCTTATATTATATATTCCGAATACAAGGAAACTTAAGCACCCACACAGTGTTTCCCACTATTTACAATCTGATCCCAATCACAGATTTAGCACCCAAGTTACAACAAGGTATACACACACATGTATCCCTTGCCCTCTCTCACTCTCTCATGAATTTACAACCTGCTTGCCTAATATACATGTTGGCATAGCAGTTATAGAGGTTACAACAGTAGTTACAACCCTATCTAGCAGCTACATAGCAGTTGGCTTACATACAAGTCTATCTAGACAAATATAACCGTCCCACAGCCCTTTGTCCAGCAACTATGCAGCCTTATCTGATCATCCCATCATCTAGTGCACGACTACATGCACCCTACACACATTGCTCTCTGCTTCATGCATGTACTCAGCCACTTGTCGTTTGTCTTGCATGTTTGCACACGTCCCAGCTCGTGTGCCTCTGCTTAGCCTGCCCATGGGCGCCCCACACCCATGTTAACACATGCCTACTCACACATGTTCCAGCTTGCAAGTGCCCACACCCGCGAGCCATCTCATCAGTGAGTACTTGGCGTCCCGACGCTCAACCACTCCATACCTGATCTCGCCCATCCTTGTTTAGCATACACTCGTGTATTGTCTTGGCAAGGCTGTGGCCAAGGATGAAAGCCACACGCCTGCCCATGCCCTTGGCATCCTTAAGGGTCTTACAAATCACCTCCACCAGAAGAGTCCGACGTCCTCGTCGGAATAGTGGAAATGTACTCCTGTACAATGTTCTCAAACTGCCACAAATCTATATCTCTTTCCCACGAAACCTCACTTTCTTTCCCCTTTTTCCACTTCACCAAATACTCAATTCGACGATTCTTCTTATGTTGTCCCATCCTCCGATGATCTAAAATCTTCTCAATCTCATCATCAAACTGTTTTCTGATCATGGGAGGAGCTCTCTTAGCTTGGGTCCTTGAAGAGTCCTCTTTGTCCACATGGAATGGTTTCAAGAAGCTCACATGGAATGTGGGATGTACCTTAATCCGTTCAGGTAGTTTCAACCTATAAGCACCAGCACCCACTTTGCTTACAACCTCAAATGGTCCATCATACTTTGGAACCAATGCCCTATGCACCTGTTTGCTATTGATCTTCTTCCAAATCTGAGGAGTGAGCTTGAGTAGCACCTAGTCACCCACATCAAACTCTAACGATCTCCTCTTAGCATCAGCATACTTTTTCATCCTTTTACTTGCCTTTCGTAAGCTATCTTGAGCTTGGTCAATAATCTCTTGCCTGTCCCTAGTCACCTTATCAGCAGCATGAAATTTCCCCTTTGTTGGCTGTCTAGTAATCTCTATTGGGGTCAAAGCTTGTTGCCCCAACACCAACTCAAAAGGACTTAGCTCTGTTGAAGATGATTTGTGCAGATTGTAGCAAAACTATGCAGAATCCAACAACTCTAGCCAATTTTGCTCACTAGCAGTAACATAATGTCGAAGATACTCCTCCAGCAATGCATTCACCCGTTCAGTCTAACCATCTGTCTATGGGTGATTGGCTGTAGAAAACTTCAGTTCGATTCCCATCATATTGAAAAGAGTAATCCAAAACCCATCCTCTAACCAATAACGCCGTATAGTACCATCATGAACTTGTGTCACCAAGTCCCTATACTCAGCATCCTGATTGGCAGCCACTCGCAACCTATCCAACATGTCAGATTCCACCCGAGTTATTACATATAGAGCAGCAACCACCTGTTTCCTGCTCAAAGCATCAACAACTTGACTGTGCCTTCCCGGCTTGTGTTGCCATGCAAAATCATACTCAGCCAAAAGTTCTTGCTATCGGGCCTGTTTTGGAGACAACTTCTTTTGTGTCTTGAAGAAAGTATTGGTCACATTGTCTGTCAACACTACAAATTTCGTGCCCAACAAGTACACTCTCCACACCTGCAGACAATGCACAACAACCACCATTTCTTTCTCATGTACAGAATACCGCTACTCTGCCCCATTTAACTTTCAGCTCTTAAAAGCTATGGGATGTCCCTCCTGTACCAACACCCCACCAATGGCTTTCTCCGAGGCATCTGTATCCACTTTGAAAGGTAACTCAAAATTTGGCAATCTCAACACCGATTCTGAGGTAATGGCTTCCCTCAACTTTTCGAAAGCCTTGGAACATGATTCTATCCACCCCCACTGCTGCCCCTTTTTCAGCAAGTCTGTCAACGGTGTTGCCTTCTTTGAGTACCCCGCAATAAACTTACGGTAATAGTTTGCCAAACCCAAGAAATATCTCAGCTCAGGAACTTTTGTAGGAGTTGACCATTTCATAATTGCCTGCACCTTCTTTGGATCCATCCTCACTTGGCCCTTACTCACCAAGTGCCCCAAGAACATTATTTCCTATTTAGCAAACTCACACTTTTCCATCTTTACATATAGTTGATGTTCTCTCAACCGCATTTGTACCCTTCTCAAATGAATTAAATGCTCATCCAAATTTCGACTATAGATCACAATATCATTCAAGTATACCACCACAAATTCATCTAAGAATTCATATAGTACATCATTCATCAAATTGCAAAATGTAGCCGGTGCATTTGTCAAGCCAAACGGCATGACTAAAAATTCATGAAAACCATACCTGGTCACACAAGTGGTCTTAGGCTCATCTCCCGCAGCAATTCTGACTTGCCAATATCCCGACGCAAGTCCAATTTAGTGAAAACCGAAGCCCCACTCAACCTGTCGAGGAGATCTTGAACAAGGGGAACATGATACTTGTTCCGAACTGTAACCTTGTTCAACGCCCTATAGTCTACACACATCCGAAGGGAACCATCTTGCTTTTTCTTAAACAATACGGAGCACCATAGGGAGCCTTTGAAGGTCTCTCTACACTTGCATCAAGTAATTCATCAAGCTATTTTCGGAGTTCTTTCAACTCTATGGGAGATATTCTATATGGTGGACGAGCAGGTGGAAATGCCCTTGGTTCCAACTCAATCTTGTGATCAATTGCTCATCTTAGAGGAAATTCTTTGGGCAACTCCCGTGGCATAACATCAACAAAACCATGTAATAACTCTGCCATAGCATCTGGCACGTCAACCTTCCTATCAGGCTTTATCTCTATCATTGCTGCCAAATACGTTTCCTGCCCTTTTCTTAGCCCACGCTTCATTGTCGTGGTTGAGATAGTAGTAAGCTTAACCTATCCTGGTTTGCTACTCACCCCCGATGAATAGTAAGATACAAAACAAGGACTTGATTCAAGATTTATCATCATGCCACTCAAGTAAGGTATCATTGACACCTTTACTGCCTTAAAGAACTCTATCCCCAAAATAATATCAAAATCATCTAAAGGAACAGTAGTCAAGTTGATCTTACCCGTCCAATAGCCCATACAAACTTGCACGTTGTAAGCTATTCCAATCACCCCACGTGCACTAGAGTTCACAGCCTTTACCGTTGTAGGACTCTTGGAAAGTGCTAGCCCCAACTTTGAAACAACCCTATCTGCCACAAAGTTATGAGTTGCTCCCGTATCCAGTAAGGCTTTAATTTAACTATCCCTCACTTTCAAATCAACAAACAGTAGAGCATTTTGAGCGGCACCCTTGCTCACTACTCCAAGGTAAGTATCACCCTTGTTCTTCTTTGAATCTGTTTCTGCCCTTATAGCATTCATCAATTGCATCAGATTCATAGTGACTTGCTCACCACTAGACTCTCCCTCTTCACCAATCAAAGCATTAAGCTTTTCTCTCTTTGGGCAATCCCTTGCCCTATGTGGTCCTCCACAAATGAAACAACTAGACATCATTTTACTCTCTTTGTTTTCCTTGGAGAAATTATTGCCAACAATTGTCTTCCCCTTTTCGCCAGTAGAATTTCTCTTCTACAAGTGGAAGTTCTTCTTCTTGCTTCCCTTGATTTCCTAGTGTTCCTTCTTCTTTGCTTTTGCTGCAACAACTTGCTCTCTCTCCTTGCTACTTTTGAAGTCTACCAACCCATCCGCCGCAGCAATAGCACTAAGCAAATCCTAAACTTTTTGCCTTCACAATTCAACTTGCGCCCAGCCTTGCAAACCTGACATAAAGTTGAACAACTTGTCCTCTTTGGGCATATTTTGAATGTCTAACAACAAGGAACTAAACTCCTTTACATACTCCCTCACATTACCCTTTTGCTGGAGCTTTTTCATCCGGTCCCTAACATTCCATGATATATTTCCTGGCAAGAATTGATCCTTCAATTCTTTCTTAAGTTTCTCCCAAGTATCAACCTTGGGTCTACCCACACTCACATCATCTACCATCTTGTGCGCCACCACAATTTAGCATCACTAGCCAAATACATACTCGTTATCGAGACCTTCTCCCCATTAGGGACTTTTGCGGCCTCAAAATACTGCTCCATATCCCACAAGAAATTTTCCAACTCCTAGGCGTTTCTAGTACCCTTAAAAGCCTTTGGTTCGAGTACTCTTATCTTGGCAGTACTTCCCCCATCAAGACTACGAGGGAGGGCATGCTTCAGCAAGGCATTGTCATTCTCTAGGGCCTCCAATCTCTTATTAGTCAGGTCTACCATTTCCATAAATTGCTTATGGAAAATTTCAAAACTCTTATCAATCTAATCAAGTCTCTTATTGGTGGTCATAGTCTGGCCATCTTGAATTTCACCCAGCATCTCCTCTAACCGAGTCACTCTTTCCCTTAAAGCATCCATCTCAACCCTTGTTGGCATGAAACAACAATAAGGAAGATATAAGAACTAACCTAGTTACAATTGGGCTCCGATGCCACTGTCACAAGGCCTAAACTCCCTTCTAGGCACTGCATGGCACAAGCGCACCAAACACTTGTCAGCCTTCCCCAAGTGTGCATATCCCTGTTACAAAATCGCACACACAATACACAAGAGAGGCTAATGATAGTATAATGCATAGAATATACTAGAAAACCCAACCTTATATTATATATTCTAAATACAAGGAAACTTAAGCACCCACACAGTGTTTCCCACTGTTTACAATCTGATCCCAATCATAGATTCAGCACCCAAGTTACAACAAGGTATACACACACATATATCTCTTGCCCTCTCTCACTCTTTCACGAATTTACAACCTGATTGCCTTATATACATGTTGGCATAGCAGTTACAAAGGTTACAATAGTAGTTACAACCCTAGCTAGCGGTTACATAGCAGTTGGCTTACATACAAGTCTATCTAGACAAATATAACCGTCCCACAACCCCTTGTCCAGCAACTATGTAGCCTTGTCTGATCATTCCATCATCTAGTGCACAACCACATACACCCCATGCACATTGCTCTCTGCCTCATGCATGTACTCAGCCACTTGTTGTTTGTCTTGCATGTTTACACATGTCCCAGCTCATGTGCCTCTGCTTAGCCTGCCCATAGGCGCCCCACACCCATGTTAACACATGCCTACCCGCACATGTTCCAACTTGCAAGTGCCCACACCCGCTAGCCATCTCATCAGTGAGTACTTGGCGTCCTGACGCTCAAGCACTTTATACCTGATCTCTCTCATCCTTGTTTAGCATACATCCGTGTATTGTCTTGGGAAGGCTGTGGCCAAGGATGAAAGCCACACGCCAGCCCATGCCCTTGGCATCCTTAAGGGTCTTACAGTAGGCCTCTATCCTATCATCGAAAGTTGATAGGGCAGAAATTTGAATGATGCGTCGCCGGCACGATGGCCGTGCGATCCGTCGAGTTATCATGAATCAATAGAGCAATAGGCAAAGCCCGCATCAACCTAAGAGCATCTCCAATGGTGCTCTTTATTTTAAAGAGCATCTTCATTTATTTTTAAGTATAAAGAATGAAATTTTTATTCAAATCCAATAGATTCTTTAAATTTTAGTAGGGAGAAGATATTTTTTCATAAACTCGATAGGAGAGATAAATTGTTAGAGTAGATGCCCTAGAGCCAATCAATTATTGTAGAATTGACTCTTTGTAATAATGTTCATTAATGAATAAAAGGCATTTTATTCTATATCGCGTAAATCATTATTATTGCAATATGTTTTGATATATGTCCTTAGAATGGTAGAACCATGACGAGGGTATCAAGTGTTTCAAATCTTGATAGTGAGAACCCTATGAGCACATATGGTGGCCATTCTAGAAACGTCCGTAGCCCCAATATTATTCTGAAGTAAGGGCACAGATAATACGGTAAGGCTATCATAGTGTTGAACGACCCTGTCGAAAGGCAGTGACTGATCTCACTTGTCAAGGTTGTTTGGTGACAACCTGGTGCAACACATGGGTGNCACCCATGTGTTGCACCAGGTTGTCACCAAACAACCTTGACAAGTGAGATCAGTCACTGCCTTTCGACAGGGTCGTTCAACACTATGATAGCCTTACCGTATTATCTGTGCCCTTACTTCAGAATAATACTGGGGCTACGGACGTTTCTAGAATGGCCACCATATGTGCTCATAGGGTTCTCACTATCAAGATTTGAAACACTCGATACCCTCGTCACGGTTCTACCATTCTAAGGACATATATCAATACATATTGCAATAATAATGATTTACGTGATATAGAATAAAATGCCTTTTATTGATTAATGAACATTATTACAAAGAGTCAATTCTACAATAATTGATTGGCTCTAGGGCATCTACTCTAACAATTAGTACAGTCCATCAGCAGTGCATGTTGATGAGGACTATACCCAGAAAGAATTACAGAATACACTCACACGGCCAAAGTTCCAAATCCATGCCTCAGCCTAGACTGATCGACAAACCAAAATAGAATAAAGAAAAGAAACAGAAACAGAATAAGAAACAGAAAACAGAAAATAGAAAGGAAAAGAAAGAGAAACAGAATAAGAGACAAAAAACAAAAAAGAAAAGAAATTTCATTTCTCAGAAAAAGTTTATTATTCTGCATATGTATTATGCTACTTGCATTATTTAGAATTTCTTATGTGCTTGACGATGTACAATTTTATTAATTTTCCTTGCACGTCAGTGATACTAGAAAAGAATGAAGAACAATAGGAAAATTCAAGATTTGAGCAACGGAGAGAGAAGTGTGGCATAGCGGGTTTACTTACTAAGTAATTAGTGCTCACTCCATTGTTTTCAATGTTTTTGCAAGTAATAGGTGAGTTGCGGTCACTCAGAACGTCACGCAATGGAAGGGTTGGGCTACACTGTCAAGTTGTTATTTTGACTATATTTTGTAAATATTTGTATATAAAGAAAAATTAAATATAGGCCCATACTTTGTTACTCGTTTATATATGTATTTTCATATATATATTTTAATGAGTTTTATTGATTATTTTACGAGTATACTAGCTAGAAAGAAAGCATTACACCTGCCCATTCCTTGGCGAAATTAGCCAAGCTCCCTCCCTCCCGCAGGCAACAAGGGTTGACTGCCCATGCCGTGGGCAGTTTTCCCATAAGCAGCCACACAACCGAGGGGCTGCCTGCCCATGCCTTGGCAGATGGGCAGCAAAATCAGCCAACCAAGCACCCCCATGATGGGCAAAATCAGCCAAAGACCCTTGTCCTCTCTTGGACTTAGAAGTTTTTCACAATTCCATGATTTTTATTGTCGAGGACCTCTAGGACGATACCGGAGAAAATTTACAAGTGTTGAGTAAGGGTGTAAACCNACTTAATTTCCTTACATTTTACTCCCCACTATTCCTACTAATTAGGGGTAGAATGGTCATTATGCCCCAAAGGAAGAATTCTCTAGAAAACTCAAGAAACTTTTTGTTAGGCTCTTCGCTGCGGCGAAGAACATTCCATCGCCCCGGCGAAACACGGCAGAACCTACCCGTGGGTGCAGCACGCCGCGGCGAAGATTCTCCTTCGCCCCAGCGAAGATTAGATTTTCAAAATTCACCAAATCTCAACCAAAACCAAGGCAAACACTTAACCAATACAGCATACAAACTCAATTGAAACTGAATCAATGAACTTTTAAGTGATACAGCAAATCTTAAGTACGTACCTCAAGCGGGGCGTTACAATTCTCCCCCCCCCCCCCCCTTAAAAGAATTTCGTCCCCAAAATTCACATGAATAACTTCGGGAAGCGAATCTGCATGTCTTGTTCTACCTCCCATGTCGGTTCTTCTACCTTGTGATTCCTCCAAAGGATCTTCCCCAGCAGAATAGTCTTGTTTCGGAGTTCTTTAATCCTTCGATCTAGAATCTACACTGGACGTTCCTCATACACAAGGTTCTCTACTAACTCAACGTCCTTTATGCTCAGGATATAGGAGGGATCACTTAAATACTTTCGTAGCATTGAGACATGGAACACATCATGCACCTTGTCCATACTAGGTGGAAGTGCCAGTCTGTAGGCAACTTTACCCATTCGTTGCAATATTTCAAATGGACCTATGAATCTCGGTGCTAACTTTCCTTTGTTCCCGAAGCGCATCACTCGCTTGTACGGGGAACCTTTCAAAAATACCTTATCACCCACTTGGAACTCCACTTCTTTCCTCTTTAAATCGGCATAACTTTTCTGTCGATCTTGGGCTTGTTTCATTCTGTTCCTGATTAATCTTACATCCTCTATCATCTTCTGAGTCATCTTTGGCCCAAGAGCGGTACTCAACTCATCTTTTTCACCAATCTCATCCCAATGTAATGGAGACCTGCATCATCTACCATACAAAGCCTCGTAAGGCACTGTCTTAATTGTAGACTGATAACTATTGTTGTAGGCAAACTCCACCAATGGTAACATTTCATGCCAGGACATTCTATAATCCATACAGCAAGCTCTCAGCATATCCTCAAGCACCTGATTTGTTCTCTCTATTTGGCCATCCGTCAGAGGATGATAGGCAGTACTGAATGCCAAACGAGTACCCAAATTCCTCTGTAAACTCACCCAGAAAGCTGAGAAAAATCTGGAATCCCTGTCTGACACTATTATCTTGGGTACACCATGCAACTTGACTATCTCTTTCACATAAATTTGAGCCAACTGATCTGAGGTGGTACTTTTCTTTATTGGAAGAAAATGGGCGGACTTAGTTAATCTATCCACAATCACCCATATAGCATTATAACCTCTCTGTACCTTAACGAGACTTGTGATGAAATCCATTGAAATACTCTCCCATTTCCATTTCGGAATACTAAGTGGCTGAAGCAACCCTGACGGCCTTTGGTGTTCTACTTTCACCTGTTGACATGTCAAACATTTAGCTACAAACTCTGCTATCTCTCTCTTCATACCTGGCCACCAATAGCCTTTCTTTACATCTTGGTACATCTTGGTTGCTCCAAGATGAGCAGTGTACAGTGTGTCATGAGCCTCTAAAAGAATCTCTTTTTCACCTCATCATTCGGAGGAATGCACAACCAATTCCGAAAATAGAGGACACCATTAACTACGTGGAATTCCACTGTCTTGCCCTTAAGCACTTGCTGCACTATTTTCTGACACCACTCATCAGCCACTTGTTGTTCTCTAACTTCCGCCAATAAAGTAGACTGAATCTCTAACCTGGCAATCCTTCCCGGAATCACTTCGATCTGCTCTCTACAAAACTCTTCTATCAACTCTTTCTGCCTAGTGAGCCGGGACAAATAAGCTTTTCTACTCAAGGCATCGGCTACTACGTTGGCTTTCCCCGATTGATATTTGATCTCACATTCATAATCCTTAGCCAGCTCTAACCACCTTCTCTGTCTCATATTCAGCTCCTTTTGAGTAAAGAAATACTTTAAACTCTTATGATCAATGTAAATGTTACTCTTGGCCCCATAAAGGTCATGCCTCCAAATCTTTAATGCAAAGACCACGGCTGCCAACTCCAAGTCATGCGTAGGGTATCTCATCTCATACTCTTTCAGCTGCCGAGAGGCATATGCTATCACTCTACCTAACTGCATTAACACAACACCAAGTCCTTGCAAAGAGGCATCCGTATAAATGTCATAATCTACACCCTCCTGTGGTAACACTAACACTGGAGCTGATGTTAACCTCTTCTTCAACTCTTGAAAACATCCCTCACAAGCTTCTGACCATACAAAAGGAGTCTTCTGTTTGGTAAGAGCTGTCAATGGTTTAGCCAACTNGTGACCCATAGGCTCCTCATCATACCGGTAGTGTATAGTATCATGATTAACACCAATTAATCATCTCACTAATACACAGACCAAGATTGGCCCCTAGCAAGGCATCATGGCCACCCGATAGATTCGGATTCAGCAAAGTGGCTACCTGTCAAAGATGTGGTTACCGTACAATTCGATCCTTTCATCATACGTTATCTCGACGAGACGAAGGCATAGAAATAGTGTCAACCTCCGATTACTCTCAATATTATGTATTCAGTTTCTGGACTAATGACCTGTATTATAAACCGGATAGAGCAACAACTCAATCCCACTGTGGCCACAGTTTTAGTGTCATTGCCATATACTGAATTGTGCGGTGAGATAACTTCTCTCGTACTCGGGAGTGATGAATCCTCTATCAATCCACCATACACTCCTTGATGTAGCCAATCACCACCGTATTGACAACTCTGAATAGAACTGCGTTAGGCTAGTGTCAAACTGCACCAATCGATACACAAAGCACTCCAGTGATCCCAAGTCTAAGGATCACATGCACCACTATTCGTTAGAGGATTTGTTCCATAGACACTGGGGTTACCATCCATATGGAATCCTCTGGTGGGTCAGTCCAGTGAACTTGCTGCGGTATATCCGCCTACAGCAAACACCCATGTTTTGCACCAGGTTATCACCAAACAACCTTGACAAGTGGATCAGTCATTGCCTTTTGATAGGGTCATTCAACACTATGATAGACTTACCGTATTATCTGTGCCCTTTCTTCAAAATAATACTGGCGCTACGGACGTTTTTAGAATGGCCACCATATGTGCTCATAGGGTTCTCACGATCAAGATTTGAAACACTTGATATGTCTGGACTTCGGATGAGACCGTGGTTCCCTGGCTTGAGCAATTGCTCTATTGTTGTTACAATAGATGTCTATAGGATCAACAATTGTAGGAACCACACCAAGTTTAGTAATGAACTTCTTAATCCAGACTGCCTCCTTGGCCGCATCTGACAATGCAATATACTCAGCCTCCATTGTAGAGTCCGCTATGGTACTTTGCTTGGAGTTCTTCCAACTCACTGCACCCCCATTGAGACAAAATACAAACCTTGATTGCGATCGAAAATCCTCTTTGTCCGTTTGGAAACTAGCATCACTGTATCCTTTTACAGTGATCTCATCTTCCCCTCCATAAACCAAGAACATATCCTTAGTCCTCTTTAGGTACTTAAGAATATTCTTGACAGTCATCCAGTGACGCTCACCTGGATCCGATGGATATCTACTACAAGTACTCAAAGCACATGAGACATCAATCTGAGTACATAGCATGGCATACATGATGGGTCCAATTGCTGATGCATATGGGATCCTCTTCATCCTATCTCTCTCATCTTGTGCTTTAGGACACAATTCCTTAGAAAGATAAAGACCATGTGACATCGGAAGAAATCCCTTCTTGGATTCTTCCATACTGAATCTTTTCAGTACCTTGTCAATTATGTGGATGCTCTGATAAGCATACTGAACGCAGCAAAGGAAAAGTAAAAGACATACTGAACGGAGGTACACAACAAGAATCACTATACATTTAAGGGGGCGTTTGGTTGGGGGTTATGTGAGAGTGAGATTACTGGGGTTAAGTCATCTTATATTACTTGACAACCAAATCAATAATATTTAAATACTAATAGTGATTACTATTGGTAAAATTTGAGATAATTTGATTACCTCTATTTTCTTAGGTATTCTAAGATTACCAGGATTATCTTTTTTTGTTACAATTCGATCCTTTATTAATAAAATTTTAAGACAATAATGCCCTTATTTTTAAACTTATTTACATGAATATGGGTTTTACTATTTCACCCTAATTAATTAATTTTTTTGGACAAAAGTATCTTTAAATTCAAAACAAATTGCAGCCCACCCAAGCCACCACCCCCACCCACCTGCTGCCGCCGGCAACCAGCTGCGGCCAGCCGCTGCCGCCGTTGGAACGGTGTACAGAAGGCCGAAAATGGCCACCGTGCTTCGATATGGCCATTTCCGGCCAAATCCGTCATCAATCTAGTTGTCAACGGCCAAATCTGTCACATCTAGCCATTTTCGGCCAAATCTCTAGCCAGAAATGGCCATACAGCGCACGAATGCTATTTCCTGCCTTCTGTGCGCTGTTAGGTTGCCCACTATTAGTGGCTTGCGGTGGTTGTTGGCAATGGCTGGGTTGGTGTGGGTGCTTTGTTGATTTTCCAAACTTTTATTATGGGGTTGTTTTTGCTAAGTTTTTAAATGTAGGGAGGTTATAATAATCCAAATAATAATCAATATTAAAAAATAATATAATAATAATATTTAGTTAGAGGACAATTCAGTAATTTAAATAACATACCCACCAACTTATTCCTCCCAACCAAACATATTAATATAACATACCCACCAATTAACTAAACATATTTTCCTAAAGATTTACAATAATCTTCAAGGTAATCTAACTTTCCAATAATCCAACATTTTTTGAACCAAACGTCCCTTATAGTTTTATACTATTGAACTGAAAGGTATGAGAGCAATGTTAAGTGCACCAAAACGACAAAGCCAAGTATTCCAGCTAGCAATGCCAGCTAAGTAGATCTGCACATTGGCATAATCAGTAAAATGAAACTGTCCCTAGCAAGGAATTCATAAGAAATCTAAAATAATTCACAATTAGCAAATCCTGTTAACAAGCAAGACTATATAAGGCTTCCAAAAGATCAATCATTTCAAAAGGAAATGCTATAATAATTTCGAGGAATGCATCACGCTCTTTGTTTTGAAGAACCTAACTAATTGCTTTGTTGATTCATGATGAGTTTTATAGAAGAATCAATGAACAAATGAAGCACTAGTGAACATTTTAAAATCCAACTACTCGTAGAAGACTTTGGCATAAGGAAAAATTGATCTAAAACATCATCAATGTACTTCTTTGCATTTGACTTTATAAAAGAAAGCAAATCTGGAACTCAAGATTCATGCAAAATATATAAAAGGTTGGCTCAATCTTGATCATAATTTGCTATTTCACAGCTATTATAAAAGAGATTATGACATTAGAAAGTGTTCTTTACCTCTTCGTTATTTTAATTGCTTCGATTCATAACAGCATGGAAGCACTAAGTTTCTTATAAAGATCTTCTATATCATGTTTGTGTTAGGCTGATACTTTCCTCATCTCCCTTTTACTTAACATATGAAATGTGCCACAAGCCTATCAGTTGATTAAAGTACGATTTGAGAATAATGTTTCTTAACAAGAGAGCACCAGATAGAAAGGGGTAATGATACAATCGAATTCATTTCCATAGGTAAGCAACATAGGATACTAAGAGCACCCATGAGACAATAATTGTGCTCAGGGAAAGACTGAGGATGATGGATAGTCAACAGTTTGATGCACCAACACTAACCCTATCAACCCACGCCATCAAACACCACTCACACGCTCGTTGCGTTCACTTGGAAGCAACCATGCCAAACGAACCACACAAACAATAATAACCATCAAACATGCAGAAGCATTGAGTAAGGCTACCCCAGCACCACAGGATGCGAAGAGAACATTAAAACCGAGGATAGCCTGCCTAAACATTAAATAACTATTTTTATATTTTCAATGTCAAGCTCTTTGCTCAATTTTTTAATCTAATGTATAAGTTTTTTTTTTCCCTCTCGGCTCTAAAGCATATGATGGCCGTTTAAGATCTATGTGCACAAGGATGCAACCAAAATGAAATAGCAAAACCTGACATTATTTTCTTGGCAATATCAGAAGCACTTCACAAACTGAGTTTTCAAGTTGGTAAATTTGATCATTAAAGATAATCAAGTTTTCCTTCGTCTTGTCCTGTGACATACCAAGGAATCAAGCTAAAAACTTTACATTTTAGACAGAAAGCAGGTGTAATAAACAGTGAATTTGAGGTGCTAAAAATCCAGTTGACAAATAAAGTTGTAATAGGCATCAAAAACATTAATCATTCTAAAACCCCATGGCTAGTAGGCGATATAGAAGGTCCGTTTGGTTCATTATTCTGATAGTTTTTAGAATAATATTTTGTAAAAAGTTATATTTGGTGGGTATTATGACGTAGAATTTGAAAATTAACAAAATACCCCCTATGTTTGTTTATTTACTAAATTATTCAAAGTTAACAAAAACACCCAAACTCACTCATTAAATACAAACAGTTGGCCACCACCGCCAGAGGGTAGCTGGAGTCGCCATATCGGCCTATGACCAGTTGGATCTTACCAGTCGTGCGCCGATATGACCTTCTCCGGCCAGATCCACCGTGGATCTGGCTGGAAAAGGCCAGATCTAGCCGTAGATCTGGCCATTGACGGCCATATTTGGTCGCATTTGGTCGTTAATGATAGCCAAATATGCGGCTATCATTGGCCATATCTTGGCCATCGTTGACGACTGTTAATGGCCAAAGATCTGGCCGTTGACAGCCAGATCTTTGGTCGTAGATCTGGTCAGCGTGGATCTGACCGAAAAAGGCTAGATCGGCGCAGTACCCCCATAACACCAGATTCTGGCTAGCTTTAGATAATGGTGGCTAGAATCTGGTAAATGTGGGTTGTTGTGGTGTTTTTGTCAATTTTTTAAAAAAAAAAATTGAGGTTGTTTAGTTAAATTAACAAATTTAGGGAGTTTAAAAGAAATTAAATAATATTTCGAGAATAAGTGAAACAAACACAATTTTTTTGTTTAACTAGTTTATATGAATCTTTGTATGCCTCTTTGTAAGGCTAGTATTACTCTTTCCCAATATATGTACCAAATGGAGCCAGAATAATTAGTCAAACCCCAAGATAAGTGAGAGTGCGACATAAATTATTCTAGAACAACTTTTCTACCGCATGTGTATATAAAATCAATTCTAATAGTTGTTTTTGCTTCTTCAGTAGAGAGTATAAGAAAAAAAAAAAAAAAAAAAAAAACTAAACTGCTCACATCCTCCATAACATCTCCTCACGCTAGTGTGAAAAATAGTTAGTAAAAATGTTGTCCATAATCTTTCTCTGTCCTTAACAGAATATGAGAAAGCAAGTTTAAAACCAAAGATTCATGCACAATATGGCAATCAATAGAAAGGTAACCGTTTGATTATCACAAAAATTATAGGAATAAATCGTTAACAGAGAAAACAGGTACTTGACCTCTTTAACATTTTTTTTTTTCTTTTTGTAAATGAATTATTGGAACCTTATCCCATCATGTGGCGTGCCATTTGCCAATACAACCTTCTATAGCACACAGTGGTGCTCTGCTTTGAATCATAAAAGTTTTTGTATCCGAAATATGATCCCATCACAAAAATCACTCGCACATAATGCCAAAAAATCATGTAATTAAATAAAAAGAGAGCAATTTGCCAGTCTCACCTTCAATAGCATGCAGTGGCACTCCACTTTGAATCATAAACACTTTTGTATCAGAAATGTGATCCCATCATAAAAATCACTCGCACATAATGCCAAAAAATCATGTAACTAAATACAAAAAGAGCAATTTTCCAATCCCTCCTTTAATAGCACACAATCCACTTTGAATCATAAAAGCTTTTGTATCCAAAATATGATACCATCACAAAAGTCACTCGCACATAATACCAAAAAATCATGTAATTAAATACAAGGAGAGTAATTTTTCAATCTCACCTTCAATAGCACGCAGTGGCACTCCACTTTGAATCATAAGAGCTTTTGTATTGGAAATATGATCCCATCATAAAAATCACTTGCACATAATGCCAAAAAATCATGTAACTAAATACAAAGAGAGCAATTTGCCAATCCTACCTTCTAGGGGTGTTCAAAAGAACCGGTTGGAACCAGAACCGACGGGTACCCTAGGTTTGGTTCCAGTTCCTACTCAGAACCAATCGTCAATGGGTAGGTTCCGGTTCCAAATTTTTAGAACCGTTACTGTGCGGTTCCGATTCTAGTTCCTATAGTTAGAAACCGGAACCGAAACCGAAACCGAAACTAATATAAAATAAAATTAAATATTAGGGGGGTTAATAAAAACTTTTGTAGAAAAAGTAATGTGAATATATTTATATTTATATTTCATAACATTTAAAGTAAGTTGGTTTGACTTTTGAGAATCTACCTTTACAAAGTAATGGAGTTTGTAATTTTGAATTTTGAATTTATAATTTGCAATTTTATTTTTGTTAACAAGTGCCAGGTGGGGAGGTATTTGTAAGTTTTTAAGGGTTTTTTTGCCATTTTAAAAACTTTTGGGGGATCATGAAATTTTACAGGGTACCTAGAACCGGAACCAGAACCGAAACCGTTGTTACAGGTTCTGGATTTGGGTACCTAGGAACCGAAACCGTCGGTTCGGATTATAGTTCCAAATTTCAAGGAACCGTCG
The DNA here is from genome assembly GCF_008641045.1 of Pistacia vera. NCBI lineage: Eukaryota > Viridiplantae > Streptophyta > Magnoliopsida > Sapindales > Anacardiaceae > Pistacia > Pistacia vera. The sequence continues at coordinate 29,394 of NW_022196690.1, read as the reverse complement.
GTTCTGGTTCCTTCAAAAAATGCAGGGTACCTGGAACCGAACACCCCTACTACCTTCTATAGCACACAATGGCGCTCCATTTTGAATCATAAAAGCTTTCGTATCCAAATTATGATCCCATCACAAAAACCACTAGGACATAATACTAAAAAATCATGTAACTAAATACAAAGAGAGCAATTTGCCAATCCCACCTTCTATAACACACAGTGGCGCTCCACATTGAATCATAAAAGCTTTTGTATTTGAAATATGATCCCAACACAAAAATCACTCTCACATAATGCCAAAAAATCACGTAACTAAATACAAAGAGAGCAATTTGCCAATCCCATCTTCTATAGCAAGCAATGGTGCTCCACTTTGAATCATAAAAGCTTTTGTATGTGAAATATGATCCCATGATGAAAACTGCTTGCACATAATGCCAAAAATCATGTTACTAAATACAAAGAGAGCAATTTGCCAATCCCACCTTTTATAGCATGCAGTGGTGCTCCACTTTGAATCATAAAAGCTTTTGTATCGGAAATATGATCTCATCATAAAAATCACTTGCACATAATGCCAAAAAATCATGTAACTAAATACAAAGAGAGCAATTTGCCAATCCCACCTTTAATAGCATGCAATGGTGCTCCACTTTGAATCATAAAAGCTTTGTATCCAAAATATAATCCCATCACAAAAACCACTCGCACGTAATGCCAAAAAATTATGTAACTAAATATAAATAGAGCAATTTGCCAATCTCACCTTCAATAGCACGCAATGGCACTCCACTTTGAATCATAAAAGCTTTTGTATCGGAAATATGATCCCATCATAAAAATCACTCGCACAGAATGCCAAAAAATCATGTAACTAAATACAAAGAGAACAATTTGCCAATCCCACCTTCTATAGCACGCAGTGGCGCTCCATTTTGAATCATAAAAGCTTTCTTATCCAAATTATGATCCCATCACAAAAACCACTCGTACATAATGCTAAAAAATCATGTAACTAAATACAAAGAAACAATTTGCCAATCCCACCTTTGATAGCACGCAGTGGCGCTCCATATTGAATCATAAAAGCTTTTGTATCTGAAATATGATTCCAACACAAAAACCACTCTCACATAATGCCAAAAAATCATGTAACTAAATACAAAGAGAGCAATTTGTCAATCCCACCTTTTATAGCATGCAATAGTGCTCTACTTTGAATCATACAAGCTTTTGTATCCGAAATATGATCCCATCAGAAAACTCACTTGCACATAATGCCAAAAAATCATGTAACTAAATACAAAAAGAGTAATTTGTCAATTCCACCTTCTATAGCACGCAGTGATGCTCCACTTTGAATTTGAAAACTTTTTGTATCCAAAATATGATACCATCACAAAAACCACTTGCACTTAATGCCAATAACACAAACAATACCAAACATTGTCAAATTCACCAATGGAGCATGTGATTAATATCAAAATTCTAGACAAAATACCCAATTAAAACAACCATATTAGACTTCACTTTATTGAGATAAATGAAGCAATTTCAACATCACTCCATAGTAAAGAGGGCATCGGGTGTAAAAGGCAACGATACAATCGAATTCTTTTCCGTAGGTAAGCAACACAGAATATCGAGAGCACTCACGAGGCAATAATTGTGCTTGGGGTAAGAGGTAGGATGATGGGCAGTCGACAATTCGATGCACCAGCATGGAGCTTGCCAACCCATACCATCAAAACACCACTCACACGCTTGTTACGTTCACTTGGAAGCAACCATGCCAAACGAACCACATGCCGACGACAATAACCATCAAGCATGCAGATGCATCGGGCAAGACCGCCCCAACACCGCAGGACAGGAAGAGAACATTAAATCAGAGGGACAACCTACCTAAGCCATACGGACATTGCACCATGCCCGGGATCAACGTATGCATCTCGTGAACTATGATACATACCAGGAAACCTGCAAGGCACTATGCACAAGAGAAACTCAAGATCACCCATGCATGAGGGTTCTGTCCACAAGCCTTCAACAGGCAACAAGCAACAGGGGCGTCAAACCATACACAAGCACACTTTCTTGCAGATTAATTACCATTATATGTTAACGTAAAGGGATTAGATAACATTAAATTCAATAATAATAACAAAAAAGATCGATTGATCTATTAATGTTACTATTAGTTACTCTGAGGTCACTATCAGCTGATACATTACCATAATTTTCCTCAAATTCCAAAGTCCTATACACTTCCTTTAGTTGTATTACTTGCTGCTTTGCAAACAAAGCTGAAATCTCTGTAGTTGTGGCATAAACTGCTTGTAATTGTGTTTCCCTGGGTGGCAAACATATGTTTAAAGGAATATTGAAGTATACAGTTTCATCCATCAGCAATTGCAATTTAATAATTACAAACATACTCAGAAATAAAATATTTGAAATCTATATACAATCAAATATGTAAATGAACACCTAATGCACTCATGGGCTAATGTCAGAGCAACAAGTAGAGGCATACTTCGATCTTGGACAAAGCCTAAATTCCTGAAAAGGAAAACAAAGAAAAACCTGCACTTGATTTAAAATGGGTGCTAAATCAAGTAAACCCAAAAGCTTCCCAAGCAAAGGAAAAAACTTGAAGGTGAACATTAATGTCATCAACAATCAAAGAGAAATCTGACGGTAACCTAGAATGTTTGCATGTATAAAGATGCTTAAGTTTTTAAACCATACAGCCCTGGCCTCACTTTCCAATTAATATAACATAAATAAAATACAGATGAAAGTATTAATGAAAAAAATTCACAATGGTCAAGATTAATGCCAATAACACAACAATATCAGACATTGTCAAATTCACCAATGGAGCATGTGATTAATATTGAAATTCTAGACAAAATACCTAATTGAAAGAACCATATTAGCTTCACTTTACTGAAGACAAAAGAAGCAGTTTCAATATCACCCCATGATACATGCATTTAACACATTCATTGATACACTTATACCACATCTCATAGAAGGATCTAGACTTATATGTACTTACTGAAGCATAACTCTTTTCCAAGCATTGAATTTCATGCCTCATATGTTGTTTCTATCCCTGCGACTCCAGATTGGGTCACTACCATAAAACACAAAACCTTCTGTATTGGGTTAAGTATAATCCCATCAAATAAGATGCAACTGCTTTGCACAGGTTTAAAAATTGGCTTCCATTTGAAATAAACCCACTATTGACCACTGCCAGTACACCCTTGCATTCTGCCGGAAAAACAAAAGAAATAAACAAAGTAATTAATATAATCAACCTGACACAATGCTAGAACAAAATCACACCTACAACTTATCAGCAATGATAAAATATTGCAGATTATTATCATGAACGCTATGCAAAGTTTTGTCTCTAAGTTGAAAGTTAAGCCCTGCTTTCATCTCCCTTCATCAAAATCATTACCCATAGCACCACCAATCTGCTTCTTCAATCAGGAACACCATCTCAAATCATCTCCCCTGATTCCTGAATGACAAAAATGACTTTCTGCCATCCAAGCATCAAAATATTGTAGACCTAGTGTAGCAACTTCATCATTGTCTTGAAGATTGTATTTTTCCGTGAACTAAAGCAGCACTGTTGCACGCCCAAATCTTGGCAACTTTGTCAAATAAGAGGTTTGCTATTTTGATTATACCTTCAGGGTCTTTATCCCCTCCAAGGCTTCTTGATTCCCTCAATATAGAGTGGTGCCAAATTCGGTTGTCTCTTTCATGCCCTCAAATGCTGCAAACATAACCTTCAAGAATTAAAGATTGAAATACATAAACTTTTGTAGCAACCACATCAATATCAACAATATGGTTTTTGAAAATGAGGGCATCAGACAGAGGCAACATGACCTAACATATTAACATTGAACGCTAGTGTGAAAATTGTCAGTAAAATGTTATCCATGATCTTTCTCTATCCTTAACAGAATATGAGAAAGCAAGTTTAAAACCAAAGATTCATGCACAAAATGGTAATCAATAGAAAGGTAACCGCTTGGTTATCACAAAAAATTATAGGAACAAATCGTTAACAAAGAAAACCTCTTCAACAATTTTTTTTTTTTTTTTTTTTTTTTTTTTTTTTGTGTAAATGATTGAAAGGAACCAATCCCACCTTTTATAACACGCAGTGGTGCTCCACTTTAAATCATAAAAGCTTTTGTATTTGAAATATGATCCCATCACAAAAATCACTCGCACATAATGCTAAAAAATCATAAAACTAAATACAAAAAGAGCAATTTGCCAATCATACCTTCTATAACACATAGTGGCGCTCCACTTTGAATTATAAAAGCTTTTTTATCCGAAATATGATCCCACCAGAAAAACCATTTGCAAATAATGCCAAAAAATCATGTAACTAAATACAGAGAGAGCAACTTACCAATCCCACCTTCTATAGCACATAGTGGCTCTCCACTTTGAATCATAAAAGCTTTTGTATATGAAATATAACCCCAATCATGTAACTAAATACAAAGAGAGCAATTTGCCAATCCCACCTTCTATAGCATGCAGCAGTGCCTCACTTTGAATCATAAAAGCTTTTGTATTCGAAATATGATCCCATCACAAAATCCACTCGCACATAATTCCAAAAAATCATGTAATTAAATCCAAAGAGAGCAACTTGCCAATCCCACCTTATACAGCACGTAGTGGTGCTCCACTTTGAATTATAAAAGCTTTTGTACCCCAAATATAATCCCATCACAAAAACCACTCGTACATAATTCCAAAAAATCATGTAACTAAATACAAAGAGAGCATAACAAGCAAGCCTAAACCCTAATTATAAGAAAATCATGTAACTTCGCGGTCTATATCCCCTCCAAGGCTCCTTGATTTTAACAAAATAGGTTGCATTAATAGTTTTGGACGCTTTTTTGTCGTGAACCAGCATGTACATTTTCTTTACTTTGGGCAAGACCAAATTTGGTTAGTTGAAAAGACACAACAACACAAATCTATATCATACAACGAAGAATGGATATGAAAACTTGCTATTAGGGTCTAACAAAAGAAAGACAAGAGACACTCACCTGGCAGATTTGCAAGATCAAAGAAAACTCGCCTAAATTTTGAAAAAGAAAATTAGCGGGAGCTATTGGACCTATGCTCTGTTTAAATAGAGGTGAAGCCGCGTTTTTTCAAGTCGGTTAGTAAGGATAGCGGTCAATGACAAATAATGAAAAGTTACCGTTATGTGGACTTCCCATTATTCAAATATAAATGCAATTTTATATTTGAAAAGAAAGAGAACTATCTGAAAATACAAAATAACAGGACCTCACAATTTTCAGAAGTATGTAATTACCTCTCTTTCTATTACTTTTGCTGTTAAAACTAACATTTGACCGGTTTGACTTCTATGAAATCTAAAATAATTCACAATTAGCAAATCCTGTTAACAAGCAAGACTGTATAAGGCTCCCAAAACATCAATCATTTCAGAAAAAAAATCACCTAGACAGTGGATAAGACAAAGGAAATGCTATGATCATTTTGGAGAATGCTTAACATTCTTTGTTTTGAAGAACCTAAGTAATCGCTTTGCTGATTCATGATGAGTTTTTTAGAAGAATCAATGAACAAATGAAGCACCAGTGAACATTTTAAAGTCGAACTACTCATAGAAGACTAGACAAAATATTTTGGCATAAGGAAAAATTGATAATAAAACATCATCAATGTACTTCTTTGCACTTGACTCCATAAAATAAAAAAAAATAAATAAATAAAAAAGCAAATCTGGAACTCAAGGTTCATGCAAAATATATAAAAGGGTGGCTCAATGTTGATCATAATTTGCTATTCACAACGATTATAAAAGAGATTATTGTAACAACTTAATGTCGATCATCAGAAAGTGTTCTTTACCTCTTCTTTATTTTAATTGCTTCAATTCATATCTGCATGTTTGTGTTAGGTTGATACTCTCCTCATCTGCCTTTTACTTAACATCTGAAATGTGCCACAAGTCTATCGGTTGATCAAGGTACCATTTGAGAATATTTTTTCTCAAACAGAGGGCATCGAGAGAAAGAGGCAATGATATGATCGAATTATTTTTCGTAGGTAAGCAACACAGAATATCGAGAGCACCCGCAAAGCAATAATTGTGTTCAGGGAAAGACTGAGGACGATGGACAGTCGACAGTTCGATGCAACGGCACAGAGCTTGCCAACCCACGTCATCAAAACACCACTCATATGTCTGTTGCGTTCACTTGGAATTAGCCATGTCAAACGAACCACACCCTAATGGCTATAACCATCAAGCATGCAGAAGCATCGGGCAAGGCCGTTCTAGCACCGCGAGACACAAAGAGAACATTAAAACTGAGGGACAACCTGCCTAAGCCATGCAAGCATCGCACCACGCCCAAGATATGCATCTCTTGCACTACGATACATACCAGGAAACCTGTAGGGCGCTGTGCACAAGAGAAACATAGGATCAAACATCAAGCAAGGCCGCCCCAACACCGCGGGACGCAAAGAGAACATTAAAACCGAGGGACAACCTGCCAAAGCCATGCGAGTATCGCACCACACCCTTGATCACCGTATGTGTCCCTTGCACTATGATACATACCAAGAAACCTGTAGGGTCCTGCACATAAGAGAAACATAGGATCACCCATGCATGGGGGTTCTATTCACAAGCCTTCAACAGGCGACAGGGACAGCACACCATACACAAGCACACTTTCTTGCAGATTAATTACCATTATATGTTAACACAAAGGGATTAGATAACATTAAATCAATAATAATAACAAAAAACGATCGGTTGATCTATTAATGTTACTATTAGTTACACTGAGGTCAATATCAGTAGATACATTATCATAATTTTCCTCAAATTCCAGAGTCCTATGCATTTCCTTTAGTTGTATTACTTGCTGCTTTGCAAACAAAGCTGAAATCTCTGTAGTTGTGGCATAAACTGCTTGTAACTGTGTTTCCCTGGGTGGCACCATATGTTCAATGGGATATTGAAGTATACAGTTTCATCCATCAGCAATTGCAATATAATAATTACAAACATATTCAGAAATAAAATATTTGAAATCTCTACACAATCAAATATGTAAATGAACACCCAATGCACTCATGGGATAATGTCAGAGCAATAAGTAGGGGCATACTTCAATCTTGGACAAAGCCTAAATTCTTGAAGAGGAAAACAAAGAAAAGCCTGCACTTGATTTAAAGTGGGTGCTAAATCAAGTAAACCCAAAAGCTTCCAAGTGAAGGAAAAAACTTGAAGGTGAACATTAATGTCATCAACAATAAAAGAGAAATCTGACGGTAACCTAAATGTTTGCATGTATAAAGATGCTTAAGTCTCAAAAATCATTTTTTTAAAACCATATGGCTGTTGCCTCACTTTCCAGTTAATATAACATAAATAAAATACAGATAAAAGTATTAATGGAAATATTCACAATGGTCAAGATTAATGCCAATAACACAGACAATATCAGACATTGTCAAATTCACCAATGGAACATGTGATTAAGATAAACAATTCTAGACAAAATACCCAATTAAAAGAACCCTATTAGCTTCACTTTACTGAAGACAAAAGAAGCAATTTCAGTATCACCCCATGATACATGCATTCAACACATTCATTGATACACTTATACCACATATCATAGAAGGACCTAGACTTAAATGTACTTACTGAAGCATAACTCTTTTCCAAGCATTGAATTTCATGCCTCATCTGTTGGTTCCATCCCTGCAACCCCAAGTTGGGTCAGTGCCATAAAACACAAAACCTTCTGTATTGGGTTAAGTATAATCCCATCAAATAAGATGCAGTTGTTTTACATAGGTTAAAAAATTGGCTTCCATTTGAAATAGACCCACTATTGACCACTGCCAGTACACCCTTGCATTTTGTTGGAAAAACAAGAAAAATAAACAAATTAATTAACATAATCAACCTGACACAATGCTAGAACAAAATCACACCTACAGCTTATCAGCAATGATAAAATATTACAGATATCATGAACGCTATGCAAACCTCTGTGTCTGAGTTTAATGTTAAGCCCTGCTTTCATCTCCCTTCATCAAAATCATTACCCATAGCACCACCAATCTGCTTTTTCAATCAAGAACACCATCTCAAATCATTTCCTCTGATGCGAGATTCTTGGCTTTGTTTGGTTGGATTTTGGGAATACTACTTTTAGTATTCCCAAAAAAGTTAAACAGTAAAATACCCAAAAACTCACAATATTATTCAACTTTATTCAACATTTTTTAAGCCCCCTAAATTTGTTAATTCAATTAAATACCCCTAAATATTTTTAATGTTTTTGTTACGGCGACTCCAGCCACTCTCCGGCGGTGGTGGCCGGCTGTCCGTATTTGAGGGTGGATTGGGGGTATTTTTGTTAACTTTTAATATTTTCTTATAAGGGGTGTTTTGTAAAAAAACAAACATAGGGGGTATTTTATCCATTTGTAAATCCTACATCGTAATACCCGCCCAATTCAACTTTTTTTTTAACTTTTTTCAAAAAACTTTTCCCAAAAACACAAAATTGTGAACCAAACGGAGCCCTTAAGATTCCATCTCGTGGGAGAAAATCTTGAAGATGACAAAAATGAATTTCTGCCATCCGAGCATCAAAATATGTAGACCTAGTGTTAGCATCTTCATCATTGTCTTGAAGATTGTATTTTTCTGTGAACTAAAGTAGTTGTGCTGCAAGCCTAGATCTTGGCAACTCTTCAAATAAGAGGTCTGCTATTCTGATTATGCCTCCAGGGTCTATATCCCCTCCAAGGCTTCTTGATTCCCAAGAAGACTATTCAATACGGAGTGGTGCCAGATTCGGTCGTCTTTTTCATGCCCTCAAACGCTGCATACATAACCAGCAAAAATTAAAGATTGAAATACAGAAACTTCTATAGCAACCACATCAATATTAACAATATGGTTTTTTAAGATGAGAGCATCATACAGAGGCAACATGACCTAACATATTAACACTGAACGACTTATAATTTTCTAAGAAATTAAAAATAGTTAAGTATCATGTTGTAAAAAAAAATACCTTCGGTGTCAAGCTCTTTGCTCAATTTTTTAATCTAATGTTTAAGTTTTTTTTCCTCTCGTCTCTAAAATATATAATGGCCGTTTAAGATCTCATGCACAAGGATGCAACCAAAATGAAATAGCAAAACCTGCTGAGCCCTGTCGCATTAAATGACACTAAAAGACATTATTGCTTTTCTTGGCAATGTCACTAGCACTTCACAACAGAGTTTTCAAGTTGAAAGTTAAGCCTTGCTTTCATCTCCCTTCATCAAAATCATTACCCATAGCACCACCAATCTGCTTCTTCAATCAGGAACACCATCTGAAATCATCTCCCTTGATGCCTGAATGACAAAAATGACTTTCTGCCATCCGAGCATCAAAATATTGTAAACCTAGTGTAGCAACTTCATCATTGTCTTGAAGATGTATTTTTCCGTGAACTAAAGCAGCACTGTTGCACGCCCAGATCTTGGCAACTCTGTCAAATAAGAGGTCTGCTATTCTGATTATACCTCCTGGGTCTATATCCCCTTAAGGCTTCTTGATTCCCAAGAAGACTATTCAATACGGGGTGGTGCCAGATTTGGTCCTCTCTTTCATGCTATCAAATGCTGAAGTGGTACATTTAAAAAGAAATGATGAAGAATTTAAATTAGACTACTCACACTCCACAACATCTCCTCACGCTAGTGTGAAAACTGTCAGTAAAATGTATCTTTCTCTGTCCTTGATAGAATATGAGAAAACAAGTTTAAAAACAAAGATTCATGTACAATATGGCAATCAATAGAAAGGTAACCGCTTGATTATCACATAAATTATAGGAACAAATCGTTATAAGAGAAAACAGGTTCTTGACCTCTTCAACATTTCATTTATTTTTTGTGAACACGAAGAGAGCACAACAAGCAAGCCTAAACCCTAATTAATAAAACAGAATTAACCCTATTGACAGGTACCTTATTTGGGAAAGATGAGGCACAAAAAAATGAAATTAAAAATACTTATTTGTTACTAAATTTTGCACCAAGTAAGAAGTATTTCTTTTCAAAAAATAATGTTAAAAACCTAATTGCATTAACGGTTTTCTAAACTTTTTACCATAAAAAAACTAACTGTATCCATCATATTTTTCTCCATCTAGGGCAAGTTGAAATTTGTTTAATTGGAAAGACAAAGTATCTGGAAACTTGTGACATGATACAAATATCCAACATGAAAACTTGTTATTAGGTTTTCATTAAGAGATAGAAGAGAGACACTGACCTGTGCTTGCCAAGACCAAAGAAAATTCTCCTAAATTTTGAAACTAAATAGGCGGGAGCAGAAGGAGCCGCGAGTCTGTTTATATAAAAGTGAAGGACGCGTTTTTGATGAGATAATACTGAGTTAAAACGACATCGTTCAGGCACGTGCTTGAAAATTAAAAAAGTAGCCATTATTTTAAAAATTAAAAAAGTAGCCGTTATCAGAAAATAAAGTATGACCTCACTATTTTCAAATTACACACTTCCTGCCGTTCCTTTTGCCGTTAATCCATAAAGATGGACTGATTTGGCTACCCTCATGACCAATTTGCCCTTTAACAAAAATCAATAAAAATCAGAAAAATAAAAAAAGAAAGGTAGATAAAATAAGGGAGATACCAAGGTTTTGTTTTACCTTTTTTTTGAAAGCTTGGATCCTTTTTAAAGGTTTTTCAAAATGTGTAGGTTATGTTCATTTATGCACCCAATTCTCTATTTTTATTATTTGACATTGAAATTAAGAGTTAATTTGATTATATTTTATTATCAAAGTGATTTTAAATTAAATTTTTAAATTATCATTTTAGACAGACAAATAAAAAACGTCTTTTTACTTTTGAAAAATATTATCCTTACAAAGACTCATACAAAGAAGGTTACAAAGTGATATCATTTAGAAGAAAAAAAACAAAGAAAAAACGGAAAAAGAGAAAGAGAGAAATCATGAAAATCAAGGATGAGGATTAACTTTATATGTGTCTTTGTAAAACTAACATTATTCTTTTACTTTTATTTTCTGTTGATCAATCATTTCAATATTTTAAGAAAAATACAAAATGATTATAGAAGATCGTACCCTTTTTAAGGGTTAATTTAGTAATTCAAAAATAGAAAGTCCATCACCATCTCTCTTTAAACACAGTACACAGACTGCCAGTCTGCATGGGTGCAAATACGTATCTTGAAAAATTTGGAGTGCACAAAAGAAAAAATTAATAGATGATGAGTACTGTACACGATGGTACTCGGCCACAAAAAGATATTGGCTCCGATTGGTTCAAAATTTGGGGGTTTTGAGAAAAGTTTTTTGAAAAAAGTTAAAAAAAAGTTGAATTGGACGGGTATTACGATGTAGGATTTATAAATTATTAAAATACCCCATATGTTTATTTTTTTACAAAATACCCCCTATAATAAAACATTAAAAGTTAACAAAAATACCCCTAACCCACCCTCAAACACCCCCAGTCGGCCACCACCACCAGAGGTGGCCGGAGTCGCCTTATGGGAGCATGACCGGCTGGATCTTGCCACTCATGCGCCGATATGGCCTTTTCCGGCCAGATCTGGCTGTATTTGCTCTCAACGACGGCCAACAAACGGTCGTCGTTGATGGTCAACGACGGCCGTTTGTTGGCCGTCGTGACCGACTGTTACGACCAAAGATCTGGCCGTCAACGGCCAGATCTTTGGCCTTAGATCTGGCCTTTTCCGGCCAAATCCACTGTGGATCTGGCCAGAAAAAGCTAGATCGGCGCACTACCGGCCAGATTCAGCCGGTAGTGCGCCATCCTACCAGATTCCAGCCATTTTTCGACGGTGGTGGCCGGAATCTGGTAAATGTGGATTGTTGGGGTGTTTTTGTAATTTTAAAAAAAATATTTAGGGGTATTTAATTAAATTAACAAATTTAGAGGGTTTAAAAAAATTGAATAATATTGAAAATAGTATTCCCAAAAATGAGGGCTTCGTTTGGTTCAAGATTGAGAATACTACTCTTAGTATTCCCAAAAAAGTTAAACAGTAAAATACCCAAAAACTCTCATTTTTGAGAATACTATTTTCAATATTATTCAATTTTTTTTAAACCCTTTAAATTTGTTAATTTAATTAAATACCCCTAAATATTTTTTTTAAAATTACAAAAACACCCCAACAATCCACATTTACCAGATTCCGGCCACCACCGCGAAAAATGGCCGGAATCTGGTAGGATGGCGCACTACCAGCTGAATCTGACCGATAGTAAGCCGATCTAGCCTTTTCCGGCCAGATCCACGATGGATCTGGCCGGAAAAGGCCAGATCTAAGGCCAAAGATCTGGCCGTTGGCGGCCAGATCTTTGGCCGTAATAGTCAGTCACGACGGCCAACAAACGGTCGTCGTTGACCATCAACGACGACCGTTTGTTGGCCGTCGTTGAGAGCAAATACGACCAGATCTGGCGATTGACGGCCAGATCTGGCCGTAGATCTGGCCTTTGTCGGCCAGATCCACCGTGAATCTGGCCGGAAAAGACCATATCGGCGCATGACCGGCAAGATCCAACCAGTCATGCGCCCATAAGGCGACTCCAGCCACCTCCGGTGGTGGTGGCCGACTGGGGGTGTTTGAGGATGGATTAAGGGTATTTTTGTTAACTTTTAATGTTTTATTATAGGAGGTATTTTGTAAAAAAACAAACATATAGAGTATTTTATTAATTTATAAATCCTACATCGTAATACCTGCCCAATTCAACTTTTTTTTAACTTTTTTCAAAAAACTTTTCCCAAAACCCCCAAATTTTGAACCAAACGGAGCCGAAAGTTTTTGGATATTTTACTGTTTAACTTTTTTGGGAATACTAAGAGTAGTATTCCCAATCTTGAACCAAACGAAGCCATATTACTTTTAGATACCTTCTTTCCAGTGAACAAACTCTAATATCTGCCCCTAAAAGGATGGAACTGTAAACACTGTAAATACACTCATTAGTAATTCAACACAAAAGATCAAGATTGACACTCCACCGGTTTACCATTCACAAGGAAAAGGAAAAGGAAAAAGTAAGAACGATATAACAAATAAGAAGATCGAAATACCCTTCAACTCTCCAAATCCTTTTTTTTTTTTTTTTTTATTTAACAAGAGTCATCTGTAAAAATGAAAATCTAGCAGAGACTGATACCAATAACATCTTGAGACAACCCTCTTTGCACACAAATCTTACTACCCATATTTTCATGTGACTTACATGACCAAAATTCTGATAGCATTTCCCATCATTAATCGTGTAGATGATGCAATCCTACCATTTTATAATGCCAAAATTTACATGTTAATTCCATGTAAATAAGCACGATTTTAGTCAAAAAATCATTACTAAAGGGTCCTCATTCGAATACAACACAACCAATAGCACTCGTGCCAAGTCTAGCCAGCAAGCGGATTAGCATGTATAGTTACACGATTAAGTCTTATCTCGGCAAGTGGTCGATCCCCTGGTCCTGTTTGTGTCTGCAGACCAAAAATCAGTCAATAAAGTTGGATTGAGGAATATTAATAAATCATAATAACATGGATTCAACAATGAACTTCAAGCAAGGGCATGTGTTTGACAATTGAGTGGACAAGGTTAACAATAATGAAAAAATCAGATGCCTCAGACTCAGAAACCATCAATGCTTATAAAATATCACTGTGTAGCTTAATAAGACAATTTTTTCCCCAAAAAAGAATTATAAAATAGTTTATATCCTTCAAGTACAACATACCTTTTCCATGAGATCAAGGACTTCGAAGCCATGGATCACTTTGCCAAACACAGTGTATAATCCATTAAGATGTGGTTGCTTTGCGAAAGTTATAAAGAATTGGCTTCCATTAGTATTAGGCCCACTATTGGCCATTCCCAATATCCCCCTTGCATTGTGCTGGAAAAAAGAAGTAAAATGAGTAAACTATGTGTAATATTAGCAACAATGTGGTATTCCAGATATAACGAATTTTATGCATCAGTACAGCAATTGATGAGGTACAATAAACATGCTCACAATTCACAGACATTAGAGACCTTTTACAGCCAAAAGAATCAATCATGATTATGCACATATGGTTAGACCTTGATAGACCTATTTGAGATGCTATCTACCAGAAGCAAAAGAACGGAGGAGAAAACAGAACAAAACATAAGGTCCAATCAATAAAGCACTGCATAGCTATTATAGTCATTTACAAATAGAGAATAACTACAAATAGAAAAACAGGAAGTGCAATGACAATAAAAAAACATAACATATTCAACAATGTTTATAGGTCCAAATTAGCCAAAGAGGTGAAACATTAGCAAAAAAAAATTGGGTCTAAAATGAAACAATATACCTTGAGGGACTCTCTTATCTCATCATTAAACTTCTTGCCCCATATGCTGGTCCCACCTTTGCCTGTTCCTGTTGGGTCTCCACCTTGAATCATAAAACCTTTGATGTTCCGGTGAAATATTGTTCCATCATAGTAACCGCTTGCACATAGTGCCAAAAAATTCTGTAACCAGATACACTCAGTAAGAATAATAATAAGCATATTATTAGCTAATTGCTAAAACAAGGACTCAGATAGCATTGCCATGCTCATTGTGGCACACTAAAGTAGCTCCATAACAGTAAACCCTAATAGACACTAATAATATTATCTGGCAAAGAAAAATTACAATGACAACAGATCAGAAATAGTTATTTATTACTGTATCGCTTAAGCATTCCAATTCCCAAATGATATTATAAAACACGGCTCTCAAAAATTTTCTCAATCAATCTTTCTAAACGAGTCTTTTTGGTAATAAAACCTAAGCTATGCGACTAGAAGAAGTTGCTACTACGTAAGTTAAAACCGTAATGAGAAACAATTACAAGTCATCTCGCAAAACTTAATTCCTTGTGTTATTGAAATTGAAACAAAGAGAAACTGACCTCTGCCGTTTTGGGGACCTCGTCACAAGCAATCTCGCACTTGATGTCACCAAGATTTGTGTGTAGGGTTACTGACTACAAGAGAAGAACACCAATTAGTTTGCGTGCAAGAACCAACTTAAGATATTTGATGAGATTGCGCAAAGAAAACTCACCATCTGCGCGACTCCACTGGATGCTCAAAATTTTGGTAGACTCCAGAATCAGGAGAGACAAGCGTGTTGATATACAATTTTTATTTATTAACGAAGGGGTTTCTACTTCTAGAGTCGGTTCATGGGAACGACAGCGTTCTGAATCTAAATTTTTATCTACCTGAAAAAGTTAACTGCTAAACGATGACGTTTTGCATCACCCTTTGAAATATATAAGGAACTCGGGCAATTCGAACTCGTATTCACCGCCTGCAGAACGGCATAGAACTCAAAAGAACAAAGGGAAAAAAAAAAAATCCTAACGGTGATATCCTAGATCTGTCAGGCTGACTGATACGTCTTTCGTGACAGAGCTATTTTTCAATTGTTTTTTTTTTTTTTTTCAACCTGTTTGGTTGCCGTGGAATCGCAAGGAAGGGGAGTGAACTGTCACATTTGGTTAAACATAGAATTACATTGGTTGTCCTGGGAGAAAGATAACGCTTATTCCCATCCATTAAAAGTATAGGCGAGGTTGAGACCTCTTTCAATTTGAAAAAAAAAACACAAATCATTTCAAAAATAGAAAAGAATATCGTGAAAAGATGACGTAGGATATGAATCACGAGGAGATTGTAATTTCTTCGATGGAGGGAAGTAATGGAGATTACGAGAGATTAGGGGAAAATTCGAGACAAGGAGAACCGGGAGAATCTGTGCCTAAATCATGGAAACGATTTGTGAAGTGGATAGCATTGTGCGTGTTGTTGATGATTTTGATTATAATTTTAATCATATGGGTTGTACCATTATTCACCAAAAAGGTACTCATATTAATCTCAGTTTGTGAATTATGGTTGATAATTTCCTCATTTTCAGTTTATTTTGCAGGTGATTGTTCCTATCATAACATGGGAAATGGCAACATTTAGCCCTCCAAGTTTGGCAACGGTGATCGTTGCATCATTGGCCATATTCCCGGTTGTTCTTTTGCCATCTACACCGTCTATGTGGATGGCTGGGATGACTTTTGGTTATGGGATTGGATTTCTTCTGGTTATAGCCGGAATTACAGTGGGCGTATCGTTACCTTATTTCATTGGGTCTCTCTTTCAGAGTAGAATTAATGTAGGTACAAGCTAAGTTGCTGTTTACAATTTTGAGTATCTATTTCATTTCCTCTCCTGGTAATTTATGTTTCTGAAACAGGAATATCTGAAGAAGTATCCAAAGGAAGCGTCTATATTAAGAGGGGCTGCGGAAGGAAATTGGATTCATCAATTTCGAGCTGTTACTTTGATCAGAGTTTCTCCGTTTCCATATCCTATATTTAATTATACTGTTGTTGCCACGGATATTGTTTATAGTGCTTATTTCTTGGGATCATTGGTGGGCGTAGTAGTACCTGATGTAATTATTGCTTTGTACAGGTTAGACTTTTCCTCTCAAAATTTCTATAGCACTTGTGAATTAAAGTTTCAGTATAGCTATACTTTATATGCTCTTTTATATGGACATTCTAAACTCAATATTGCCTTATTTTTCTTAATTGGTGAGAGTCTGTTGTTTATAGGGAAGTAATATCATGAAATAAAGCAATTTACAGGGCTCAAACATGATGCACCTGATTTTTATATAGCTTGGTCATATTTGTTTTGCAGTGGGATTTTGATAGGCTCCATTGCAGACGCAACACAAGATCCAGAATCCCATTCAATATGGCATATAATCTTCAAAGTTGTTGGATTCTCTCTGGCTGTGGCTGCCACTTTTGTTATTGGCCTTTACACTAAAAGGCGACTTGATCAACTAAAGGAAGGGGCCTGATGATGGAGTAGTTTTGTTATTGTATTGGAATTGGATCAACTTCAGTAAGGGGCGCTTATGATGGGGGAGTTTGTTATTGTATCGGAATTGGATCACCTGCAATCGGACGCTAAAGTGAGAACTTCATAGTTTAACCACACATCTGACTCATGGTTGTAGAGGGACTCTGTACAATCTTCAAAAGGGAGCTAAAGGGAGCCATATCATTTTTGTATAGGGACTGTGTACGTTCCAAAATTACTATTTTGCTTTGTGTGCAGCGGAGGGAAATAGAAATAGAAAAGGAAATGGGCATGGCGCTAATCTTTCAATGACTACAAGTGATGTAATCGATAGAGGAAAAAAGAAACCTTTTGACACTTTGTTTTCATGGTTAAATGAAATGCTAATGGAATTTCAGTTGGATTTTACTACAAGTCACTTTCCATAAAAATTCTTCAACCGATTTGATTGTCCAATGAGATTGAAACACATTATTTTTACTCAGTGACATTCTTCACTGGGCAAGGGGGAATCCTATATACTCTTGAAACTCAATCCATTGCCCGTTGTGATTTGTTAATGAGCTGATGCCTGCTGACCTTGAGATTAGTACAAATCCAACTTCGCCATATTCTCGAAATCGCAACAATTTTTCGGAAGTCCAATTTATGATTTCCACAAGAATTAACCGGAATTTCAAAACCTATTTCAAAACCTTACTAGACGAATAACAAGTTTAGTTCCCTGGCAAACTCAAGCATCATCCTTATATGTAAAGATTATGTGGCAAGAATATCATGCCAAGGCAAGCAAATGCTCTAAAATGTCATATAAATGAGCGACGCAATGATACGTGAGTGAAAAATAATATTAAAATTACAAAATAAATTCTGAAATTGTTTTCATTATCCATCCTCAAGGATCTCTCTGTGTACATGCATGCACGATGAGCTGCAGTATTTGTAATTATACCTGTGAAAAGGAACTTTACCGGCTAATGATGCACCACAACATGAGCAGTTAAAGTCAGTTGCTAACCCTGTTTTGGTTTGTGAAGGGCTTGCTCCAGTGGTGGTTGGACTATTGCCTTGAGTACTGAGGGCAGCAGCTGCTGCCATTCTCCTCTCAGCAGCAGCCGCTCTTTTTTCTCTCTCAGCAGCCTGTCGTCTCTTCAGTTCCTCCTGGATTTTATAAATAAATGTAAAATACATAAAATAGTGACCAAGTGTAATAGAAAGAGAGAACATGAGAGAAAAAACCAGCAACATTTAAAATAATACAACAAAATAAAAAATTAAGCCAACAAACTATGTGAAATTGTAGCCATCACAGCACCGCGGGAAAAAAATTAATCTAACCTCTTCAGAGATGCGTGATCCACCAGATTGTCCTTTTATAACTGCAGATGGTGTTGAGCGGTTATCTACAACTGCTGGAGCATTTTGCGACAGGGCAGCCTCAGCCTATGTATTCCCGTACAAAGTTGAAATCAGAACAGTGGTAAAGGAAACAAAAAGCAAGATATGCACAATGGACAATATAAAACTTAATTAATTAATTAGAAATTCATTGCATAGAAAAAAAGCACATATGTTGAGGGACATTACAAAATATCAGAACTAGGATTGTAGAATGTTTACCTGGGCCTTCTTTTCTCTTGCTCTACGTAATTTCTTTAATTCTTTAGCTCTTGCTTTGCGCTTGGCATCTTTCTCTGCCTAAACAACCACACAAAATGGTAAACCATCAGAGATTCTTCTCAAATGCAAACTCAGATTAGTCAACAATATGCCTTATATTTCCTTGCTTCACATAATAATCTCAATTATTCATTTTAGAATAACTGATGAAAGATCAACCAAATCAAACTATCAGCCACTCACACATATAGATGCATCGAGAACACAGGCAGGTGAGAAAAACTTTTGATAATGAGGAAGAAATAAAAAATTACCTGTTTAGCAGCTTGAGATTCCTCCATTTCTTTTGTCAATGCACTAGGTACTTTAGCAGCATGCCAATCCCATTTATTAAGGTTTGAGGACATGAACCGTCTAAAAGCATTCCTAACTTCCTTATCACCAGCCAGCATATATGGAGTGCGTCCCCTTTCATCTTTGATGCAAGGATCCAAACCCTGTTCTAGGAGCTCCAAAACCTTCTGAATGTTGCCAGCCTGTGCTGCTTCATGTAAAGCTGTTGATGTGCCAATAACTTCATTTTCACTCTCACTTGACATACACTGTTCATCAATTTTTTTGCAGCTCAAAGCTTCAGAAGTTTTCTTAAAATCTAAGTTGTCCCCCAAGTCCTCTTTGCTGGAGATTGGGACACTATTGCTAATGGAGTCGGCACTTAAATTTAATTCCTCATTAGTGCATGGTGAAATATCCTTTTCATCCACTTCATAGGCAACTTGTGTCAATTGCTTATATATACGCTGTGTTTCCTTGAAAGTAGGCCTCCGAACAGTCAATGGAACATTTTGAATAGCACACCTCTGATGACTAAAATATGGTTTATCTCCATTAAAAAGTAGTTGACGATTTGTTGAAGGAGCATAAACGAACACACAAATGGATGCATCAAAATAACGCTTCCAAGATGTAAGAAGTTCTTGAATGTCCTAGAATATTAATAAGAATATATTCAGTAACTTTTAAGAATCAATTTTAACAGGACATATGGGTCCATCTTTTTTCTTTTTTTGGCACAAGAGAAAATACATCGCACAAGTCTTACACTATATTTTTCCTTAAAGCAAATCAATTAAAGTGTATCATAATTTGAGTCATTGAAGGTGTAAAATCAGTGGTTTCATAAGCAAAACTTAAAACCAGAGTTATATGACTATTACATAGAATTTGATACCTTCTTTAAAGCAAGTTCGTTATGTCGTCGAAGAGAAGCTCCAGCTGAATGTGCAGCCCTTCCAGTTGCATCCTTTGATGACTGTTTCTTACCAGCCTTGGCCCTCACAACGTATCTAAATGGCAATAAAAATCATTCAAGCATACTGAAAACAGCACCAAAAAAAAACACACCTCATATCTCATAAAATTTAAAGCAGAAAAAATGAGATAAAATGATTAAATCAATGTTCTAGGGTGTCATTTCCTTGCAGAAATAGAATGCTCAAGCTGTAGACTTATATGTACCAACCTGTGGAATGTTTTGTGAGTCACAACCAAGTTACCATCAAAAATGCTGCCAGCAAAATGACCACCTCTTGCAAGTAACACAACCCTAAACTGAGTATTATCTCTAGGCTCATGACTCAAAATCTTCAATCTCTCAATCACTTCACTCTCTCCCAAGAACCCATTGTTATTGACAGAAATTGCTTTATCATTCTCATATGAAACACTTTCAGACTCATTCAATAGCAAACATTTCCAAATGGAAACTCGCTCTCCGCTCTTAAGATAGATAAACAACTTCTTCCAAACACTTTCAACCAATTCCCCATGTCCATCATTGTTGCGGTGGGGTACCTTATCAGTTTCATCTTCAGATCCTGATATACTAGAAACATCATAGTCTTTAAGAGAATCAGATGTCAATTCGTCAAAATCTTCCTCTTTCACAATATCCTTACCAGCAAGGGTTAGCTTTACCTATAATTGGCATAAAATCAATTAAGGTGCAGAACATATTGCAGCAGACAACAAAGATAACCATTTATTTTCTTTATGAATATTTTAGTAAAATTATATATATATAACAGAAAGATACAGAGATATCCATGTGGCACATGAAATAATTGGAGTTTATAATAATGCAAAAGAATTAGTATCACAAATTTTCTAACTTTTTTCCCATTGAAACTTCTAATTAATTAGAAAAACAAAGACTGAAATAAATAAGAAAATATTTTTTTTGTACATAACAAAGATTTTTTACTTATGTGTCCACTAATCATCTCTAAAGGTGAGAGAAAAATAATTCAGTTCTTAAATGTACAATTCTATGACTCAACTAATCCAATCAATTCCATCATGACATAGAATAATTCCTGGCAAATAGGGAATGCATAGATGGAGTTGCACAAAATTGTTTCACAAATACACTTTGTAGTAAATCCATCATCTCCAATGAAAAAAAATTTAAAAGCCAGAGATAGGCCACATTAATTCATATAATCAAACCAAATCTCTACGTCAATGTCGTATGAGTTCATAATAAGCTAGCTTGAAATTTGAAATAAAAAACAGAGATAAAAACAAGAAAATGTTCTTACATTGAAACGATGAACATCGGATTTGAAGTGCTGACGCTGGTCCTGAAGAGACTCGAACTCCGTCTTACAAGTATTACATGTCCATCTGTTTAAACCGACACCTTGTTTGGAGTTTTTGTCTTCTTCAACATAACCATCGGTGTCGTCAAGGGTTTTGTAAGAGGAATCCTCGAAGCTGGTTTCGTACTCTGATGATAAAGTTGTAGAGGGAGATAGTAAACGACAAGATTCGAAGAAGTCCGGTGAGAGGTCGAAAATTGAACGGTGTCGTTTGTCTTGTGGAGTGGTAGTTGTCGTTGAGGTGGCGTTGATGAGGGATTCGGTCGACATGCTTGTCAACTATATTTCCTGTTCCGCTTTGGTGATAATTTTGATTATAAACATCACCCGACGGAATTCAGTAAACGACGTCGCTGCGTGTGAGACCTATGAAAACGGTTGCCTAATTCTGCTTGTAAAACATAGGGTGACGTCGTTTTATCCACTTAATTTTTAGTTTTTACTTTAGCCTCTTTCGTGTTATATGATACACATGTATTAAACTATCATTTCCAACCAAAAGAATTTCCAATTATTATCACTATGTTAAACCCTTAAGCCCTGTCGGCCCAATATTGCTGTTGGGCCAGAATTATTGGGTTTGCTTGTGCCCCAACTTCAGACATTTATGAAGTTCAGTTATGCGGAGAAGGCATGCGCCATTTATAATTTAGGACTGTAAATGAGCTGAGCTGGCTCGCGACTCGGTAAAAGTTCGTTTAGAGCTTGGCTCGATAAGGCTCAAGTCGACTCCACTCGAACTCGGTTTATTAACCGAGTCGAGTTCGAACACAGTGAAGCTCGACTCGTGGTCTCGTGAGCTTGGTCCGGCTCGCGTAAGCACTGTACACTTACATAGGGTGCTTTGGTGATTTTTTTTTAAACTATTAGGTATTAAACTAATATTTTTCAGTGAAAAAAGTTTAAAAAAATTACAGTTTCCCCCCCCCCAAAGTGCAAATTCTTATAACACGATACACCAAAATGTCAAGTCAATTTCAGTTCCCAATCCCAGTTGCCCTAAATCCAAAATCGCAAACAAAGACCCCCAAATCCCAAATCGTGAACCAAACACTCTGAAATAGGTAATCTCCGTTGCCATCTCCGATCTTGGCAACTGGAAAAGGAGGCCCTGTGATGGCAGCTTTGACTCTATTGTGACATTTTCATACCTGTTGCCGGTGATTCTGTTCATCTTCTAGCCCGTTGCACAGAATCTGAAGTTTCTCTATATACACACATTGAAAGTTTTGATTTTCCTCATTTTACCATTTGAGATGTGAACTTTGTCGATCCTCCTAGGTACTTTAGCATCCAAATATGAAAAGCTTGGAGGTGAAGTGAGATGGATGGTTAAGCCTGATAAGGTCACTTGATCTCTTAGTTCTTGTTGTTCTTATTAGTAAAATTGTCTAGTTCTTTATATTTGTGGATGTATATCATCCTATGCGTGCAGTTGACTTTCCTTTTACGCTTTACTAATATTTCATCAGATAATATATAAATTAGCAATGAACATGGTTGGTGTGGATGCTTCTGATTCTGTTGTCGTGGGTGTTCTCTTCACCATGATATTAAGGGAGCCAATGCAGCTAGAATCCAGTCAGTATTTACCACTGGAGGGATCCGTGCAAATGAACTCGGACTCAACGGTTTTGGAGAAGTTGCAGATTTATCTTCTGTCCAAACTCTTGCATCAAAATATGATGCATATCCATCATACGTGTTACTAGCATTCATATGGTAAAATCTTATCATGGTAAGCACTCGAAAACTCAAGATTTCATCATCATTTAAATTCTTATTTTCATGTTTAACTTTACTTCTTCGACTTTGAGATGATGGTTAAAATCATTGCTAAATCTCAGTGGTAATTGATTTTTAGGAACGCATGAGTGAATTCTTGTTCCCAACTGTGGCAATTTTTCTAGAAATGGTGATTTGATCGAGCTTTATCGAGCTCGAGCTCGCCAGCCGGCTCGAGCTTGACCGAGCTCGAGTTCGAGTCTCAATTTTGAGGCTCGTCAGGCTCGAGCTCGACACTGTTGCAAATGAGCCGGGCTCGATAAGCCAAAAGCTCGGCTCGTTTACAGCCCTAATTTATATATATAGTCATCATGAATAATTATTTCATAAGGATAAAATCCAATGTAATAGTTTTGAACTTGCCGTCAAAGATTCGAAATTCACTCCTAGCCCAGCAAAAATGATATGCTTACTATTGGTTTTTACTAACCAGTATACAACATGATCTAGCATCCGATGTGATGATGTCAACTCACTTGTCACGTTAGATAGTTCCAACAAAAAAAAAAAAAGAAATTCAATCACCTGAAATTTTGGCTTCCAAAACTTTGCTTCCCTAATCCTCTTCTCCCCTAAATCACCAGTCACCACTCATCTAGAGTTCACGCGATTCAAGCCAATTACAGTCCTCTCTAACACCGAAAATCAACCCCAGCACCACCTTTCACTTCACCGACCTCCTCTAAGAAAAACCCCTGCCATCCCCACCGAAGATTACCCACCAATCGCTGGTCGCTAGGGGTGTTCAAACCGGTTTGAAGGGAAAACTGGTTTTTCTTTTTTTTTTATATATAACTTTTTTTTTTTTTAATTTTTTCTTAAATTAAATTGTAAATATAAACAATCATATCCAAATAAAAATTAAACATCATACATATCCATTGATCACATCTACAATCATTAAAAATTGATATAATAAAATCCGAATGAAATTATTTTTTTATTTTAATATATAAATAATATATATATATATATAGTATATAATAATATATATATATATTGTTTTGTAAAACCGGTTTCAGTTAACCGTTTTTTATTTTTTCCCGAACCGAAAACTTGGTTTTTTGAATTTTTCGAACCGTAACTGCACCGGTTTTTCGGTTCGGTTTTTGCATTTTTTTAACACCCTTATCGATCACTGCTCATCTAGGGTTCGCGAGATTCAAACCAAATTCTGGTCAATTACAGCATCGAAAATCTACCCCGACGGTATCTTTCACTTCACTGGCCTCCCCTGACTAAAACCCCTATCATCCCCATTGAAGATCACCCACCAATCGCCGACCATCACTCATCTAGATCCCCTTAAGCACTTTCATCCTTTGTACTATGGTCTTTGGATAGCATTCTTTTCGGCCTGGATGCCCATCATGCTGGTGCAAAGGGTTCTAAGAAGGTCGTGCAACAAGCTTCATCAAAATCCCAGGTAAAACTTTCTGCCATGGATGCTTTCGCTTATATCTATCTTTGTCTTTTTATGCAGGATTTTGGTGGATGGTTATGTATAACTGCAGTACCAATGATTGCCTATATTTATTATCGTTTTGTTGCCTAATAGCTCATTTCTCTTATCTATATCTTTAATCATGTATTCTCTCCTAAGATTAGGTGAGAAAAATTTTAAAGATAGTCCTTTTTGTTAAAAAAAACAGTATGTGGTTTTATTTTTTGAATTTTTCTTAATGCAATCTACTCATGTTTGTGACTTTTGTTGGAGTGCTACTTTCATAATCACATCAATTATTGGATTCCACCTTGGATCAATTTAAAGATTAACTTTAAAGGGTTTTTTTAATTTTTCTTAATGCAATCTACTCTGTTATGCCTTCTCCTTTAGATGAAGGTTAGAGGATGCGGCTGATCAATTATGATTAACTTTCACAAACGTGAGCTGATTGGAACATCATTGGTTATTCTCAATCTACCTGTCATACACCACAATGCTTTTTGGATGCAAGAAGTTTTATCTTCTTCCATTGAGGCCTAAGCTAGGTGTCGCCAATTCTGCACAATTCTCTAATAAGATGATAATCACTTATAATGAGAGATGAATAACTGGCTGCTAGGATCGACAATTTTTGGCTTTGATATTATTTGCTCCAAGCGATGTTTATGGCTTTTAAAATTAGCTGGACTGTTTGATAGATTTATAATTTTATCTTTTTATTATCCTTGCATTTAGTTTATTTGGAGTGTTTAATATCTTATGGTGCCTATTTGTGATGATTTTTATGTATAAGACATTTGTGGTTAAGAGTTAGTAAAACATACTTAAAATTAGAAGTTTCTAGCATTTTTACTTTTGGATGTTTTGGGCTGTTTGCAGATTTTTGATGGACTTGGAGTTATAGTTTCATTTTTGGACCATCTATGAAGTTAAAGTAGACATCTGAAGCTTTCCAAGTTGGGATGGCACGTCCAAAGATGACTTCTTTTGGGCCTCCAATTGTTGGTGTAAAGTCAGAGCTGAAAACTGAAATCGAATCCTAATTGGAGTAGGATATTTGTCCGACCACTGGAGTTTTCGAAACTCAAATGAGATGATTCAAAAGCCCAAATTCAAGTACACATCCTGAACTACAATTCTTATGAAGGGGCTGAAGTTTAGAAAGCTCGTTGTCCTATACAAAACTGGCCTGGAAGTTACGGCTTCAGCACAAAAGCTTTAATCCTTAGCTGATTTTGATTATTTTTGTATGATTTGTATAAAGACTTGGTCCAACTTCAAGAGAGAGTTCAATACAAGTCTGGAGGGCTGGAAATTCGTGTGTATGAGCTGGAATTTCACTTGCACAAATTAAGGGCAGGTTTGAAGAGAGAGAAAGAAGTGTTTTTCTAAAAGAATTTAGTTATTTGCCTTAATTTTAAGAGTTGGCTTTTAAAGGGAAGCTTTTATATGTTTCTTAGACATATACAAATAGAATTTTTAGGCTGCTAGGGTTTTGGGGGTTGGAGACAGAATCATTGTTTTAAAAACCGAACCATTCTTTGATCCGATCAAGAGGTCAGTTTCTAGGTTGATCGGTTCAATCAGTTAGACCGATCGTTCTGACCAGTATTCAACATATAGATCTCTAAATAATTTTTTCAGTCTTTATAAGTTTAAAAACCCACAAATTTACTCTTAAAATTTACACGAGTCCCTGTATATTTGAAATACCTTGTAACTTTTATTATTAATTATTTTTCCTCTCTCCCCATCATTTTCATCTTTCTTTTATTTCCTCTCTCCCCATCACTTTCATCTTTCTCATGTTTGTCTCTTTCTCCCCGTCACTTTCTTCTTTCTTCTATCCATTTGCCCTTTTTCCAGTAACTTTTTTCTTCCTTCCTCTTTCTCTTTGTCTCCTCTTTTCTTTCCTCTAATCTTCTTCCTTCCTCTATTCTTCTTCGTCTCCTCTTCTCTTTCTTCTTCCTTCCCCTCCCCTTACTTCTTCTTCTTTACATGATAGATTTTAGAGTAAGTGAAGAAGAATAAAAGATGAAAATAGTATTGAAATGAAATGAAATGAAGAATACTTGCTGGCTCAATGAAATAGAGAATAAAACAATACTGCAAATCTGGTTTAGGAATTAGGGATCAAATTAACTCCAAAACAGTGAACCATTTAAAACTCCAAACTGGTTAGACCGGCGGTTTTTACTATTCTATCGGTCTATTACCAGTCCAAAGCAGGTTTATGTTATTTTCGGTTTTTATGTTAACTCAAATCGGAGTTAAGGCCAGGTCCCGGTCGGACCGGCCTGTCCGATCCAGGTTTAAAAACAGAGGACAAAATGCAATTTTATTTTTCCTTTCATCTCTTCATGTCGAACTTTGTTCAGTTTGATCGATTCAAGGAAACTCCAATCCAATTAGCATAATTGTGAGACTTTGTTCTTAATCTTAGTTATACTTCTATTCATATATCTCTGTTTCTTTGTTTTATTTATTATAGTTGCATGATTTAATTGATTAAAGTGGCCTATTAATTGATTCATTGTGTGATTAATTCCTAAACTGAATTTGTAATCCGTAATTGTTATAATATTAAGTTAGAGTAGTAATTAAGAAAAACAATTGTGATCCAAGCTTTTGTTGATTGTTTAAAAGAAACATGGAATGAATTAAATAATCTAACGCTTGTTCGATTGTTATTCATCTTTAACTACTTCCTAATTTGTAATGCTATTAGTAAATTCATAAGGATTGTGTAATACCAAGTGGTTTATTGATAAGAATTAATTTGTGTGCTGGGCTCAAATTAATGAACTTAAGGAAGATAAAGATTGTTTGGCTTCTTGATAATTTTTGGTTAAATATTCAATTAAAGAATAATATATATTAGAAGTTAATGATCATTTTGCAATCGTGGGTAATTTTCCCTAATCCCAATTTTAATAACTTAAATCTTCTCTCCCAAATCTCAATCTTAATAACCTAAATCTTCTCTGCCAAATTAATTCATACCCAAAACCCAAATTACCCATCCCGAATTTGAGAGTTTGAACCGCCGGCTACAACATCCATCGTTGTCGTCGCATTTGTCTCCGTCGCTGACCAGTGAGAGTTTCTTTTGAGTGGTAAGAGCTTACTCACTCAATGGTCTCTCTTACTTGTTTGCTGTTATTGGGAGAAGTGGAAAATTGTGACCTGCCATTTCAATAATACATTACTTAAATGCCAATCCAATGTGAAAATGTTTTAAGATTCATTTACAAGCTAGAGTTTGATTTATTCCAAAGACAGCTCACAATAAATTAAGAGTGTAAAGGTAGCACAAACAAGAATTAAGCAATTGAAATGGTCACAGCTTAGTATCTCAAAATTATAGGTTCACTCTACAACTTAAACTCCAATATAGAGAGGGGAAAAAAAACTTAGCATTTAAACGATAACAAAATCTAATGAGATGCGTCTATTTAATTGCAAACCAACCGCAATGAATGACTATAAACATGATCAACAGACCTATCACAAAATAAAATTTCCCATTATGCACAAACGAACATATATATACTTTAAACAAAAATAGCAACAGTTCAGCTAATTTTAAAAGCCATAAACATCTCTTGGAGCAAATAATATCAAAGCCAAAAATTGTCGATCCTAACAGTCAGTTATTCATCTCTCATTATAAGTGATTATCATCTTATTAGAGAATTGTGCAGAATTGGCATCACCTGGCTTAGGCCTCAATGGAAGAAGGTAAAACTTCTTGCATCCAAAAAGCAATGTGTGTATAACAAGTAGATTCCAATCAGCTCACGTTTGTGAAAGTTAATCATAATTGATCAACCGCATCCTCTAACCCTTCATCTAAAGGAGAAGGCATAACAGAGAGTGCAAAGCACTCACTTCTAATTGTTAAAGGTTATCTAAATTGAAAATATCAAATCACTGATTATAAATTCAGCACTGGAACATCCTACCATGAAATTTAAATTCAAAGCTTCAGAACAACAATGAAAGATCTATTATAGAAAGGTAAGCTCATTGGTTATTAGAAATAGACAAAATTTTGAAATGATCAATTGTTGTATTTATCATTAAAGTTGACAATCATAAATTGGTTCTGAAATATGGCAAATGTAGGCTCCGTTTGGTTCACTTTTTCACACTTTTTATAAAAAATTTTGGAAAAAAGTTAAAAAAAAAAAATTGAATTGGGCGGGTATTACGATGTGGGATTTGGAAATAAATAAAAATACCTCTTATGTTTGTTTATTTACTAAACACCCCCCTATGTTTGTTTATTTACTAAACATCCCTATAATAAAACATTAAAAGTTAACAAAAAAATCCCCAACCCACCCATTAAATATGGACAACCGGCCACCACCGTCGGAGGGTGGCCGGAGTCGTCATATCGGCGCATGACCGGCTGGATCTTTTAAACAATCACAGAACGTAACACTACATTAGACTATGTCTTCTATACAAAAATCACTACTCTCATAAGTTTGACTATGTCTATATACATTAGAAGTAACACTATATTTCTCAATTCATCTTTCAATTTGCCCTTGTTGGACAAAAATGCCAGCATCACAGAACGTATTGCATGACAAAATCACAGTTCTTACTATTAACAAACCAGTTTCTTAGGTTAAAATAGAAGAAACCCTTGGAACCTACTAGCAACATTCTTCAAAGTTAATCTTTAAATTGATCCAAGGTGGAATCCAATAATTGATGTGATTATGAAAGTAGCACTCCAACAAAAGTCACAAACATGAGTAGATTGCATTAAGAAAAATTCAAAAAATAAAACCACATA